>NW_021604630.1:12652260-12680193 GCF_004785775.1 Grammomys surdaster | reverse complement strand
GGGGGGGAGGACTGTGTGGCAGACCCTTTAGGAAGTGAACATGGAGAAGTGGGTACTTCAGCATACCATTGAGTCCTGGCAAGTTAAGCTGGATGGAAATGTGGGGCATTGTGGGTAGTGAAAGCACTAGGGTGTGTTGGGAGGAGATGCCACTCCAAAGTGGACTTGAGCCAAGCAGACCAAAGAATGTGCTATGAGAAAGAGCAGGAACTAGATAAGTGGGTTAGAATTTAGACCTTGCCTCCAGCCGTGCCTCTTCCACTCACTAGTGTCACAGCTGAGAGCTAATAAGAGGTGTTTTCTTAAATAAAAACTCTCTGCCAAACGCGAATCATTTGAAAGTCTTTAACACTGAAGAGTTAGCACAAGACGAGACCCTCTTGTAAAATCATTTCTAACTGAAACTTTGAAGCATTGCTTTTATCATTGTCACTGTGGTGGCTACTAAATAGAATTGGTACCTGGGTGGGAGTGAGAGCCTTGGAAGCTGGGCAAGAGAGGAGAGACTAGATGGGCTAAAATCGTCTAGAGCAGAAAAGCAATGAAAAAGTGGCAAAGGGAAGGAGCACCATGATTTTGTGTTCCGCAAAAATGGGGCCGGGAAGAGAAGCCATCTAGAAAGCCTCTTCTATCAAAGTGCCTAAGAGATGCAAAGGTCCCAGGTAGAGGCAACTGCTGTCCCCAAGGACAAGAGCAGGAACCTAGCCAACAGTGAGTTCACTAAAATGACACACCTGGTGAACACACTGAGAAATAGTTTGTAGCCCTTTGTAGAGTTGGGCACAAAAGCGAGCAGGTTGCTACACAGGGTTCTATTCTATTCCTAAGTAATAAGACAAACACGGCTGAACAGAATACACACAGTTTTCAATGGGTGTCTAATATCTTAAAGACAATAAGCAGACCTGCAAACAGATGTAGATGATAAGTCTTCCTTGAGTAATGTGTTATCTCCAACAGTGCTATACACGGCACAATTTATAAAGCGTGTATATATGGTAAAATGTATCACCTCTTTCTTTGAAGTTTATTTCCTCCACATGTGATAAACATTTAAATAAAAATTCTACCAGCTCATCACACAGTAAATGTCTCATGCTAAGTCTTTTTTCATTTTTTTTTAAAAGTAAAGCATTTTAAAATGACGCAGTAATTTTACTCCATGATAACAATGTGGAGAATGAAGGAGATTGGTCCCTTAGCATGTAAGCTTCCAAAGTAAAGAGACTCACGGCTACTGATTAGTTGGTTGGTTGGTTGGTGTCTTAGGGTTTAGACACTATAACCAATGCAAGTCTTATAAAGGAAAATATTTCATTGAGGCTACCTTATAGAGATTCAGACCATTATCATCATGGTGGGAAGCATGGTGGTATGCAGGCAGACATGGTGCTAGAGAAGCTGAGAGTTCTACATCTTGATCCTAAGACAGCAGAAGGAGACTAGATTTATTCCACACTTGCCCTAGCTAGAGCATTTAAGACCTCAAAGGCTGGACTCCACAGAAACATACCTCCTCTAAAAAGGCCACAATGCTTCCAATAAGGTGACACCTCCTAATGGTGCCACTCCCTACGAGCCAAGCATTCAAACACAGGGGTCTATAGGGTCAAGCCCACAGTTGGTTTGATTTGGTTTGTTGTTGTAGTTGTTGTTGTTGTTGTTTTTCACTGCTATAACCCTGCTTACAATAATATCCAATACATGATAGCCAACACTCAGTATTTACTGTATGGATGAATCAATGGAGGGATAGATGAATGGACCAATCCATTCATTTAAAAAAGCACATGTTGTCTGTGCACTCTTGCAAAGCAGTTGAGTGACTGGACAAGTACTGTGTCCACTCCGTGGTGTTGGGTATGGCAGTATCTCACCTCTCATCATGAACTGAGTTCTTGACAAGCTCATCTTGCTAAAATCTATCTGTTGTCACTCATTAGTTACCACAGGCTCTCAGATCAGTAGTTTTCTCCCTTTTCCATCCTCGGGAACCCAGCTGAGGTAAATCCGTGAAGTTCAAAGTGGATGAAGATAAGTGCCCAAAGGGATCAATTTTCTCTTCTCAGAAGTGGCAATTGGTTTGTCTCCTTACACCTTTCCCCAAGAGAAGTATTTCCACATTCCTGAAGAAAAACACTTGGCTCTTCCAGAGATGTGGCTGGCAGGACTCTTCCAGCCCGGTCTCTTCAAGCAAGGCAGTGCAGAAAGGAGAGCTCTTCAGTAACACTTGACAAGGTGCCAGTTCCACCAGTGATAAGAGCAGCCTGGGACACAGCAGTCAGTAGGAGCACAGGCTGCATTTCCCACATGGTCCTCCTCACAAAGCAAAAGACAGGGTGACCTTGAAAGCCTGCCAACAGAGTTCTGGAAATTACAAGAGCAACTTTCCTGGAATTGTTCAAACAAAGCAAGATCTCGAAATGGATCAGAAGAGAGGAGTCGCCCCTAGTTAGAAAGATCCTCCTTTAAGTATTTTTCCTTCACTTCCACAAGGATGAGGGCGTCCATCTTTAACAGCATCACCTCACTTCCTGTATTAGTCCTCAGATTATTTTCCATATACTTGAAACCTTCGTTTAGCTTAGGAAGTGAAGCCAGGTCCGATGTATTCAGAATATATCCTTGGAAGAAAGGCAATTAATCAATTGAAAGTATTTATATAGAATGCATTAAATTAAAAATGCCACTCAACATTGGTTCAAAGTTTTGGGGCACAGTTAGGGCCTCGTATTAGACAAAGCTGTGACACCTACAAGTTGAAGGTTCAACACCTTCAGCGTCAGAGCCTCGGGGAGAGACTTTGAGGCTCCTCCTTACTGTCAGGAGCTTTTCCATCCATTTCATGTTCAATGCATGAGAGAAAACGACTTAATTTTTTTGGTTTTTAAATAGTATGTCTTTCAAAACTAATATGTCTTTGGATTGAGTGCCAATATTTTTCCAACATCTTTCGACATGCTATAATTTGGATATTTTATAAAAATTTGATTAGTCCCAATACAGTAAGGAATACATTATTCCACTGTATGAAAAACAAAGACAGTGAGCCATGGCCATTTCTGCATGTTTGTAGACCTGGAGTGTGACAGGTGTGTGGTGCACAACTGTGTCCCTTTGCATTGAGGGTGTCAGCATGGTGGTCATCTGAAGCCTCAATGTGCTTTATGACCTACACTCAGCCAATAATAATTTCTGAGAAGAGGGTTTTTTTTGGGGGAGGGGGAGGGGATGGGTGGTCAAAACTTATAAATTCATTATCCAAATCTTGTTAAGGTTGATATTATGCAGATTTTTTTTACATTTAATTTTTACCTTTTTTCTGAGGGAGACTAAAGGAAAAGCAATACATTAATATTCATATCCTGTTCTCACTACAACCTCTTTTCTTGAGATCTGGAGATATATAAACAATGAAAAGGCAGATTTTTAACTCTGAGAGATAACAAACAGAAAGCAATACAGATAATAGTTTAGCCTGTGTCCTTGAGAAAGGCCAACCTTAACGAGATCAGGAGTGAAGGCCGAGACTAGAGGCCAGTGTTTAGACGGATGGAAACTACTTCTGTGTTTCTGCCTCTCAGACCTTCCAGCCTCCCAAGCTGTCATGGAGTGATACTGAAAATGTTTCACGTATCACAGAGATAACGTGAGGATTAAAGGCATGTTTGAAGTTCTTGGAACTATTCTAGGAAAGCCACTCCAGAAAACATAAGCAGCATCCACAAGACTGTGCAGTCCATCATTCAAAACAGGCAGTGTGTGTGTGTGTGTGTGTGTGTGTGTGTCTGTGTGTGTCTGTGTGTGTGTGTGTGTAAATATATATATGTGTATATATATATATATATATATATATATATATATATATATATATATATTTCACCTTTCTCTGATGCTTCTGACACTAAAATATCACACTATAATTAACGTTTAGTAAAAATGAGTTTCAAAAGCAATCCAAGAGTCTGGCAAAGTGGCTCATGCGTGTAAAAAAAAACAAACAAACAGACAAAATACTTGCTGCATAAGCCTGAGGCCTGAGTTTGGATCAGGCCACCCATTTGAAAGGCAAGCATGACCAAGCATGTCTGTAGCAGCAACCCCATGGGAGGCAAACACAAGAGGGTCATCAGGGATTGCTGTCCGGCAAGCTTCAAGGCAAAAATGCCAGGCTCCAGGTTTGGTGAGAGTTTCTGTCCCAAAAGAAAAAAGCAGAGTGGTAGATCAGGACACCAAATGCTCTCCTTTCTGGTGTACATGAGTGTTCTTACCTGCACACACATGTAAGGATACACTATACACAAGTACATCACACACACACACAAACACACACACACTAATTTTTTAAATGCCAAAAGCTATACTACAACCTCACATACCAGGCCAAAAAGAAAATACTATCTTAGGAAGTGAGCAAGCATTAATTCATGTCAAGCGTTGTGTCAAGACTAAAGACTCAGCCAAGCAAATGCAAACACCATCCCTGCCCTCAAGAACCTACCATGCAACAGAGAAGACTGCAATTATTCAGTGAGCCAAGGAAAATCAGTGTCTTTGAACTGTGAATCCAGGGTGACCATGTTTAGTCTGGGAGAGGACCCGGGATATGGGCAAGATTAGAGGCAACTATAGCTGCTAACAAGGCCATTAAGGCTGTCTGGCCTTCTTAACATAAAGAGTGCCATTGATACTGCTTGTTATCAGGGATGGAAATCTTTGTAATATTAGCCAAAATGCTGCATGGAATGTTTACATATTTACACCATGGTTTGTTTAAACTGGAGTCGATGGTTATCTTTTGTCTATGGGAGCAGAGCCAGCTGTTTGCGTAAGTGCTTTGTCTGTGGCGCGGTACAGTACCGTCCACGATTTTATGTAACCTCATTGTTGACCAGCTTTAGGTTGCCAATGTTCAACATGTGAGAGGAGCTAAATTTTCCTTCTAGAAGACTGACACAGAAAGTGGGATCAGATGGTTTTAGATGGCTTTACCTGCCAAGACTTCAGATAAATTTAGAAAAGCACCCCCACCCCCACCCAGCTCCCCCACAGTTTGGGGCCTTCGTTACTGTTCATTTTAATGCTAGCCTGTATTTCTACCTTGTAATTATTATGCTATGACACATGGTTTCTATTTCAGGGATCTGGAAAAAGAAACTGACATGTTACCCTCCCAAATCTTAAGGGATATTTTTATTTTGTGTGAATGATACAATATATTCACACACACACACACACACACTAACAGACAAGAGAAGTGTGGTTGATGTTTGCTGGCAATTTCAAGGAGAAAATAAAGACAAAAAAATAAAAGCAATCCAATAGTAATGACAGATAGGTGACAAGTTACAGATTCCTTCTCTTCTTTATTCTGTAGCATGTAAGCATAGAAGAGAAGAGAATGCTTCCCTTCTGCCCCCGTCTCCCAATCCCTGCAAGTCAATACTCTTTCTTCCCACTGCAAGTCACCAGTGTTCAGGAACCACAGGGTTAACACAGGAAAAGCATCATTGCTTTTAACTGATGGCCTAGGCTTGTCATCTCCACAGTTAACATTTATAGGACTTGTCCTTTTCTTTTCTACTTATGAGCCATAGTAACATATCCTGTCATTACAGAGAGCCTTGGCACACTGTCTGGCAACAAACATAAAGATTACTTGAGATGACTGTAGTTATATAAAATTATACAACTTAAGGCTGCAGGGATTCTAAAATCCATGTCTTTATCTTTCGGCATAGAGATAGATGGATAGATAGATAGATAGATAGATAGATGCATAAACTGATAACTACCCAATAATGCATATGTAATATCTACTCAATTGAAGAGCTTTACTGAACACCAGTCCCAGTCCCTGCTCCTGTTCTCAAGATTTGTAGGGGAGCCTTGGTTCTTCTAGAATTTACAGACTTTTGGATAGACTTACCAAAAGCAAAGCCACCATGACCATTAGCATTCTTTGCATTTCCATAATCTTAACATTCTTCGTATTCTTTAACGTCAACTAAAAATAATTCAGTGTATTGGACATAACAAATGTCGATATTGGAAGTAAAGTTTTCACAATTTACTTTGCAAATAATGAATTTGGGGAACTGGTTGTAACTTTTCAATATAAGCTTTTTCTCACATCTTTCCCAGTTTCCAGAAAAGGCTGACAAAACTATCTTTACATATATATATCATAGCCTAAAGGGTAGAAAATTTGACTCCAGTCCTGGGTGTGTAGTGAGTTCAAGGATAGCCTAGGAAATGTAACTAGATTCTGACTCTTTAAAAAGTGTAAGGGACGTGCACGTAGCTCGATGGAGCATGCCGGCTTAACATGCTCAGGATCTGAAACCCATTGCATTAGTGCTTACACCTGAAATTATGAACCTATACCTTTCTATTAATTGTGATGGTCTATATATAGTGATTAATATTTCTAAAACTTTTTGTTTTCATTGTGAAGATTGACTAAAAAGAGACATGGGACCCGATAAACTGTGGTTTTGGTCACATTAGTTCAGTTCCTAAAGCTAAGAGTTAATAATATTCGTGCAGGTATCCTGTTGTTTACTCTCATGTCTACATTTGAACACTAATCCTTGAATCTTATAGATTCATATGAATGCCAATTTATGGACATTTTATTCTTGTATTAAACACTTCAGTGATTTGTTTTTAAATAACAAACCAATTAGTCACCATATCCACTTGGAAAAAGTCGATTTCTTTAAAATCTGTGGGTGTTTTGGGGGATGAGGAGGTGGCAACCTGAATTCTCTCCCTTTCTCTTCTATCTAAAATGTTATCAAATCCTTCTATTATAGAGTCATTTAAAATTATAACTGTAGAACTCTACGTAAAATAAAATGTGGATTTTAGTTTTTTAATGTCCTCCCTAATAAAAGAATAAATCAACCATGACGACATCCTTCAAATGGGCTTTGCTGATTGATAAGCCCTTCCCGTATCAGCCAGTGATCTATCTCATGTGAGGTAAAAATGCGCATGGGAGGGGCTGTGACCAAAACACGTGGTGCATGGAGACCAATTCCACATGTTACATACTTGGAATGAAAGAGCGTCTTATCTGATAGTTTACGTTTCCAGAAATGTGCTCTCTACACTTTTTAAGTTAAAGCATACACAATTGAAATATTTGTAAGTACACAACACATATATTTAAAATATAAAATATTTTTATGTGCATAAAATGCAGCTTCTCATACTATTGACCTTGAGATTTTGAGCTCAATACTGCTTTGTCTCAGGGGGGCTACCCTGTATGCTGTTTGATGTCAGGTAGCACCCCAGTCCTCCAGGGAAGGCTTGTCAACATTCCTGCCCCCAGACCCCCACCCTACCTCTCCCCAGTTATCTCAGCTCACAAGACACTGCTAAAGGTCTCCTGGAGAGCAAAAACACCCCTAATGACAACAACACTATTCTAAGTCATTTACATGTGACACTGTAGCACTATTTCATGTAAAGCAAACATGAAAACTTTCTAATTTTTAAGGTTCAGTTTACTCAGTTTTTCTTTTAATAGTAGGAAACAAAAAAAATTTTTTTTTTGCTTTTTTCTTATGCATCTTATTGAGAATCTTTAGGGATCTGTAAGATGGCTCAACAAGGTGAGGTTTCTGCAACCAAACCCAATGAGCTGAGTTCAGTTGAAGGAGCCTACATGGAAGACAAAGAGAACACACTCCCACAAATTAACCTTTGACCTCAACACTTGTGCCATAGTACACTCGTGTGCGTGGGCACACACAACTCGTACACATATATGCGCACATGTACACACACACACAAATAAACAGATGTCACGGTACACACAAATCCACACACACACACATAGAAATAGACATCTCATGCCCACATATTTGCACACACTCATGTACACACACACACACACACACACACACACACAAAGATGTTTTTTTTAAAAGAAATTTACTGAAACATGATGTTCCCATTGCATCAATGTTTTGCCTGTGTGCTTTGAGGAATTAGAGATGGAACCCAGGAAGGACCAACACATGGAAGGCAAACCCTTGACACCGGTTCTATCCTCAGCCCATCAAGTTGTTCTCTAAATCTTACCAAGTAGAAGCACCCTGGTTCAAAGTGCAGTCTATTTCAATATTCGCTTTTAAAGCCCATTGAAGTTTAAAAAAAAAAAGGCCACCACACAGTCTTCTCACTAAGCCATTTCATAAGGTTCCTCATACAATCCAATCAATTTCTGAAGGTTTTACTAAAATTTAAAGATCTCCACTTCGAAGTCTTACAAACACAAGATTGCACATCAACATTTTTTTAAAAATATGCTCAAAATTAACACAATTGTTCTTTTTACAATTATTTTATTTAGCGGGTTCGGAAACTATGTTCGATTTTTCTTTTTTAAGATACATTTATTATACTGATTTATGTATGTGTGCCTGCCTGAGTTTACATGCACTATGTGTGTGTGCAGGTACTCGCAGGGTTTCAGACCCTCTGAAACTACGTCACAGTCAGTTGTGAGCCAACATGTGGGTGCTGAGAATTGAACCCAGGTCTTCTGGAATTGTGGCTGGTGCACTGAACTGAGGATCCATTTCTCCCAGCTCTATTTGATTGCTTTCTTTAACTAGTTTGAGGGTTTCAATAGGGATACAAGCACATCACTTTTCAACAGTGAATTGACACTCAAGGGCACACGTTTCCATTCCGTCTACCAGAGCTTTAGATAGGAAATGATTCGTTATTCATATCCTGGTGCCATCGTTCACAGGCTCATTGTTTGAATGTCATCCTTATCTTGGAACTCTCTAATTTTTGTTTAAAAATACACCTTGAACCTTAATAGCCACAGCTGCTTATCATCACAGATGTGACCGAAACCTGAGGTGTTTTCCCATTCCTTCAGATAAAACAACAAGCGAAACTTTACATAGTGGGCTGGAGAGATGACTCAGCAGTTAAGAGCGCTGGCTGCTCCTCTAGAGGCTATGAGTTGAATTCCCAGCAGCCCCATGGTGGCTCACAACCATTTGTAATAGGATCTGATGTCCTCTTCTGGTGTGGCACCAATAGCATACTCATATACGTACAATCAATAAATAAATCTTTAAAAAAAAACAAAAAAGATCTACATAGGCACCAAATGTTTCTATGATCACTTGCTTCGTCAGCCCAAATGCGATGAAGAATTCACTGAGGGTTTTTTTTTTTTTCATTAAAATATCAGGTTATTAGTTTCATGTACCATTTTGTACACTTTGAACTTCTTTGCCTAAATAACTCAAGCATTAATTTTGCAATGTTATCTCCATAAATCAGCCTGGAATTCATTCTGTGGTTAAATTTATAGTTTTGCCACGAAATATTACTTGAATTAAAGGAGCCATTCACTGTTGAGAATACTACCTCATTGACTGTTCTGATCCTTGGCGGCTCATCATAGAAGAGAATGAACTCACTCATTCTACCTCTGAAAAAGCCTTTAGTAAAGAACTGAGACCCATAAGAACAACTGCTCATCAGTTAGCAGCTTATTCCTAACCTCTTACTATACAGTGTTTTTCCTGACCCCTTACTACACAGTGCTTTTTCCTAACCCCTTACTACACAGTGCTTTTTCCTAACCCCTTACTATACAATACTTTTTCCTAACCCCTTACTACACAGTGCTTCACAAACCCCACCCCTTAGGATCCCTACCAATTGTCACACTGTTGTTGACCATCAAAGGAATTCATCTGAATTTCCTACCACATTTCATTGACTTTTCAGCCATTTTTATCAAAGTACAACCATGTTACCCTGAAATTTCCTCAGGTCACCAGTAGTTAAGTGAAAATCTCAGTTACGATCTCTAAGCAATGAAGGTGAAATTCAATATCACATAAATCAACATCCCAGGAGAAATCTGATAAAGCATGTTGTAGGTGCATCTGTGTAGAATTTCTTGCTAATCATGATGACTCTGTCCTACTGTACTTAGCTGATATCTCAAGGTCCAGTTTACTTCTGAGAAAGATGTGCTTTGAATATTGTAATTGTATATCCATATTTTGGTACTTTTATTGATCCTTTTAGGGCAGAAGGAGTAGAGGACAGACATTTTGCCAAATATAGCTAGATTGTCAGGACATCAACAATTCAGATCCAAACAAAGAAGAATACCAGTAATGTCTTACTCTTCATCTCCTTATTATCATTTAGCTAAGCTTCAAGTGAGATGCCCTATCTGTTAATTGTCTCAGCTTGACTGTAAGGGAACTGAAGCACGCATGCAAGCAATGGATGGCCGGAAAGCTCTGCCACCTTGCCCAGGACTCAGTCTTCCCTAACAGATTTGGCTTGTCTTAAGTGCAGTGTGCCACATGGGATGAGGCACAAACCAGTGATGATCCACCTAAATTAAATGTTTACAAGCTTCTAGCATCAAAACATCAAACATCAGAAAATGGGAACTAATCATATCCTTTCCAGTGGACCATAGTGCACAGTCACTGTTCACAGACCATACTTCCCAAGAGCCCCTTGTTAGTATTTTGTCCAAGCTAGCCCCACAGTTGCCTGGCAATAGCCAGGTATGCCTGGCTCTCTATAAAAGGGGCTACTTGCCCCCTCTGCTCTCTCTTGCTCTTGCCTTCTTGCTCTCTCTCCTTTCCCCCTCTTTCCCAGTCCCTTCCCCCCCCCTCTCTACATGTTCATGGCCACCCTCCTCTACTTCTCTCTCCCTCCCTCTCCCTCTGCCCTTGCCCTTCTCTCTCTCTCTCTCTCTCTCTCTCTCTCTCTCTCTCTCTCTCTCTCTCTCCCCCCTTCTCTGCCTCTACTACCCTCTCAACTCCCCTCCCCATGCCCTGAATAGACTCTATTCTATACTACACCATCATGTATCTGGTCCCTCAGGGGGAAGGGATGCCTCAGCATGGGCCCTCAGAGGCACCACCCCTTCCCCACACCTCACTACACATCCATAAAACATATTCCCTCTCTATCTTTTTATAAACACATCACCCCTAACAGAGTAAGTAGTAGGTGTCCTCAGAAAGGCAAATGATTGACACCAACCAAGAACTACAGTCTGGAATTAACTTAATTTTCCCGTCTAAAATTAGAATTTGCAATGCTTTTTTTTTTTTGGTTTTTTTTTTTTTTTGGTTTTTTGCATAGGGGATTTGGGATTTTTCTCCCCTCTGGCCTCTGCCCACCCAGTCTTGCCATCTGGTCTATAACAGTTTTGGCGGAGCATGTGATTACAAATGCCCTATTGCGAGACTGGCTGGATTCAGGCAGTATGATCGAGAAGGTGTTAAGAAACAAGCCAATTAGTTTGCCAGTTTATGGTTACAGTGCAAAATACAAGACAGGTGCTTCTACTACTAACTGATTTGAAAAGCCTTCTCTCCACTTAGTCATCTGTGAAGGCAATGGAGGAATTTGACCACAAGCATTCTCATAAAAAAGTTAAAAACAGTTCTCTGGCCAAGTTAATAAAGGAATGGAACCGTTCAGAATTTCCAGCCAGAGTGGGACAGGTAATTGGTTGAAATCGGTAAAATACTGAGCAACTATTTAAAAAGAGGTCATGTTTTCAGATCATTAAAGCACAGCATTTTATTTGCCAGTGATTTATTTTATTTGTAACATACCCTGCTCATAATGAAACGAAATAGCCATGACTTGAGCTCCATTAAATACTTTATTGCTTCTAAAACCCGTAAGTGTATGTGTGTCTGTGTGTGTTTGGAATGTGTAAAGGTCTTAGAATTACCCTGAGATGGTCTATAATTATTTATTTCTAGGTTAAAAAGTTGGGTTTTTTTTTTCTTCTTTTATACTCTGGAATTTGAGCTTTGCCTCTCGGAGCTTATCAACAGAAAGCTAACGCTAACTTGAAAGTCTACAGGAAACAGTGTGTTTAACCTTAACCTGGGTTTGAAGTTCTCGTTACCTTGACCTGCAAATAACTCAAAGTGAGTGGATTTGGTAGTCAACTACTCTTGTCAAGTCCAGGGCTGCCCCCAGCTTCTTAATGGTTAGTGAGGACAGCCTGAAAGGTTTGCATGTCAATGGCTCTGAATGGTACCTTGGGGGATTCACTATGCCAAATGAGTCTTAGAACATCTCTCACTTGATAGCGAGATTTTCCTTCATCGGAGACTTTTTCATTGAACATCTTTATTTCCACAACAAAACTGCAATTACAACTGCTCTGTTGGCCCAAAGCACATCAAAGATCCAAGAAGCACTAATGTGGTGGCCGTACTGGGGTGGGGGTGGGGGGAGGGGGTCACAGAGATGTCTCTCATAAGCAACAGCAGCAGTGGAGGCAACTCTGAAGTAAGTCACCATTTTTGTGAAGAGGTTAGACGGCAAGTCAATGTAAACTACAAAGCTGCTTTCTTATCATGTTATTTCCTATCCATTTTATTTTGTTGTACCAAAAAAAAAAAAAATCCATTTCACTTAAGGAACAGGATAGAAGTCCTATCACCAAGCTATTTTAAATGGAATTTCCTCCCTATCCGTAGCTCTGAACCTTTGTCTTAAAACTGTAGGAGCCTGTGTTTATAACTAAGTATAGAAGGAAGGGAAAGATATTCTTAGAATAAAATTGGCAAGAAAAGAAGATGGGACACCAATCAGCTGTATCAAGCTGTGTTTGTACAGACTCAGCATGCTTAGCTGGACGCAGGCCTGGGCACAGGTCTTGTTTGTCTGTTTCAATTTCTTCATGCTCACCAACTATAGGAACTCTATTATTTACTGCTCCCTTTGTTGTTACAGAACACCGAAGAGATTTATTCTGGCTCTTAGTTTTAGAGATTTCAGTCTACGGGGAGGAAGGGGATGGCGGAGCAGCACACATAGAAACAGAAACAGTCAGAGACAAGGGACAGGCGAGAAGGGGAAAGGAGAAGGAGGGAAGGAGAGGGGAGGGGAAGGAAGAGGAAATAGGGGGAGGGGAGGGGACAGGAGAAGAGAGGACAGGAGGGAAAAGGAGGGTAGGGGAGAAGGCTAGTAGTAGAGTTGTACAGCCTAAAGCCATGCTCTCAGCTACCTACCTATTTCCTTCAGCAAGGCCCAGCTCCCAAAATTTCCAAACTTCCCAAAATAATCACTGGCAGCCAAGGAGCAAACCTTTGGTACAGCAGCCTTTGGGAAGCCAAAGAGAGAGCCAGGATATAAGGGTGCGGTGCGGTATGGTGAGGTGGGAGGGGTGCCTCGGCGGGCCTATGCTGAAGCATTCTTTCCCCTTGAGGTATAGTGTAGAATAGAGTTTATAACGAACAGGGTGTAATATAGAATAGAGTTTATTTGATACAAGGGAAGGGGAGTTGAGGAGGGAGTAGAAGCAGAGAAAGAGAGGGAAGGGAGAGGAGAGAAGAGGAGAGGGGAAAAGAAGAGAGGAGAGAGGAATGGAGGTGGGGAGGGCTGGAGGAGAGAAAGAGGGGGAGGCAGAGAGAACGAGGGACCAAACAGCCCCTTTTACAGCAAGCCAAGGCTACCTGGCTGTTGCCAGGTAACTGTTGGGCGGAGCCTAGAAGGAATGCTTACAAAGCTGCTTCTGCTTCTGCAAATGTTACCCCCTGAGAGGGCCTGGGTTAGAAATGTTGTCTCTGTAGAGCCCAAAGGCAGTGGTAGGAAACCAGACACTTGTCACATTCGCCCCCTTTTCATATTTCTAATATCCAACTGAAATTCTCTGGTTGTCGTTCTTGCTGAATTGTAGTCATATTGTTTCAGAAAAAAAGAAATCATGACAATAAATTATTGAGAAAAAAATACTATGCCCTGTTATTATTGACATTTGGCATGAGTTCTCCCTTACATCGTACAACTTAAAATAAAGACCTTTAAAAACAATTAAGTGGTTTACAGTAAGTAAATGCAGCTTGCGTGCTACAGAGTCTGCCTTAGTTTTTAAGTATAAAGAAGGGCAGGGAGAGATAGGCATGGTGTGTGAAGTGAATGTTCCAAAGGAGCCCCTTACGGACTGATGTTTTTGGAAGGTTAAAATCTCTACCTCTCCTTGAAAAAGAGGGCAAAGAAATGAACAAATTGCTTCCTTGTGGGTAGTTGTAAAATCACTGTGTGGGAAGCAAAGTAAATGTTGAATATTGAGAACAGAGAACAGGTCACATGGCCCCAGCAGCCAGGAACGTGAGCTTTACATACAGCACCCAAAGCAGTGGTACTTTCTCTACCTTCCTAATGCACGGCCCTTTAGTACAGTTCCTCATGTTGTGGTGACCCCCAGACATAAAATTATGTGCCTTGCTGCTTCATAACTGTATTTTGCTACTGTCACAAATCATAATGTAAGTGCATATGTTTGCCAGTGGCCTTAGGTGACCCCATGAAAGGATCGTTCAACTCCTAAAGGGGTTGAGACGAACAGGTTGTGAGCCACTGATCCAAATTGACCCTATCAGAAAGGAAAACAATGAGGGGGAGGGGTGGCGTCCCAATGTCTCTGTGATAGAAATTGATTTTCTTCTTAATCATTAAACTCCAGTGGTTTTTCAATAACTAAAGTATGGACTGTGGATTTGGGTCTAAAATATTATAATTTACAAACTTTACTTTGTGGACCCATCTTCAATTATACTTTATGGGTCTTGTTGTTTAAACATTACCTTCTTCAATGTGCTTTCTTAATAAACTAGTTAGTGCTTTATTATCCGAAAGTACAAAATGGCTATAAAATATTTGTTTGCAAGCTTTTACTTGGTTTTGTACTCATGGACTTTATAGACTAATACAATTGTTCAATTTTCATTATTATGTGAAAACATCTTTGACATAGAAATTTGACACAACAGAATTTATAATTTTAGATTTTCATCCCGAAGCTATTTAGAAAGAAAGTATTTGCTTTGAGCATTCTGAAAATATACTTCCAAGTAGCTAGCCAAACCCTGGATGCAGTCTCAAATAAATCAGAAACAGGTTGCTGGCCCCCGGCCCCCCCCCCCTTTTTTTCTTTTTCAACAGCCAGCTTGCTTTATTATTTGGAGAGTAAGAGGAAGAGAAATCCAAAAATAAAGATGCTGGCTGTTCATAATAACTATGTACAAGAAACTCAATGCATTCGACGATCTGACTATCCCCTCTTCCTCCTGTTCTCTGTAATTACAGTTGGGGCTGAAAATGGAGACCTGGAGACAAGCCTGGTTTCCATAGTATGCACAGTATCCAAGATGAGATTAGTCTTTGAGACAGTATGCATGCATGCCCAAAGGTCCATGTAGGAGAGAGAGCATCAGTGTTTCTGTCAGTGTTTTGTGTGGGATTCTGAGCTAAACCCCTGTGTATAGAGCTCAGGCCTGTCACTCCTAGGCAAGCGACTTTAAGAAAGACATTTGGCTATTGGGCATCTCATCTGTAATCTAAGACAACACTCCTGACATTAAACAGTAGCTGTGAGAGTTAAATCATATAGCAGGTAGAAGTCTGTAAAAGCATTGTCCAACGTGTTGTCCATACTCAATGTAAAAAGCATCCTATGGGTTTTGATAAATTTCAAGCCATTACATCATTGCCAAGTGGCGACAAGTGATTCGTGAACAAAGAGCTGAGCTCTGAGTTCATGTGGACAGTGAATGTGTTTAGCTTTGTCCTCTGGCTCACAGATTTTTATCTTAGCACATATTTTAAAGATTAGTTTTCCCGGATCCTGACTTAATCCTTCTTTAGTTTAAATGAAATAAACACTTTGTTCTCAGAGAAATACATCATCACTCTGAAGCCACCATCAGGCCACAAAAGATGCTTGAAACTAGTGTGTCCTTGTCATTGGCTCTCCTGAAGGTCATCCTTTTGGGCTGTGCCTGAAGTCAATCAGATTATGTCTCCCATTTACAGTATTGAAATCATTGCAGTCCCCACCACATTTTAAAAATCCAAGTTATTCCCTTTGTGATTCAACACCCACAGAGTTCATATTCTGAATTTTTGGCCACAAAATACATTTATTAAGCAGTAATTCTCATTCTCTCTCATAAAATGAAAGCACAAATAACCTAGGGGATTTAACAAACAGAGGCAAGCCACTGTGTGGGACACTGAAGAATTGTTGCCAGTTTAACTAACATGGACATTTTAAGTGAGGTTTACTGAAGTATCCTGGAGTGTTAAACTCTCAACTAACACATTGCTGCCTAACACATTGCTGCCTTTAGCCCTATTAGACTCCCTCAAAAGCTGAGGTTGGAAACTATTCCCAAAATTAATTTAAAACTGTGAAGTAAATAGAACAGGAATTAAATATTTCATATATAAACATTTTTCACCCGTTTAAAAAAATCTTCATTCATATCCTTGACTTAAGATCTTTTGTTTTATATAAACACACACTTGAGACAACATTTAAAAAAAAAAACAAATCCTACTGGGCGATGGTGGTGTACGCCTTTAATCCCAGCACTTGGGAGGCAGAGGCAGGTGGATCTCTGAGTTTGAGGCCAGCCTGGTCTACAGAATGAGTTCCAGGACAGCCAGGGCTATACAGAGAAACTCTGTCTCGAAAAACCAAGAAAGAAGGAAGGAAAGAAAGGGAGGGAAGAAGGAAGGAAGGAAGGAAGGAAGGAAGGAAGGGAAGAAAGGAAAGGAAGGAAGATGAAGGAGGGAGGAAGGGAGGAAGGAAGAAACCAAATCCATGAGCTGGAGAAAACCCCAGGATGGCGTTCAATTTCTCAGGAGCAGCGGAATCAAACTGAAGCTGTGCTTGGTCCCTAACCTCCCTTGCCACTAGAGAGTTTTCATCACTTTTCAAGCTGGGGTGGGGAGTATTCTTGCAGAAGCCAAGACAGGCACCACTTACGTCATGACTTGCTTAGAAAATATGCTTTTGCAGCTGAAAACATTCAAAATATGTGTGCTATGAAGGTGAATAGCAAATGCCGTATGCAGGGTTTAGAATGATGAAAGCTATCACAATCTGAATGGTCTCCGAAGGGAGGTGATAGTCTCTTGGCCCCAAAAGGTCATCAGCTTTTCTGCCCAGTTTCCATGAGAAGGGCTTTCTTCTGGTTTCAGAAGAAATATGAGATGTGGAAGAAACTGAAGAGAGTAAGGAGTAAAAGTGAAGACCCGTAGAAACACAAGGGTTCTCAGTCTAATCACAGAGACTCCTGTCCGTTGGAGGAATCCGGAGCATCAGGTCCTGGTTATAGTATACTTGGAAGATACCCTTGATACGTGAATGGTCCTCGGAGCTCCCAGAAAATGGATCGGCAACAGTGGGCAACAGAGAGGTGCTTGCTGGGATGAGAAAAGTCAGTGGAATGTAACCACGTAAAGAGTTTGCTTTTTTTTTTTTTTTATTTGACTGTATCCTGGTTTGCTTTCCTTGTTACTGTGATAAACAGCATGGCCAAAGGCAGGTTAGGGAGGAAAGGCTTTATTTCAGTTAATATGTCATAGTCCAAGGCAGGACCTCAGAGGAAGCAACTGAAGTACAGACTTAAGGAGGACTCTGCCTACTGGCTTGCTCAGCCTGCATTTTTATAAAACCCAGGACCACCTGCCCAGAGGTGACACTTCCTACAGTGACATGAACCTTTCTATATAAATCATTGATCAAGAAAATACCATCACAGTCTTTCTTCTTATGATGGTATTGTCTCAACTGAAATTTTCTCTTCCCAGATGACCCTATTTAGTGTTGAGTTGACAAATGAAGAAAATAATAATAATAACCAGCACAGACAGGGAGAGGGCAGTCACCTATAGACAGTAATAATACAGCAAATATCCAGGCTCCACACATCTAAGTTAAAACATAAAATATTATGTAATATTTGCATTATCATTTGTACATAAGGAAATAAAATAGCATGACTGAAGTTACTGTAAATAACTTATTATTTAATTTCAAATATTTAATTAAAAAACTTAATATATTAAATAACACACGTTTCATCCTAAATACCTTATCCAAGTAACCATCTTATGAATTGATATTTCCTTTCCTAGTCCACATCTCTAATGGTGTACGTGTGTGAATGAAGAATGTGATAGCCCTGGTCTGTAATGTCTATTTGAGTAGTATATGTTTTATAAAGCTGAATTTCCATATAATTCCAAAACTATTCTTCTTCTTATACTAGTTCCTTTCTGTTCTTCTTGATGTATGGTATCTTTTATTTGTCAAGTAATTATAGTAATCAATGAAAAATTAAATGTGCTTAACTGTCCACATTAAAAGAAAGCAACTCAAATTCCTGTCATTCAGACATGATGCTCCTTGCTCACAGCTGCGCCATGAAGTGCTCACCTTCAAAATTGTGCCATCAGTTGGGACTGTGGCATGCACCCTACTGAGCAGAGTTAGAGAACAATATTCCAGTGGATCTGTGGGAGGCACACCTGTAACCCTAGCACTTGGAAGCCTGAAGCAGAAGCAACACAAATTCAAGGCCAACCTGAAGCACATCATGACATCTGCTCAAGAGAACACAAAGAAAGTGAGGGGGGGTTAGAGTGAGGGAGGAAAAGAAGGAGAAAGGAGAGAAGGGCGGGACAAAGCGTTTAGTTTAGTCTGAAACTTGTTTCCAATTGGCTTCAGCCTATTGGTCATATGCTACTCTTTAAGGTTACAGTAGTAAAACCAAATTCCTTCACAGAAGAATTTAGTGCACACAGAGACAATGATGATGATGATGATGATGGTGATGATGATGACAATGATAATGATAAATGTTCTTGAAATATTTGTCTATGAATTAGACATCCTCAGTTCCATCCACTGAGCTTCACACGCTATCGACGTAGGCAGCAGAGAGTGCCACTCACAGCCCCTTTAGCTTGAGCACTCACCACTGACAGGAGCTGTTCCCCTGTCTGTGTACAGGCTTGATACAGACTCAAGCATTGGCGGCTGCCTGTCAGAACACGTTCGATTGAGAAACTCAGCAGCTTTTGATCTCACCACAGAATGATTGTCATCTGCAGTTGCTGACAAAGGGCATCCATCCATCAGCCCTGACAGAGAGCTCAGGGAACCTGTCCAGCACTGAAGCTACACAGGAAAAGTAGTATAAACGTAGGACTAAAACACAAAGATTTGGAGCTTACCACTAACTTTCCCTCTGTGACAGCATGTTGTAGTATCAACTTTGGCCCAGTTTGTGTGCAACAGGCATAGCAAGTCGGAGACCCATATTCAGTCAATGGGATATAGGTTGATTCTCCCAGGTTTACAGTCTTATCCATACATTCTGAGAGAAGTAAGTTCAGGCCACCAATACTACTTCTCATCAACCATGAAGGAGTTAAAAATTAGTTCCATGTTTTCTTTGAAATCACCAGAATGAAGGAAGCTGTCTCCTCACTGCCAGAGGCACAGCTTCTGCCTGTGGCAGTGTTCCCCATCAGGTGTGTTGACTGAGGCTCCAAACAGCATTTGCAGATACGTCTGGACCACATCCAACCCAAAGGTACACTACTCACCAGGGCCTGCTGCAACTTTTACTCCCAGACAGTCTGATGCCATCAGGAAAAGCATTTCTTACCCAAAAAAATGCAAAGTATGATTTTCATATACTAGTCCGAGGAGCTCGGTAACGATGTATGCAGAGGGTGTGCGGTGATTCATAGCTGCCCACTCAGGTCCCAAGGAAGTTTCTGAAGCTGATGCTAAATCATTCCAAGCCATTATTGGCATCAGAGTCTTGGATGCTGTTCTGATTGCAAAAGCAGTCTTGCTTTCCTGAGAGGAGTATTGGATCCCCTCATCCAGGAGATCCTTGTTTGGTAGAAGAATGTGACATTTGGGAAATATCTTGAATACAGGTATAGTTTCTCAATAGGGAAGTAAGGATTCATTTATCAATGTAGACTTTTATGAACCAAGTTTATTCTTATTTGGTTTTTTTTCTGTCATAAATCTCTAATGCAATACTATCTTTAGTGCATATTTAAGCCTCCATTTAAAATGCTGGTGAGGCTGGGATGTGGTATCACATCCCTTTAATCCCAGCTCTCAAGAGGCCGATGCAAAGCCAGCCTGGCCTACTTAGATGTTCCAGGCCTGCCAGGACCATGTATGTGTATGTGTATGTGTATGTGTATGTGTATGTGTATGTGTATGTGTATGTGTATGTGTACAATATATATGAATATATATGTGTGTGTATACATACATATGTATTATGTGTGTATATGTGTATGTGTGTATATATCATATACATATATATCATATGTCATAATGATAAGTATAGTTTTATAAATCTTTGTATCAAGTGCACATTTGGATTTTTTAAGGGTGTTAAATATTCCCTAAAAAAATTGGCCAAGCTAGATACTCATTTCCTTCAGTGACTCACTAGAAATGAATTGTTGGTTGAGATCCAGTGAGTACTGGCAGGTCTCCACCTCCCAGGGAGCACCATAGTAATTACAGCTTGCTGGCGTTCTTTTCAATGGTTTCCGAAGGGGTACCAAGACTTGAGCACTCAAAGAGATTGAATCATCCTCTACCCTTGAATGTACTCACTTCCTTTAGTTCTGGCCAAAGGGTTTTGGAAGATATTCTTGTGAACTTCCGTTGCTGGCGTAAGCAGTAGAAAAACAGAAGGCAATAGCCAGGATTGGGTTGCCACAACAGAAGAAGAGATAAGTGAATTAGTGGGAAGTGGTGGGAGGCAGTGGGGGATTTCAGCCTTAATGCCAAAATAGCTTTCACTCTGACATAGCTTTTATGTGTTCAGTGCAGATATTGTAATAGACTATCAGTATCCATTATCTTTTAACTTCAAAACTAACATCTAAAAGACTTCAAAAAAATTAAATGAGTCTCCATCCCCCTATCTCAAAAACAATATTGTTTAAGGGATTTTTCTAACATCTGAATTTGATCTAAGATACCATCCTAGTGGTCTCCTGAAGACTTACCCAACAAGGAAGAAGCTGTAGGATCAAACTCCAAAGTAATACTACAGGATAATAGCATAAGTGGCCATGAGGAAATGTGGCTGCCCTTGAATAGCAAAATGAATGTCAGCCAATAGGTTATTAGTGTACTCTGAGCATGGGAGGCTTCACCACAAGGAAGGCAAGGACAGGTTGATTGGAACAGCTGAAGAAGAGAAGACATGGTTCTGGGCAAAGGCACGGAACATGGAAGAAGAGAGTCTATCCCCTAACAGTGGCATCAATCATACCTTTAAGGAGTTTATCTCCAAATAAGGCTGTATTCTAACTGTGCAGGTGGGGGTAGGGCTTCAACATATGAATTTGAATGTTTTGCCCACAATGAACTTTAATATGCACAGACCCTAAAATGAGCTAGACTCTTGACAGTACCTGGACTGTGTTATAACGGGTAAAGAGGGAAGGTCTGGTTGGAATCAAGAGACATTTCTGTAAGAACATGCCTGGGAGTTGTCAACAAAGCTATCAGAAAATAAAGAGTGAAAGCTAATGTCTGTAAGACCCTTATAATTTCTTTTCTTAGCCTAAATCACTTTCATAACCAATTCTGTGTTCATAATTGTGTTGTCTTCTTGAGTGTGCTTGTATGTATGCATATGTGTACATACCACGTGTATAAGCATACATGAATGTTTGCAAGTATATGTGGAAAGCCAAAGGTCAATCTCATTGGTCATTCCTTACATATTATCTTGTTCATCATTTTGAGACTGGTACCTGGAGCTAGTCAATTAAGCTAGGATGCCATGCTAGTGAGCTCAAGGATTCTATCCGTCCCTACCTCCCGGTAGGGTCAAATACAGGTCCTTATCCCTTGCATAGTAAGCACTTTACCAGCCAAGTCATCTCCTCATTCCTGTATATCCTTAAAGAGGGCAATTTCCAAAATTGCATGGCATCTAATTTCCCAAATCTAGTTCTACCCTGAATCAATGAATAACATGACTGACTTCCCTGAAGCACAATGGTCCTCTATTGTCTGCAGTTTTACTCTCTAAGATTTTAGATATTTGTAGCCAACTGCATTTTGAAGTATCAAATGAAGCTATCCAGAAGCAAGCATTAATAACTTTCAACCGCATGCCTTTCTTGATAGAGAGATAAAAATCTCTCACTGAGGTTCTGTGTCCTTCCTGGGATCCATATTGTATATCCTACCTGCTCATGAGTTACTTACAAAGTGCCTGGATTATCAGTCTCTGTCAAGGTTTCACAGCACTTATGTATTAATGATTCTTAGCTTACTTAATAGTTGTCCCCTTAGTGTAAGAGTTGTGATTCTCATAGTTTTATTATATTGACATATAGTTGTTATATTTTACATTTAGTTATTGTTGTTAATCTCTTTCTGTGCCCAAATTATAAGTTAAACTTTAATGTAATTATGCATGTATGAGAACAAAATATATATGAACTATGTATGGTCTCTTACTGACTGCCTGTCTGTCTGTCTGTCTGTGATTCCAGCTCTTGAAGCCTATTCTTCAGTGGATATCAGGGATACAACAATAAAGAATAGAGCTAACTCAGAGTCATGAACTTTTATTTTCTTTTTTGATTTTCTGAGACAGGGTCTTTCTACATAGCCCTGGCAGCCTTGTAACTCACTATGTAGACCAGACTGGCCTTGAACTCTCAGCGATTTGCCTGCTTCTGCCTCCAGAGTGCTAGAATTAAAAGCACAAGTCATAGATGTTTAAAGGATAAGAGGACAATAGGAGATACTCCTACCAAACCTTTAGTTTTACACACAAAGAAAGGGATGCTCTGAAGGCCTGACTTAGCCAAAAATACACACAGACCAGACATGAACAAGGAGTCGACCCTAGACTTTGAGCTCCGCTCTGTGGTTTTCTAAAAGAGTCTAGCTTTGCTGAGTTCAAGAACACAAAGGTGGATGCCTTTCTGACTCACCCTCTGGGCTTACAGCTGGAAACCTCTAGTGACCAAATTCTCGTGGCATCTTAAAATAGCTTCTGTGGTCTACACTGCCTGGCTCATGCTTTCCTCTCTCCTCCCAGCCTTTCCAGTCAGTAAGAGTCTACTTAACAGTATGTGATTCCCAGTTCATCTTTGTCTTCCTGCAAAGAGGCCATGGGGATTCCACTTCCTCTCTTCCTACCAGTCATCAGTAACTTCCTTGATTACCCGAAGCTTGCTTAAGCAGAACAACCACGTCTATTTTTCCACTTAATCTCCTATTGCCAAGTCTATATCATGTCCTCCCAACCTTCTCCCAAGCACAGGCTGTTGTCTGGAGCTATCTTAACTAGTGTCTAACTCCTAAACCTCCACCAAACCAGTAAGTGGGAGTAAATCATTGGGGAAAAGAGGACTAGTCTCCTGGGGCTGCTTCTTCAGCTACACCCTGACTTGTCTGACCTTTAATTCGTGGACTTATCCTAACCGGGTTTACTTCTTCATTCACCACTTTTACTCATTCTTCTTCTTCACCACGGATCTAGATCTTTCTCTGCCCCAATTTCTCATCCTAATTCTTCTCTAAATGTAACTAAATCTCAGGTTAGTTCTTTGAGTCCTCCCAGATGTATCGTTTATGCCTCATTTATGGCTGTTGTCATAATGTTCAAAGATATTTTTTTAGTGGCTGGTTCTATAGATGTAACTTACTGTGTTACTCAGTACTGCACTGTGAATCCATTCTTGGTTCTAAATGGTGATACACAGTCCACGAAGGACAGGACTCTTTCTTCTAACGAAGTTCATTCTGAGGCTCTACACCAAAGAGGGGAGAGAGAGAGAGAGAGAGAGAGAAAGAGAGAGAGAGAGAAAATGCCTCAGCAGCAATCAGGACTAGGAGGTGTCACAGGAGCAGGCATATCCCAAATCCCAATCCTGGCTTAGTCCAACTCATCAGGTACCCAATAGCCACACATAGCCGTGGAGCACCTGAAGTGTGGCCAACCTGGATGGGTTAAGGTTACACCCCAGACATCTGATGCTTACTGTGATGCAAAGAATGCCAAATATGATGTGAATCTTTATGTTGCTTACCTACTGAAATAGCATGAGGAATATACTGGTCCTGTACCTAGTAATAAAACCTTAGAATTGATCCTATCTGTTTCTTGTGTTTTGGAAAGTGGTACTAGAAAATGTAAAGTGAAGAAAGTAGTTTCACTATGTTTGTATTGAGGGCCCAGCTGCAACCTCTCCCAGCGTGTCTGTTCCAGGCCAAGTGTCATTTCCCACCCCATGCAAGCCTAGAGCTTTGTTATGGTAACACAGAGGAGGAGTCCTGTCTTCTACCAATGCTAATTACATTCCTCATTCAGATATGAATGTGTCTTTACTTGCTGTAGCTTTGTTTGCTGACTAGGGTCTGAACATCATCACAGAGCATTTAGAGTTAAGTAGACATGTCTTTTCTTGGATTGAATCCCACCAGTATTAGAAAGGGAACATTTTCAGTCTTAAACGAATGGTTTATAAACAAACAAATAAAACGACTCTGTATTGAACTTTAACAGGAAGGGGTTATTTTGACTTCTATTGTTGGGTGACCTTTCTATAAAAGCTTTCTACAGAAAGAGCTGAGATGCTTATAATTATTTTATCATGGAAAACTATTTTTATGCTCTTCAAGAGGCATTCAATTGTTTGAGAAGAGGCCTACTCCACACATGCAGCTTAGTATAAACCACATTCAAAACACCCCAGATACTGGCTAGGCTAAACTTATCATTATGGTAGGTTTAGCTAAGATTTTGCTGTGGAAGAAATCTTGTCAAAGCTTGTTTAGGACAAGTGGCATGGCTCAGGGGGTGAAAGTGCCTGCCACCAAGGCTGGAGACATGAGTTCAATCCCCAGGAATTATAACCTGGTGAGAACCAGTGCCTAACAGTTGTCCTCTGCCCTTCACATGTGTGTGTATACACATGCACACACATACATGTATATGTGCATGTGTGTGTATACATATCCTATACTTACTTTTAAGGATTAAAGCTGGTTTAAGCTGGGCATGGTAGTGTATGTCTATAATCCAAGTATTAGAGCGAATGACGCCATCATGAATTTGAAACCAACCTCAGTTGCAAAGCCAACTCAAAACAAACTCAAAACAAACCCACCACAATAAACAGCTAGTTTTCCCACTTAAAATTGACTTTAATATTTAGATCATCTTAAAATAAGAACTCTAGAATCTATGTTAACAGTTAAAATTCTTAAAGGAACTATTCAGTTTGGCAGGTGTTTTTCCATTAAAGAGAAAGAAGAGATAGGAAAAGGAGTAAAAGAAAAAGTTACCATGTACTTGTTTGGCTGCCTTTGGGTAGCAGAAGGCAATGCCACTTAGAGCAACACAACTGAAGCCAGAGGATGGAAGACTAGGCAAGCACCAGGAAGCAGCCACTGGGAATCACATTAAAAATCCTCTACATAGTAAATACTCTGCCAATGTTAGTGGCTCCCTTGAAAAGGCTGCTGTGTTGAATGCCTCAAACATTCCCAGGTGATTTTTGATTCATTTCCAACCTTGTACTCATGATAGAAATCACTCCAGAGTCTTCTGCCTCTGTTTTCAGAGTCTCCATGTTCACATAATGCAAATCTTAGTAGCTATTTAGTTTGGAGTTATTTCCTCGGTCTTGCTGCTTGTTGTATTATCTCTATAACCCTCTGCCATCCTTCTGCCCACCTTGGAAGGCACTCAAATGATCATGCAGTGGTTTTCTTCAAGAGTTCATGCCAGCAAACATTCATTACTGCCTTTACTTTGCCAAATACCACACTGAATTCTGAAGAGGAATGCAACACATCTGTGCTCCAAGGGGACTTGCAGTGTAGTAAGACTGTAAGAACAAGAAAATGAGAAAAGTTAAAAAGTCTCCTTTGTTAAACAAGTGTTTATTAAGCACCTATTATGTGCCAAATATTCATATGCTTCAGGAAACCATCAAGCATGGGAGCAGACCAAATGTCTGCTAATGAGGAGTTTGCATTCTCCCAGAACGAGCAAACAACAGAAAACGAGTTGGTTAATTATACATTATGTATTGTTATTAAGTTGGAAGGTTATAAACACGATGAGAGAAAAAGTTAAGGAGGAAAGGGACAATGAAGGATTGGTAGAACGATAATAGGAGTAGTAGCTGAAGTGAGTTGTGAGAAGGTGCCAGTTAAGATGTGACAGTAAGATCGTGTGATGGTTACGTTTACTGGCCAATTTGACACAATCTAGAGTCACCTGAGAAGAGTCTCTAAGAGGAATTGTCTACATTGGGTTGACCTTCTGGCCATGTCTATGGGATATTGACTTAGTTAATTGGTGAGAGAAGACCTAGCCCACTGTGAGTAGGGTAGTGACATTCCCTAAAGAGGAGGTCTTGAACTTTTTAAGAGTGTAGAAGCTAAGCTAAGCACAAGAACGTACCAAGCAGGGAGACAAAGATCCATACATCATTTCCCTTAGCTCTTGACTGTGGATCTAATGATTAGTTGCTTCAAACTCCTGTCACTGTGACCCCCCCCCCCACATGATGGACAATAACCTAGAATTTTAAAGAGAAATAACCCCCTTTCTGTCCTAAATTGCTTTGTGTCTGAGTACTTTATCACAGCAGCTTTCTGGGCTGAAGGCATCTCAGCAGTTTAACCAGTGGTCTCACCACAAGAAGGTCCAGTCTCTGCCTATTTGTTCGTTTTGAAACAGTGCCTCCTTCTTTAGCCCAGGCTAGCCTCCTACTTACTTTGTAGCCCATGATGTCCTTGAACTCAAGCCTACCTCAGCTTCCCAAGTGCTGAGATTCTGGTTGGCCTTCCAAGTTTCCATTTTAGAAATGTCAAGGAGACCAATATTGACATGAGGGACCAAGGAAAGCGTCTCAGGAGAAAAGATGGGTAGGATGACACAAGGAAGAAAATGGTAGGATACTCACAGGACTTTTGGATTTTGCTCTTGAGTGAAAAAAAAGGAAAGGTGGGGGAGGCAAGAGTTAGCAGAGGAGTAATAACTGTGGAAGGTTCAATTGCATCCCTCAGACTGTCAAATCAGTAACAGACTTAAGAGAGACAAGAGTTATCAGTGAAACCAAGAAGCTATTGGAGTCATCTAGGCAAGAGATGATCCAGCCATGGACCAGGTAGGTGCCAGTGGTGATGGTGAGAAAGGATCCACTTGAAGATCTGACCCAAAGGTGAAACAAGAATATTTGCTGACAAAGGGGACGGGAGCCGTAGGAAAAGGCAATAGTAGTTAGAAGGACAATAATCAGAACGTTGCTGTAGTTGCCAGGTACCAAGATAACAAAGACGAAAGAAGAAGCAGGGTTGAGAGGGAGAGCCAGAGTTTATTATCGGTGCAGTAATTAAGGTTTGAATGCCTATTAGACATCTAAGTGCATGTGCAGTTGGGTAATCTGGTCTAGAATTCAGGGGAGAAGTTTAGGCTAGAGATACAGATATATAAAAGCAGGATTCATTACCATATAGATAGTTGTAAAGCTGGAACCGTGGATGAGCTCATCAAAGGGAGAGTGTTTAATTAGAAGAGATGTCAAAGGTGCCTAGGCCCAAGGGCATTCTGACTTAAAGATGGAAAGGGGGTGGGGGGATGCTGGAACCTAACTAGAGAACACAGTGAGGTAAGAGGAAAACTGGAACTGCCCTAGGTGTGGAATTTAAAAAAAAAAAAAATGAGTCACTTATCAAAGAATGCTGACCAGTCAAAAGGGCCTGAGAGCTGAGGGCTGTTCTGCTAATGAGAGTCAGCACTTACTTCCAGGTGAGCAATTTTTTTCTTTTTTTTACTGGAGAAACAGAAGTTGCAACAGTTTGAGGTGGGTTCAAAGAAAGAAGGGAGAAGTAGACTTTAAGGCGATGAGTGTCATGAGTGTCAACTTTCAAGGATTTTTACAATACAGGAAAGCGTGTAGGTGGGTTGTGGTATTCAAGGGGAGACAGGAGTTCAGAAAGGGAATTTGCGCTGTGACAAGGATTTCAGAGAAAGAAAATTGGATGACAGGATAGACAGAGGG
>NW_021604630.1:12528578-12652160 GCF_004785775.1 Grammomys surdaster | reverse complement strand
GTAGGGGGAGGGAAGGAGGGAGGAAGGGAGGCAGAGAGAGAGGGAGAAAGAGAGAGAGAGAGAGAGAGAGAGAGAGAGAGAGAGAGAGAGAGAGAGAGAGAGAGAGAGAGGAAAGTTTCGAGGTCTTGAACTGTGCAGCTGGAGGTGGGACCTTGACCTTGATTTTATCTTCATGGATATGTGAGGGAGATTAAGAGCAACGGGGAACAGCATAACTAAAGAGAGCTGAAGACAGGATAACTTCATATTCCTGACCTCTTTCCCTATTTGCACAATTCTCACCAATGATACTGATGCTGATGCTGATGCTGATGCTGATGCTGATGCTGATGCTGATACTGATACTAACGCTAAACTTTGCATCTAAACTACGAAAACATCCCAATGTTTGCATTAGTTACACAATGTCAGCATGAAACGTTAGACTAGAGACATATGTACCAGCTAAAACAGTTCTGTGCTCACTGATCAATTTGAATCTAAGTAATTCTTCTCCCAACCAACAACAACAAAAATAAATATTATCTGCCAAGGTTAAGTCATAAATCATAATTGTAAAATAAGTAAAAGGTAGAAATTCTAGATAAGAGCTATAAAATTTTAACAGTCTGGAGTTTTCTCTCAGGAGTGCGGGTTCAGCCACAGACGACACTCACATGAAGCAGGTGCTTTCAGAAGAAGCTATGTGTGTGATCATTGTGATGTTCATGAGGTTCTTAGTGAAAGGCTCGGTCAGTATAACTTGATTCAGGCCACTTGAGGACTGAGATGGGGTTTATGAGGAATAGAGAGAGGTACTTGATTAGGTCCAGTGTTCTCAAGCACTCGCGTTAGGAACCTTTTAAATTCAACTTGACATGTGTAAATGAAAGCCTTTGCTAAAATCCGAT
The DNA here is from genome assembly GCF_004785775.1 of Grammomys surdaster. Taxonomy (NCBI): domain Eukaryota; kingdom Metazoa; phylum Chordata; class Mammalia; order Rodentia; family Muridae; genus Grammomys; species Grammomys surdaster. Next base: position 12,651,270 of record NW_021604630.1, on the reverse strand, counting down.
GACTTCTCTTCATTGCAATCTGTACAGTAGCTTCTCAAAACGTTTAGTTCATGCTGGAGTGTATAACAGTTAACCATTGTTAGGCATCTCTGTGCTGTCAGAGACCCTGGCCACAGAATATTCATTTAGGCAAAAGCGATATCCCATGAATTTAAGTAGCAAGGCTTGGCTTGGAGCTTTGTGGATGTCCCTGGGATCTGTGCCTGCAGAACACAAAATGTGCCTCCAAATCCAGAAGCCTTGGCAATTAAAGGTGACATCTTCCCTTTAAATTCTGAAAGCCAACTTAGGATTCTTATAACCTAGTCATGGTAGAGAACAATTTGAAAGGCCAGCCTGTGCCGTTACAAAGTCTTTGAAGCACAGCAAAACCACTTATTTAGTTAGTTACTTTTTAGTAGCCATTTTAAAATTTTTAATTCAGCTCAGTGATGTTTCTCCTATTAAACTAAACAGGTGCACAGAGATGGTTTTCCAGCAGCTGTCACAGCTCTTACATCTAACAACCATTGCAACGAAAGAATTCTATAGGAAAGATCATGTAAAGGAAGGGAGGTAGGAGTTAGGACCCCATAAATTAATAAAACACTCCTCCTGGCTCTCTTTATCTAAAATTATTTAAAGGATCTTCCTTTCAGCTAGACTGTGATTTGAGAATAAATATTGGGTGGATGGATGGATGGATGGATGGATGGATGGATGGATGGATGGGTGGATGGATGGACGGATGGACAGATGGATGGATGATGACTAATTAATAGGTAAATCTTTGTATGTATACTTCTTAATGTCACTTGATGAATGAGCAGAACATTTCCAAAAGGACTCAACTGACACACTGCCTGCCAAAACCTTACTGAGATCAGTTCCTTATCTGTACTTTCAATCCTTCATTTCCTAGCTGTTCTGAGGTTGTTGAAACTCCATGCCTCTGTTTTCTGAAAGCATGACCTTTTGTGCATGATCAAAGAGAAAAACGAATTTTTGTCCTAAGTTCTGTATTGGTAGATATGTTCAGTGCTACTTCCTTCCCTGCTTCAATAGACAATGCCATTCTTAAGTAAGTCGTAACTTATTGAGACGATTGGATCCATACAATGAATAATCTAGTTTTATGTAAAGGCCCTGCCAACTGCATGAGGGGTGATTTACTAGAACCATTTCTCAGCCTTTGCCATCAGCTTGTGTGTTTCTTAAATGGGCCATCAAGAACACAACTGGCTCAGGTATCAGAGGCTCTGTTCATCTCCTGACCTCTGCCAGTTATTAAGAACCAAGGTAAAAATATTATTTTAAAGAACCAGAAAGAAGGCTCAGCAGAAAAAAAAAAAACAAAACACTCTGGCCACACAGACTGGTGACCTGACCCCCACAACTCTTGGAAAGGTCGAAGGAGACAATTGCACGGAGTTATTCTCTGACCATCACACTGTGCCAAGGCACAAATGCTCCCCTCACCACACACACACACACACACACACACACACACATACTGAAGCATACAGGAGAAACAAACAATTTTGTTGAATTAAAGACAATAGGTTGTACAGTGGTTTGAATAAGAATGGCCCCTAAAAATCCATATATTTGAATACTTGGTCCCTAGCTGGTAGTATAGTTTGGGAAGGATTAGGAGGTGTGGTCTTGTTGGAGGAGGTGTGTTACTCTCCAAGTGCTCTGAGGTTTCAAAAGCCCATGCTATTCCCAGTTGGCCCTCTCTGTGCTTATCGATCACAGTGTAAGCTCTCAGCTACTGCTCCAGCACCATACCTGCTGGCATGATGCCCTCCATGATGATCATGGACTCTCACCCTCTGAAGCTATGAGCTCCAAATAAACTTTTTCTTCTATAAGTTGCTGTGGTCACGGGTCTTATCCCAGCAATGGAACAGCTACAAAAACAGTTGGCTTGAGAATGGATATAATCCTTTAGTAGAAGACTTAAACTACAAGTTTATAAAGTAAGTGAGTAAATGAAGCCCAATAGGTATTTGTTAAGTACTCATGTTTTTAATATTAATAGAACACATGAATTCAACACAAATGTACAGAATTCTACATCTGGTGCTGACTGGGGTAATCCATAATCTACAGTATCACATAGTGTAGGATATGTTCATGTTTTAAATGAATCATACCAAATTATATATAAATGACAAGCAATTATATTTTGGTTTACAAGGATAACATGTTTCTAAAATCACGTGTGCAAGTGCCTTGATCTATTGTCTAGAACTCAACATGCCTGTTCAATCAGAATTAACCTGGTGGAACAAATCTCACCAGTTCTCTGTAAGACCTTCATGCTTCCATGCTCATTTCCAAATCATCACCAGCTCACCTTCAAAGTTCTTTTTTTAATGATGATGGTGGGAACTGAACCAAGGACTTCATGCATTTGTTCTTCCACAAAAAATTCAATCCCCCTTCCCCTAATAGTAGAGATTCTATTTGATTCTGTATAAATGAGACTACTCACACCGTCTGTGTCTGCCTTCCCTCACCGAACAGTGTGAGCACGAGATGCATCCACCTGTAAGTAGTGGTGGAGTGTCCATTCGCAGAGTTCAGTTGCACATTCAATTATATTGACTCACTACAACTTATATTTATGTAAGAGTTATCTTTATTATATGTGCATGAGTGTTTTGCCTGCATGTATGACAGTGTGCCACATGCATGAAAAACCCCCAGAGAACAGAAGAGAGCATTGGTTTCTCTAAAACCGTAGCCATGGAGAGTGGTGAGGCACCAGGTAGGTGCTCAGAGTTGAACCTGATTCACTATAAGAGCAGCCAATGCTCTGAAGTGCTGAGCAGTCTCTCCAGCCTCTATAATTTATACATTAATCTTCTTTTGATATGCATTTGTATTTTCAGCTTCAACTCTCTAAAGCAGTGCTGCTATGATCAGATTTGAATATGTTTTCTTGAACAAATTCATGTATTTGTATTGTAATATGTTTATTGGCTATGTCACAGTAGACAGATGTGACCATATAGTTTTCCAAAGTATACAAATGAACACCTTACCAGTAGCTGGTGATAGCTAGTTTCACTCTGCACAACCCATTTCTCACCTGATTTATTTTAGCCATTATAGTGGATGTGTAGAGAACGGTCTGTCTTTTTCTCACTGGTTTGTTGGAGATCTTTGTATCTTCTGGATATATGCATTGTCAAGGATCCCCCCTGCCTTTTGATGTTATCATTTGATGCTATCCTTTGACATACAGGAGTTAACATAGAACACATTTTCTTTTTATTTCCCCATTAGTTCTTCTGAGGATCGCCTCTGAGCTATCTTTTCTCATTCCCAGCTTGAGAAGAACTTCCTCCTCCTCCTCCTCCTCCTCCTCCTCTTCCTCCTCCTCCTCCTCTTCCTCCTCTTCCTCCTCCTCCTCCTCTTCCTCCTCCTCCTCCTCTTCCTCTTCCTCCTCCTCCTCTTTCTCCTCCTCCTCCTCCTCTTCCTCTTCCTCCTCCTCCTCCTCTTCCTCCTCCTCTTCCTCCTCCTCCTCTTTCTCTTCCTCCTCTTCTTCCTCTTCCTCTTTTTCCTCTTTCTCCTCTTCCCCTCCTCTTCTTCTTCCCTAAAAGTTGTATTGTCTGCATTTTTTGACATCAAGATATTTTCCTATGTAGTTATTGAATTGGCCAATAACTATTTTATTAAAATAATTGTTTTAGTTCATTTAATATGCATGAGGCAAAAACTAAATGTAGCCTATTATCCTAATTAATTTTCACTGCCTAAAAATAAATCTAAGTTTCTGTCAACTCCTTTGTTTCTTTTGCAATGAGCAAAAATTTCAGCAAAACCAGGAAGTACTTAGAGAAGGAGTGAGTTCATTTCACTACTTTAAGAGACCCAGCAGATAATAAACCAGAGAGGTTCCACTCTGATTCTCCACTTTCCGCTGTGCCCAGAAAGGAGATTTATATTCTACATGTTTCCCAGCTGAAGAACTAAAACTATTTTTGGTGTCTGGTGTCTGGAGTAGTAACTGAGATGGAAAATAGCAACGTGGATAAGATCCTGGCACTCTGGGGCCATAGATTACACATTAGTGCTGAGTCCTCGCCATCACTGCGGTGGGTGTGCTTTGCTCCTCTCAGACTCTACTGGAAAGAATGACTGTTTTCCAGTGTGCATATCCATGACCCTCCTCAACTCAACTGACTGCCTTTTATGTATGAGCCTGAGGGAAATAAGGAGAAAGATAAGAGACTACCATATTCATAAAATTCATCTCTTTCCGGTTTTGGTTTGTGTTTTATTTTCGTTGGTTTGGTTGGTTGGTTTTGTTTTGTGTTTTTTTTTTTGTTTGTTTGTTTTTGTTTTTGAGAAAATGCTTCTTTATTCCAGGCTGGCTAGCCTCAGACTCACTACCTAGCTGAGGACAGCATATTACACCTACAAACCCTGCATTGGGAGACTGAGACTGGAGCTTTGGGAGTTTAAGACCAGCCTATGATTGATTCACTAAATGAATAAAATTCATTATTGTTCTTATTTCAATCCAAGTCTATACTCTCATATGTAAACACTTTAAATGCACTAAACTTCCCAACAATGTCTTAATCCAACATCTGAGAAAGTAACCTACAAAGGTAAAGTAAAGGAACAGAAACAGCAGGCCCCGATCCCCAAGACCTGAGTTCAATCCCAGGAAACCACAGGTAGAAGAAAAAGCTGAGCCTGGCAAGTCACCCTCTGATTTTGACACCTTGGGCACCATGTACATTCATGTGTGTGCCCACATCATACAACACACAAAAGAAGTAAATGAATGTTAAATGTGAAGAATAATCATAGTTGTCGTAATAATAAATGTTTAGAATTAAAAGTTAAGTAATTGACTCGTTCTGCAAAGGGAATTGTGAAGAGTTTGAACCTGTACCCAATCTGGGCACCGAGGGAGCCAAGGGAATCCAGAAGACACTGTGTGTCAACAGTTTTCCAAAAGCCAATATTTCTTTAAAAAATAGGACTCCAATATGTGCTCTGTTAAAATAGTCAAGACAATTTCTTGAAGCAACTTTGAAAAATAAGCTGACTTAAGAAGTATGCATGTTCAATCTGAATTCGAGACTGTCTCCAGAAGTACATTCTCCCTTGTCATTAAACATACAGGGACAATAACACTGGTGAGCTGCTGGTTGTCTGGTAAGGTTCTAAAATTCAAAAAGCAATATTACGTATTTTAGAAAGTCGAAGGTGCAGCAGAAATTAATGAGACATGAGAAGTTCAAAATGAGGTTAATCTGAAGTGAAAATGAACCTTGCAGGCTCTGGAAGGTTCTGCAACTTGATCCCTATGTCCCTTCAGATGAGGCACTCGAGTAGGTTCCTATTAGACCAGCTATACTACCGAGGAATGGGGCTTTTGTGTTTGCACTTGAAATAGAGACAGCCATACAAATTTGCACCATAAGTTTGTTTGAGCCGTAATCCCAATACTCAGGGAGGTTGAGGCAGGAGAAGGAGAGGTCTAGGCCAGCCTGGATATACAATGAAACTCTGGCAAGGAGGAAGAAGGAGGAGGAGAGAGAGACAAGGGAAGAGAGAAGGAGGGAGAGAGGAAGGAAGAGAGAGGGGAAGAGGGAGAGGAAGAGAGAGAGAGATTCCTGACGAAAACAAACTCTGCCACGTTCAGCTCCCTAGTCCCCAACTGATCGCGTGAGCTTGAGGTCTCTAAGACACACTTGGTTTATTTCTGTCCTTTGTGAGAAGGAGTTACAGTAGTGGTTAGTTAGTGCTTACCTCAGGGTTGCTGTGTACCAAGGCTGGGTCTAAATTCAGTCTGTGCATGGACTCCATCTGCTCTATGATAGCAACCTTTCCTGAAACCCCCTTTTTACCTCCCAAGAAACACGTGAATGTGGCGTGCAGGTCAGCCCCCACCACCTTGTGTCTGCAACATACTAGCTGCTCCAATGACTGTTGTCTTCCCTTCCCGGGTTTCTGTAACTCTAGAGCGGTGGTTCTCAACCTTCCTAGTGCTGTGACCCTTTAATACTGTCCTTCACATTGTGGTGACCCTTCCTCCCCCAACCATAAAATTATTTTTGTTGCTGCTTTGTAACTGTACTTTTGCTATTGTTATGAATCATAAAGTAAATGTGTTTTCTGATGGTCGTAGGCAACCCCTGTGAAAAGATCATTTAACCCCCAATGTGGCCATGACCCACAGGTTGAAAACCAATGCTCTAAAGCCTTACTAGTGATTTTTTTTGGTAACAAGGACAAGACTGGCCACACCCCACCAGGGAGCTATGGAATGGGATGCAGGTCTATTACTGGACTGTTTGTGTAAGCATCCTTACAGGGCTGGGATTTAACTCTTAAAATAATTACCTCTTTAACTCCTCAGACTCTATAAATTAGTTATAAAAACGGCTACTCCCAAACGATGCCTATAAAATGCATTATTCTCAGAAGAATGGCGCCATATAGATGAAACCTAACCCTTGTTCTATGGGGAGTGTTGTTATTAGGGTCAATCTTTTCATGCGTGTGATGTGTGGAGACATAGTGATCCTCTTAGGCTCAGCCCTAAAACCAAGCACTACTCCCCAGCTCTCTCCTAGTGTAAGCCAGCTTGTTCCCAAACATACTGCTACCATAGGATTCCTTTGGAATTCACTTCAGAAAGAAATATCTCTACCTTTGCCTCTCCAGAGTCCTCACCTGAAGTATCACTTGAGTAGACATTGATTTCTCCCAAGGGACTGGTGCTTCCTGATCATCTTTTGCTATTCTCTCTGCAAAGCCTTGACTTGAGGTCACTTTCTAGACCTCAAATCGACGTCTGCTTTTTTCTGTAGTTAGCTTACATTTGAGAGGAAGTAGACACATTTCAGGAGCTTGGGTAACTTTCTTCATCCCTAATCACTTCACATCTATTAGACATGATTTGAAGCTGAAAAGATGGCCCAATGGGTAAGACCCTTGCCCTGCCATCTTGAGGACCAGGGTTCAGATCGTCAGCATCCACTTAAGAAGTTAAGCATGATTGTCCACACCTGTGACTCTAGCATTGGGCCGAGGAGACAGGCAGATTAGAGAATTCACTGGCTGGCCAGCCAGCCTAGCCAAAACTGGGAGCTCCTGGTCCAGTGAGCGACCTTGAATAAAGGCAATGCAGAGAACTATAGAGGGAAACACTCAAGTTCTTTGTCCTCCACATGTACTCATGTGAGTACATGCACACAATATCACATGTGTGTAACACACACACACACACTAAGAATCATGTGAGTAAGGCTCAGCACGACGTTGCACCCCTTTAAATCCTCAAGCTTAAGAGGGAGAGGCAGGCTGACTGATCTCTGTAAATTTGAGGCCAGCCAATCAGGTCTACAAAGTGAGTAGGTTAGACCATAGCTAAAAACAAGAGGAAAGAGTCAAATAACACTGTAGACCAGTTGGACCTAAATGATGTACATAATACCATCCCTAAAAGTATTGCTTAATGCTAATTTAAAATTCCCTGGCATCGTATCAGGCATATTATTTTCTTGTTTATTGGGCATTTTACTTCTTGTTTCTTTCCTGAATCCTTATATAACTTAAGGTGAAAGGCAGTTCCTTTTTCTCTCCTATACCACTGAAGGATTTTCAGATCTTTGATAAGCTTAGTAATTCATCTTCTCCCCCTGCTTCAACATCCGATCTAGCTACCCACAGAGTGTTTTGGAAGAGAGGACACAGAAGAGAAATTGAAAACCGGCAATAAACCTAAAATTAGTTGTCTTTCTGTCCTCACAGGTCACAAGACCCTTAGTCATGAAGCTGTTTCCTCTAAATTTTAATTATTTCAAGCAATATATGAAGAAGAGTAGACCTTGAAGCTAACCTCCTGTGAAAATGACTGAGAATCCCTCCCTCTGGTGATGTCCCTTCAGCATTAGATGCTGGCAGTAGAATGTTAGCTCACTCTGTCACACCCAGAAATACAGTACACTATGGGGTAGCCTTGTGAAATCAATAATGCATGCCCAGTTAGATCTCATTCTCAGGTCCCATAAGTTCTGTGTATCCCTAAGTACTATGGAAGACCATTGATGAATTCTCTTTTCAGTCACTGAGACTGGTTTCATTATGTTCCCCTCATCAGACCTAAAGCATAAAAAAAAAAAAATCTTCCTCTAGGTTTTAAATCCAACTAATAATGGAATGACATAAGAGAACACTAACAAGATGAAGAATGAAATCTTGATTTAGACCATCTCCTTCATGTTTTAGACAGAGCAAGTCAGACTTGGACAAAGCTACAATAGAAGTTCTGGGGTCCTGAGATCGACCTGAACCCTAAATCCGCAGGCACGGGACACATGGTCTTTACCAAATTTCTCCCACAACCCAGGCAATATTCCAAGATATTTTATGCATATTAGCTCTTAATGCTTTTTTGAAAAGTCAGAAATAGGAATTATTTCCTTGTTTTTATAAAAATCTCTCCTTTGAGGGATTCATTTCCCCCAAGTTCCCATGGATAATTCAACAACAGAGCCAAGATTTAAATCTCTGTATATACAAACTCCAAAGCAAACCATATTACATTTCAGTGCCTCTTTTTAGCTCTAAAATTTAAGCATTAGAAAACTAGTATGCCCCGTGAAACCTATTCGATTCCTCTGTGGGAAACAAACAAACCAATCAAACCTTCAACTCAGGAAATGCTGCTAGGTTTTTAACCCTGAGCTCCAAAGCACTGAAACCCCTGGGTTTTCCAGTGCCGTACGTCATCATTCCTTCTGATCCATAATACAACAATGATGAAGATATATGTATCTGTACTATTCATAGATGAGTAATAAACTTCACAGAAAATTCTAGACCCCATTTCCTACATCCATGACCTCTACGATGGAAAGAGGAGTTTGTGCTGCCCTCAACATTATGATAATTCGACTCTCCTATCAACCACCATAACCACAGGGTCACCCTCAGGAAAAACAGAACTCGAAGACTCTTGAGTTCATTTCCTGAGGGCTGTGGGGATTTTGGGCTGCAATCAGAAGCAGATAGATGGCCAGGGAGAAGGTCATTCATGTGCCTCTCTGACAGAAATAATGCCCACTCAGGGTTGCTTTGCTGAGGACTTGACTTTGAATTTTAAAAGCAAATGTGAAGCAGCCCGTTGTTTATCCGGGGCTTCTCCACCGAGGAGGATCAAAAGGAGGCTTATCTGTCTGGACTAGAGACAGTTTATTTCCATTTCAGAACAAAAGACAAAAGATCCTGGGGTCTTTTCCTTGCCTTGCAATTCCTGTCCTTTCCCCTCCCTTTCCTGACTGGCAGCGATAGCCTGGCAATTAATCTGTGTATTTTAAGCATGAAAAATCAATTTCTGGAACTTGTCTCATTTATATCACAACAGGAAAAAATGGAAATAGCTTCCACTTGCTGTTGAAGGTAAAAACCTACTTAAGAGGACCTTTCAGACTTTCATTCCTGATACCTGAAGGTCCAGTGAACCGAGGGTATCAGGGCAGGATGTGGACCCAGAACTCGGAGAACTTCACCTTGTGAAAGACTATGAACCACTCCTGATGTTTACATTTGGAAGTTATAAGAGCCTTAGCAAGAGGCCATTGTAATCTCAGGCCCACTTGCTCATTCAAACTCTCACCAATAGCACTCTTACTTAGGTCTTAGATGTAGTCTCACAGAAAGAGAAGGGAGTTCACACAGCAGGACTGAGGCTGGTAGCTCCTGCCCCCATCCCATCACCAGAGAGTCTGATGTCAATCAAGCTGGACTGCATCCTCAGTCTGTCTCAAACAGAAAATGATAAAATTAAATAAGGAAACAAAATACACACACAATATATGGACGAAGTACAGTGTAGCACTGTTGTTTGAAGAGTCCAGATCTGAGGCAGTCTCTAGTCTGATTGTTTCCTTTTGAACATGGAATTTCCCTTAAGACATGGAAAAAATAATTGTGTTTAAAAGCACATACAAAGTAAACGAGGTGAATGGTACTCTGCAAACACCATCAGCTATAGAAGGCCACAGTGTTTGACTTATGTGCTCCAAGACTGGTTGGTTTTTATTTTAAAATCACAGTTTGGAGGAAGGTAAGTCTCAGCTTCACATTACAGTTTACGAATTAGTCCACGAAGTTACTCTAGAGGTCACGCTAATACTATTTCAGGGGACTTTGTCTAGAGGTCAGCCACCAGTCCAACACCAACTGCTTTGAGAAATTCATTTTTGTGTCTGTCCTGATGGTTACCAGCTAGGTAAAATCTTGACCATTCTAAAGGATCTCTACTCTGACTTCAAGCATCCCCAGTCAGTCACAAAGACTCAGAAGATAAAATACCCAGGTTTCCCCCCTGAGGAGTCAGTCAGCTGTAATCCATAATCCTCCGGGAACTAGAGATAAGGGACCTCAGCTAAATGCATGGGGTCCGTCCGGGTCACACAGAGAATATAGGAAACTCTCCTGTAATCAGAGTCTCTTACTAAAGAGCCCCCCAAATCCTTTATATGAGGATTAAATTCCTTTGCAACCTTTCAAAAAAAAAAAAAAGTCTAGCCCAATTAGAGCTAAGAACATAGAACGTGTTGAGACAAAAGGGGAGGCTTTGGCAAGGACCACTCAGCTGCTCTCCCTGGCTTTTTACCCGTTTAGCTTCTTTTGTAACCATTTTTTTTCAGTATTATCTTCTTATTGACTTGACTATTTGCCCTCAGATGCCAGGAGACCTTCCACTTGGGTAGGTCTTTTGTTTGTTTCCTCTAGTTGTGGACTTCAGCTCCTTCCTGTTTTCTTATCCATTCAGAATCCAATTCATTTTCCGGGATGGGTTTCATTGAAAGGAGGTAAGCAAATGTCTCCACCGTGTTCATTTTCATTTATAGAGATGGCTTCATAGCCTGCCTATCTTCTTCTCTACTCGTTCTTGTCTCTACTCGTTCTTGTAACTGCATGACGGGATGGCCAATTCCCAGGGGCCTCTGCGCTCCCCTGCCTGGCCTCACCTGAAAGCCATCTTCTGCAACCCCTTCCGCCGTCCCCCCTCCCCCCATAGCTGTACTTGGTATAAAAGAGTGCCTTTGAAGGATCTTTTTTTTTTTTAAAGATTTATTTATTTATTATATATGAATACACTGTAGCTGTCTTCAGACACACCAGAAGAGGGCGTCAGATCTCATTACAGATGGTTGTGAGCCACCATGTGGTTGCTGGGATTTGAACTCAGGACCTCTGGAAGTGCAGTCACTGCTCTTAACCACTGAGCCATCTCTCCAGCCCCTTTGAAGGATCTTAAATGACAAAAATCTAAAATCAGAAATATGTTTGAGGAAACAAATGTGTTCAGAACTTTAAATTGTCTCATTTCATTGTTTTGCATAATGCGGCTTAAGAAACATAGCCGTTAGACACTGGTTAGTGGTCCCAAAGAAATGCAGCAAAGACCTGGCGGTAAACAGGTGTGGGGTGGCTGAAAGATGCACTTGCAAAGGGAGGAGGGATATTCTAAGACTCATAGCTCATCAACATTAGGCAAAGACAGTAATATAGTGGTCAAAACCAATCAGGGTTCTGAGCTAGTGGCTGATTTCTAGATATAAGCGGAACAGAAGGATGGAGAGTTTAATTAAGGGTTTCTTGTTTTGTTTAGTTATGTTTGGTGATAGAAGTGGTTACGGTTAGATTCAGAGATTGAAGCCTCCCCCAATCCCAGTGGCTCCCTTTCTCAGAGTCTTTAAGGCATGGCCCTGACCAATAGTGTATTAGTGACTACAGAAGGGAGAGATATCAATATCCCTAAATTACCCCTATCACAGGTTTGCATTTCTGGACTCTACTCCATAAGTGACATAACCCGGGGAAGCATTAAAAATACAAGCACTCGGGGGAAATGAAGTGAAGAAAATCACATATATCTAGTCAAAGCCACAGGACTGCGTGGACCATTAGCACCCCCTGTGCCACCGTCAGCCAGTTTCACAAAAGTAATGGAACACAAGATGGCATAGAAGCTAGCGTTTCACTTGGAGCTTTTGCTCGCTCTGGCTGTCATCTTTAGAGAACCGTAGATAAAGGGGCAGGTATTTAAGATCTCTATATGCTGGCCAAATCTCTCTCTCTCAAAAAAGCTGCAGTAAGCAGAATCCTGTTTATGTTGCCACCTTCCGCACTAACAGTGTTGTGTTAGTGACGGCAATGGAGCCTACAGGTAGAGATCACTCACACTGGCTGCTGAAAGTTCAGGCTGAAAGACTTGATAAGAACATCAGAATATATCTGGAGATGCAAGAAGATGGCTTCTTAGCCCAGATAGCATCTGTGTATCCTTTCCGTTGACCGTGTGCAAATCATGCAAATCATTTCACATTCTTTCCCTTTCCACATTCCAAATTATACTAAGTTATAAGGCTTGTCTTTCTCTCATTTAATTGTCTTTTGTCTTTTTTCAAATTTAACACTTAGACGATGGTGTAAAGTAGTATTGCTAGACCCATAGTTAAAAAATAAGCAGAATAAACAGTGAAATTTGATTCCAGATATATGATGAAATGTTTTTTTCTTTTACTCTGAATACATTCTTTTCTTTCTTTTTTTTTTTTTTTTTTTTTTTTTTTTTGGTTTTTCGAAACAGGGTTTCTCTGTATAGCCCTGGCTGTCCTGGAACTCACTCTGTAGACCAGGCTGGCCTCAAACTCAGAAATCCACCTGCCTCAGAAATCCACCTGCCTCAGAAATCCCAAGTGCTGAGATTAAAGGCGTGCGCCACCACCACCCGGCAAATATATTCTTATTCATACATAATTAATACTTACCATTATTTTCAGTGTATCTGTCATTTAAATGTCATTATGTTTGGCAGCTGTACTATAAGGGAACTCAACTGGATGAGACAACACAGATTGGCTGAAAGAGAAAGATTAGAAGTTAAGATAGCCTGAGCTACTTCAAGGAAAGGAAAAAGAGAAGGGAAGGGACCAACATAAAACCAATCACAGAATACTCTGAATCCATTCTGCAACTCGATGTTCTGATGGCTTCCCTCTTCACTAGTCCTTACAGCTGTCCTATAGATGTACACTCACACCCACAAAATATTGCAAAACCAGTCAGCTAGTAAATAGTGCAAACTCAGCCTCTACTGCTCTAGATTTCCTTTCCTACCCCTAGCAACAGTTCTTTCTCTACTATAGCTACAGGCTATTCTAGTGCATTATTTTAAAACTTATAAACAAACTGAGTGGCGGTCCCCCAAGCCTTTACACCCAGCACTTGGGAGACAGAGGCAGGTGGATCTCTGTCAGTTTGACACCAGCCTGTTCTACAAGTTCCAGGACAGTTGAGGCTACACAGAGAAACCTTGTCTTATAAAACAACCAACCAAACAACCACCACCAACAACAACATATAAACAACTTTTCCCTTGGTCAATTCAATAGATTCCTTTGAGAGCATAACACATACCAAAGCTCTGAAGAGATGTCTTTGAGTTGAAAGATAATTCTGAGAATAGCTAAGAGCTTTCTTTCTCTTTGCTGAGAAGTAGGAATGACTTCCATTTCCTATCTCTTGTCCCCTCTCTAAGGGTAAATTATTTCAACTAAGTTACACATTTCTAGATATCCGTGGTCCTGTGTCCAGATACCTTCATCTGAATGAGATCCTTGTGAGAATCAATGCTACAGGAACTTAACTTCCAAAAGGAAAGCCATAAATATGCTAGGAAGCCACCGGAAGAGATCGGTCATGTTACCCAACACCAACCTAACTGGCTTAAATGATGGATGTGATCCTTGAACACTGAGCTGTACACATACGTCATGACCTTACTGGCTGTCTCCCAAGACTGTTTCCTCAGAAACAATAGCCACCTTGGTCTAAAAGCAACACACATCATCCCACCCTCTGCTTTCCACACACCATAATGCATCGCTCCTTGTCCCTCCCTACCCTCCTCCATAGCTACAGGGCAAAGCCATCTGATAGAGCTCTCAGAAGCTCTTAGTTGATACAGCTGACTTAAGGTTTCCTCCTAGACTCTCTACCAGCTAAGACTGGCAGTCCTAGTATAAGGACATTCCCACCTGTCTCCACAAGTGTCCCTTGATCCTCAGTGCTTTCTGGAAGATCTTAGAAGCAATAGCCAACACTAGGTCACTTACATTCTTTTCTCACAGTTTTGATTGGCTAATTATATGATTCACCCAACAATCTGCTGTTAACTAAATAATAAAATATATTATAAATGTATGAACTAAAATTCTTGGTAACATTTCACTTTTAACTATTGCTACTAAGTGTGGCTATCTTATAAGAATTCTTGCTGAGACTAAAATCACCCTCTATTCAGCTGTCTATCAACCTTCCCGCATCTGCCTCTAGAGATCCCTTAGACTCAAACTCAGGGAAGGCAAAAGATTCAGTCTCATGTATGAGTACCTTCGAGGACAATGGTGCTAGGGAAAGATCTACCAGTTTGATAACAACCAGAGACTCCCCAAAGCCTGATGGTTAAAAACTATAGTCTCTACTACTTAGTGATCAAGACAGTAAGTTCTGTGATATTCTTTGAGTTTCAAAATGATTTCAACTCTGCTTGGGCCATTGACTAACACCTTGGGATGTTACTGTTGTGTGTGAAGTTGTCCCATAACAAACATTACAGTATTTGTTTGCTACCTGGTTGTCATTTCCAGCCTCTTAGATATAAATTACTTAAATCAGAAACATTTTTGAACTCCCACTGGACCATACCTATATTTTTATGATCCATATTGGTTGAAATATGATAGTAAAAAGTTGATGTCAGTTTTATACACCTTGAAAGTAACATGTATCTTCATCATCACAGGACTTTGACATGTGTATTAATAGCAATGTAAATAAGTCTGATCTTCAGTTTCTTCCATCTATAAATGTGATGGGTATTAATTTATAGATCTTTCATAAGAAGCATGCAGCTCTCAATATGGAACTCATCCCACAGGTTAAGAAGCATAGCATTGCCGTGTGTGTTCTTTTACCTCAGTTGATATCTGCCAGAAGCAGCTTATTGAAATGTTTCCATAGCAACATGGCCACATAATCCAGTCAGCCACAAGCCAGAGGTTCAAGGGTAAGGATGGTGGGTTAGAGTGAGAATCAAGAACAAGGTGTTGATTCTTTGAAAAAGGCCTCAAGGGTGCTAAGAGTTCTCCCAGGCCCTGATCCATTCAGAACTGCTTTTAGAATTCTTGGCTTTACTGTCAGGACCATCACTGTACCAGAATTTTCAATAATTGCATCATCTAAGTTAGTACAGATAGGCAGACAGATGTCAGATTAGATGGGGATACATGTAGAATAACCCTCTTTTCAGGTCCATTTTCCCTACCCCAACACTCCAGATCCACTACCCTTCGTTCAGATTGTGGCTTCAGAAAACATTACAAAGTGCTGATTACCTATGGTTGCTCCCCCACCACCCCCGATTTAAAAACCCTTTATTCTCACAGAGTTAAGCTGTCTCTGGTTTCAAGTCATTCGTTCTGAATGTCTTACTGATGAGAGTGGTAAGAAGAGAGAATGCAGGGAGGAGCCCACAAGGCATCACTTACCCTCTAAGGTGAGACAAACTGGAGACAGGTCCGCCCAGCATTCCAGGGTGGCAGCACCCTGAACACCACATGGAGATGATGAGAAACATTTCAAGGCTCTAAATCAAGCTGGGACAGGTACTGGAACACTCTCTGAGTCAAAAGGCATTTGGTCCACTCATCAGAGTCATTCTTTATGACTCAAAGGCTTATGGCTCAAAGCTAGCATTACGGTGTTGTGATCGCCTATCTGCCTTTGGGGGGTGGTTTCCACTCCTTCCTTCATCCCTTCCCTTCTTCCTTCATGCCATTTCTCCTTCAGATTCCCACACCAGATGGACTAACTTTGCAATCCCCGTGCATCAGCGAACCCCTCCCGGCTCGGGGTCCCATGAGTGGCACACATGACTCTGGGTGTCGCCAAAGAAGACAGTGGAATCCGTGTGTGGGGTCCGTTGCACAGGATGGGTGCCAGCTCACCCATGGAAGTTATTATGTGAGAGAGTCATGGTGTAGGAAGGAAAGCCCCTGTCTGGGTTTATAATTGAGGCACAGCACCCTTGGGTTGCATAATAAGTAAACAAAAGAGGGGGTGTTGAATGAGGTGGTGCCTCAAGCAAGGGAGTTCTTAAACTTCATGTTGGGGCACAGAGCACAGACAGCCGACTAAGCCCCTTCTCCACCCACTGCAAGACCTGAAAGCGAGAATATGCAGCAGTCTGGCTGTCTTACAGGGAGGCCAACATCATGGCATAGGGAATGAGACCCAGTCTTGAGTGCCTTAGGAAGCTAGCAAGCATCACTCGCACAGTGGGACTGCTTGGAATGCCCAGCTGCTCCCCATGGAAGAGTTCACTCCGGAGTTTCTATGGCTTGGTAAGAACTGCGGAACCAAAGCTCGAGGGTATGCACACGTGAGAACTTTCTGCTTCCACCTCTTACAGACTTTTGGGCTCCAGCCACGGTGCTGGTATTTGATTAAGAGGCCTAGGAGGGAAATCAGCCGCACATGGGCAGATCACAAAACACTCTCCACTTTGGAATCATGGAGTGGAATTCGCATCGGAAGCCAAAAATCCTATCTGCGCCTGCTTCGCTAATTACACCAATTTCCTTGCTACTTTCTGCAGCTGTCTATATGAATTGAGCCCTGGCTCTCAGAGAGGTGCTTCAGGACACAGGTCCAAACATTTGTGAGCTGGGATTCTGATCAATTTCAATACTAGGACAGGTTGGGTAATCTGGGTACGGTGATTTATTACACTTTTTCAGAATATGAAATTGAACAGCTGCCTCACAATCTGAAGTGTCAGAGAAATGAAGGTGACAGAGACACTGGACTGAGGGGGTGGGGCGGTGGGGGGGGGTTCATGCGCATGCGCACAAGTTCCCTATAGAGACAACACTGGTATCAAAGGGAATTGAGAAAGTTTATTGAGAAGATTTTGAAAGAAAAGTTGAAGGGAAATGTGCGCATCTCCGATGTTCCAGATTTCTCTATTAAAAACACAACCGAATTTAAGTATCTTACCAAAATACTGTTTGACCTGAGGAAGATCAGGTAGATATTATGGGATGCATTTCTCCTACACTTCACCTCAATGACCTAATTCTTGTCTCTGGCCTTACCAACCATGTTTTTCAGTGAGGATGAAGAATACAGAGGTGTTGTTGAATACCTAGCATTTCCCCAGTAGATGCACAAATTGTTTAACGCAACGGTTCCTCTGTTAAACTGCAAGCTGGCTGCTCCAGGGAGAGGAAAGGAACCTGGGGAAAATGGTGTTTTGTTGTCATTACTGTTGTTTATTACTTTCCTTCTAATAGAACCATGGATAAGTCTCCTAAGCGTATTGCCCACAAATCTTGTACTTAACAAAAGCTAAACTCTGTCTTGATATTATGTGGCAATTGGGTAGGGGACCCTCAAGACCCTACTATGGTTAAAAACCTGAAGGACATTTTATAGGACACACTGACAAACCAATAAAAATGTGACTTCTTGGCAAGTGTTTTTAAAAAAGAGATAACTTGGGTTTCTTTCAGTGAAATATTTGAAAGCTTTCAATTTTAAACAAAGCCCAGCTGGACCGTACGCACCAGTTCCAAGCTCTGAAACATTCCCATGGTATCTAGTTTCAAAAATTTCTCCTACTGTAAATGGGTGGGTAAACTGTAAGGCTAAGAGACGTTTCCCCCTTTACTGTTTATTTTTGTAATAAAGAATACTTTTGAGTTTAAAAAAAAATGAGAGGAAATATAAAGTGGTCTGGTGGAAAAGGAATATAATTATAATCCCAAATGAAATAAAAATGATAAAATCAAAATTCTTGTTCAGAAAAAAAAATGCCAGAGAGTCTTCAAGTATAGACACTTTGATAGAATTGAAACATAGTCACGTGGTTGGCAGTTATGTTTTGGAGCTCAAAATGAGATTACTGAAAAATCTTTTTGCCATCACCAGTAGGAGTACACTTAATGTTTTCATAGGACACGGAGAGTCAGACCTTTCTGGGCTCCATCTTCTTAGATTAGGCTCTCTTACTGTGATTACCAAACTAATAGATAGCCATGTGGTGATTGTCTTCTGTTATTTTTATCAAAGGCAAAATCACCCCCTGATCCTCATACCTCTCTCCTCTGTTTTTTCTTAACTGTACTCTGCTATCTCAAAACATGCTCTATGCTCTTCCCAGAGATAAAGTCCCTTCTCCTCCCCCTAATGGTTCTATTTCACCTTCTATTCTTGCACCTTCTTTTGATTTGCATTTAAATGTATTTGTTCTTCCCCTGCCCTCCTTGATACTATTAAAGGGTCTTTGAGTTCTTAATATAGCAGAGTATTTCACACTTGATCATTTCTACCAAAAGGGGTAATTGTTTTGTTGGATAAATGGTTTTGATTTGTATGCTATGGTTCAAGGAAAGAAGCATCCAGCCCCATGTGATACTGATAGTTATGTTTGCAAGGTCAGTGTGACGCACATGATTAGTTCCAAGAAGACCCTGCTCAATTGTCTCATGGTTCTGAGTGAGCAGAATCCACAGCTTATATTCCTATCTAGGATTTATATTTCAAGTTCTGCCATTAAGCTTGGTATTACATGCATACCAATACACACACATGCACGTACGCATGTACGCATGCACGCACGTGTACACGCACAACAACAATAGAAGGTAGCTACCCTTCCTTTATGTATTCTCTGAATCCAGACATTGACCTCACTGACCATTGCACCTTCAAAGGACTACAGTGTAAGATTTCTCCTGGGTAAATTTTATAGTTACTAGGCACTAGCTAAGTTCTTCCTAGGGATGTGGCAAACAAGGCTGTGGCCACCAAAACCCTGGTTTTTTAGTTGCAAACATTCTCACTAGCCAAATCAGATACGAGGACACTTGGCCTTTCCATAACCTTTCATTCTAGAATTTACAAAAGTGGGAACCCACCCTTTCCTTCTAACCAACAACTCTGAATAAACCCTGGAAGGAAGAGATCAGAAGTGTGTCGATAAATGGCCCACCAATGACTGAAGAGTCAGGATTCCCAAGAGAGAATACTTGGTGGGTTTGTCTAGGGGTTGGTGGGAAGGAAGGCAGTTTTCTTCACATGATGGGACAACGTGAAGTCAGAGCTAACGTATGAAGAGTGTCTGCTTGTCTGCTGCACTCCAGCCTTGTCACCTTGTCATTTGGCAGAGCAGGAAGAAAGTCAAAGCAAAGCTCTGTTTTTTTGTGTCTATAACTCATTTAGGAGGTCCCTTTGGCATCAGATCGATGGGAGGAAGTTACTGTAAACCACAACTCAGGGTAAGGGATGGGAGGCATTCAATGTAATGGTTATTAATCGAAACTAGCTTTCCAATAGAGCTGTACCATGCTTTGGAGATTATTAATCTTGAATAACCTGACACTGTTGCTAGGTTGCAATGCTACTCCGTTCTGGTTGAACAAGAAGAAGATAGATTGCAACCTTTCCCTTGAACTTTTTAAGTTGAAAAAGGAGGATGGTAGTTTCAGAATAAATCTAAGAAAGTATGCTACTTTTTATTCGTATATCTGTTTTTTTTGTTGTTGTTTTGGTTTTTGAGATAGGGTTTCTGGATGTAACCATTTTGATTGTCCTGGAACTCACTTTATTGACCAGGCTGGCATTGAACTCACAGAGAGCTGTCTGCCTCTGCCCTCTGAATGCTGGGATTAAAGGCATGCACCACCAACACCTGGCTAAAAGTTAAGAACTCACAATATAAAGTGAAATAGGACTAGCCTCATGTCATCTTATGAGTTTGAGTTTTATAATGAATACAGTTCAGTAAAGTTATAACCAACTATGGCTTTTTTACTGGTGACCCCAGCATTCCTACTCCACACTTCCATTAGTGAGCGTGCCTATGAGAGAGCTTGGATTTGGCGGTAATTCACACTTAGCAAGATTTTCAACAAAATGTTGAGATCTCAAATAATAAATGATAAGGGAAACAGTATGACTAATCCTAGCCTGCTTATTTTATTCAGCTAAAATCATTTACCATAGTGTCTTAGAATATTGAAAATACCAGTTTTAGTGAACATATTTTTTCCTGTAAAATATAAATAGATTTGCATCTGTTTTTACCCTAAAAACATAAAAATAGAATAGTCACAGAAATTGTAGTGCTTCGGATTCAAGATGACAAAGGTTGATTCCTCACTTATAATAGTCTCATTTTCTTTTGTGGTTTTTAGTGGGTAGAATTTGGTATGTCCTCACTCGTTCTTTAAAGCCTGTGGGCAGCAGGATATTCACCACAGGAGGATTATAGTAATAACAAAAATCAAAAAAAGGTGACACTCAGATGCCCATCAAAATACTAGTTAAGTAGGTATGATGTAGCCATGTAACTGAATTCTATACAAACAAAAGAAATTTGATATATCTCTATGCAGTGACACAATAACCTGTAATCATGTTTCTTAAAAAAAAAATTGTTGGCAAGTTTTCCTAGAAATTTGTGAAGAAAAAGTAATGTATGTTTATACATATAAATACACACACACACACACACAAAGAAAATATACTTGTACAAATACCTGCCAATTTATGATCTGAATAATCTCAAACTTACCCCCCATGTGATGCTGATATTTCACTTTTTGTTTCATTTGATTCTACATTGATTTGTTAATGTATGTATTACATATATATGATTTTTTTATAACAAAGAAAGTGATTGATGTAGTAAGGGTCCCTTAGTATTCCTATGTAGAAGATCGGAGTGTTTCCTCCTTGGTCTCAGTCATCTCTACTCACTGCTGTCGTCTATACTGAATATGTGGGACTATGCAATAAAAGATGTATCTCAGTTTTCCAAAGTGGAAAAAAAAAGAACATTCTCAGAAGAGGGGAGGTCCTAGGAAAGAACGAGTCTTAAGAGTCTGCTGCCGGGCTGGAGAGATGGCTCAGCGGTTAAGAGCACTGACTGTTCTTCCAGAGGTCCTGAGTTCAAATCCCAGCAACCACATGGTGGCTCAAAACCATCCGTAATGAGATTGGATGACCTCTTCTGGTGTATCTGAAGACAGCTACAGTGTACTATTCATAAATAAAATAAATAAATAAATCTTTTAAAAAAAAAAAAAAAAGAGTCTGCTGCCATACAAACAGCAGTTACCAAGCTTTATTGAGTCATAAGCTCAGAATGAGTAGCTTCTGTTAGCAACTGATTCCCCAGAACCCCCCCCCAAAAAAATGGCTACAGCTTTTCAGATCATTGATAACATGATCCATGTATCTATATACACCCACTTGGGAAACATAATAGCAATACCAGCAATGCTTCATAGTAATGCTTACTATCGTATTTTGAAGGACAAGCTCAGCCTATTTTCATTCATTCCCTCTGTATATTGTGGAAGTTAAAACTATCACATAATGTACTGAGAACAGTAACGTCATTAAACAAAGATGCTCTAACTATTAACTTTATATCAGGTACTCTTGAAACTGAGGATATGTGTAAGAAAATTTTCTCCTTATTATAAATTTAAAACTCAGAATTGAATCGTATCTGAAAACTTTGCAGATGAGCCCTTTCCACTAAACTCTTGGCATTTATTACAGGGTGGCACCTAGCCTTGACAGTGTCGTCATACTGGCCAGCTGTTCATGTCCTACACCCTTTCAGAACATTCTTGAGTTCAGGAAATATTGCACTGTTGTCTCTCTCTAAACACCAGGACTTCTTTATGTAATCAGCTCCTGACTCGTAAGGCATATCTTAGATTCTAGCAAAATCCTGTACCCAAAGCAGTCCTGAGCGTACAGTTAGCAAACATGGAGAGAAAGGTCATACTGCTCAACTAATAAGAAGTCATGAAAAGCAGGCAATGCATTTCTGCCCCCCAGTTGTTGTTCATGGCAACCATTGGTAGAACACTTGGCCTGGCTGCTTGGATGATTGGTCCCTAAAAAGTTTTGCATTCTTGGACAGAATTTAAAAAAAAAATTTCTATAACAATTCTCATATCATCCTTTTAATAATAGCCCTAACTGGGAACAACTTCAACTTCAAAAGAGACTTTTACATTGAATACTAATAAACAATAACAGGAAATATTCTATCTCAGCATCATAGATGCATATGAAGGAATCCACTTTTACATCTGTGAAGCATAGGTTTGCTTCTTTTATTTTAAAATTTGTTTTACTTTGTAACATGGACTTACAGCAAACTGTCCATTGTTTTGAATATGAGTTCTTATTGAAATATACTTATTAACTGTAATATTTTTTAAGAATGTAATGAATACTATCCCATGTGGACTAAAACTCCAATAGACACGTTTGTTAGGATCAGTTATGAACATCCATAACACACATCCATCACTCACACATTTGTGTATGTGAAGAGAGGGGGGAAGCTTTACTAATTATTAATTATTGTAAATCAATTTTAACAGACGGTAAATCTGAGTGTAAGATTTGACATTTACAATACTGTATAGGCTGAAAAGTAAGTCCCCTCATCCCATTTTTCACTAGCCCATGTTTTAATAAAGTCACGTTTATTTCTTTGTATCCTCTAAGTCTTGAAACATTTCAAAAACACCTTGGTATAAAGCATAGGCAAGTGCTATTTGTTTTCCGATGGCAGCCTCATCTATTGGTTAGTCCTGTATCTTCTTAATTTTACTTGACAATCTAAATCCCTTTATCTGTGTCCATCTCCAGACTTGCTCTTCAGTTCCACCGACTTGAAATAACACATACTGCTTAAGTTCCACATAGACACTGTAGCCGGAAGCCATGGGTTTGAACCTAGTGCTAGAGTGAGTTGTTTAGTTTTCTGAAATTGCTCATATGATGAGGATGTTAAGCCTATGAGTGTTTAGGGGATTCATCCACATATTAGATGAACGAACTCAGAGAACATGATATAGATAACACTCAACATGTTTCACTGACCACTGTCCTGAAGACAGACTGCTGGTGTTTTTATTGGTTTTCTATTAAATTGACAGACTCTCCAGGATA
Organism: Grammomys surdaster; assembly: GCF_004785775.1. NCBI lineage: Eukaryota > Metazoa > Chordata > Mammalia > Rodentia > Muridae > Grammomys > Grammomys surdaster. The sequence continues at coordinate 12,628,191 of NW_021604630.1, read as the reverse complement.
GACCCAACATCGGCAATTACGAGGCTTTCCTGTGCTAATACCATGTACTTTCCTGTATTACCCAGGCTTATTTGTAGTTTTTCCAATTCCAAAGTTTTAGGGCCCACTTTTCCTCATGCACCTGTCCTAGATGGTTGTTCCTGTTTCAAAAAGATTCACATTCTTCTTCCCCTACTTCTTCCTCATAAAGTTCACCATCATCTCATCCCTAACTCCCATAATCTCTAAATGCTAGGTTCCAGCCTCTTTGACCCATCTTTATATATTTCTCTTACCTGAAATATTAAATGGAAAATCTCAGCTACAGCCAGCCCATAAAATAAAAAATGCACGAAGTTGTTTATGTTATGGTTTTGGGAGTTTGTTGTTGTTTTTTGTTGTTGTTGTTGGTTTTGGTTTTGGTTTGGTTTGTTTGGGGGTATTTTTTTTTTGGTTTTGTTTGTGTTTGGTTGGTTGGTTGGTTGGTGTTTTTTGTTTTGTTTTCTTTTGGTTTTGCTTTTTGTTTTTTTAGTTTTGTGTTTTCCTTGGAAAAAATTGAAAATCAATACTACTTATAAAGACTCCCTCATCTTTAAGGCCATTGTTCTTCAGAGAAGTAGTGTCCTGATGAAGTATTGTTCTGGAGGTGAAGTCTGTTTGTAGGAAAACATCCTACGAAATCAGACCCTTCAATGAGACTTTATTCTCTTAGCCCTCATCTGAGGTTTTGTTTCACGCACATTAACGTGTTACTGGGAAGTGTAGGTCCTTTAAAGTTCAGGGGGAAAGAGTTCATAAGATCTAAGGCACAGTTAAGACAAAGCTATAGCCAGAGGCCTGGTTTCCTGAGAAGGAAGCAGTCCCCCCAACCCACCCCCTTCATCTGTCATGCTTCTAAGAGGATATTAAAGCCATCCTTGGGCTTCTGTGTTTACAACCAGTCATGTGTCTTTCTCACAATCCCCATCTGTGCCAGGGAGTCACATGATCAGGGTGACACCCATGCTCCTCCTGAGCTCCTGTTAATTGCAATGGAGTGATCAATTAGAGTATTGGTGACAAAGACAGAAAGAAACAACGAACCCCTTGTATGAGATACCATTGCTCAGTCCTTGCCTTTTTCTTGTCCTCCAAAAGTTTCCTTTGGTCATGATTCTCTGGTGACAGAGAGTGAATTTTGAATGAAACACACATTAACCTTTAGGGTTTTTTTCCTGATAAGAGAAATTTGTTTCTAAATAAATATACAGGTGTGGCCTGATAAAATTTTGCACATCTGTAGTCAAAGCTGCGCAGGAAGATGAAGAGAAGGATCATTTGAGCCCATGAGTTCAGGACCTGGGCAAAGAAGCAAGAGCTTGCCTCTTACAATTATTATCTTACATAGATGCCATTTGAGAACTCATAAAGCTTCCCTTAACCCAATATAAAGTCTTTTTTTTCTACAACTTCTTTTTCATCTGTCTGGAAAAGCTGAGGAAACACACACACACACACACACACACACACACACACACACACCACAATGGATATTTAGGTATTTGGGTAGTGTTGGTTTTATGGGCAATCCAACACCCTTTGGAGACAAATGGCTAATTTAATACTGGCCTTGAGCTAACAGATCTTGAGAGATCTGTTATAGATTTATTATAGCCTTGGGAAATGTTATTTAAATAAGCGATGTGGTTACCAGAAGAAGGAAAGGCTCCATTCTGGATGCTGAGAGTAATTCACTTAGGCTAGTCTTTCCAAAACCAAGTGCAAACAAGAGACCCCAGTGACCCCGGGGACTATTAGCAGTTGAAGCCTTTCATCTCCAAATTACTTGCTTTCTGCAGCCCCACTCTGAGCTGAGAGAACACTAGAACTTATATCCCATCCCTTCTTAGTACACACAGCCTTCTATCCAGTTGTAAGATGTCTTAGAGTTTCTGTTGCTGCTTGCAAACACCATAACCAATAAGTCAGTTGGGGAGGAAAGGGTTTATTCAGCTCACACTTCCACATTGCTTTTCAATATTGAAGGAAGTCAGGAAGGAACTCACACAGGGCAGAATCCTGGATGCAGGAGCTGATGCAGAGGCCATCAAGGGCTACTGCTTTCTGACTTGCTTCCCATGGCTTGTTCAGCCTGCTTTCTTATAGAACTCAGGACCACCAGCCTAGGGATGCTACCACCCACCATGAGCAGGGCCCTCCCCTATTGATCACTAATTGAAAAAATGCCTTCAGCTGGATATCACTGAGGCATTTCCTCAACAGAGGCTCCTTCCTCTCTGATGACACTAGCTTGTGTCAATTTGACACACAAAACCAGCCAGTATTCCCACCATCCAGGTAGACATGGCCACTGTCACTCTGAAGAAGAGGAAAACAGTAACCAGCAGGTAGCAGAGAGCTTAAAATATATTCTTCACTTTAAGTAGAAGTTGTCTTTGACTCTTTTGCCTACTTTTGGAACCCCTTCCCTCCTACTGGGTTGTCTTGTCCAGTCTTGATATGAGGGTATGTGGCTAGTCTCATTGTAACTTATACTGTGTTAGGTTGATATCCCTGGGGGGGGGCTGTACTTTTCTGAAGGGAAACAGAGAGGGAGTGGATCTGGGGGAGAGGTGAGGTGGGGGAGGGAATGGGAGGAGTGGAGGGAGGGGAAACTACGGTCAGGATGTTGTATGTGTGAGAAGAAGAAGAAAACAAATCAACAACAACAACAAACTCACCTTATCAGGTCCATGCTTGGCCAGGAGTGAGTGTAGTGGATGAACCTGTATAAAGCCAGAAGGAAGAACTCAGGCAAATAGCAGCTGGGGAGCACAGATATAGGACAGACAGAAAGTATTGTCTGTTCTACATGACTATGGTGTTGTCTTAGGAAAAGACTGGAGAGCAAGAAGTTGAGTCATCATTTGTTCCTAAGAAAGAAACAGATTCTGAAGGTGTCTTGGGAGAAGGGACTAGAGGAATCATTAACACTCAGAAAGAACGTGGTGAAATATCTGTCACTGGACTCTTGGGGCTATGAGGGGCAGCCTAAGATCCACCTGCAGTGTGAGCCGGCGGCCCAGAGGAGCTTGATTCTGGGATGGGATTGGAAGTCAGAAGCACAGTGGACCACAGCTGAAAGAGGTCTGAGTTACACCCCGAGATAAGCAGACCTTCTCTGGTGGGATTCTGTTGGGAGATTTCCAGTTAGTATCACAAAAATAGCATCATCTCATTCCTCCCCAGCTAGGTGGTGGTTGTCAAGGAAAGCCCTAGAAGATTGACAAGGAAGAGCATGATGCTTCAGGCCTTGGTGTTCAAAAACAAACACACAATGTGGTTGTTGATCTTCTCCCTGCAGGCCCTGCTTAGCTGTCTGTCTCTCCACGCAGTATGTGAGTGTGCACAGCCAGATTCAAACCATAGCCCTGTTTGCAGCAGACAAGCTCTGTCATGCACTACCATTTCAGATAGACGCCCCTGCCCCTCCATAACTACAGATTACTCAAATTACCGTGACCAACATCAGTCATAAGCCTGGAAATCCAGATGAAAGAACTTCTCTCTTGTGATGGTTTGCAAATGTAGCCTATTGTCTCCAGAAGACCTGGTATGTTCCAGACCTAATTTGGGGGTTGGGAGAACACTGGAGTTTATAGTTCATCCTTTCTTAGCACAGGCGGTCTCCCCAGTCCTAGGGCCAGCTAAGTATGCATGATCTCTGTCTGTCTGAAGACCTGAGATTGGTTCAGAAGCAATGGAAGTGCCTGGTATGGAATAATAACACTCTTTGCAGGATCCTGGTGGATGATTTTTTTTTCATTATCTTGCCCATAGTAGACTGACCACTCTAAAAAGCTACATTTTTCTCTATAATCAGATTTCTCCATTCTTCCTAAAGTCCATGGAGATTCCATAGCACTGTTCAGAGCAGACCTGTCTCAGTGTCAAGTCCAAAGTCACCCAAAATGTCCAGCTTCTAAAAAAAAGTTCCTGTTTGCTTTCCCCTCTGGCTCTCTACGCTAAGGAGCACAGTAAAGTTTCCAGAAACCTCTTTTGGACCTCCTTTCCCACCTCTGTGCATCCTTATAGCCTACACAATAATAATAACAACTTTTTTTTTTTTTTTTTGGTGTTTCGAGACAGGGTTTCTCTGTATAGCCCTGGCTGTCCTGGAACTCACTCTGTAGACCAGGCTGGCCTCGAACTCAGAAATCCACCTGCCTCTGCCTCCCAAGTGCTGGGATTAAAGGCGTGTGCCACCACTGCCCGGCAATAACAACAATTTAAAAGGCAATAGAACCAAATTAAATACAGAATTCCCCTATGTCAAATGGGGAAAAATGAGTTTATAGCATGCATTACCATTGGCGAAGGTATACCTGTCTCTAAAACAAGTTCCTGTGATTATTACTATTATTGTCACGAATAATATTAGATCAACAATATAAAAAAGAGGGAATATGAAAGAGTTGGGGAGCCAGGCAGTGGTGGTGCACGCCTTTAATCCCAGCACTTGGGAGGCAGAGGCAGGCGGATTTCTGAGTTCGAGGCCAGCCTGGTCTACAGAGTGAGTTCCAGGACAGCCAGGGCTACACAGAGAAACCCTGTCTCGAAAAAAAAAAAAAAGAAAGAAAGAAAGAAAGAAAGAAAGAAAGAAAGAAAGAAAGAGAGAGAGAGAAAGAGAGAGATAGAGAGAGAAAGAAAGAGTTGGGAATATTGTAAATAACACAAATTTACATATTGATAGTCATTACTTTTAGCACTTCTAGTCTGTTGGTTCTGAGTCTTTTTTTTTTTAATGTATATGGATGTTTTGCCTGCATGTATGTCTGTGCACTGGGTGTGTGCCCACAAAGGCCAGAAGAGGGTGTCAGATTCTGGAACTGGAGGTACAGAATGTTGTAAGCTACCATGTGTGTGCTGGGAATTGAACCTGGGTCCTTCAGAAGAGCCAACTCTTAACTGCTGAGTCATCTTTCCAGCTCACAGTTCTGCAACATTGTAATAATAGCACTGTAACAGAATAGAACTAGAAATGATTTTTTTAATTACAATAAGAAATTTTAAAAGGTCTTTGAAGGAATAGGGAGTTTTCTAAAATTATTATTTTATATTCTTTTTTTCTATTGATCCCTAAGTTTTCCCTTCTTAAAGTTTATTATCTTGTTTTTTTCCCAAACTTTGTGATTACTTAATTTTTTTACCATATCTTTTTGACTAGTAGAAGCAGTCTTCGTTACATATTTCACCAAATATCATCTTTCATCATAAGATACAAGTTTGATATTTACTATCCTTTGGTATTTAAGTTTTCATTAGATTTTTAATAGTGATTCAAATGATCAGGCATTTATCTGTTATTGATTTCTAATTTTGGTCCATTTTGGCCAGATAGTATGGTTGCTCTGAGTTAATATCATTGCATAGCTGCTTCAATACTGTGGCATAAAGAACTATCATTTATTACTCTTGTCCTTATGGAGCCTTGATACGACACAGCGGGCCACTCTTTCCTCAGGGTCTAAAAATTCAGGGTTCTCTAGAGAACCAAAACTGATAAGATGGATGGTGGGAATGGATAGAAAGATAGATGATAGATAGATGATAGATAGATAGATAGATAGATAGACAGACAGACAGACAGACAGGCAGACAGGAATTTAACATAGGAACATCTGACTCTCTACAGAGACTGAGACGTCTCATACTATACCAGTATCACAGGTCAGCTGTTAGTATTGCTTGGTCCAAAATCGAGGACCTCAGGACAAAGGAAACCAATGGTGTAGTTCTCATTCCAAGGCTAAAGTCAAGAACCAAAGGACTGTTGTTGTTGCAAATTCCAGGAGACCCTGTAGTTTAGTGCAAATGGGCAAAGGTGGTTTTCCTGCTTCAGGAGAGAGTAAAATTTCCCTCATTCTGTCTTTTAGTTGTTAGGGTACTCTTCTGGTTGGATGGTAAAATCAGCCCCCTGTTTCAAATGTCATCTTTTCCTAAAGCAATGTCATAAACATACCAAGAAATAATGCTTTACCAGACATCTGGTCAACCCCTAACCCACATGAACCCCTCAACTTACACATGCCCAGGGCTCTCAGGCTTCTGAGTGTGATGGTTGCTGGGATTGGAGTCTTTCAACATTCCCTATTCACATGTGCCTAGACACAAAACAATGTCCCCTAACTGCTGTGGGCTGAAGCAGCTAGAGCTTTCTGGAATTTCTGTGACTTTCTCATTTTATCTCTCCATAGTAGGTCTATGGGGCTACCATACTTATGTAGTGTCATCACTTATGTAGTAGGGTAATTATACAAAGACATTTGCTAAACTACCTTGGAAGTAAAAGTTCTTCGATGGTCACAAAGTAGGATCCAGGGTCAAGAGGACAAGAGACAGTAGCATTCTGTCTATTGATGAGAGACTTGCCAAAGGCTTTGTGGACTTTTTGTTCTTGATATGATATTGCATCTTTGAACTTTGTCAGTATTAGCTGACAAAGTTCAGAACATGTTATAATTGATTGAGGCTATATGTCTAATCAATGTATTTTCTGACTGATGGGTTACAATACCTGCATGTGATCATTAAAACATTACTACTTATTTTGTCTACTCAAGATCTCTAGAATGATGTGAAATCTCTCATTTCTGTGATACTTACCCATTTCTGCTAATTCTGCTAAATTTTGCTTTGTGAAATTCGAGGCTATTTTATTATTAGCACCCAGGTCCAGGATCATTTAATTATCTTACATATGAAATTTAGTAGTGGTCTATAACTTTTTACCATTTATAGTTCTTAGAGCTTTTTATTTCTGAGATGTATATGATAGCCTAATTCTTTTCTTTAGTGTATAATCTTGATGTATCTTCTTCTGGATAGACATCTTTTGGTATAACTCAAGTAAATGTATAGCTAGGTTTTTATCTTTATTGTTACTGGAAATTCAGATATCTAGAGGACTCAGTTATGAAATATAGTTTATTTTTTTCAAATTGATTGCATTTATTTATTTATTTATTTATTATTGCCTTTCCTATATTCACTTTGTTAACCCATCAAAATATTATCAAATAGTAACAGAGAAGTAGCTCTTTGTTCAGTGTCAGACTATACACACAGATGGGGCACAATTTAGTTCTTTCTCTACTGAGCAATTCTCAAATGTCAGTCTTTCAAAGTTCTTGAGTCCTGTTACCAGATCTCCCTTTGAAAATGGTTAATTTGCTGCCTTGCAGTTTCCCAAAATGCAGCTTAATCCAGCTTAATTCAACTGCATCAGTAAGAGGTAATTAAGGGAGTTAGTTACACATGAAGAGCCAAGCTGTGGGCCTGCTATAGCCCTACTCTCCCGTTGACTATTAAAGTAAGTTAATGACCCGGAGCTGCGGAGGGGTTTCCAGCAACATTGTAAGGGCCAACATGCTACAGTGATTAGGGAAGGCAGTACTGTTCATTATCTTTCATGGCACTGCCCCACCGACTGCACAACAACTTGATTGTATGGCCAATCTATCTGGAGAAAGGCCAGCATATTATAATTCAAGTGACTATAAAACATCTCCACAGCAGAAACAAACACAAGAGGGTTCCCCTTCAGACTTTTAGAATTTTGATGGACATTTTTATTTTGTAGATGGTCCGGAGGACATTTGAATATTGATTTTAAAAGTGAGCATTTAGAGGCAAACATAGTAATAGTTCTTTACATAAGGTGAGAAGAGATTAAACCTGAGATTATTAGCATTATATCAGGTTATTGGAAATACACATATTCTAGAACTCATTTTTTACGAAGTATATATGAACATACACACTCTCTTAGCACTTATGGAAAATTTGAAAATCAAAAAGTTTCTCAACTTGGTCCTTGGTCTTAGACTTATTCCCTGTCTCCCTTAGCTGTTTAGTATGGAGGCCTTGATTTACGAAAGCCACCTGCAGGAGTTACTCTTGTGATAAAACGTTATCACTAGAAGAGACTTAGAGAAGAAAAGTTTGTTTGGACTTACGGTTCCCAAGAGAAAAGTCCATAATAGCAAATGTACTGGCTGGTCTGTGTGTCAACTTGACACAAGCTGGAGTTATCACAGAGAAAGGAGATTCCCTTGAGGAAATGCCTCCTTGAGATCCAGCTGTAAGGCATTTTCTCAATTAGTGATCAAGGAGGAGGGCCCATTGTGGGTGGTGCCATCCCTGGGCTGGTAGTCTTGGGTTCTATAAGAAAGCAAGCTGAGCAAGCCAGGGGAAGCAAGCCAGTAAGCAGCACCTCTCCATGGCCTCTGCATCAGCTCCTGCCTCCAAGTTCCTGCCCTGCTTGAGTCCCAGTTCTGATTTCCTTTGGTGATGAACAGCAATGTGGAAATGTAAGCTGAATAAACCCTTTCCTCCCCAACTTGCTTCTTGGTCATGATGCTTTGTGCAGGAATAGAAACTCTGACTAAGACAGCAAGGGAGGGAGTTGAAAGAACACATCTCCAGCTACAAATTGGAAGCAGAAAAAGTGCCTGGAACTGGGGGTAAGGCTACCAACCTTCAAACCCCACCTCCACAGTACCATCAATTAGGACCAAGATTGCAGATAACTTAGCTTATGGGACGAGGGAGCATTTTTTTTTCAAACCGCCACAGCATCTAAATGCAAGAAAAATTATCTGGGCGTGGTGGCACAGACTTAAAATCCCAGCTATTTCAGAAACTGAGGCAGGAGGATCACAAGACAAGCCTGAGCAAAAATTGTAAGTAGTCACAAAACAAAAGGTCAAAGAGGGATTGAAACTGTGGTTCAATAGTATAACACTTTCCTCAAAAATGTAAATCCTAAGCTTAATGCCTACTGTCACAGAAGTTAAAAAAAAATCAGAAAGAAAGAAACTTTAGAACTGTTTTTGAAATCATGAATGTATAAAATAAAGAAAAAAAATTCCAGGCATTGTAAACTTTATTTTATAAACTGATTTTGTGTCTTAGCATTTCCTGTTTCAAACCATATTAACCACTCAAGAAAAAGTCCTAGTTCATAATAAAAAGAAACAATAAGTAAGACCTTTGGATTTTCTGTGACATTTTCATTTTTTAATAAAAGGCTTAAAATTTCAAAATGTAACAAGTATAAAGGGCAGGTGATTAAACTATTAAAAATAAATGACAAGTGGGCCAGTTTAATCCCAGCACTCAGGAGACAGAGGCAGGTGCATCACTGTGAGTTCCAGTCTATCCTGCTCTACAGAGTAAGTCCTGTCTACACTATAAGGCTAGACAGTGAGACCCTGTGTCAAAAATAATATAGCAATAGGGACAGATGGCTAATATACACTTAATACTTCTAAATCATTAAGAGTGTTTTATTGAACAGAGCTATTAGGAGGCTGGGAGATGACCTAGTTGCTAAAGAACTTGCTGTACAACTATAAAGACTGAATAGATCCCCAGCACTCACAAGAAACAAAAGAACATAGGTATGGTACAATGTTAACACTGGAAGGCAGAGACAGAAAACTGGTCAGCTGGTCTTGATGAATTGGTGAACTGCAGAGTCAATGCTAGACTGACTCAAAGTTAAAATGGTCTATAGACCATTATAGATAGTCTATCTATCTATCTATCTATCTATCTCTCACTCTCTCTTTCACTCACGTGCACACATATATACCACATACAAATAAAAACTATGTGTTTATATATACAATTTAAATATGCTTTTTAATTTATACATACCATCTTAGTTAGGGTTTCTATTACTGAGGAGAGACACCATGATCATGCAACTCTTATAAAGGGAAACATTTCATTGAGGGCTGGCTTACAGTTCAGAGGTTTAGTACATTATCATCATGGTGGGCAGCACGGCAGCATGCAGGCAGACATGGTGCTGGAGGAGCTGAGAGTTCTACAACCAGATCCACAGACAGCAACAAGATATAGAGACTCCCAGGGCCTGAATTGAGCATCTGAAACTCAAAGTCCACCCCCTAGTGATGCACTTCCTCCCACAAAGCTACCTATTCTAACAAGGCCACACCTCTTAATGGTGCCACTCCCTCTAAGCCTATGGGGGTCATTTTCATTCAAACCACCACACATATGCAATATATGTGCATGTATATGTGTATGGTATAAACACACTCAGGCATCATAAGCCAAGCACAAAAGGTCATTGGAATGGTTGCTATCAGAGGACAGGGAAAGAGAATTGGGAGTGAACGTTGAATAGGAACAGAATTTCAGTTTGGAAAAAGGAAAAATTCTGAAGCTAGAAAGTCATTCTGGCCTTGTGACAACAAAGTCATGCTTAAGCTACCAAACTGTCCACTTAGAAGTGGCTATGCTGGCAAATTTTGTTATGTACATTGAATGCAATACAAATGTGAACAAATTTGGTAAAGAAATATAAAGAATGGGGAAGCATTTTCTTTTGCTTATCAATACCTTACCCATAACAACTGAAAGTATTATGCAAGAAGGAAGTACATTCAAACTCTGAAAAATGCAAAAAAAAAAAAAAAAAGAAAGAAAGAAAAGAAAGGAAGGAAGAAAGACCTTTCTGAAAGACAATGTAGAAAGACAGATATACTAGATAGGTAGATAGGTAGGTAATAGACAATAGGTAGATGATAGATAGATAGATAGATAGATAGATAGATAGATAATATAGATCAAATGCCCCGGTATCACTTCCCCTCTTAATTCAAAGAAAGTGAATTCACCTATAAAATTATTATCTTTGCTCTTAATTAAATTTGTATCATTTAAGAATGCCTATTCAAGTTAATGATGAACAAATAAAAAGCTCAGCCTTGGTTAACTGCTTGCTATGCCCACGAGATGGATATAATGCAACTACGACAGAGCATACTCATCAGCTATGTTAAGTGAATTAGAATATTACACAATAGGGGCTTGGTTGTACCTAGCATATATACAGCTGGGGTCTGATCCACGGCACTGCCTAAAGCCTGGTATGGTGGCTCATGCCTGGGATCTAATTACTTGGAACATGAAGGCAAGGAGGTAAGAAGTCCAACGTCATCCTTTGCTATATACTGAGTTCAAGGACAGCCTGAGGTGCATAGATCCAGTCTTAATAAATAAGTACATGTTTGCATAATGAAATAATATATGCTATTCTATCAATTTTGTGTGACTGGGAGCCTGTCATGTAAATGGAATAGACCTATAATACATCTCAATAATCTTAAGCTGCTTAATTATCAAGCTTCCTTTTTTTTCATTTACGTTTTTCCATACTTTCTTAACTCTTCACAATGAACATTTTAATCCATATTAAATAACAAAGATAAAATACTACTTGCTTCTAAAATAATACAGCCCATCCCCAGCAGTTAAAGAACTGCATGTGACAAGCTCAAAAAGAATTCAAATCAGATGCTAATAGAATAGACAATCAAAGCCTGCAGTTAACTTGGTTAATACAGTGGGAAAGCAGCCTAGTTGTTCACATGGAGTTAAAAAAAAATGATTGGAATTTTTGTTTGCCACTTTCTTGATTTTTATGCTTCCAGAGGCCACATGAAAGAACCACATTCATCTTGGCAAAGATCAAGTGAAATTGGGGTGTGTCAGAGACGGGTTCTCATCTCTGCCATTTCTAGCAGTGAGGCCTTAGGCTAAGCCACCGCTGAGCCTTTGGATAAACTAGACTTTCAAATAAATTCTACTGTAAATATGCTAAGTATCCTGGGAAAGCCTGCTCACTGAAGTATTAGATCCCAGATCAAGAACTCAGTGAGCCCAGACCTTCTGCAGAGTGAGCATCCCATAATTCCACTCAGTGGGGCGGAGCAATGGGAGTTCGGAGGCCATCTTTCTCAGTGCAGTGAGACATGCTTCTCCCCTCCTCCTTTGTTTCACATGAAAAGAAGGCTCAAGATACAGCTCAAGAGTAGGGTGTTGGTCTGGCTTGTCCAGCTTCAATCTCTACGATCTTAGTGAGGAAAAAAAGAAGAGAATGAGAAGGCGGAAAAAGAAAGAATTCCCCTGGTCTCTGCAAGTTTGTCCTTACTTCATCCCCAAGAAACTTCTCCAGATTCCCTCTTGACATTCACGTTCGTTTCACATTACCTTTTTCTGTCTTTAATAAATACATGTTTGGATGACAGATGCCACATCCTAGGCTGGTTCATACTTTGGTTTAACTGATGACCCAAAAAAGTATATTTCTATCATTCGTGCAACAACAGAGTCTCTCTGTACCCCTCATTAATAATGTAAATATGTTTCCAGAAGAATAAGTTGGCCTTCCTCCCATTTTGAATGTGAATTGTCCAAAAGTTATAATAAGAGATCTAGCTGAACAGGGCAGCTACTCCTGGTAAGCGTTTCAGCTCTTTTGTTTTGAAAGTGTCTTAAAAACCAAAATATCAGTTAGGGGAAGGAGTCAGGAAGAGCCCAAATTGGGATCACTAAAGCTAAAAAAATAAATGAATATTTCAGGACATCCATTGGGTTTCCAACTGAATTATGCCCCTTAACTGAAAACCGCTAACATTATTTTCAATATTTTCCCTTTGTCATATTTCCTTTGAGCATTACAAATCAAAATGATTCTCCAGTCATTTCACAATGTTCCATTGAGCACAAATTACATTACAACATTTTCCAAGCACAGAAGAGTCCACTGGTCCTAAGGGAGGCAAAGAAATTTCCAGAGATTATTTGGCTTCTATCACTGGACCAGAGGTTTAAACTAATTGCCCCAGGGGATAAATGAAGCCCAAAGTTGAAATTGTTGGGGATGGCTCCAGTGTTTTTCTTCTTTAAAAAAGAAAATTAGTTTCTAGCATCTAAACAGTGGAAGCCTTGATGTAAACATACATAAACGTGACTGGTGGGATAGCTCAGTGGTGGAGAGCTTGCTTGGCAAGCAGAAGTAGTTGGTTTGATTATCAGCATAGCACAGAAAGCAATAGAAAGCAGGGGTGGGGGGGAGGACAGAGCTTTTGACATTTTACCCAGTGCACTGGGGTTGTTCTGTTAGCACATACCAAACAGCAAGTACTGGACCAGCAGCCCTCCTCTCTCTCCCCTCCCCCTGCCCTCTCTTTTCTTACGATTCATGTTTGCAATGATTTCATGATGCGTGTTATTAAAAATACAGAATGGGGGAATATGCGTATGCGCCAGTGTCCTCTGAAAACAGAGTCGTTAAGGCTCCAATAGCTGGCTTTACAGGTGGTTATGACCTGCCTAGTGTGGGTGCTGGGGAGCCAATCCAGTCTCTCCGCAAGAGCAGTGTGTGCTCTTAAAGGGCAAGATGTCTATCTATCTAGTCTCTGGCAGCTCTCCTCTTACAGGGGCTCTGGGCAACTCACCTTGCACTATCCCACTGAGGGCTGCCTGACTCACCATCATCACACACTTGAGCCTTTCAGGTTGTGTTTCGTTTCTATCAAGCGGTGGTGGGATGAAACCCAAGAGGGTGTCCTTGGACAACATCTGCCACACCTAATTTCAATCATTAAGATAGATAGAGCAGGAACCCATAATCATAAAGAATAGCTCTCCCAGTCTGCTATGTAATATAGGAGCTAGCTATGGGGTTTTCTTTCTTTAGTAATTCCACAGTCCTTAGGAAACAAACCTACATAGAGATTGCTGGATGCTGCGTGAATAGCCTCAGAGCACCTGATACTTGCCTCAGAGGTAAAAGGTACAGGCCGTTATAAAAAGTCTTAATATTTTAAAACTTAGTAACTAGGAATCAGTAATTTAATGGCAACAATCTACCTCTACAAAGACCTAATCTGTGGAGGAATCATTTTTTTTCTTTGTGTATGTGATGCATGAGTTTTGTGGGTACAGACACTTATATAACTGTCCAGAGGTCAGGGGTCAATGGCAAGTGTCTTCCTCAGTTATTATCTACCTTATTGGCACGAGAACTCACTGATTTGGTTAGACTGGTTATAACCAGCAAGCTCCAGGGATGCTCCAGTCTCTCAGTGTTATGGTTACTAAAACATTCCCTTTTTCTGGTTTTTGACCTGGATGCTGGGTATCCTAAACAGGTCTTCATACTTGCACAGAGTGATCTTGGCCCTCGAGCCATCTCCTCAGCTCTTGCAGGGGATATCTATTCTTATGTATGAAAACACTTTCAGTGACCATGACCGATGGCTCAGAAAGAGTGCACTCCATTGCACAGCAAAGCCTGCCTCTCAGAGCCCAGTGCTTAAGACCAAATCTCAGTGAACGCAGCTCAGCAGACAAATGCAGTTTAAGGTCAGCTGCCCTGGACAGACAAATGAAGAGTAGAAAGCTAAGGGAGCAGAAACGGACCCTAAGCTGGCTTGGGGATCCTCCTTCATCCCCAAACAGCATTGTCTGTCCATACTCTTGATGGCTTTGCCAACCCTCCCTTTCTCTACCTCTCAAGGGCTCCTCTTAGGCTCCTCTTGTACAAAAAAGGGTTACGGTGCAGGCTTTGTTCTGCATTGCTTTCATTTTCTTCTGAATAGTTTAGATAGGACTTTCTTGTTCAAATTTCTTGCGCCATTTGATAAGACAGTGGGCTACCAAATCTACAGCTTCCTGGCCCATGGATTCAGATCGCCACTGATGGAAAACATTCAGGGCCAGGTAGCTTAGGCCCATGATCCCAGTTACCTGAGAGGTCCAGGCAGGAGCATCAGAAGTTCAAAGTCTGTTGAGGCTAAGTGAGTTCAAGGCCAGCCTGGGCAACTTATCAAGAAGTTTATAAAGTACTGTCGAGCCCATGAAATAGTTCAGTAGGTAAAGGCACTTGTCAACTCAACACAAGCTACAAACATCTGAGAAGAAGGAACCTCAACTGAGAAAACGCCTCCATCAGATTGGTGAGCCTGTGAGGCACTGGTGATTGATGCAGGAGGGCCCAGACTACTGTGGGTAGTGCCACTACTGGGCTGGTATTCTTGGACTATGTAATAATGCAGGCTGAGCAAGCCATGGGCAGGCTAGTACACAGCATCCATCCATGGCCTCCACTTAATTCCTGCTTCCGTGTCCCTGCCTTTATTCCCTTTCTCAATGGACTGTAAGCTGCAAGATAAAATAAACACTTTCTCCCCCTTAGTTGGTTTTTTGGTCAGGATTTTAACTGCAGCAACAGAGACACAAACCAAGACACAGGGCAAGCCTGATGATTTGAATTTGATCCTTCAAACTCATGTAAAAGTGGAAAGAAAGAATAAATACAAAGTTGTTCTCAGACCTCCACACAGCACCATGCATCTGTGTGTACCCGTATACACATCACACGCAGTAATAATAATAGCAGCAGTAGTAGTAATAGTAATAATAATTTCTCAATTAAAAATAGGTGGTGGGGATAGGGATGTAGCTCAGTGGTAGAACATGTGACTAGCTCTATCCTAAATTCGATATCCAGTAATGCAAAGAGAAAATATTTGGAGGAAAAAAAATGTGTCTGTATTGAACATAGACAAATCAACATAATATTTGCATAGTATTTCATATTCTAAATATTATCAGTACTATAATAGTTATTAAAAACAGTATCTGGGAGAGTGTATATAAGTTATATGCAAATTATATGTGATTTAGAATGAGGCCCTTGTGCATTCAGAGATGTGAGCACCGGAAAGGGATGCTAATTACGGATGTCTCCACAGTTCCTCCAGCATCCACACTTCAGGGGGCAACCTCATTCTCTTGGGCTATCAAGGTCTTCACCCCAGGGCCTTCAACAGTCCTTCATTTCCACTCACCCCATTGCTCCCCAACATTCGAAGGTCTCCTGGCAGGCAGGGATCACATGCACTCTGCACCGCCTTTGGGTCCCCAGCACTTGTCTGCAGGTAACTACCCTGGCAACACAGATCCCCTGAATAGAGACTGAATGTACCTTCCAAAGCGAGGGATCCTGATGTGGTAAATTGAAGTAACAGTGTTGTAAGTGGGGAGCGGCTTGTTTGTAAGGTATCATATGACTAGAAAAATCAACCCATTTTGAAATCTAAGGGAATCTACTTTTCTATTTGTGTTTAGCCCTGCTTAAGAATAAACTCAGCCCCAATTCACCTATTGCCTGTTGTAGTCTCTCAACAGACTACATACTTTCCACTTATTTACTTTGCTTATTTGTATAGCTTCCCTAGGAAGACGCCAACTCTAGAAGGACAGGTCTGTGGGTCCCTTTTGCTGGCTGTTGTATGCTCCAGCAGAGAAACCATTTTGCCCCATAGTAAATACTCTCTTGGTGCTCTGAATGATTGTGTTTCCATCAGTAAAGGTAACACACATAGAGTACCAACCTACTCCAAGGTAAATTTTCATGAAAATTGATGTGGACTTTTAAACACCTTACACTGATTATATTCTGTCGCAAGTTTCAAAATGGGGTTCCTTATAACATAAAGAACCTCCAACTATGCCTGCAAATCATTTGGCATAAAATTATCACCATCAGAGATCATAAATCTGCAGGTTGGGGCCAGTCCATGGAAGTCTAGGAGCTGCGCCCGTAGTCCAAATATCAGTTAGAAATACAGTGCATAGGGCTGCGCACACGGTATTCTGACTCTCCCACGTGCTGGGGAAAAGTTTCATAACTGCGTTTAATCCCCACATTCCCTCTTGTGGGCTTTGGCGAGAAATGGGTGCCTCAAAGACCAGGTACTTCTTTTCCCCATTTGCTGACCAAGCGATCTATCTTTACCTCCGCACCGCCCCTACCATCAACGCAAGTTTTTGTGATGCGAACCGGAATGAGAGGCTGCGCGTGCACAGAACCACGCAGGAAAAGATAGAGGGAAAACTGAGCACGAGGCCGGGACCTCCAGCACCCAACTAACGCCACCAAGCTTTTGCCTTTACCCTAGAGGCCAGTAGTTGGCGACTTTTAGGCGCTTCCCGTCGCTGCAGAAGAGCAGACCCTGGGAAAACATTCCAGGAAAGGGAGAAGGAGGTGTGCCCTTCCCTCCCCCGGACCGGGACCGGGGCGTGTTTTGGGCGGGGCCTGGTGTACGGTGGGTGGAGTCGGAGCGCAGCCCGAGGCGGCAGCGTGGGTCCCGCCCGTAGGGGCGGGCTCAGTAGGAAGGCGCGGCCCCTAGGGCTCGCGGAGAGCAGAGCACTGCAGCGTTTGGGTAGAGGGCGGTGCGCTCCAGCCTGAGCCATGGCTGTGCGTCCTCGCTCCTGGAACCGGGGCTCCCCAGCTCCGTGCCTCATTCCTTGAGAGCGCTCCCTTCGCCGTGGCAATCAAAACCCCACAATTTTGCCCGAGCTGGGGCGAAGAGTAAAGAGGCTGCGAACCCAGGATGTACTGACGACCGCGAGGGCTCGCGTCCCGGGTGCCACCGTGGGTCCCGACGTGGGATCCCGATTACGTCGGGCAGCCTCGACGTTCCCAGTGCGTTCCCGCCGCCCTGCGCCGACCTTAATGTGTAGAGACGAGCCGGACACCATGATCCTAACACGTAAGACGGACTTGTGACTTGTTGTTGGACTAGTCTGGCTGGGGTCAACTGCCGAGGGGACCGGCGGAGGAGAACTTGTCACCCCGCCCTGCCAAGTCTGTGTTGTGGTTGTGTGTTTTGACACACTTGCAGAGGAGGCGCCCCAGGCTTTCGATAGTAGAAATCGTGTGCTTAAGCAGCTTGGGTCAGGGTTTGTAGGAGATTTTAACATCGGGTCACGTCCCTTGACCATGCATTGCCTGGGGACTGGCGTCCGGGTGACTTAAACTTATTCTATTCCTAGAAGCTGACCTCGGGCCCCGAAGGGCGAGTAACCCCTTTTGGACTTCTTTTGGGGACTGTTCAATCTCTTCTTGCCGTCCTACACCCTACAAGTCCTCAATCAGCTTTGTCTCCCTAAGAGTGCATTATTTAAGGGACTGTGAAGACTTTTAGCTGTACTTAGGGAAAATGTTTCCTTAGCACTATTTAAGTGTTTGGTTCTTTTGTTGCGTTCGCCTGTTTTTAAATGCTGGAAATCTCTGAGTCTGGGAGGGCTAAGTCGGGATTGCTTCTTAGCTACCCCCAACCCCCGTTGCACGTGGGGCTCCAATTGGGAACTTAGCGCTTTCCCGCGGTGTGGTTGGACACGGTTCCTGAAAAGCCCCACCAGATTGCCCACGCCCTTGGCGAGGGAGGAAGAGTCCGTGGGGCTGGGGAAAGGAAGGAAGCACGTCTCCAGTCCTGAGGCTTTTTTTTTTTTTTTTTTTTTTTTGAGCGAGGCGACGGCGTCTTGGACTAGTTCCCCACCCTGCGTCCCTGTCCCCTCCTCCAATGTCAGTAGCTGAAAGCCTTTGATCCTTCTTAAGGGTTGCTCCCAGAGCAACAGCCCACTCTGTTGGTGTGGTTTTCTGTCTCCGCGAGTCGTTTCAGCGCATGGCCTTTGGTGCGAGTAGTGATGCTGGGGAAATGAACTCGGGATCAGCATCCCTATTAATGCGCGACCCCGGAAAGTGGCACAGCCTCACTGTGCTATCCCCAACCCGGGGTAATAACTGTTGACACAAATGGAAGATGTGAGGATCGTCAAGTGCCTAGCAGGCTGACGAATACTGAAGTTCACTCTGTTCCCAAATTATGCCAATAACTAGAAGGGAAACCCTGCCTAAGTCATTAATCAGCGCAGCAGAGGAAAAAAAAATATATTGCCCCATCCGGTTTTGCTTTCAGTGAGGCTTTTTACACCCAATGTGGTCACAAATGGGTTCATTCTCGAGAGTCAGAGGTTGTTTCAAGCTGTGGCTGGTGATTCGGAGGAATGCAGCCTAGGCACGGCCATCCATTACCCAAAGATTCGAGGGGGTGGCATATGTGACGCATTTGAGTAGGAAAAAAAATTCTGGCTCTGGAGAAGGCAGAATGCCCAGTCTCAAGTTACATTTTTTTTTAACCCCGCAAAATTCTCTTTGCTGAAGGGATGAAGGAAAATAATAGCCCAGTGGATTGCAGCACTCAGAATGTAAACCTATCAGCGGCTCTAAGAGGTTGACTAATTCTGCTTCCATCTGGACTGCAGGCTAGTCCTCTGCGGGATAATTTGCTGACCATAAGGGTGGAATTAATGGAGTACCCGGTGCCATCTTGGCAATCGGATTGCAGCAGATGGTCAGAGGGGTGCCCTGCAAGGCAGCAGCCCCCCTAAACAGAAGAACCAAAGTCCTGAGGAACTGAGTGTCAAATGGTTAGCAGATGTGCCGTCAGAAGTTATTTCAAGACATTTCCTGAGAAAATGCTGGAGATTGCCTGTGTTCACTTTTATTGAGGCATGCCAGATTTGCAGCAAGGCCCTAGTCTGCGTGCATAATTTTTTCATTAGTACTACTGTTCAGAGAGTTTCAAATGAAGCACAGTAGACAGACTTTCTCTCAAGCTGTCTTAACACCCCACCCCCACCCCAAGTTTGCTTTTGACAAATTGCCTTTACTTTCTGTTGAGCTGAATGACACCTTGCTCTAAACAGCCCAAAAGTTCAGGAATAAATAAGGAGCTGACTTTTTCTCCAAGCCACAGAACTTGCAATCTGGATATGTGGTCTCTTTGCCCTAGAATGGGTGAAACCCGCTCTCGGTGACTTGTATTCTAATGTCCCCTATGTTTTTGTAGATCGAATGCAAACCACTTTCTAAAGAGTGAAGAGGATGGTAAACCGTTTCAGATTTAAGTACGCTGAAACAACTCGAGGAGTTTTCTTTTAATTGTGGAATACATGCTAGACAGTTTGCCCTTTGGCCTTTGTTCTATATTGTGGTTAAAAGAACAAAGACCAACAGAACAGGCCATAGATATGTTATGACCACTACAAGGTATTAGTAAATAAAGTGACCTTTAAACTGTCTAGTACTCCAACTCCTATTTGCAGAAGCAACGTGCAGCTTAAAGGGGACAGGGGAGACTTGTGCAAGATACTTCCGATCTGAGGCTTGGTGAGGAGGCTCCAAGAGGTGGTTTCAAATACAAAAATTAGTGCTTGGGTTTTCCTGGGTGTCCCTGTGGAGATTTTAAAAGCATGATGCAATGTTTAAATGAGAGGGGTATTTTTATGACCTAACCGAGTAAATACTCAATTTGGAAATATTCAAGGGAGGGTGATTTGATCCAGAAGAGCTGGGGGCATCCAGAGTACAGTGAGTGAACTAAATGGGACTCTTTTGAAGAGAGGCCTTGTTCTGCACAGGATGGGCCAGTATTGTAAACACAAGTTTCTCATGCTTAGCTCCTTTTCCTAGCAACAGGAAGACGGAAATGAGGCCATGCAAAAAAAAAAAAAAAAAAAAAAAAAAAGGTCCTACAGGGCTCCAGACAATACTTGATCCACCCTGTGCAGCCAGAGGACCTGCAAAAGTAAAAATAACTTCAGATGTTTCCGCTTCCTCCCTGGATATTACCAAACCAGTGCAGACCTGATGTCTCCATGCTGTACAGAGAGCATCAGAACACAACCTGGCCCAGGTACTCAGGCTCCAGGCATGCAAGACAAAGCAGGAGAAAAGGGGAAAGGTGGTGGTCATTTTTAATAATTCCATAGGCTAGTGATAAGGTGACGTGTGCTAGAGCCAATGGCCGAGGGTGATTCTAGTATCTACGTGTAGCTGTCCCTCCTGAGTGTGCTCATTTTTATCGTGACCTATCTGTAAAAAGTTCCCTCCTGTGTGGTCAAGGTCAAGCCCAGTTTATGAAGAGTTAATGTCAGCCCTGGCCTGAAAAACACAAGCCCATGTTCTTTCACTGCGGCGGTGTGGAATGAGAGGGAAAATGGGTTTTGGAACAGACCCTTCACAGCTGTCTCTGTTTCTGACTCTGGCCATTTTGAATGGAGGAGTGCAGAGTTAAGTATTAGTCGGCTTTGAAGGGAGACCCGGCAGGAGGGTTACAATTTGTTTTATAGGTACACGTTACTGCTTAGAATGTGTGCAATCAGTAGTGGGTGGGTTTTTTTTATTCAGTCTCAAATTACACTAGTTCTCTGTTATCCTCGGGGGGAATACATTTCAAGCTCCCAGGGAATTCCTGAAACCACACACGGTGCCCATCCTTATATGTACCCTGGTTTGTTTTGTTTCCTTTCTCCTTCATGAATACATTCCTAGATTAGACAAAGAGTCACAATAGAAACAATAAAATAGGACAGTTGTAACAATTAGCCATCATAGAAGGTACTGAGGACTTACAAATGGTTTATTTCTGGAGCTTCTTGATATTGAAGGTAGGGGGAGGGGGTGAAGGGGAGGGGAGAGGGCTGCTCTAGTGGGACACTCAGCTGATGTGGAAAGGGTAGATTTCCAGCTGGGGAGGTCTGTCTGTCAGCCTCCCCTGTCTGTCAACACCTCTCCCTTAGGTGGCCCCACTGTTATTGTTGAAGATTATGATGAGACATGATAAGGGTGGGGAGACTTCCCAGGGACAGTTAATCGACTGACTCCGCCTAGACCTTTTTTTTTGTACTAGGTCTTTCTTTCTTGCTATCCTAAGTAGTGGCAGACAGGAAGACAACTCTGCATGTTTAGTGTATATACTGTTAACAGAGCCTCACAGTCAAGGGTCACACTGTTCTAGAATGTTCTGACAGAACCTTGCAAAGACTGCTGTTTCCTGAGGGTATCTGTGTAATGTGATTGTAGCCTAGCAGGTAGAGACAAGAGTATCTGTCCTTAACATCTGAGAGAGTCCCGGAACACCACATCCAGAAAGTCTAACCTCCACTGGACTGGACTGAGTAACGCTTTCTCCAGTGAGGGTGTTGGGAGATTAATTTCTAAGAGAAGTGTCTGTGGTAGATAGGAGTAAAACTGGCATCTTGCAGAATTTCTGACTTCTAGGAAGGAAGGCTTTTGGGCGCTGCAGGTGAACATTGTATTTCAAGCCAACACCATGGAAGGTTTCTTCTCATCAGGCTCCCCCCAACTCCCCTCCCCCTCCCCCATTTTGTTCTGTTAGTAGATTTAGGTTTTTGTGATATCCAGTACTTTTTTTCTCCCCTGCCTGCCTCTCCTTGATGGCCTTTTCAAGTCAGCCTCTCTCCTGGTAGGGGAAAAATGAAAAGCTAATGGAACCCTGAGCTCTGTTATGCTGGGCCCTCAGTTGTCTGTGACACCTCCCACCCACATTTTGATCTTTTACCCACCCCGCCTCTAAGTGTCCTGCAGAGCGAACTGGAAGTCACTTCCTGATTCCTGTCACAGAGGCGCCTTCCTTCTCCTGTAGGAGTCTCCAAAGGATGTCTGAGGGACAAAAGGCTCCCACACCCTGAGGTTGAGGCACTCCCAGGCTCCCCAAACTTAGGAAACCAGTGAGGAAAAGACTTTGGAGTGAAATAGCCCATGACCCAGGTATGGCTCTACAGCCACAAGTTTGTGTGCCCTTTGTCACACTCAGGTGACAAATCTGGAATATTTTCTCCAAGCTGGATAACATGGAGGCCTCAGAGGACAGCCAGTGTCCACTGAATTCCTCGTTTCAAACCAAGCTATATGCTATGGAATGGGGATTCTGTGTGATGCTTGTACATCTGTCAAAGTCACCCCAAGGGAAATTCCAGAACTTTGCAAAGACATCCTTGAAAAGCCTGTCCCCTGCTGAGGGGCAGCTGGGATAGAAGTTCAGTGCCCAAGGTCACAGTCAATGGAATAGCAGTGTGGACCCTTTCCTGCTGGTGTGTGTAAACAGACTGGGAAGCCCCCCAAATGGGGACTTTAATGTGTTTATAGGGATGGATGGACATGAGTTTACATTTAACTATTAAATTGTGTGTGCATCAGGTGCTGGGGTCTTAAGCAATTTTAAAGAAAATGATTTCTTAATCCATCTGGAAGATGGCAATATGCTTTTTGTATTTTGGGATATATATTATATCTTTATATTTTATATATTTATAAATATCAATTTATATATTTTGATACATTTATCTTTTTTTTAGTACAGATCTGACTGGGTGAGAGGATATACCGCTCTTATCACACCCGTGTAACTGAAACCATCAGACCACCAAAAACCCAACCCAAACAAAATGCCAGCAGGTCAAGCCAAAAAGCCTTTTTGCTTGAGGTTAGACCAAAGGAGGAGGCAAACTTATATCTTTAACTAGCATTGGCCACATTGTATTTTCATTGGTCTTTGTTAAAGCATAGCATCATATTTCATTCTTTTCTTAATTTCTTTCTTTCTTTCCTTCTTTTCTATCAGAAAAAGCTTAGATAGAGGTGAAACTGGGTTGGCTTTTGTGACTGCTGCTGTTTTGTTTCCGTTGGAATTCCTTGCCATCCTCTTTATCTCTAATTTTAGGCTCAGGTAGCTTTCTGGTTTTCAGGGTTTTATTTTCTCTCTTCTATTCCTCCTGGAGGACCCTGGAACAAAAGACTGGATCAGGGTACTGGGCTTTGCAGAATAATAAGCTCTGCTAATTTACAGAGAGAAGCCATTGATGTACAGCACAGAGGTGGGGCAGGCTCTAGGATTATAATCAGCTATTTGGCCTTTGGGAGTGTTAAAAAGGAAACTGATTGTGTAACCTCAAGACATGTGTGACCTTTTACAATATTGAGACTTTGGAAAATAAGGCACCTTAATGACATGTCACTTCCTTTTTTGAAACTGTCTTAATGTCTGTAGCTAGCACCCTAAAGACCTAATCCAAGCCATTTTCCTTGGTATATAATTGGAAGTCTTTTAAGTGATACAGATTCCTAGAAAAGCATAAATGTATGTATATTGATTGATGGATGGGGTAGGGGAGCTATCCTAATGGTATTATTTTTCTTACTTGCTATTCAGAGTAATGGGCTTTCAGTCCTATTTTCATCATGTGACATAAAAGCAGGATGGGGACTGTGGGGTGGGTGGGTGGGTGGGGGAAAGGGGTGCTGTGGCAAAGGTCTATTTTTATCTTACTCTAGACTGCCATGAACTAGAGAGAGGTGATGTCGCTGCATCTATCTCCTCTATAGCTCAGGTCCCTCCTCAATCTGACCTCTTCATCCTGGAGCACGGATGCCCGTTTTTGATTAGCTGAGAGATATTTTCCGTTCCTGGGAATGAAGTACATTAATCTGGAGAGTGGAGTTCCTGACAGCCCTGTCGCTCGATCCGACCTCACATCTACACAAAATGGCAGTGATGGGAACCACTCCCTTGTCTGGTTTGAGGAGTTAAAGCAATACTTTGCAAATGCTTGGGCAAAAGGATCCCCAGAGGAAATTTCACTCGGTGTAATTTCTGCATTGCTGAAGTGTCATCTCAAGTGCTCGGTCCCGGTTGTAGGCTTTCGTGATGTCTCCATGGAGGTTTCCTTCTTTCAGAGTAAAACCCTTTATTAAGTTGTCATCAAGTCACAGCGGGGAAAGTGGCCTCTTTATTCCCCTTCCTTAGATTATTTCTAGGAATTTTTCTTTCCTAGAAATCAGCATCTCTGTCTCCAGTCTTCAACAGATCGAGGGGGTCGTTAGAAAGAAAACACCCCAAGCTTCCTTTTTTAAAAAAAAAAAAAATATTACTGAGAGATCCACATGAGTGATTTTACTGAGAGCTCCCCGACGTGGATTAGGCTAGAAGCTCTCTGGGCAGAGGACACCATCTGGTGCCTCTGAATTCCAGCATTGTCCAGACTATGGACCACTCCCTTTTAACAGGAAAAGATCCCATATGCATGTCAGCACCCTGTTCCCTGCCTCCCCAGGAGTCAGAATGTCATGGGAGAAGTAAAACTTTAAAGCATACATACATATATACATATATATAATATATTTATGTATAATATATTATTTATATATTATATTTATATATAATATAGTATTTGTGTATGATTTTTATATATAAAGCACATATATAATATATTTATATAATTCTAAGAGGTTTTTTTTTTTTATAGACTGGAGGGTTTTCTGTGAAAATTAAACTTGATTTGGGATCTGTGGATCCACACATAAGCAAGTGTTTAGGATACTGTGTTCTCTGAATCATGAACATAGCCTTTCATGAAACAAATCAAAGCATTGCTTCATTAAAAAGCGGTTTGTACATTTTTGGCAACAGAAGCATCAACAAATGTACACAGTGTTGGGAAATGTTCCTAAAATCGTAAAATGCAGAGGAGTGAGGATTCTGGAAGTTAACGGTTAGGGAATATGTCCTAGAGAAGGGACAGCAGGCAGAAAGGAAATACCAGGGCAGAGGCAGAGACTTAGAGCACCTGTAACCGTTGTACGACACTTGAGGTTTACCTGTACACACATACATCTGCACTCGCGGTTGTAACCGTGCATGTATACCACGGTTACGCTGTAAAATGTATTTCTTGCTGTAGCTGTTAATCAAAATTACAATTACTGGGATGAAGATTAAATCAGTGGTTTACCTACACAGTTATTTATTTACCAAGGGACCACGCTGCCACAAAATAGGGTGGAATTTGGGGGAATATCCGTGAATAAAATGGACAGACTTATTGTTGGAGCTTACAGATAGGGTTCATGGAACACACAGGGCACACACTGAAGAAGAAGGAAGAAGGAGAGTGGGTGGAAAGAAGCCAGGGAGGCTGGATCAGTTGGGGGGTGGCGGTGGTGGGTGGTGTGGAGTGGGCATAGATGGGGTGTAGTCAGCACTCTGGCCTTATACTCTCCCCATAGGACCCACTGGGAAGGGGGTCTCACTGGTGCTGACTTAATAAATCACTTGGGACTTAACAGACTCCCAGGCCCTAGAAGAGCACTTGAGAAACGAAATGATTCCGGAGACAAGGGCAGAAGGTCATCAGGCCCCTGTATTGGGAGTGGAGTGGGTTTGGGGGTGGGGGTTGAGGGTTGGTGGGGGGAGGGCTGTGGCAAGCTTTTCCACCTGGCTTCCTGCTTGGCTGGAACTTGGGGCTCTGATCATCCCTGAAGATAGCTGGCAGCTAGCTCACCTAGTTCAGAAAGTGAAGAGGGAATGAAGGAGAAAATGCAGGCTGGCTTGCTTTACTTAATGCCCCACAGTGGATTTGGGTCTGCCCAAAGCCCAGACTGAGTGATTACTCTGTCTCCCAGAAGCTTCCAGAATATATGCTGTAGATGTTTGGAATTTTCTCTTAGGCACCTGAGGGTAAGAATGCAGCTTAGATGCTCTTAGAATCTTTCCTGTGATTAGATAACATTGGAGTTTAATAAATATCTAGTAAGTATTCTATGTGACTTGGCCCTAGTAGGAGTTCGTCTTACATAGATAACTCCCGATAGCCAGCCCTTGGCAGTTCTCTATGTTTAACATTCATTTCTGTGGTTGTCAAGTGAAAGTTCTTAGTCTGCCTTTGAAGAAGTGAAAAATTTAGTGGACTTTTTTTCTTTGCATTTTTACAACCAATCGGCATGTTCTACTGTATAAAAGGGAGTATTTAGGGGTGTACTTGAGTTAAGGAGGAAGTTGGTGAGGTGACGAAGGGGGATATTTATTGAAATCTAGAAAGAACACCAGCCCTGGATAGCCAGGGTATCCTGGGAACGGAGAGAGCTCCCATTTGGAGACTTTCCAAGAGCTGAAAAGACATGCAGAGAGAACATGTGAGGAGAGCCCACGGACTTGACTGAGAGGTTGGATTGTAACTCAAAAGATGATAGGAAGTTGCTGAGTTCTAAGCAGACTGCGACATAGGGAAGTACATGGGCTGGGGAAACCAGTCTAGGTTCCCGTAGAACTTGCTAGAAGTAAGGATGGAGAGAGGTTTACCCAAGAGCTGTTAGATTCAAAGGAAGAATCAAAGATGAAAGAATGTACTAGGCCCTAGAATACACACTAGTGACTAGAGAGTGACCATACTGTGGGGAGATCCAGGGAGGTCAGTCCTGCCTACACGTACGTTGCTTAGAGGGCTTTTATAAAAGAAGATGTCTGTGCTGTGGGCTGGACAGTCTTTGTCATTTGTAGAAAGTCTTTCAAGGCAGCGCTACCACCATCCAGGGTTAAGAATCATTCTGGCCCCTGATGTTTAACTCCCTTTACTGTATGTACTCCTTTGTGGACCTGGATGCTTCTCCAGATGACCCACCCATGAGCCGCGCCCACGGGGTGAAGGTGGGCTGTTAACCGAAGCCATTGTGTGCATTGCTGACCTCCTTGACCTAGTGCAGAGACTGATAAGCTGACCCTTTCTTCCCTTTGGAAGGAATCTGTCAGCCAGGGGCAGGAATGAATCTTGGTTTGGATTTGAAAGCCCCACCCCCACCTCGGTCTGCCTATCCGTACACAGGAACCTTTGCACACACATCTGTCTCACTTCAGGACTTGCAAGGAATTGGGGAAAGTGCTTGCATTTTTCTGTAGCATTCTCTGATTCCTTGGCATTTCTTTGAAGGAAGAAATATGTTGAGCAGGCGTATTGGGAAAGAAGGAAAGAAATCCACATGTTCCCACTGGGAAGTATTGCAGCCCATTGAGACTGCTGGGCTGTCTGTCCCTTGATCTGCTCAGAACAGCAGAGCTCAGCGGCAGGATGGCTGCCTAAGGGAACGTCAGCAGACTTACGGTGTAGGGGGAAGAGGAAAGGGACATCCCAGCGAACCAGGAAATGTGTAAATATGGGCTAAGGGTTCCCACCCATGCACAAAGGGTCTCAGGGCTCATTCATCCTCATGTGCAGATCTGTAACCAACCAACGACTAAGCTGCTTCCAAGAAAAATTTCCTGTTTCCTCCTTAACCTGTTTGTTTGTTGATTGCCTAGCAGAACCCTTGTCTGCAAGCTTCATTGTGTGGCCATTGTACTTTCAAGTCTCCGGAGGCCTTTCTGTTTTAAAACCCATCATCCTCCGCTCTCAAAACACCACACACCTGCACTCACGGTCTACCCTTGAGCCAGGTGGAAGTGTTCACAATGAGCAGCGGGAGATGCTAAGGTCCTGGCTCACAGGCTTCTGGTGTTCTCTGATTTTTAATGTGCATGTGGACTGGCTTTCCGGAGTACACTCCTGTGCACATGCCATGGTATGTATGCAGAGATCAAAGTAAGGCTTTCAGGCATCAAGTCTCTTCCCCTGAAGGCTCCAGAATTGAACTGGGGTAAGCAGATTTGTGCAAGAACACCATTAACCCACCCAGCTATCTCCCAGGGTCATTTTCAATATCTTAAACTTTTTTCATTGCTACAGTTCCCACCCACCTCCCCACGTCCCCCCGAAAGAAAAAGCCTACTCTATCCAAAGAAACTAACATTTTCTGAGTCCCTGTTCCCTCTCTCACCTGGGACATAGAGCTCGTTTTTTTGAGGAAAGGTGGTTAACCACTTCTGTCTGTGTTTTAGGATCCTTTATCTTGACTGTCATATGAGCAGATGTTAGGATCAGTGTGAGGAAATGGACCATTCCCGAGAGTCTCGAGTGCCTCCGGTCTACCTGTCTGCCTGGTTTTTGCATGGGTGCTGGGATTTGAACTCAGATCCTCACGCTTCCAGGGTGAATGTTCTCTCCCACAGAACCATCTCCCCAGCCCACACCATTTCTTTACTAACGGAGTGACCCTAAAAGTGACTGTGTGGCAATTGTTTAGGGTTGAATGAGAATGTGGCATTTTCTTAATGATAGAAAATAACGGAGAGACACAGGACAGCCAACAACTGAGACACAGGCCAGCCTTAGATGTCCTTAATTGGGACCTCAATGGATTAATGTCTGTGAAAAGCTCTTGTGATGTGTAAAGGATTACATTTATAGATGTAAAGATGGTTTAGAAGAAAATATCCTCCCTCTTTCGCACCACCTTTCAACCGGAAGCCGCTTTTTTAAGAATATAGAGAACATGGTGTAAATGGGTGTCAGAATCTGGTGAGCTGGCGCCTGATGAGGGCCTTTGGCTGTGTACTATCCGGCTACCCTGTCTGCACATGTCCAAAACTGGACTGATGCTTCGAATATCTAATTAACTTGCCACTTTTTAAGTGAAATAATAAGAAAGCAAACATTACTTTTCAACCATTATCCAATGTCCAACAGTCTGTTCTTTGAAAATAGTCTCTAAGCATATGGAAACAGTGAAGTATCTTAAATATCTTTTTTAAGAGGCCAAGAATGTATGGGGCTGGAGAGATGGCCCAGTGGTTTGGAGCACTTGTTGCTCTTTCAAAGGCCCAGCAACCACATGGTGGCTCACAGCCATCTGTAACTCCAGGTCCAGGTGATCTGATATCATCTTCTTACCTCCATGTGCACCCGGCAAGCGCGTAGGGCACAGATCTACATACAGGGAAAACACGTGTGTGTGTGTGTGTGTGTCTTTGTGTGTGTGTCTGTGTGTGTGTTTTTGTTTGTGTGTGTGTGTCTGTGTGTGTGTTTAAAAGGCCATGCGTTTGTAAAGAAGGAGAGATATTTAAGAAGGTTTGGAGGGAAGAAAAGGAAAGGAAAATGGTGTAATATAATCTCCAAAAATAAAAGAAATAAAGAAAAGATAAAAGACTTATTTAAAGCCAGCAGCCCCTTTTTTCTCCTGTAGCCATCTTTGGGAGACAAGAGGGCTATGAGGAGAGAAAATGTGATTTTCAGTCTCTTAAAATAAAATACTGAGCTTTCGTGATTTTTCTCCTTACAATACTCTCCTAGAAGCTTTTTTTTTTTTTTTTACAATTTTTTAAGTGTTACTATTATTTATTCTTATTCTCTATGCATTGGGCTTTTACCCCCATGTGTGTATGCGTGAGGTTGTGGGATACCCCAGAACTGTGAGCTGCCAAGTGGGTGCTAGGATTTGAACCTGGCTCCTCACTGCTGCACTCTCTCGCCAACCTCCCTCCTCCATTTTCAAACTTAATTCCTTACAAAGACAAGAGATGGATTTAAAAAAAAAAAATAGTGTGAGGCCTGGCAAGGTGGTTCAGCAGGTGCTTGCCGCCAAGGTTGATGAGCTAAGATCTGGCTCTGAGATCTGTGTGGCGGGAGAAGAGACTGGACTTTCACAAATTGCCCTCTGGCCTCCACATGTTACCCCTTAGCACACATAAGCCCTGGCTGAGGTAGTGCACATCCCTGTGCGAGCAATGAAGCTCACTCTTCTGCACGTCACCCCTCCAGGCTCTTCATCCTCAGGTCCCGAGTCTTGTGTTTAGTAATGCTGCTTTTATCTCTGAGCTAGAAGGATCCATGAGAGCGGTGTTTACCATGCTGGTTAATAACAGCCCAGGGTCATCCTCATTTCAGTTCGGGTGCTAACTAGCTTGGAGAATCATAGCTTGTTTTCTCCTTGTGTGTGCCCAGTAATGATATTGCAACTTGCCTTAGTGATTAAAGTTTTTTTTAAAGATGCTATTCCTGAAAGGAAAAGGCTACCCCCTCTCCCCCCCCAAAAAAAAAAGTTGGAAAAGTTAAAGCTAGGAGACAAAAGTAATATGATGTATAATGTATTTATAATAGTGCCTACCAGACTGACATCTGGCACGGTGGATGGAAATGAAGACAGGAATCTGGGATTGATTTAGCAGTGTTGAGGTTTCTATAAAGAAGTGAATAGCTTTAAATAACTAAGCACTCTCATGGCTTGAAGAAGGTGGGAAGGGGAGTTGAAAGGAATATGATTCTCTGGGCAAACAGAGAAACTAATTAATGTGTCCAGGACCTCCTCTGTGAGTCAGTTTTAACAGGATTGTAAATACGTGCTTGAGTGAGTTTTAACACAGTCTGTCAGAGGCTCTTGGCCTCTCTGTTTATCAATACTATCTACAAGATGTTTAACCACAGGGAGCTGGGGCCTTTATTAGGCGTTTAGCCTGCCAAGATGCTGGGAATTAGTGACTTCATGCCCTCGGTTTCCTGAGGCAGCCTGAGTCTCTCCTACTGGTGAATACTGTGTTCCTTAAGGCACTTTGTCACAGTCTTTGGCTGTGAAAATACCCGGTCCACCGGGTGTCACCAAGGGCTCTAACGGTGCCTGGGCAAGTGTAAGTGTAAGTCTAAATTGTAAGTGGTGTATTTTGTTAAGTAGAAGATACTAAATCTTGTTAGGCCAACTAGGTTTCAGATTAGTTATTCAAGCTTTTCTGCACTCTCAATATGCTTTGGTTTGTCCAGAAGTAGCATGGAGTAACTTACTGCTGGCACCCCATCTTGGAATTATTTTGTTTGTTTGTTGGTTGGTTGGTTGGTTGGTTGGTTGGTTGGTTTTGATTTCTGCAGCAGTAGGGAATCAAACCCAGGACCTTGTGCATGGGTATACCACTCAGTCACAACCCCAGCAGCCCCTTCTGTTTTCTTTAAAGAGAAAGTAGATCATTCACATTCATTTTTTAAAAAAAAAGACTGGAATGTGTATAAAATGTAAGCCATTTGGTGTTGAGCACCTTTTGTTGGTTTGTCTGCCTGTTGGTATATATTGTTTTACACAACTTGTATTTTACTGGTCTGATAGAATGAGTTTATTAACGCAGGGAAAGCACATGGGGAGATAATGTGGCTAACAAATGTATCTGTTTGTCTCTAGAAATTGAAGCCAAGGAAGCTTGCGATTGGCTGCGAGTAACTGGTTTCCCCCAATACGCACAGCTTTACGAAGGTAAGCCCAGAAAGCTATCTTACTTTAAGTCAGCATCGTCATAATCCTAAATTCATACACAATACTTATCTAGGGGTTATTTGGAAACATTTTGTTACTTACTCTATTTTTTTTTTCCAAAACAATGGGGTAAGTACTCAAGACTCCAACCGTTCTAAACAAAAGAAAAAGTGGACCCTTGGTAACAATGGAGTAGTCTTGTTCCTCTGCAAAGAGTAACCTATGTCCTGACAACTCTATTGGTTTTTTTTACGTACTCATTTTCTGTAATTTTATTGAAGTTCTTGAAAGGTATACTGTGTGTAATGTCTAGCTTTTCAAAAAAGAAAAGAGATCCGATGTGTTCATGTAGCATGATACTTGGCTTCCCCTAACCTGTGTGTTCTTATAGCTCATTCTGGGTTTTTTGATTACTATATCAAATGGATTAAAGATCATTCTAGCTATGCTTTGGTTGGTGGGGATCTCAGTTGTTTTATTCTTATAAACTGTTACTTTTGAACATGGGTTGTGACTGCATTTTTGTAACACATGCATAATAAGTTAACTTGCTGGCTAATGAAGGGCCAAACATAGACTCTATTTGGTAATACACAGTTTCCCCACAGCTCGTGTGCTAGCTTTTACTCCTATCAAGAAAGCATAGGCCCTGTGTTCACATGTACTCAGACTTTAAATTTTACCATTCAGGTATATTTAAAAAAAGAGAGACACATAGATTATCGCTCTATTTCCTTAATCATTAGCAATAATGAACAGCTTTTTGTGTCATTTGGCCATTTATATGTATTTCAGTTTTTGTGTGTGTGTGTGTGTGTGTGTGTGATGACCAAAGCCAATTGTTCTATAAAGTGAGTTATGCCTTTAAAAATGATGTTTGTCCAATCATGATGGCTTATGCCTTCATGTCCAGCTTGTGGGAAGCAGAGGCAGACAGATCTTGAGACCAGCCAGGTCTACATAGTGAGATCCGGGACAGCCAGAGCTACACAGTGAGACCATGTCTCCAAAAAAGAACAAGATTTTCAAGAGTTCCTCCTTCTGCATTCTAGTCCTTTGTCCCAAGTCTTCTTCTAAATGTCACTCTTCTGTAGGTTGTCTGGAGAGTAATAATGCCTTTTCTGTGGCATTCGGTGTTTACTTAAGGAAAAACAAAAGGGTCCAGGGAGATGGCTTAGTAATGTGACTGTCACAAAAGTCTGAGGGCCTGAGTTCAGCTCCCTAACACTCATAAAAAGCCAGGGTGATGTCATGTGCCTATATTATAGCCCCAGGATCCCTGAAGCTCAGCCTAAGTGGTGAGCTTAGTGAGAAACCCTGTCTCAAAACATGACGTGGAGAGCAACTGAAGAAGATAGGGGACGTTGAACTCTGGCCTCCATATGCATATACAAATCTGTGCATGAGCACCTACCCAAACACTCACATACACATGCATACATACAGGCACCAAGATAGGAAAATTAAGTTTAAAAGGCCACTGTACTAGTTTGCTGTCTTTATCACTGTGACAAACAATGAAACCAGAAACAACTTGCAGAGAAAAGGGTTTATTTCATCTTACAGTTTATAGACCATCACCAAGAGTAGGGCAGAAACCTGCAGAGAGGAACTAAAGAAGAGGCCATGGAGGAGTGCTGCTTACTGGCTCGCTTTCTTGTAGTACAGAGGACAGCCTGTCCAAGTGGCCCCGCCCACTATGGGCTGAACCCTCCCACGTGTCAATCATTAATCAAGAGCATTCCATATGCACGTGCCTACAGGCCAATCTGATAGAGGCATTTTCTCAGTTGTGGTTCTCTCTTCCTAGATGACCCTGGCTTGTGTCAAGTTGACAGGAAGCTAGGGACAGAGAAAGAGCAGTGGTCTCTAACTCCTTCTCTGAGTCTCTGGGTCTCTAGGTCTGTAGGCTGATGTGTACATTGCATCCACTGAGATGTAGTAGCTGTTCATTCAAATGGAAAACCTAGTATCTGTACATGAAATTGTTTTATAATAATTACAGCTTTAAAACAGTACGCTTTGTTTTATAGATAATTTTATTTTTTTGGAGATGTAAATTTTTCATTATTTTTATTTTTTTATTAAAATGCTTATGCAAACTATCTTGATTATGGTTTCCGATCCCCCAAGTCCTCCCAGATCCTCCCCACCTCCCTACCTACCCAACTTCACATCTCTCCTCCCTCCCCCGTGCCCCTCTCTCTAGATAACAGCTAAACTCTTCCTGCCTCCTATTCTGTAGGGCTCCCTGAGCCCCGAGGGGAGAGATTTGATGGAGACATCCCATTTAAGGCTGAGTCCCAGGGTTTCTCACTCTACATAATGTTCAGCAGTGAGTCTCTGTATTTGTTCTCATCTGCTGCAGGTTGAAGCTTCTCCAATGACCATTGAGAAAGGCACTGACCTATGAGTATAGCAAAATGTCTTTAGAAATCTCTTTTTATATATATATAAGATCAGTAGTATTTGGTTTTACCCAAGGTTCCTGGGCTCTCTAGTCCCAGATTCTTGGTCACCCAAGCAGGGTCAGGCAAGTGTTCCATTTCATGGAGAGGGCCTTAAGTCAAATCAGATATGGGTTGGTTACTCTCACGAGCTTTGAGCCACCATTATTCTAGCATATCCTGCAGGCAGGACACCATTGTAGATCAAAGGGTTTGTGGCTGGACAGGCAGTGTACAGAGTACCTTCTTGTACCCAAGACGCTAGAACGTATGGGTGACTCTTGACTTTTACGTTCTGAGGTAGCTTAGTGTCCCTCGATTTCACAGCCTATCTGAAATTTCTTATCATTCCTTTATTTTGATTTTTAGCACTCTACATGGTGGAGTTGCTTGCCTTCAGACAGAACTCCTAGCCTGCTAAAGGGCTTTGGAGATGGAAGTGGGAACAGTGCTTGTGACTTTTCTAATTTACAGCTCTCCTGGAGATAGAGAAAGATAATTGGATTTGCAGCGGTGACTTTTGCTTTCCTCTTTAAGAATTCCATTTCCTTCAGTTATGTCCTTTTGGGGTGTTGATGTGCTATTGGGTGTCACCTTCCTGCGCCTGTTGGTTTTGGTAAATCCAATTTCCAGCCCCTTTCTTACTCCATTTTTTCAGTTGATACCTGGGGGGCTCCCGCACCTGCCCAAGTCATCTGAAGCATAAGCTGACTCTGAGTGTGCCCTGCTGAGGTCTGGGCAGTCGTTCTCATCTCATCCTGCCTCTGTGCCAGGTGAACAAGCCATACAGGTGAACAAGCATAGCAGCCCACAGATCCTCCGTCTTCCGATTAGCTCCATTTAGAACCTGAATATTTGTACTTCCTGCCTCTAAAGGCAACCTGGAAATTGGGTTCAGACCATACTTCTGTCGTCAGCAAAAACCACCGTCTTTTAAAAAACAGTTCCTTCCAAAAACATTCTGAGCACGTAAGAGAAAATTGAACTCTTGAATTGCTCGAGGTCATCACTGGATGTTTTTAGAAGACAGAACTGTTCATTTGGATCAGAAAAGTGACCTTAAGTACAGCACGGGAAGTTGGAATTGCCTAAAATGGCTTGGTTGCTTTTTCACATAGGCATGACAGGCAAGGAAGTAATACTTAGCATTCACGTTTATAGGTTTCATATTACATATTACCTAAAAACATATTCTCTGACTTGGGCTTATTGTTTAGTAAACTCTGAGTCCCCAAAGGCTGGACTATGTGGTCTTGGTTCTGTTTAGTAATTTGCATTCATCTTCACTGCCAGCCTTCTCTGTGTGGCCAACACTCTGTCTACTGATAAAGAGGAATAAACTTGGAATACCACGTTCCACACATTCCTTTGTTGGTCACTGAGATGAAACTGTGTCCTTGGTGTGTGTATAATATCCATCAGGGTAGGAATAACCTAACCCTTGCCTCTGGAAGAAAGGGCTAGATGGTAAACTAATGCTGAGATACCTTTCCCAATTGTTCTTAGAAAGATGCTGTCAATGATACCCCTAAAGAAAGGGATGCCTTAGGAATAAGGAATTCTGTATCATTCTGTAAAAACAGTGATTATGAGTTAGAAACTGTTGAAAGTCAACCTGTCAACTCAGGAACAAGGGCGTGACTAGTTAGCTACAGCTCCCAACCCTCACCAGGCCTACCCAGCTGTAGCATTTGCTCTTCAAAGCTCAGGGGGTTTGTGTAGATGAAGGGGATGATGATGATGGTGGTGGTGATGGTGATGATGATAATGATGATCCTGTTGGGATGTTGGCTTCTGCCCGTTGGTGACTCAGAGGACCCACACACTCGTGATAATGTATGTGCTTTTTACTGGGGAGCCTGTAAGTCAGCGTTAATAGCTGGACTGCACAGGAGGGTAGCTTGCTTTTACCCACTGGAATTTTGGAGCAATGGCCATGTTTCCGTCGTTCCTGGGTGTCTTTCTTCTCCCTGATCTACAGGATGCATTTATCCATTGGGTTTCACTGTAATTATGACTGGTCTGAAACCTCTATGGATACCGTGCTAGTTTGAAATTCAAAGATCTACCTGCCTCTGTTGTGATTAAAGGCATATGCCATCATCATGTCATGTCATGTCATGTCATGTCATGTCATGTCATGTCATGAAGGGATTTTTATTTCCAAACCTGGAACCTAAGGAGCAATTTTTTTTTTTAATTTTCAATTGACACACAGTAAATAGTCCTCTGTGTAGTGATCAGAACAGAGGATGGCATTAGAAGTTATTCCTCCCCCAGCTTCCTGTCTGTACCTTGTAAACAGCCTTTGTCCACCCCTCCCCCTATATTCCTCCATATTCCCAGGCTCCACTAGTTCACTCTATACAGGAATCTTTTCAGTTTTCCCAGCTCTTGGGTCTATGCAAGTGCTTCATTGTTCTGAAAGAACTGGACTCTTACTGACGTGAGGGCTTGGGTGCTATTGTTTTACAGTAACTTTATAGTTCGTCCTTTGTTTCGCTGAGACTTAAAAACCCCCTTGGCCG
The DNA here is from genome assembly GCF_004785775.1 of Grammomys surdaster. Classification (NCBI taxonomy): domain Eukaryota; kingdom Metazoa; phylum Chordata; class Mammalia; order Rodentia; family Muridae; genus Grammomys; species Grammomys surdaster. The sequence continues at coordinate 12,591,784 of NW_021604630.1, read as the reverse complement.
CCATAGGGCGACGCTAATATTTGTTTTAAAATAGCATATCTCGAATTCTCTGCAGTCCAGCCTATCATGTAAATGAACCAGTCCCTCCAGCTGCCTCTGGCCATTGTTCACCGAGTCTTTCCTGGCCTGAGTTTTGGTTTGTTTTTGCTTTTGCTTTTGTTTTTTCTGTGGCCCCTTCCCTGATGACTCGGTGAGCAAGGACATTTTTGGTTTAAGCCACCTTACAAAGGAGACACCTCACTGAATTCATTCCGGCTTAAATTATAACTGCTGGTATTTATTTTAAACCACTTCTGCAACAAAGACGCAACCTTGGAGGTTATGCTTTAGAGCTGGTTTTGACCCACATAGAGTTGTCATAAGCTGCTTCATGCATCCACATAGCTTGCTAGGAAAATTGAGCCATAAATATTCAGCAGCTTGCCAGAACTGTCTAATTTGAGAAGATCCTAGGCTCTCAACAAATGTACTCTTTTATATTTTGTCTTTACAGATCTCCTGTTCCCTATTGATATTGCGCTGGTCAAAAGAGAACATGATTTCTTGGACAGAGATGCCATCGAGGCTCTCTGCAGGTAAACTGACATTTTCCTTTCTTTTAAAAACATGGTACTTTAATCTCAGCACTCAGGAGGCAAGGGCAGGCCAAGCCAAGTTCAAGACCAACCTTGTCTACAGAGTGAGTTCCAGGGCTGCACAGAGAGACCCTGTCTTGGAAGAGTTTAAAAAAAAAAAAAAGATAAAAGATAGTTGTTTCTCACTCAGTCTTGGTTTGCTTTATTTGAAACCACATAAGGTCTTTGATTATCAAATGAGACAGTGATTGGTGCTTCTGTGCTATAAACCCTTGGATGAATGTTAAGTAAAATGCAGTTATGTAATAGTGCCACTGAAATAGCATCCATGCTTGCTGTCCTTGGAGGCCTTCCGGTAGCACCATCCCCTATTTTGTTACAATTTGACAGCAAAAGCAGCAAGCTTTCTGAAGAGTTAATGGAACTGACCAAAGGTACAGTGAGGGAGTCAGAGCTGCCACTGTGGAGCGGACTAAGAGAGTCACAGGCACAGCTAGGAGGCAGAGCCAGGCCGGGTTGTCCTCTTAATTCCAAGGAGGTTCCTCAGGACCTCCAGCTACCCCAGGTAGAGTGCTGACAGGATTAAGTAGGCCATAAACTCACGGAGCACAGCCTTTAATGTACAGGAGACAGGCAGTAAACATGCATTGATGTGAACCTTGAATAAAGCTGTCAGAGGTGCCACTCGGAGTGCGGGTTGCTCTCCAGGCCGGAAAGCACGAGTTTTAGAGTGGGATTTTAGAGAAGTGAACGTAATAAAAACCAGAGGCTACGCAGGCCTCAGATAATCCTCTCAAACCCCGATGACATTTTCAGTTCACCTCCCATTATTCAACCCTTTGTAATTTTTCTCAAAACTGAAAAAAGCTTTTGTAGCCCTGTCTGAGGGAAAAATAATATGCATAGGCAGAATTCACATGTTGGTATGAGTCTAAAGTTACAATCAGTTTTCTCTTTTCAATGACTTAGTAAAAGATCTCGTGTGTGTGTGTGTGAGTGTGCGTATGCGTATGTGTGTGTGTATGTGTGTCCCTGTGTGAGTGAATATGTGTGCGTGCTTACAGAGGCCAGAGGTTAGAATCCAGTGCCCCCCTCTGCTGTTCTGTGTCTTGCGTTTTTGAAGCAAGGTCTCAGTGAACCTGGAGCTCACCAATTCAGGTATAGCTACGTACCAGTTCAGAGATGCGTACAGAGATCTGGATGCAGAGAATCTACTTAGGCTGTCCTGAGTGATATGACTGGGCTCTCCATCCAGTTCCTATTTCAGTGTCTGCTTTAACTGGAGGAAACATCTTAAGGTGAAGTGATGTCTGGTATCTTCTTTTCTGTGTATGTGAAGAACACAGTAATGGCTGGGAAACTACTACACCACACACATACACATACCCTTTCTTTTCTTTTTTTTGGGGGGGGTTTTTTTTTTGTTGTTGTTGTTTTTGAGACAGGGTTTCTCTGTGTGTAGCCCTGGCTGTCCTGGAACTCTGTAGACCAGGCTGGCCTCAAACTCTCAAACTCAGAGATCCGCCTGCCTCTGCCTCCCAAGTGCTGGGATTAAAGGCATGCGCCACCACCGCCCGGCCACACACACCCTTTCTTATATAATGTTGTTTGAAGCAGTAAGCTTGAGTAGTGAAATACTGGGAAAAGATAGGTTATGTGTTTAGAATACAGTATGGAAAAGACTAGATTTCATAGTTTGTGAAAAGAAGAAAAAAGAAACTATATGTACTCCCAAGAAACAATGTATAGCTTTAGTTAGAAGTGCCCAGGGGTGAGTGCACACATTTTTCTGGGAAAAGCAAGTTAGTGTTCTGAAGTGTGTAATGTCACCACCGTGCCATCTGGAATGAGCAATGTCGCCAGTGCCTTTTTGGAGAGGGCGAGAAGTCAGCATCTGGAACGGGACCTGCTGCGGACATTGTAGAGATGTTTTCGTGCTTAGCTGTGTGGCAGAGTTGATGTATCCTCAAGTCGTCAGTGCTGGTGATACATATGAGTGAGGTCATTTGGAAGAGGCATCCTTGGAGACACTTGAGCTGAGTGTTAGCTCACTCATCTCACACGTGTTAAGCCACTTTGGGAGTCGGCTTTGCGAACCACATCAGCAGCTTAGAAATTTCTGGGTCAGGAAAATACCCGTTGCAGGGCTTCAGCCCCAAAGAATTGCGATTTAAATTCTTGAAGAATTTTTTTTCTGGCATGTCAGTTCGAAATCGACTTTTTCTTTTTTAAAAAGAAAAAGACATAATACATTTTGATTTATACTTGGCTCTGAACACCCTTAACCTGAGAGAAGAAGCTACCTCCCATAGAAGAGACTAGATCCATACAAAGAAAAGCCTGAAGGAAACTAGTACATATTTCATACAAGTGAGGTGTGATGGTTAAAAAAAAATAACTGTTTGAAAGATGTGTTTAAAAGACCAGGCTTAAATTTACATTGTTCCTTTTTTTAAAGGAAATTCTTATTTAGCATGTAAATCTATCATCTCAGCCCTGGGGAGGCAGAGGGAAAAAACAAAACCTGGTCATTCAAAGCCAGTCTGGGCTACACAGCAAGATCCTGCCTCAAAAAGTTACTCTTTAATTAAAAGAGAGAAATTATTCAGAACCCATAGTAATAGTCAACAGAGTATTGGGAGGTGGAAGGCCTAAGGCCCTTGTCCACGTAGTCACATAATGGCAGTGACTTGGGCTTTCAGAGAAGGAAACAGATGGGAGCCTAAGACAGATCTCAAGAGCCCTCCATTGGCTTTCTGATACTTGCTCTGCCTATGGAATTCCAGGGCCATCAGATAACAAGGCTATGATGTAGTTACAAATTTTTCCTCTTGGCTAGTGATTGTCTCTGTGAACAGACTTTTTGTAGGCATCCATCTTTCCCCTCATTTAGACTTTTGGGCAGATGAGTTGTAGACACACAGGGTTCCTCACAGGGTCTGCTCTCCCACAAGGTGAACCATGTTCTGCGTGCAGTCACACCAACTTTCTGCTTGGTCAGAAAATGTTCATATTCTTATATATGTATGTCATACATCTGTTTTGATACAAAGCTAAAAGGGGCTGATTTTTTAAAAATATTTCTTACTCAGGACAGAAGACTCTTTAGACATAGGATGGGTTTGAAAAATGGGGTTTTAAAATTATAATTATTAGGCTAGTAGGCTGCCCAGCATTTTTTTTTTAAATTTTATGTGTATGAGTGTTTTGCTTGCATGTACATATGTATAGTATGTGTACAGTCCCTATGAAGACAAAAAAACATCAGATTCCCCTGGAACTGGAGTTACAGATGGTTGTGAGCCAACATGTAGGTGCTGGGAATTGAACCCAGATCCACCTGGAAGAACAGCCAGTGCCGTCAACCACTGAGCCGTCTCTCCAACCCCCCTGCCTGGCATTCTTAAAGTGTTAGTCTAAAGTAGCAGTGGACTTGTTCCCTTGAAGAGATTCTTTCCCCTCAGTCTTGCTAGCTTGACTGATAGCCTGAACCCATTGAGGAGGCCTTGCTTATGAGCAAGCTCTACTCAGGACTGGAAGAGTGTTCGGTGTTTCCCCAGGCACATACTGATGGTGTTGTAAACTGTGAGCCAGGCTGAGATGCCTCTTGTGAAATGGTTTCCCGTGGCTTCAGGAACATTTCAGACTGCTGTTTTCCTTTGGACTTAAAAAACCGACTCCTTCTACCATCACATGAAAAGAATTGTGAACATCAGCTAGTAGTCAAATGAAAAAAAAAAACTATGTTGCCTGTCACCGTCATCTTCAGTACGTACTTTGTCCCCCAAACCACTCTAACCTTGTTGCTCTTACTATTCGGTTTTTAAAAGAAGCCAGTGGGGATGCTCGGAGTAGGACCAAACTGGACTAGAACTCAGTAATCCTCCTGCCTCAGCCTCCCAAGTGCTAGGATGATACCCAGCAACAAGTAACTTAAAACGTGTTTTGTATGAATGCCAGGAAAATCGACAAGAATTTGAAGAATTTGTGTCGGGGCCTTTGTTTTCTTATTTCTTCCTTCTGGCTTATTTTAAATGCATGGAGGGCCAGACCTCCACCTGCTCTCCCTTTATCTGCACGCCACCAGCTCCGTGCAGCCATGCTCTGGAAGCTTTCAGACAGCACCTTGGGCTCCCTCTGTCTTGAAAACAGACCCAAGGCACCCAGGAGATAAGACCTGCACATTCCTGCGGAACTGGTCCCTGGCCTTGGGTGATGGCAGGGTATGAATGCCCAAGGCCACAGATGGTTACTGATAGCAGTGTCTCCAACTCTTACTTGATCGATGATGCTACTTCAGATCTACTTTGCTGCCTTTTTTTTTTTTTTTTTGCCATTGTTAATACTTGTTTCACAACCAACTGTAGATTAATACTTGTTTCACAACCAACTGTAGACGTTGCTGTGTTTGGGCCCCAGAGCCACTGTTTAAATCCTGGGTCCTTGGACAAGATTCCTGAACTCTCTAAGCCCCCTTTTTGTTCCTTATAAAATAAAGATAAATTGTAGTCTCTGTTGCAGAAGGTTATCAGGTAGTGCTTCACCCAAAGACAGTGGCAGTTCACCGTATTTTAATTCTTGGTTGACATAATATGACTGTACTGTATGTGTCTGTGTGGCAGCATGTGATGTTTCAGTACTTGTGTGTAAATCATGGGGGTTAACATATCCACCACCTTTCATGTATATCATCATTTCTTGTCTGGAGAATATGCAAATTGGCTATTTTAAGATATGAAATTAATGTTAACTGTAGTCACTTCAGTATGCCAAGTCCCCCTGCCTTTGTTTCGCGTTTGCTGCCTGCCTCTTTGTGACTTCCTGTCCCTGCCCAGCTTGGTGACCATCCTTCTGTTCTCTTCTATGAAATGAGTTTCTTCTCTGGTCAGAGCTGCTATCTTATGTCCCTAGTACCCCTCTGTAAGTCTGAAGGTCCGACTCTTTGGCAATCCTGGGGGGATGCAGGTGTGTGAGGGGAAATAACTGAAAACCACAGAAATGCCGAGAGTAATCGTAGCCTTCAGGGCTGTTAGTCTGGTGCTGCCAACATAAAAAGATAAAGTTGACTTTTCTCAACCCAACCTCCTGGGTCTTTTGTTGTTTGGCTCAAACTGGAGTGTGTGAAGTTACCCCACCTCCCCAAGCCCCATTGGCCTCCACGCCTAGTAAATTTGGTTATAAACACTACTCAGCCATTAAAGCCCAAATGGAGTCAAGTGGAGATTTGATTACGGCTCGATTAATGAAACCCAGACCTAAGACTGACTAACCACTGCTCATTCTTAAACCTTGAAAAAGCTGGGGGAATGAAACATTTGGGTGTGTCCTTTAACTGAGGCTCCTCAGCGAGGGACCTTACACCCTGTGAGCCTCCTGCATCTCTCAGCTGCCCCCCCCCTTTCCCATGCAAGGAGAGGTTTTCTGAGCATTGGTATTCTTGCTTTATCTCTGTTTATTCTATAAACAGGCTTCCACGTAATCTGTGGAATCAAAGGCAGGCTTATCAGGCTGCAGAAATACTGTCTATCCTGGTATATCCAAGTGGTCAGAGCAGGCAGGACCCGGAGATAAAGCTAAGGAGGGCACAGGATCAGCTGGAATCGGAGGGAACTAAGCGCTCTTATTCCATGAAAAAAAAAAGTAAGGTTGCAACTTGGGAAAGAAATACAAGATGGATGGGGACAGATGTGTGAAGCTCATAAGGCAACAAGCAGAAACATTTAAAAAGCAAGACTTTGGTGATGATCATCTGGAAGATTCTAGGAAGAACTGGTGGGGAGGAGCTGTCACTCACACTTTGCATACTAGTTAGCCAGTAGTTAACGGGTGTGTTGGTTTTTTTTTTCTCCTGTGACTTTTATGAAGCTGATTGATGATTGATTGGTTGATGGATTGATTGATTTCTGTTGTGCTAAGGATTGAACCTGAAGGAAGCCCTGTGTGTCCTTCGAAAGTACCCAATCACTAAGCTTCTTCCTCTGCCATACCTGTTTCTCTAATGTTAAACCAGTGTCACCTTCGATGGGGGCAAGCTTCAAAGCTGCAGTGTGACTCCTGTCACAGAGGAGGCTGTGTTCTAAGGGCCTGTCTGAGCTCAGTGAGAGTTTTAAAATAATCATTTGTGCTATTGCTGTCGATATGGAAAATACTCTCTCCTGACAGGAAACTGTATAAAGCACCGAGGGCTAAGCTTAAGCTATAAAAGTCACCTTCTGACATGGAAATTACTGAGGCCCATTGTCCTTCTTAATTCTTACTTGAGTGAGAAGGGTGGACTGAATGTTTTGCTGGCGGCAACAGACCTGCCACTGACACTATAGTATGCTGTCTACTAAAGAAAGTCAGGTGTGAAATCTAAACCAATGGGTACTAGAAATAGAAAGGCACCTTTGAGTTAGTCATGTTTTTTTGTTGTTGTTGTTGTTTTTGTTTTTGTTTTGAGGTTAGAACTTACTAGCTAGACCAGGCTGGCCTCCAACTCACAGAGATACTCTTGCCTCTGCCTCCTAGGTATAATGAAAGACATGTACTACCATGCTGGGACTCCGTTACCCACTTTAATGGAAATGTAGCATACTTGCCTACACTAGAAATGTGTTCAGAGAAGCTCATTATGGGTCAGTTGTTCAGAAGACATATTTGCCTGCCCATTTGTGGCTTCCTTTCTTTGCTCATGTCCTTTCTCTGCTCTGTAGGCGATTAAATACTCTAAACAAGTGTGCCGTCATGAAGCTGGAGATCAGTCCTCACCGGAAGCGAGTGAGTACCAGAATTGTACAGTGCGGGGGTGGAGGGAGGTGAAGACAGGGACAGCAAACACACAAACCCAGATAGGACCTTATGCTCTGTAAAAGGTCCTGTTTGTCCATTCTGCATGTTAAAACCCAAATTTGGAGTCAGCAATGGATGGTGGTATCTATTGCTCTGGACTTGAAGAAATCAACTGTTACTTTTCCCAGTGAACTCCGTGGCTACCATGTGAGTTAAAAACATGAAGCCTATTGAATCTCCAGAGGAATTTCACATTGCTCCCTAGAGGAAATAAAGCTAACATTCTTTAGGACCTCTTCCTGTTTCCTGGATGGAACAGTAGCTCTGTCTCAAAGCTGTCAAGATGAAAGGGGAGGCTGGCTTGGGGGATACTGTAGGAGATGTGGATCGAGGGGGATAGGGGTGGGGGTGGAGGTGGGCAGGGAGAAAGAAACCAGAGCAGGAAATCCCATACACTATGTCAGTGGTGGTGATCACACGACTGTTATTTCTGGGGAAAAGCTATGAGACCTTGGAAAGGGTGAGGCAGTGCTAGGAATTGTCGAAGATTAACGTAAAGACAAATAAATTTTCCCAAAGAACGTACTCCTGACTGTTGAGAGTGTACAGTCCGGGAAATTAAGTCTTTTACATGAGTGATCTGGATCCTCGGTGTCCAGTGAGCTTGCCAGAGTGTCTCCACACTGGTGTGTGTGATGCTGTGTACTCAGTGTCTTAGCAAACTGGGCCTCGTGAGGCTGTCCACAAGAGTGGCAAGGATAGCGAGCGTGCTGAGTGGTGTCTTCTGATTCTCCTTCTGAAAGGGAATAGTCAGGTGCTCTGCACGTGATGGCTCACTAGATCTGGTCTCCGGTTCTTTTAGGGAAATACCTTGACTTTCCCTTAGGGTACCTAGAGTCTTCAGCCATTCTACTGTTTGAAAATAGCTTTTTTTTTTTTTTCTTAAATTGCGCATGAGAATATAAACACACTCTGTCAACAGGCAGTTAAACTGGAGGCAATCCAGAGGGAGTCCCTCGGTTGTTGACTTCAGTTCCAGTTCAGAATATTTTGCATGCTTGGAATTTTCGCCAATCTCAGAGGTCCCCTTTGTGAGCGATTAATGAATGGCCTAAAGATCCAGGGTTTCAATAAAAATAACTTGTTTAGCTGGCAACACTTGGTCAGACTTCTGTTAAAGTCTTTACATCTGGGCTGGTGAAGTGACAGTGGGCCTGTGGCCAAGCATGACAATTGAGTTCTGTACCCAGGACCTACGTGGTTGAAAGAGAAAACTCACTCTGACTGGTAGTCTTCTGAACATGGTACAAACATCCATATACATCCATTCATAATCACATATGTGCAAACACCTTCTCTAAATAAAATAAAGTAATAATAGAGTCTTTAAATCCATCTTTGTTACTTAAAAAGAAGTGAGCAATGGACACTGGGAATATCCTTTGAGCTGTGTCCTGGCCCTTAGCCTGTGTCCTGCCTCCTGTCCCGTGCTTAGCCCAGCACATTCATGGCTTCATTTTGTGCTTTCAGAGTGAGGATTCAGATGAAGACGAACCTTGTGCCATAAGCGGCAAGTGGACTTTCCAGAGGGACAGTAAGCGGTGGTCCCGGCTTGAGGAGTTTGATGTCTTTTCTCCGAAGCAGGATCCAATCCCCGGGTCCCCAGACAACTCTCGTTTGCAAAGCGCCGCAAGCCACGAAAGCATGCTGACAGATCTCAGCGAGCACCAGGAGGTGTCCTCTGTCCGAAGCCTCAGCAGCACCTGCAGCAGCGTCCCCACCCACGCGGCCCACAGCGGGGATGCTACAACGCCCCGAACCAATTCCGTCATCAGCGTCTGCTCATCCTCCGGCCACTTCGTAGGCAATGACGACTCTTTCTCCAGCCTGCCTTCTCCCAAGGAACTATCCAGCTTCAGTTTCAGCGTGAAAGGTCACGAGAAGAACACCAAGTCTAAGACACGGAGCCTGCTGAAACGGATGGAGAGCTTGAAGCTCAAGGGCTCCCACCACAGCAAGCACAAGGCACCTTCTAAGCTGGGGTTGATCATTAGCGCCCCTATTCTGCAGGAGGGCATGGACGAGGAGAAGCTGAAGCAGCTGAACTGTGTGGAGATCTCAGCCCTCAACGGCAACCATATCAACGTGCCCATGGTACGGAAAAGGAGTGTGTCTAACTCTACACAGACCAGCAGTAGCAGTAGCCAATCAGAGACCAGCAGCGCCGTCAGCACACCCAGCCCGATCACCAGGACGCGGAGCCTCAGCACCTGTAACAAGCGGGTGGGCATGTATCTAGAGGGCTTCGACCCTTTCAGTCAGTCTACCTTTAATAACGTGACCGAGCAGAACTATAAAAACCGGGAGAGCTACCCAGAGGACACGGTCTTCTTCATTCCCGAAGATCACAAGCCTGGCACCTTCCCTAAGGCCCTCTCCAATGGCAGTTTCTGTCCCTCAGGAAACAGTTCTGTGAACTGGAGGACTGGAAGCTTCCATGGCCCTGGCCACCTCAGCCTACGGAGAGAAAACAGCCAGGACAGTCCTAAGGAGCTGAAGAGACGCAACTCCTCTAGCTCTGTGAGCAGCCGCCTGAGCATCTATGATAACGTCCCAGGTTCTATCCTTTACTCCAGCTCGGGAGAACTGGCCGACCTGGAGAACGAGGACATCTTCCCTGAGCTGGATGACATTCTCTACCACGTGAAGGGGATGCAGCGGATAGTCAACCAGTGGTCTGAAAAGTTTTCAGACGAGGGAGACTCAGACTCAGCCTTGGACTCTGTGTCTCCTTGCCCATCATCTCCAAAACAGATACACCTGGACGTGGACCAGGACCGAAGGACACCCAGTGACCTAGATAGCACAGGCAACTCCCTCAATGAGCCTGAAGAGCCCACTGATATCCCCGAAAGAAGAGACTCAGGGGTGGGGGCCTCCCTGACCAGGTGCAATAGGTAAGGGCCTTCTTGATCCAGACCGAGGTGGGGGTCAAGAAGGGTCTGCTCAGTAGGATTGAGTCTGACAATCACAGTCCTGTAAATTCCTAGGGACAGTGTCCAACCATGAGACTCCAATAATCCAAAAATGGGGGGGTGGGTATTGTAAACTGGGTATGGACCTTTGGTCGAGAAGGATGCAGACAGTGGACTCTGGAAGGTGGTAGTGTTTTCACAATATAATCAGGCTTTATGCCACCATGGGGTATATTTAGAAGTGGTTAAAACTGTCAAAGTGCATGTACACTCGGTTCTCCTGCAGTTCCAAATCTTCAGACTTTGCCAGGCACAGATGAGAAATACTCAGGGGAGAAACTGTCTTCCTGTCATTATACCCTGGGTAATATAGTATGACCATGAACTACTAGCAGGCTGTTATAAGCAATCTGACTTATAAACTTGCACTAAATGGGAGAGTGCTCCCAATATGCATAGACACTGTCCATCCTCTCTAAGAGGCCTGAGCGTGCTGAGTCTACCTATCTGTGATGCTCTGGAACCAACCTCTGGAGTTATGTAGGAAGGACTGTTTTACAGTGGGGAAAAAGCGGGAAAGGAATGTCAATGCTCTCGGTTTCTGAGAGCAGCTGACGATCTGACTGGTCCCAGCTCACTCCTTCTGCCCTCTTCTCTTGCAGGCACAGATTGAGGTGGCACAGTTTTCAGAGCTCTCACCGGCCAAGCCTGAACTCTGTGTCTCTGCAGATTAACTGTCAGTCTGTGGCCCAGATGAACCTACTGCAGAAATACTCGCTCCTGAAATTGACGGCCCTGCTGGAAAAATACACGCCTTCCAACAAGCATGGCTTCAGCTGGTAAGAGAGCAAAGTGCGCAGTGAGCCATCACTCCGGGTGATGCCATCACGGTCCCTGAGGTTGTCCCCAGCTCTAAGCACATGACTGTTCTGTCCTCTGTCATCCTTAGGCAGTCAGTCTCCACATCGTCGAGGCTGTGTTCTCAATACTGCTGAAACTCATAGAGCCTCGAGGAGTTAACTGCAGGACTGGTTGGTTGAGTTTTCTGCCCTTTCCGTGAAAGATTGCATTCAGGCCCTCGATCATGCTGAGCCCACACTCCATCACTCTGATGTCAGTTTTGATTGAAGGTTTTGAGCATGACCCAAAAACTACCTGTGCTAAAAAGTTTGGGGTTTTTGTTTTGCTGTTTATTTCGGTGGAGGGGGCTCTCTGTCAAAAATGCCCGGGGATTAATAAATTTAAGTGGTTAGCTATAATATCTTAAGTATATACTGTTTCTGTTTGAGCTTTAGGTTTCTTTTTTGTTTGCTTTGGTTTGTTTGTCTGTTTGTTTGTTTATTTATTTTGGTGTTTTGAGACAGGGTCTATCTGTTTTGTAGCTCTGTCAGCCCTGGAACTCATAACTATATAGACCAGGCTGGCCTTGAACTCAGAGATTCACCTGCCTCTACCTCCTGAGTGCTAGGATTAAAACCATGTGCCACCATGACCCACCACAAACAAATATATTGTAAAATCGAAACGTATTCGAGGTCTAACTCTTCATAATCTTGAAAACTCAGCCTTCAGTATACTGTGTAAGATATGGACGGTCAGACTGGATGGGTCTCGGGCGGGACATAATCTCTCTCCTTACTCACAGTTCAAAGACAAGAACTGTGTCTGGATCCAGGTCTCTGTGTTTCCGCAGTGTCACAGGCGTCCCTGGATCTTTTCACTCATCCTCTGGGTGCTTGTAGTCCAATTGTTACAAAAACAAGGATGCAGCCCATGTCACTGGAACACCCTGTGACCAGCCGAAATGACTTGAGACAGGGTCCACTGATCCTCGATTCTCTGACTCCTCCCTCCTAGGGCTGTCCATGGGTTGTAGCTGTGGCATCAAAGCACCTCCCTACATAAGGCAGTTCCATAAGCCTCACTAAATACAGAAGTTGTTTGTTCTGAATGACAGAAATACGTATTGACCAGTTTATCCCAGAATGCTTCGGATTCTCAGTGGGGAGTGTAATGTGTTCTTTCCACATTCCACAGCCTGGCTCTTCACGCACAACAAAGCGAGCATTATACACACTTCGGCCACAGCACCATGTGCCTATGGAAATACAAATCTGGCTCTACTCTCTGGCTTTTCCTTTTCTAGCGCCATCAAGAGTGGCATGTCACGGCCAGCGGGCAAGGACCCAGAAGGCAAGGCAGTTGGCTTTCTGTGGTGTCCCTCAGTGCTTAGAGTAATATTTTCCTCACTGCTATTTAAAACTGCATATTTCACATTCTCCTTCCAGGGTTGTCTACCCCTTTTTCTCCCCAAACCCTCAAAACAATCTGCAAGTCAACCCTCCTACTTCAATTCTGGTCAGTTTTTCCAGTGAGTCAAAACCAAAATGTAAAAGCCTGGCATTGTAGAACTCGGACAGCAAGGAGCACTTCTGCCCAAAGTCCCTTTCCTGTTTGGCTCTGCCCTTTCTGGTCTCCCTCAAAGGGTCAGCTCAGATACCTGCCTGATGGCCTTAAATGGCTGACATGAGTTTCCTGTTGTCGAGTATATGGTTGGGGGCGGGCTAGCTTTCGGGCCGCCTGGCCGCCTTGGGGAGCCTCACAAAACTCCCATTGTGCCTATCCGCTTTCCCATAGAAGCCTGAAGATGCTGTATGCTTTGGGGTCATCGGCAGGGGAATTTATTTTGACTTCAGGCCGTGCCCTATTTGAGCTCTGGTCTAGGTTCTCAGTGTCACAAGACAGTCAGCTTTGTGTTGTTGCTGATTTTTTACTCAGTGTTATCCAGATCTCTTTACACGAATCAATTCAGAGCTCTTCAAGAACCCAGATGGGATTCATACCCTTTTAGGAAAAATGGGAAGTCGTTTCTCAAGCTCATATCAGAAGTCCCTAATAGGATATGACATATTTTTGCCTCTTCCTCTTCCCGTACCGTTCTCATGTAAGGAAGTCCACTAGCCTCCCCGAGGACCACAGACAGCCGTTCTCAAGATGAACAGGAGCTAACACATTCCCCAGATGAAGATATTCAACCAGATCTTACACCTCCAGAGCTTCAAATATCTAGACCAGACTGGGCTGCATAATAAGAAAAAGTCTTACCAAAACAAAGGAATCAGGGAGATGTTGGGGGCGTGGCTGAGTAACAGAGCCCTTGCCCAGATAGATTCCTGAGTCTCCAGGTTTGATAACCAAAAGCACTTCACCCACCCCACCCCCACCACAAAAATAAAGAAAGAAAAAAAAAAGAAACACAAAAACCATTCCTATGGCATTGTCCAATAATTGGGGGAGGGGGGTTAGGGAGAACATTCTATACTCATATAATGTATTGTAGCAGCTACTGACCCAGTAAGGCCTTTAGTTTGACTGCTACAGTTACCAAACTGAACTGGTCACTTTATTTCCATTTAAATAGTCCCTGTATTCCTGTATTGATAGGGATCAAATATGTGTGTATGTGTGTGGGGGGGGGGGGGTTGAAAAAAAGGGGGCGAGCAAATTCAGGCAAGTAAATGCTTATCTCCACCATCCCATCTTCTTTAAACAGGGCTGTGCCCAAATTCATGAAAAGGATCAAGGTTCCAGACTACAAAGACCGGAGTGTGTTTGGGGTCCCGCTCACGGTGAACGTGCAGCGCTCAGGACAGCCCCTGCCTCAGAGCATCCAGCAGGCCATGCGCTACCTCCGTAACCACTGTCTGGACCAGGTGAGTACAGCCGCCTGTGGATCCCGCTTGCGGGAGCTGAGCTTCCTGCTGCATGCTCTTTTTTTTCTAGTTTCGTGGGGAAGGGTCCTGCTTCCACACTCATCCCTGGTGTTTTTTCTCCCAAAAGGTCGGCCTCTTCAGGAAGTCAGGTGTCAAATCCCGGATCCAGGCTCTACGCCAGATGAACGAAAGCACTGAAGATTACGTCAACTATGAAGGCCAGTCCGCTTACGATGTGGCGGACATGTTAAAGCAATATTTTCGGGATCTTCCTGAGCCCCTCATGACAAACAAACTCTCCGAAACCTTCCTACAGATCTACCAGTGTAAGTGTTCCTGAATCTTTTTAAGGCAATTGAGATCAGGTTCCATGGGACCAACTGAAACACGTAGCCTCTTGGTCTGTCATCCTTTTGTGGAGAAAGTCCGCATGCTGACCTTCTCAAAACCCAAGTTCACAGTTTGTGTGTGTGATAGGTTGATGTATCCTTACTGAATACTTTGAGAAGTAATTTTTGTGACCTGGGAGTATGTTGGCAGAGGAATTGTGTAGCCCACACAAAGTACTAAGTTTTCTCTCCGGCGCTATAGAAACCTGGTGTGATGTTGCACACCAGTCACCCTAGAGCTTTAGAGATTGGAGGATCAGAAGTTCAAGGTTATCCTTGGCTACATACTGAATTTGATGGCTACCTGAGTCTCATGAGACATTGTCTTAAAAAGAAAGAGAAAATTAATGTTGCTGATGGGTCAGGAAAGACAGAAGAAGTCACTTGTACATTTTTACCATCCAGTCTACTGTCATCTTTCGTTTGTCTAGAACAGTAGGTGCCGAAAAGTAGGGTGCAGTAATGACATACTGGCCTTCCATCGTCCCTTCTTCCTCTTCCTCTCCTCCCCTTTCTCCACCCGACCTCTCTCCCCCTCCACCCACCTCTCACTTCCTTCCTTGCTCCCCATCTATAGACTTAAAGTTTACTTTATACCTCTCTTAAAGGGCTGTTGAATTTAAATTTTCTCTGGCGCCTGTGTATTTTATCTCACTGGAAGATGAATAAATAGTCCTTTTTTCCCCTTTTCCGTTAATCATCACAGTTCCTTCCTAAACACCTAGGGAGACAATACACATGCCCCCCTTGCTTTCAGGCTCAGCTTAAGGCAGACCGTTGAGGAAGTAAGTGATCAAGACGAGGACTGGCTTTCACAGCCTTGTATTTTTTCGGGGCTCGGGTGACGTCAGAGCAGCGTGATTTAAAAGCAGCCTGTCTCGGTGCTGAAATAATCTTTACAAGTGACACACTGGACTTCATTTTATGAGAAACGGAGCTGGTCTGGACTGCTTCATGCTTTCTCTCAACCTTTCATATTTTATGAAAACACAGGTCACATTTTCCCCCCACAGAGGTATTTGTTATGTGTTGTAACCATGGAGCCGTTTAATCAGTTTGTCTTAGAGCCCTGCATTTAAGTGACTTGCTTTTTCCACCGCATGCTTTAAAAAAAAAAAAATTTAAAAAAAGTTCGCCTGGTGAACGGGACAGGAATGCCGGGCACAGACTTATTACAGTATAAGTTATTCTACAGGCTTATGTGCGCTTCTGTACATTTGCTTCTTGGTATGCCTTCTAAAAACCTTAAAAACCATTATTTAAGATCTGTCTATTGAAATTGGCTTCATATTTTTCACAACCTTTCCCCCATTTAAAGGATGGGCAGATGGGTCAAAATTGGTCGCCAAAGATACTGTACCCTTTCTACACAGCTCAGCAGCCTCTCTCCCTTGTTAATGTCTTGCACGTGTCTCACGTAAAACTTTTTATTGAAACTACACAAAATCTTTAATGTAGAGTGATTTCAATAATTAAGATGGCAAATTAGAGGGTTATTTTTTTTTTAAGTGCTTAGAAGAAACAGTTCTGTACGCTAAAGGCACACATCATCTGGAGCCGAAGTTTGAGGTCGATTTAAGAGCGTGTTAGTATTGTGGGTGTTTAAAATGTTTTAACTCCCCCACAAGGCAGGAAATACTTGAGGGTAGTGACGCCGGTGGCAGCCCATAATTTCTTCCTTATTAATCTTCAGTATGCTTTCTACAAGTGCCTGTTCAATGTTTGATGCCGATGTTTGCTTTGGGATGTGGACTTGCCATGTGCGTGGAAAATTACTGAGTTGGTAGTGGGAATGCTTGTGTCCCGCAGATGTGCCCAAGGACCAGCGCCTCCAAGCCATCAAGGCAGCCATTATGCTCCTGCCCGACGAGAACCGGGAGGTTCTCCAGACACTTCTCTATTTCTTGAGCGATGTCACAGCGGCTGTGAAAGAAAACCAGATGACTCCCACCAACCTGGCTGTGTGCTTAGCTCCGTCTCTCTTCCACCTCAACACCCTGAAGCGAGAGAATTCTTCTCCAAGGTACAGATCAGTTGCGTGCCCAGGCTCTGTTCCTGTGTGGCCTCTCTCACTTCCTTCTAGGGCCGTGGCCCTGTGTTCTTGTTAGATTCTTACCCAAACCAGGCAAAGGTGGTTAGTCCTGCAATTAAGTCCTTGTATGTTGCTGTAAAAGATGACTTGACACAAACAACTTAAGGGATTGTCTTAGTCAGAGTTTTACTGCTGTGAACAGACACCATGACCAAGGCAAGTTTTATAAAGGACAACATTTAATTGGGGCTGGCTTACAGGTTCAGAGGTTCAGTCCATTATCATCAAGGTAGGAACATGGCAGCATCCAGGCAGGCATGGTGCAGGCAGAGCAGAGAGTTCTACATCTTCATCTGGGGGCTACTAGGAAAATCCTTCCAGTCAGCTAAGACTAGGGTCTTAACGCCCATACTCACAGTGACACACCTACCCCAACAGGGCCACACCTCCTAATAGCACCACTCCCTGGTCCAAGCATATACAAACTATCACAGGGAGTAAACATTGACTTTGCTCATTGTTTCAAAGAATGCAAAGCTTGGTTGGTTGGCTCCATGTCTTAGACAAGACAAGACATGGGGACAACAGGAGAAGACCTGTGTTTCATGGCGGCCCAGGAGTGGGGGCAGAGGGGACACACACAGGACAGAAACAAGATACCCAAGGACCCACTCCCAGTGACCTATTTTCTCCACCTAAGTCCCACCTCCTAACTTTTCAAAAACCTGCCACGACAGTACCACCAGCTCATCATCAATTGTCCTAAATGTGAATTTCTTGGGGACCTATCCTGGCCAGGCCCCTTTCACTGTCAGCTCACTGAGCAACCCTGTGCCTGTCTTTTCTCCTAGCACTACTCTCTGAAAACAATCTCTTAAACACAGTGGTCCTGAGAGGGAACTCATGGGCTTGTGCTTTGGCAGGGCCAGGGTTGAGGGCAAATCAAAGGGGGTCATTTCTGTTCTCCCAGCAAACAGCCCTGTAGACTGGGTCGGTGGCTGCTCTTCAGAGCCTCAGCCTCCATGGGATCAGGAAAGACACATTTCAGGTCTGTTCCTGAAGATGAAAGCAAAGCTACAAAGGACAAAGGTCACTGAAACCTCGGAGTTGCTCCAGCCTAACATATGGCCTAAGCCAATTATTGGCAAACGTGTCTGCCTAGAATACATGTGTAGAAGACAGGAGTAGCTATGGGAAAATTGGAGGAAGCTGAATGCACATAAAGACTGATACTTGCCAGGACTTACTCTATACCGGCACAGGGGTGTATCCTTTCCATTCATCTTGTCCTGTCATAACAGTCACAGGAGATGGACAAACTGTTAAGTGTCCTTTTTTTTTTTTTTTTTCAAAAGTAAAATGAAGTTTAGGAAAAGTCTAGCTCTGGAAGGAAGAAATAGCAGGTCTGATTTGCATTTCTTACCTGAATAGTTCTTGATCAGACCTCCCCTCCACCACTGGAGGAAAGGGTGACTAGCGGGACCCAACACATCCTGCCTCTGTCCTGCAGTAGGAAGCCGAAAACTGTCTCTCAGCTTGATACATGGAAGCCATTGCACCTGGAGACCATACCATACTCAAATAGCCTTTTAACTAGTGTTAAAAGTTGTTGGGACATTCCGACTTTAATGGGATAGAAAACTGCAGGAGACGATTAGAAGAGCCAGATAAGAATAAGACCAAACCTCCAGGAAACAATAGGTTTATCCCGAACCTAAGGTGGAGGATCCTGTTTACTTAGCCAGTAACAATGGCGATACGGGCTATCCTTAGTCCAAACAGCTTGCACATCAGCCCCCTTAGAAGCTGGCTCAGCCCCCAGCACATAAACACTCTTGTGAACTACTTTAAGATGTCTCTAAATACTCTTCCTATTTAACGAGAATATGTATGTTAGTATTTTGCGTTGTGTTTTTAATAAAACTGTTGAGAAACTGTGCTGAGCAAAATGAAAGGCTCTTTGGGACCACTTCACCTGCTCATTATCCAAAACCCTTTCTTTCTTTTTCCCAGGGTAATGCAAAGAAAACAGAGTTTGGGCAAACCAGACCAGAAAGATCTGAATGAAAACCTAGCGGCCACTCAAGGGCTGGCCCACATGATCGCTGAGTGCAAGAAGCTCTTCCAGGTATACAATCCCAAGGCTTGGATGCTGGGCTAAGGATGACGTGCATGGGCACAAGGTCAATGGCTCGGTACTTGTTCCCATGCACAAAAGGGCTTTCCCATAATTGGAGATTATGTACATAGGCTAAAAAAGTTATATACATTCACAGACTCCTCTCTCTCTCTCTCTCTCTCTCTCTCTCTCTCTCTCTCTCTATCTATCTATCTCTATCTATCTATCTCTCTCTTTCAGATACACACAGGTATTCTTATATGCATTTAAATATATGCGTGTCTATATTTGCATATATATTTTGTAGTTAATTCTTGATGAAACTGTCTTTTACTTAAAAAGCAAAAACAAAATTTGAAGCCAGCATGTCTGTAGAGCTGGTTTCAGAACAGCCAGGGCCACATAAGAGAAACCCTGGTTTGTTTGTTTTTTTTAAAAGACAAACAAAGAAAAGCAAAAGTCACGATTGATCAGGAATTAAAATTGTGTCTGAGAAAGCTGCTTGCTCATTGTAAGCCCTATTGTGATTACTTAGACCCTTCACTGTCTCAAGGAAGCAGACTGCTGGCTTGAGTGGGGGGGGGGGGGCAGGGCGCGGGATTGATTCTGCCCTTCATCTTCTGCTGAGGCACTGGCAGACCCATCACCTTTTTATCTTGTGTGCTCCTCCCAGGTTCCTGAGGAGATGAGCCGGTGCCGTAACTCATACACTGAACAAGAGCTGAAGCCCCTTACACTGGAGGCCTTGGGACACCTGACTAGTGATCAGCCTGCTGACTACAGACACTTCCTCCAGGACTCTGTGGACAGCCTGTTTAAGGAGGTCAAAGAGAAGTTCAAAGGCTGGGTCAGTTACCCCACCTCGGAACAGGCTGAGCTGTCCTATAAGAAGGTCAGTCTTCTCCCTGGTCCATTCCTGTGCCCATAACTTTGAGTGATCAGACCTGAGACTCTGCCCAGTTGTACCCTCTGTGGGGATATCTGTCATTGACAGCTGTCCCTGTGTTGGGCAGCCAGGTGATCGAGATTCCCCGGGTAAATGGACATCAGCCACAGAGGGACAAACACTAACACATGAAAAATCTCAGTCTGCTCATGAAGAAACTCATTCCTTCCACAGAATCAGCTTAGAACAGTGGTTCTCAATCTGTGAGTCATGACCCCTTAGGGGGTTGTATATCCGATACTTACATCATGATTTGTAACAATAGCAAAATGACTTATGCTAGCAAAGTCACTTAGGAAGTAACAAGGAAAATAATGTTATGGTTGGGGGTCACCACAACATGGGGAACTGTATTAAAGAGTCACAGAGTTAGAAAAGTTGAGTCCTACTGCTCTGTCCTTATGTGGAAGATTCACTAGTGTTATTTGGTTTCAAAGGGCATCTTCGTACATGCTTAGTTGTTTTTTTTTCTATAATGTAAAGAAAATAGTTTGATGCTCCCATCTGTCCTGAGACATTGTTTGGAACATCCTTTATAGCTCTGTGAGATGTCCGTCAAGGGGTTTGTCAACACTGTCTCTACCACCTTGAAAATAGAATGGTCAAATGGCCATACAGACTTAGGGATGAAATAAATGAAATTATCACAGTCATCCTTATACAAACCACGGGGATTTGACACCATTTTATTTGCACTTGTAGACTGCTTTTGAATGTATTTAGAACCAATAGCTAAATAACGTCATAGATTTGCTAATCAGTCTGTAAAGAGAGGGGCTGTGTCCACTGCTCAAAATTTGCTTTCAGACTCAAAGTATATATGCTTTAGCTTAGCATTAAAAAAACAAAACCATCTTGCCTGGCATGGGTGGTGCATGCCACCAACTTGGGAGGCAGAGGTTGGTCGATCTCTAAAATTCAAGGATGCCATGGTCTACAGAGTGAGTTCCAGAATGGCCATGACTACACAGAGGAACCCTATTTCAAAACAAACAAACAAACAAGCAAGCAGACACCTGCATCTTCTTTTCAGGTCAGTGAAGGACCCCCACTAAGGCTTTGGAGATCAACTATTGAAGTCCCTGCTGCACCGGAGGAGATCTTAAAGCGCCTTCTGAAAGAACAGCACCTCTGGGATGTGGATCTGCTGGACTCAAAGGTGATCGAAATCCTGGACAGCCAGACTGAAATCTACCAATACGTCCAAAACAGCATGGCGCCCCACCCTGCTCGGGACTACGTCGTATTGAGGTGAGTCCCACATTGATTTGACTGTGACATGGACAGCCAAACATCAGGTCTGAGCCCGTGTGTCGCTCAAACGCACAGTAAGATTACAGTATTCAAAACCAGCAGTAGATGTCAGGAACAGTGAGGGGCGGTTTCTAAGCACATTTCTGTTTATGTCAGCTGTGCTTCACTGAGTAATGCTTTACCTCTTGGAACTGAGCTCAGAAAGGGAACGATGTTCAAAGTGAATGTCTGCTGCATTGACCAGAGATATTCTGGTTAGAAACAGCTAACAAGTGGATAGGGAAATAGCATGAGTGCCATGTGACATGTGATTAAGGCTGATTTATATGTCACTTCCAAGTCTGAAGGCTATTGAAGGAGCAGTTTCAAAAAGCTTTGAGGAAATGTCACGTTACTCTTCCAGAACTGTTTGATTCGGGTGCCCTGAGACATTCATGGAATGTGAAAATGTTTTTGTTTGTTTTTTTGTTTTGTTTTGTTTTACAAAACAAAAAAACACTTGAGAGTGGCTCTTTCCCAAAAAGAGACGGAGTGACTGAGCATTTCCATGCTGTCTTAGGATTTCTATTCTTGCACAAAACATCATGATCAAGCAGCAAGTTGGAGAGGAAAGGGTTTATTCAGCTTACACTTCCACACTGCTGTTCATCACCAAAGGAAGTCAAGATTGGAACTCACACAGGGCAGGAAGCAGAAGCTGATGCAGAGACCATGCAGGGATGCTGCTTACTGGCTTGCTTCCCCTGTCTTGCTCAGCTTGCTGTTTTACAGAACCCAAGACTACCAGCCCAGGGGTGGCACCACTCACAATGGGCCTCCCCACCTTGATCACTAATTGAGAAAATGCCTTACAGCTGGATCTCATGGAGGCATTTCCTCAAGGGAGGCTCCTTTCTCTGTGATAACTCCAGCTTGTGTCAAGTTGACACACAGGCCTAGTCAGTACACTCCCTAAGCAGAAGCCACCCTGTACAGGTTGTCCACCCAGAGTCCTTGTGCAAGGGACTGGGAGGATCCCAGGGCAGAGGTACCATTTTCAATCTGGCTTCTGAGAAATTCCATTTCCCCTTTGGTTTTGTCTCCACAGGACCTGGAGAACTAACTTACCCAGGGGAGCCTGCGCTCTCTTGCTCACCTCTGTGGATCACGACCGGGCACCCGTGGCGGGGGTGAGGGTTAACGTGCTACTGTCCAGATATTTGATTGAACCCTGCGGGTCAGGAAAATCCAAGCTCACCTACATGTGCAGAGCTGATTTAAGGTACATTCTGATTGCGATCTTTTGACGTGGGGATGATGATGCAGAAGACGTAGATTTTCGATATAATTCTAAGAAAAGCAAAATGAACCTGTCACTGTGTTTTGGAGACCTAATGAACAGTGGTACATATATAGTAGAACCTTGGTGTTTTCTGTCCCTTTGGGTACTGCTTCCAATCTGTGTTCCTTAGGAAATGTGCTGTGAATTTGGTAGTTTCATCACAAATTTAAGGCCACAGGAAGTAGTGTAGTTTATATTGAAGCAAGTAGATATTGCTCATTTTATACTGGAAGGTGTTTGTACAATGCACATGTTTCATAATTGACTGTGCCTCTTCTTTGTGAGGTAAATTGAACATGATTCTTCAGATAATAAGGATGTCCAAGATCAACTAGTGAATGCTCACTTCGTAAACGATTCCGCCTTTGTAAATGTCAGTTACCCCGTGCAATCCGTTTCGGTGATAACATGCTGAAGCTGTCTCTAAGCAGCATCATTGCGTATCCAGTATCCAGGGTCATTGAGTATGTAGATTTAAATGGTGTCCCCTGGAAACGTTCTGGTCCTAAATGTGTGATGGGACTGCCTGAGATTGTCTGCCGACAAAAAAACAATCCTTACTTTCATGTGTTGTTCACAGAGGATTGATAGTAGGCATCCCAGCACTTGAGAGGCTGAGGCAGGCCAATCACAGTGAGTTCAAGGCCAGCCTCAACTACATAGCCAGTTCTAGGGCAGCCAAGGCTATATAGAGATACTGTATTAAAGAGAGAAAGAAATGGAAGTAGGAAACTTTGTTATAGCACAGTAGTGAAGACTCTTTCTCTCAGTCCTGAGATCCTGAGCACAATCCTCATAGTGAAAATTGAAAAAAAGAAGAAAAAAAAAAAAGAAGAGCATTCACGACTACCTTGATCCTACCTTGCTTGTTTCTAATTTAACTCACCAGCTTTTCTTTTTGCGTGACAGGGGCCACATGCCGGAGTGGTACTCAAAATCTTTTGGACATTTGTGTGCAGCTGAAGTGGTAAAGATCCGAGACTCCTTCAGTAATCAGAACACTGAAACCAAGGATACCAGATCTAGGTGATTACCGAAGGGAAGCACCTGTGTCCACAACCTGGGCCATTGTTGCTAGAACCTTGCCAGTCTTCGGAAGGAGAGTTCATCTGGATCTGATTGACTATAGAGATTTGACACATTCTTAAAGCTGCTTCCTGTTTGTCTTAGGTCTATGTTGTAGACCTTGACTGGAATATAGAAGACTTGGGGGGGAGGGGCGGAGTACCCGTATTATGCAGATTGCTTCTGAGAAGCAAGGACTCTTTCAGAGCGTAATGGAAGAAGATATCGAAGAGACGTCACAGTTTTGTGACGTTGGCGTATGTGTACCTATTCCTTTGTTTGCGGTGTAATGAGGGACGGACGTATCCACTGGAATCGTTGGTACCCGAGGACAGGTTTTCTCACTGAGATGAGCAGAGAATGGTTTGCACAGAGGAGCGTGAATGTGTGTGTTGCTGGCTGAGTGGCACAGATGAAGGGAAGGGATGCAGTGTCTGGCACACTGAGATGCTCCGCAAAGGATGCTGATCTACCAGGTTTAGCTCAACCTGGAATAGCTGACTACACAGGGATGCACCCAGAAGGGGAATTCAGCACCCTTCTTCACCCCGCCCCCAGGTTATTATTTTGTTTTGTTTTTTTTCTTTACTTCAAACCTTTGCTTTCCCATAAACTGTAGTTTCCCCATGACTAGGAATTTAACCATAAGACTAGTTCAGGAGTAAGCATCAGCTTCACTTCTTTGGCTCCAAAGAAAGGCTTTACTTTAAGTGAGATGGAAAAGCTGGATTCTGACACACCCATAAGCAAAGTCTCATCACTTTCTTATTTCCAGTACTGGGTGTTGAACCCAGGGCCTTTTATATGCCAGGCAAGCGCTCTACAGTGAAATCTGTCCCCAGCTCCGTTTTCACTTGTTACTCTGAGATGGGGGAGCCTCACCATGTTGCCCAGGCTGGTCTTGAACAACTAACTCACTATATGGCCCAAGTTATCTAGGTCTGTCTAATAGTTGGGATAAAGGGCTCAGCTCAGCAAAACTTTTTACCTGTTATAATTCATAGTATATTGTTGCTTGTGACATAAACTCAGATATACACAAGGGAACACAGGGAACTGTCTCCTCAATAGGTTTAACCCAACCAAGCACAAGAGGCTTCTGCTTATGAGTGGCGGTGGCAGTGTTCCTGACAGCTATGTGTGTATTTTAATCGGATTTGTCCTCATCCACAAATAGCTTCTGCATTTGTTATTTTTCCTGTATTTCCTTTTTTTCTCCCCTCTCTCTCTCATTATGCCCTTGAACTGAATTTTAGTAATAATGGGGGATAGTAATCTCAGTGAAAAGCAAACAGTGCAGGTTTCTGGAAGGGTGGTTTTTATACAGGTTTTACTGTAATGGTAAGGATTGACTCAAGACAGTATTAGTAAATTTATTTTGTATGGATCAAAACAGTGAGTACCATATGAGAGCTGAAGAAGGACTTTTATTTTGTTATAACATAGTTACCTTGTCAGTATTATTTCAAAGGTTCTTTGAAGAATGGGGGGAGGGGTCAGAGTAGAGTTTTTAAAGTCCGAGTATTTCGAGTTATCAGTGTTGCTTTGTGAAGATGTGTGTGTATATTCACCTTTGATGGCTTCCAGATCTGTAAGATTGTATGCTGTATATACCGTTCTATTGAGAAACATGTACACTTGTCTGGTCTACTGTGCTTTCAGACATAGATAAAGCATGATAAAGATTATTATTTAAGATATACTTGTATTTATACCTCAGATATTCTTTTGGGTTTTGTACCTCAAGGCTCCCCTCCCCGCATTGTAAATACACTTTACGTGAATACAGTTTAGTGAACAACAAAAAAGAATAAATAAAGGAAGAGGTTTATAATTTGCCCTATATCTGTACAGAGTATATTCGGTAAGTGCACTATTAAATGTTTAAGAGGAAGAGTCTGGCCTTCTCTCTCGCTTGCACCTTCTCCGCCCTTAGAAGCAGGGATCGAAAAGCATAGGGCCCCAGTGCCATCCAAAGTCCAAAGATACATCGGCTATAAGAAGAGTCAGACGAAGAAGACGACGACAAGCTGCAACTGAGCCACTCACTCACAAACAGGAAAGCCTGGTGAAGGTTCAGGAAGCCTGGAGGGTCTCTCCAGGCCAAGGTCAGAAGTGATGCAGAGAAGTTACAGGAACAGCAATGGGACGAAGTGCATATGCAAAGTCAAGGTCACTGATTAATCCACAAAAGGTCTCTTTCCCAAGTTTAACTTTCCTGTTGAAGGGATTACTTACATCTGGCCAGAGGAGAATTCAGAGCACGGGACTTTCCAAGAACTGGGGTTAACATCTTGTACCGTGGCCACAATTTGTCCACGTGACTTGTGGTCTAGATTGTGAGTTCTTCAAGGGCAGGCTCCTCTCCTGTACATCTTTATACTCCTCTACAGCAGCTTTCAGTGTTTTGTACTTGTAGACACCTAATAAATTTATCATTTGCTAAAGAACACTGATGGAATTTGCTTCTCTTATTTTTAAGAAAATGTAGCTTAACACGAACCTTAAACCCTCACTTCATTACATCGTTTCCATCCCAGCTTTGGTTTGGGTTTTATTTCCAATATTTTGGTTGAGGTTGGAGTCTTCCTACATTAGGCCAGGCTAGCTAGCCTCTGATAGCTCGGGCTGACCTTGAACTCATGACACTTCCGTGTCAGTCTCTTGACTCCTAAAATTACAAGCCTGTGCCACTATGCCTAGATGCTGCCCACTTGGAAATTGCAGTGACTAGAAATTGTTAAGCGGAGGAGGTGTTAAAAACTTTAAACTGAAAAAGATGGCCACTTCTCTGCATGGGGATTCTAAATTAAAGAGTTCTTTGTCAAGCCTGGTGTGATGGCACATGCCTTTAATACCGGCACCCAAGAGGCAGAGGCAGGAAGATCTGTGAATTTGAGGCCAGCCCAGTCTACTTACTAAGTTATGTGTCTGCCAAGGTTAAATAATAGACCCACTTTTCTTTGTTCTGGACATCGAGGTCAGGGCTTCTCACATACAGGATAGGCACTCTACCACTAAAAAGTACATCCCCAGATCCTTTGATGGACTTTTACCAGTTTCCTGTCTCACTTGTGGTGTCCATTTACAAGAGGTTTAATTTTGTTAGTGTTTACTTGAGCCGTAGAGAACAGGAAACCTTATAACTGTCTAAAAAAGACTTTTTTTTTTTTCCGGTGTCTTCAGCGACAGCTATACAAAATAAAAAGCCTCTTGGACCAGAATACCTATATCTATATTGTCTGAAGAGCCCTGAGTCCCTAAATTATTAGTGGGTTCTGTACTCAGTGCCACCAGTATGGCGTAGTTTACATGGGTCAGCTGCAGATTTCCATCGCTTTTGTTAGATCACGCATTTGTAGCTTTAAGCAAAGCTAGCTAGCTCACCCTGCCCCATGTTCCATGCTCTTAAAACCTGCCTTTGCATCTTCTTGTCTTTCTAGAATCAGGAAGAACCAAGGTAAATCAAGCTGTAAGTAAAGCAGCTGTTAGCATCCCGAAGAAACTGCTGCCCTGTCACTCCATCACTGAAAGATCAAAGGGGAATTAAATAGGTCAAGAGAGATCTGAGGCAAAGTTTTATCTTGACAGCCGGTGAAATAATGTAATAGTTCTCTATCCAGCTAACCAAATAAATGATTTCAAACCTCCTAAGGCTCCACTTGTCCTTGTAGCATAGAAAGGTGTGACTCCCAGTTTGCACACTGAGACAATTAAATGCGGTCCAATTGCAACTTACCAGTTGTTAGATGGTACACAGGTATAAGGGAACATCTGCTTTTTCTTAACCTACAGCCAATAACCACAGTTCTGGTCTTCTGAATTCTTTCTGCAATACCTTATTATGCCCTTGCCATCATGCAAGAGCTCCGTGAGCTGATGTGGTGCTTACAGGTGCTTTCAAAACCAAAGGGCTAGTCACAAGAGTGAAACAGGCCCAAGCACAGAGGAGTGCTTGTAAAACATAAATCCTCAAGAATAAGATCATGGTGTGCATGTCAGTTTGGTGTTCCATTGTGATGAAATCTGCCCAGGGAATTTAAATTCCATTTGTTTAAGGAATGCAAATCCCAAAAGCCCTCAAAGAGCCAGTGGCAGGGGTAACTTGAGTAGTTCTGCCAGCCCTGTACACGTGCAGTAAGTTCAGACTCATTCTTTAGGGGTAGGAGCAAAGGTGATGCTGGTGAAACGGAGGATGTGGGGGGGGGGGGGTGACCAGTCTTCTACAGCCCGGGAATCTGCAAGCTCATGTTAGCATCTGCAGCCCAGAGTACCTTTGGTGTGTGTACAGAGATCCAGAGAGCAGCCAGACTGCCCCGATGGGCCCAAGGCTGTGTTAACACCTACAACAGATCTCTCTGCAGAGATTTCTCACGTCATTGGGCTTTACAACAGGAAAGGGGGTCACTCACAGGGGCTATTTGTCGTTCTCTTCCCAGTTAATTTACAAAAGATCTGGGAAAGGATATCTGTACTATTTTTCGACTCTAAGAAAGCTTTTATAACTTAGAGGGGCTGGCAAGAGGGCTCAACAGTTAAGAGCACTTGCTGCTCCTCCAGAGGACCCAGGTTCAATTCCCAGAATCCACACGGCTGCTCACAACTGTCTGAATATTAAAGCAACAGGGCCGACTGGTCATGTAATGACACTATGAAGCAAAATAAACCTTTCACTTCATAAGCTGTTAGCTCAGTATTTAATTTTATTACGGTACTAGAGAGTGGATTATCATACCAGGTTTGGCAACAAGGACACATCCATACCCAAATGTCAGTAGCAAAAACACTACAGACAAAGATGCGTCTTCGTTCTGCGAATTTCTAGTTCCAGCCTTTGCTGTCCCACAGGACCCTGCATTATGTCCCTTAGCATACTCCATGTCTCTTCAGCATTTCCAAAGGATTATCACATTAAATAATCTAACACACTGAGATGTAACATGTTCTTATTTTTATATAATTCCTCAGTGCTCATCATCATAGGAAACCTCTTAGGAGGAAGTGCGAAGCAGTTTTCATCTGTGTGTGATTTGCGAAGGTTCTTAGTTGAAAGCAACTTTCTCAGGCTTTTGGAACGCTGGCTACCCCAGGTCTGCAGCTGTTAAGGGTCCATGTTCTCTGAAAAGCACTTGGCAATGACACGAACACTCAAGGAAATAAGGGATTTAGAATCTGGCCCGGAGCAGCCAACTTTCCTTACTTCGAGGGCTTGAGACAAGGCTAAACTTTTTCCAACGGCGAAGATAAACCAAGCTGCTTCTTCATTGTTGTTGTTGCTGCTGCGTTTTGAAATGTAAACAGACAAGCAGGTCACTCATAACATTCCAAGGAAACAGGAAATTCAGAGTTCACACACTGTAAAAATGACCAAAGCAAGAAGAAAATGAGCCCGTAGAGGACCATGGGAATGCTGGGATATCAAAAAGATCAGGAAACTATTTCATCCCAAGATCCTAATATACTAAAAATGGAACATCTAACTTATTCTAACACTTGTGTACAGTTTAAAAAAAAAAAAGAAAAGCTAAATTTCCAGAGGAAGCTGACCAGCTGGTCAGGCAGATTAAGTGTAGAATGACTGGCTTAAGAGTTTCTTGGTCATGTATTCATGGTAGTTGTTTTGTTTTAGTCAAACTCAAGCACAAACACTGTGGGACGTAGGTCATTCTCTGCTGAGGGCCTCAAACTGGCATCTCAGGGAGGCCTTCTATAGCATGGGTTGGCCAGTACTGTCTGCAAACGCTCATTTTGAATAAATGACACCTGTGGGCAGTTCAGCCTGCGGTCTCTTTGCCTCTCACAGGGCTCATACCCATTCAAACGCCAGAAATGCATCATGGGTGATTTTTAAATGACAAAACTCCTTGAGCAGAGCAACACAGGGTGAAAGAAGCAGGCTTCATAGGTCTACTTCCCCTGTTTGCCTTCATGAATAGTCTAGTCTTCTCTCATTCTATGACCGTTTAATGTTCAAAAAAACGGCAAACGGAGATACGATCCAGCAACACTGGGAGCAGTGCCTTCATGTAAAACAGAACTATCATTTAGCCAACCCAAGAACAGAGAAGTGGTATAGGAAGCAAAGGCAGAAGGACCACATCCTTAGCAGTATTCAGCCCACCTCCTCTGCACAGTCATGGGCTCCATCCCATGCACCATCTGCAGGAGAGAGCAATGTAAAATCAGAGCAAGAATATTACCAGGGGGTGGTAAGGCAAGGCATGGAGAGCCAGGGACCACTCCAAAAGTAAGACATCAGAGAGACCGTCACATCGTGATTAGTGATAACTAGGTAACCTTGGGACCTACAGCTTGAGAGACAGATTTACCAAAGGGAGGACTATCTACTCAGGTTAAGAACATTTCTTTTTTAAAGACAGTCCATTCAGAAAGTATTTGGATATATAAGCACCTCGAGTCTGTCAAATCAGATGTTGAATCCCAACATCTAATTTTCCAGAAAAAGCAACCTCAAGTGAAGCTGGGACAGCATCAAGTTTTCAAACAAGAGCAATAGGCAGGCTAGAAGTCCTAAACAATGAAAATAAGCATGTTGATTTCAGCCATCTCTTTCTGGGTGTCCCTCCATAAAAGTGACCTGCTGTCACTCACATCTCTGACCCCACCAAGGGGACCCCAGCCAGTGTTAATCAGCACTGTCATTTCCACTTGGTCCCCGGATTCTCCCAAACTGAGAGCTTCCACTGACCTGCATGTATAACCACCCAGCTAGCTAAGTCTGCCAGGATCTAACTTGCCTTGCACGGCTGGCTCACATATTGGCAATGCCCCATCTGCCTACTAACGAATGATGAATCAAAAATATCCTGAATTGAGTATGTACAAAATGGATACAGAGTATTCACTAAGCAACATAGCGTAACATGTGTTTGCATGTCATTTATAGTGTATTAGGTATTATACATAACCCCAGGTGATTGAAGTATATGAGAAGATGGGCATAGAGTCTGTGCTAACACCACACCATGTCACTGGAGGACGTGAGCATCTGTGTCTGCTGATATTTGAGAGAAGGCCTATTCTCCACAGATACCCAGGAAGAGCACCTTCAGTGAAGTCCGTGGACAGTTGTTTGCTGAAGCAGGTGGTCGATATGATCCAAATTTTCTCCATTATTATTTTATTTAATCCCTACCATGAAACCCCAAAAGACTGGAAGCATTATCCTACTTTACAAACAAGAGAAACAAAGACTGACTGGATTAGGTTGCCCAGTGTTTGCTAGAAGGTTAATCACACAGAACGAAACTTAGGAGCAGAGCCAGGCCTGTGGTAAGCCTCCATATCTGCTAGCTATTGTTCATTGGATTATTATACTAGAGGTCACGTCTTATATCAGGTAACCACGCAGGCTTTGCTGCCATGGGCTTTTTGGTGTCAACTAATCATTTGGATCAGCAGTGTGGTTTCAAGGAATTTATTATGTCATCTCCATCTCCGTATGCACCTATAAAAACAGAGATGGCAATGTAGAATCAGAACCCACAGCAAACACTGTGTACTGTTGTCATTTCCAAATGTCTTCTTTTTCTTTTAGTATAAACCACACCTTTAAAGTAAACTGTACATGCCTATACAGTAACTATTTATCAAGCTCAATATGACCCACACTTACATGTCAGAACCCCATAAGCAACACAGTTAAAGCCTGACAGCTTGTTTCTTCCTACAGAGGTTCTACAATTTAGCAATATTGACCCCATACCATACTTAGAGAATCAGTCTCAACAAACACACCTTTGTTCAGAATGTCTCAGAGGAAAGCCACAAGACATGTTAAGTTTCTCCTTTTGCTTTAGATGTGCCTACGGTATCTCCAAGGGAACAGACAGGGAAATCATTTCAGTGAGAAGTGATGTAATGGAGATGCCACTGAGTCCCTGGGAGAGAGGTGTCACTTGAGCTGAGTGTTGAAGGATGATGGAGGAGGGTGGAAACATTCCTGGCAGGGCGACCTTGGGGAGATAAGTAGCCTGGAAGAGCTGAGAGGGTGGGTATGAACAAGAGGACCAGATGGCGAGAGAGGAGGCAGGGCAGCATCTCAGAAGGCACTGAGCCTAAAAAGTGCTTTTTCTCCCCCATCCATCTGAGGATTTTAAATCTCACCTAAGGCACTGGGAAGTTTCAGAACACTCTGAATGAAAGGAGCAATGCCATTAGACGTGTCTTCTTAAGGGGAAAGTGACATGGAGGCTGGAATTGGCCAGAAGGATGGAGGCAGGCCCAGCAGTTCGGCATCCCTTGCAAGAATATCCCAAGAGACCGTGGATGGGCTGAGATAGAACTAAGTGTAGTGTAAATGGAGCACTTGCCTATCGGGAGGAGACCCTGAGGTCAAGCCCAATCAGTGTTCTGCAGGCAGGCAGGCAGGTCAGGAGGAGAAGCAGGTTTGGGAATAGGAAAGTACAGACAGTTGGACTGTGGCTTCCTATCGAATACCTGGATGTTTCTGTCCCATGAACCATGGAAAGATGGGAGAAGTAGTTCTGAGGGGAGCCTGGTGTGAGACATGAATTTATGAAAGTGAATGTAGCCATATCCATGGGTAATAAGGAACCATCCTGGCCCTAGAGAGAAGATAGTGCCAGTCCTGTGCTCTCACAGCCTGGAATGCTGGCGTATGACTAGAAATTACCTTTTAAAAAATGATTCCAGCCGGGCAGTGGTGGCGCACACCATTAATCCCACCCAGCACTTGGGAGGCAGAGGCAGGCAGATTTCTGAGTTTGAGGCAAGCCTGGTCTACAGAATGAGTTCCAGGACAGCCAGGGTTACACAGAGAAACCTTGTCTCAAAAATAAACAACAAACAAACAAACAAAAAATTCCAGAGTCACAAGATAAGAAAATGGGTAGTTAATAATCACCAAGAACTTGTGCATTTTTTTTCCTTAACTTAATATTTAAACTCATGAACTCCATTGGAAATGGTGACTTTTATTTATGGATTCTATCTGTCTTAGTCAGGGTTTGTATTCTTGTACAAACATCATGACCAAGAAGCAAGTTGGGGAGGAAGGGGTTTATTCAGCTTACACTTCCACACTGCTGTTCATCACCAAGGAAGTCAGGACTGAAACTCAAGCAGGGCAGGAACTTGGAGGCAGGAGCTGATGCAGAGGCCATGCAGGGGTGCTGCTTACTGGCTTGCTTCCCCTGGCTTGCTCAGCTTGCTTTCTTATAGAACCCAGGACTACCAGCCCAGGGATGGCACCACTCACAATGGCCCCTCCCTCCTTGATCACTAATTGAGAAAATGCCTTACAGCTGGATCTCATGGAGGCATTTCCTCAAAGGAATCTCCTTTCTCTGTGATAACTCCAGCTTGTGTCAAGTTGATACACAAAACCAGCCAGTACACTGTCTATAAAGCAACTGAGGGCAGAAATAGAGTAGAAATAAAAAATGGCTGTGTGTGTGTGTGTGTGTGTGTGTGTGTGTTTTGCAGGGCTATCAATAAGTGTGTACATCCATGAAGGAAAGCATTGAAGCATGCTGTTTACACACAGCTTGTGATTTACAAAGTGAGTTTGTCTCACAGGGAAGGGGTTGCTTACCCCAGTATCTTCAAGATGCAAAGGTAAAGCCAAGGAAAAACCAAAAGGGGTGAATGCGAGTGCGCGCCCCAGCAGTACAGCTGCCAGCTGGCTGAAGGTTGTTGCTGATTTTGTAAAGAGCAGCAAGTGTTCTCAGTGGCCAGGCTTTTCTATGGTAACCACAAGCTTCCTTTGCAAAGCTTATGCAGCTGCATAACTTTGTAAAGGTTTACTTTTATTTTTAATCACGTATATATGCCTGTGTGTGGGTAGGTGCATGTGGATGTGGGCATATATGGTTTTGATATACTATGAGCATGCATAATTGGAATAGCTTAATCAATACATTTTAACAGGCAGATATTGGTTTTTTTCAAAGGGTGAAGTCACTGGGATTAAACAACAAACAAAAGTCAGAGCTAACTGCATGCTCTCAGCCCTGACTCACTGTCCCTGTGAGGGAATTGGGTACCACCCAGCAATGCCACAGGCATCCCCTGTGGTAAACCAGAGAGTCTAACATGTCCCAACACTGCCATGAGAAAGGTGAGTGGAAATTTTTTAAATCCTACCTAGCTCGCTCCAGGCAATCCTCCCAGAGAAAAGTTGCTCAAAGGAGTACCTCAGGGCAAGCTCTGTTTTGTAGGGTTGTTCAGTCATTGTCTGCGTTCAGCTCTTGTTTTGCTTTGTTTTCTTCTTCTGGTCTGGTCCGGCTACAAGAAAGTAACCTTTCTAAAGGCAAACATTACACACTCTTGTTGTGGATAGCCCTGGCCTTGTATTTTGATACTAATTCCCCTTTCCCGTGAAGGGCTGCAGAGGAGGTGTGAGTCATTACACAGGTGATTTCTAGTGAACCTTCTGCCCATCTTCATTTGTAAAATAAAGGCTGGAGCCAGTGATTGGGCAGAGGAAGGGGAGGTGGAGAAATAAAGGCTGGGGAGAGAAGAGAGAGAGGGATGATGACTGGAGGACGACTGGAGGAAGACAATGGAGGATGGAGACAACAAAGATGACGGAGACAGCAACAACTGGAGAGAGAAGAGAAAGAGGATGACTGGGGAGAAGAGAGGAGAGAGAAGATGATGGAGGGCAAAGGAGAGGATGACTGGGAAGCAGGAGGTAGAAGGACAGGGTAGACGCAGGGTCTGGAAAGCCCTCAAGTTATAAGGGTCTCATAGCTGAGGAACAGAGTAACGTAGAGGTATCTGCCCAATCTAGGCTTACAGACTATATTCATAATTACTGAGTTGTGTTTTCATTGACCAGTCCTGATTGGGTTGTAGGTTTAAATACCTCCCACAACACACTCCTTTCTCCATCCCCCAGTACCTGACATGGTATCTGGCATATTTTTAGAATTTTGTAAAAGTGAGGACCAGGATGCAGAAGCCCTGCTGTGATATGACCTTTCTCTGAAGGATAAAGAAAGAAAAGTATGTTATTAGCCGCCTTGAAAGTTTCCAGCTCGTGATCTAGGGCTACTAAAGTAGAAACTTTTTTCTCTTCATGAGACAGTACCTTAGCCCATGTCCTGTTTCCGCAAGAGCATGCTTGAGACAGGCTGATGTATACAAAGCCCAAGGGGTGATGCTGAATCTTGTCAACAGGATTTAATTCAGAAGGAGGAGATAGTGAGGTACGCAGCCGCGTGTGTCTGGGAGTCTCCAGAAGAGATTCACCAAAGAGGATGAAGTCATATGGAGTATGAGCAGAACTATCAGTGGTTGGGAGCTCTAATGGAACCAAAGCTGAAGAAGAAAGTTAGCTAGCACAGCCTTTCTGATTCCTGCTCCTTAGCTGTGAAGATGTAAGCTGCTGTCCTTCCCTGCTGTGACAGGCAGAAGCTTCGGAAACCACGCATGAAAATACTTCTTTCTCCCTTCAGGCATGGAAAAGGGAATGGAAAAGTAGAACTCACACAAAATGTTTGGTTTGGGAGACTGGAGGCTGGGCAGGCCAAGAGCATGTATTTGCCTGGTTGTTGGGTAAAAAGGCGTGAGCAGATGAGAAGAGGGCCTGAACTCCCATCCGACTGGGTCAACCCTATGAGAAAGGCATCAATCTGTCTCAAATGGGGGCTCCACACCATGCCCCACACACCTTACACTAAGCTCACGTGGCCACGCTGAAGTATAAAGTCCTGACTTTTCTTCAAACTATATCAGTGAGGCTGTTGAGGTTGTTCAGTGGGCAAAGGGCCTTGCTCCGGGACTGTGAGGACAAGAGTTCAGATCTCCAGCATCCACGGAAGAAGCCTCTTTGGCAGCACAGGCCTGTCATCTCAGGAGGTGAAACAAGAGCATCCTTGGGGCTCTCAGACCCACCAATCTAGCCATATAGGCAAGCTCTGGGTTCAGTGAAGACCTTGTTTCAAGAAATAAGGTGGAGGCTGGAGAGATGGCTCAGTGGTTAAACCACATGCTAAGCAATTGTTGAAGACCAGAGCTCAGATCTCTATAACCAATGTAAAGTTGAGTAGGCAAGGAGGTTCACCTGTAATTCCATCTTCAGAAGGTAGAGATGGGAATCAGGCAGGGCAAACTAGACAGCTGGACCGGCCATAAAGCAAGCTCTGAGTTTAACTGAGAGACTAGGTCTTGTTGAAGGAGATATAACACTGATCATCCTGGGGACTTCACAGAAGAAGTACCTATACATACATACATACATACATACACACACACACATACATACACAAACAGAGAGAGGAAAAGAGAGGGAGGGAAGGAGGGAGGAAAGAAGAGGGAGGGAGATACACACACACATACAGAGAGAGAGAGAGAGAGAGAGAGAGAGAGAGAGAGAGAGAGAGAGAGGAGAAAGTACTGGCATTTGCTACCAGGCTTGACCTGAGCTGTAGTCCTGAAACTCACATGTTGGGAAATGAGAATTGACTCCTGGGATTTGTCCTCTAACCTCCACACATGTGCAGTAGCATGTATGAGCCCAAACATATACGCATGCACACAAAGTAAATAAATAAATGTAATAAAAATTTGTCTTAAATACAAATAAAGTGGAAAATAATTGCCTGACGTGGACCACCAGCTTCCACATGCACCTATACAACACATATGTGAACACACATACATACATGTGAAGACACACACATACATGAACACACATAGGCACACAAATTCTTATTATTGCTAATTGTTTCCAATAGTGGCTTTCATATTTTCATTCATCCATGAAACCATCGTATCAACTCACGTTACCTCCCCATCCCCTCTGTTTCTCTCCCCTTGGTCCTCCTCCCCATCCCCTCTGTTTCTCCCTCATTGGTCCTCTTTCTATTAACAGCACTTTCCTGTTTCTGTATCTTAATTGTTTAATTCTTGAATTTTTTTAAATTTGAAGTGTTTTAAGTTCAAATTTCCATAGGAAATAAAATATTCAATATTTGTCTTTCTGAGTCGTGCTTTATTTCACTCAACATGAAGTCTCTCAGTTTTATCCATTTTCTTGCAGGTGACACTACCTTATTTTCCTTTATGGCTAAATAATAGACTGTTGTGTGTATATATCTTCCACATGTTTTCCCTTTCATCTTCTGATGGGTACACAGGCTTTCTGTAACTTGACAGTTCTGTGATAAACATAGGATATGGTTGTATCTGTGCGATGCTGATTTCATTGCAGGCATGTACCCAGGAATCACATGTAACTGTGTATGACATGAGGGCTTTGAGGAACCTCCACAGTGGTTTCTACAGTAGCTGCACTAATTTACACTCCCACCGACAAACACTGTGTAAGGTTACATTTCTCCCCATTCCCAGCCCCATCTTTGCCAACGGACAACAGCTACTCTGAGTACAGTGGAAAGGGATCACAGCACAGTTCTGATGTGTAAAGACACAAATGGATTTTCATGTATTTAAAAAATTGTATTGCCAGTGGTGGTGGCACATGCCTTTAATCCCAGCACTTGGGAGGCAGAGGCAGGTGAAGCTCTGTGAATTTGAGACCAGTGTGGTCTACAAAGTGAGTTCCAAGACAGCCAGGATTAACAAAAACAGAAAGAAAGAAGAGAGTAAAAAAGAAAAGGGAAAAAAAGAAAAAAAGATGTTGTACTAATTGTTTGAGAATTTCATACAAAGTGTTTTGATTATATTCACCGTTTTCCCCACACTCCTCCCAGATCCGTGCCCATTTCCTCTTCCACCCAGGGTTGTGTCCCTCTTCATTTTTTAACCCCCTAAAGACCAATTAATGATTCCCAAATAATCTTGAATGGGGGCTCTTCCACTGGAGTGTGGTCTACTTACAAGGAGTCTTAGAGATAACTGAGTCTCTCTCACAGCCCTAACAATCGCCAATAGCTTCTTGGCCAAGAGTCAACTTTATGCTCACCTTCTTTCTCCATGTTGGCATTTCGTCTGACTTGGGCTTGCACAGATCTTATGCGTGCTATAATGACAGCTGTTAGTTTCTATGTACAGCTGCCCTGCTGTGTTCAAAAGACATTTTTCCTGGTTATCCACCATTCTGGGAGGAAGAAGTGTGGTAGATATGGTCCATTTAGGGATGAGAAGTCTGCAGTTTCTGATCCTCTTCACTTTGACCAGTTACACGTCTTTATTAACCACAGTTACTGCAAGTAGAAACTTCTCTAATGGGAATTGAGACATTCATTATATATGGATATAACAAGAAGTTATTAGGAATATTTAATACGATATCCATTCATCAGTAGGTTCTCCCATAGAACCTATGACCTGTCTAGCTATAGGTTTTTGGCCCAATAATGGTCCCAGGTATGGGTTTCATCTTTTGGAGTGGGGCTTAAATATAATCCTAGAGTGGTTATATCTTAGTTAGAGTTTCTATTGGTGCAATAAAACACCATGATCAAACAGCAAGTTGGGGTGGAAAAGGTTTATTTTTGTGTAAACTTCCATATCACTGTTCATCATTAAAGGATGTCAGAACAGGAATTCAACCAAGGCAAGAATTTGAAGGCAGGAGCTGATGCAGAGACCATGATGAAGGGCTGCTTGCTGGTTTGCTCATCATGGTTTGCTCACCCTGCTTTCTTATAGAACCCAGAGCCACCATCCCAGGGATGACACCACCCACAATGAGTTGGGTATTCCCCCAGCAATCTCTAAGAAAATGCCTTACAGGCCTGCCTAGAACCCAATCTTCTGGAGGCAGTTGGTTTTGTGAACTTGTTTGGTTGGTTGTGGGTAAGGGTACCAGCCCTATGTGTCCGTGCAGGTTTACTATATTTTAATTGATTATTCTACTCATTCCCTTTTCACTCTATCCTCTAAAAAACAACAAACATCAAGGTCATAGTATCTTAGTCTCAAAGTATCTTAAGGAGCCAATGAGATGGCTGTCCCAATGAGATCCAGTCATTCGTCTGATAAACAGTACACATCCAAGTTTAGCTCTACAAGATCCCGTGCCTAGCATGCATGAGGCACTAGCTTCAAGCTCAGCAAAGAAAATGTAACAAAGTCCCAAGACCCTATTTCGTTTAGAATGCAGAGCTCACAAATAGAAAATTAAGCTCAGAGATTTTTAAATAGTCATTTTTAAAAAAAATACACTTAAAACATTTATTGTGTGTCTTCCTGTCTGTCCGTGTAAGTATGATGTAGTATGGTACATGTATGACAGTTAAAAGACAACTTACTGGAGTCAGTTTTCTCCTCGCTGAGCCATCTCATTGGCTCCTTAAGATACTTTGAGACGGCTACCTTTAAACTCTTCAACTACCCCAGACATTGGTGTGTACTGAAGAGGAAACATATGGCTTGCAATTTCCTGAGCACCCTGCTTCCTGACTCTGAGCTTCCTGAGTAAAGGCCTTTTCCCACCCTTTCATCTCTGTCATTTTGGAAATCTGGGACAGTGGCCAGTGTCCTTTTGGTTGCCATAATGAAGAGAGAAAAGACTATGCGAAGTGCGTATTCACAAGCAAGCGATTACAATTTGGCCTTTATCTCTCACACTGTACAAAAATAGCTCAAAACAGATCAAAGATTTTGATGTAAGACCCGTAACCCTGAAGCAACTGAAGGAAAACATATGGGGATTATTTTTTTGAAAAGGACCCCAAAGGCACAGGAAACAAAAATCACAAATTGATAAATGGGGTAGTACATTAAACTAAAAACCTTCTGCACAGCAAAGGAAGCAACAAACAGAGCAAAGACTCAGCCTACAGAACAGGAGAGCGACTCTGCCAGTCATTTGTCTGATAAACAGTACACATCTAGAATGTTTAAAGAATGAAAAGAAAACAGCAGTAGAAACAAGCAATCCAATATAAGAATGGACAAATGATCTGAATTACCACTGCAAAAGAAGAAACATAAGTGACCAATAAATATCTGAAAAATGTTCAGCCATTATGAAAACTGAAATTAAGCTACGAGGAGAGACTAGGGATATAGC
The DNA here is from genome assembly GCF_004785775.1 of Grammomys surdaster. Classification (NCBI taxonomy): domain Eukaryota; kingdom Metazoa; phylum Chordata; class Mammalia; order Rodentia; family Muridae; genus Grammomys; species Grammomys surdaster. The sequence goes on along the minus strand of NW_021604630.1, from coordinate 12,552,654 downwards.
TTGCTAGTAGAGCACTTCCTTATTAGCCGGAAGGTCCTGGGTTAGCTCCATCTCAGCCCAGCTAGTTGGGCTACTATATAAAACTAGAGTAAATAGCAAGTTCTGGTGAATATGTTCACGACGAGAAATGCTATGTACTCGGCAGAAACGTAAAATAGTAGAGGAATTATGAAAAATAATATGAAGGCTCCTCAAGGTCACACACCACTGTTACTTGATGGTAACACATAGCCATGCCTTCTGGAAATATGAAACGCTTGCAGCTGAAGCAAAGAGAACATGATTCTTTGAAGGGTCACATGGAATCAGGGTTATGGAACTGTATGTAGTTCCTTCATCCATCTGAACCTTTTTGGTCAAGGAACATGAGGAAAAAATGTCACCTTAGCCAAACAATAAGGTTGCACACTTTCAATCCCAGCACTCACAGGGCAGAGACAAGTAGATCTTTGAGTTCAAGGCCAGTATCATCTACAGAGTGAATTCCAGGACAGCCAGGGCTACACAGAAAAACCCTGTCTTGAAAAATACTAAAAAAAAAAAAAAAAAAAAAAAGTCAACTTGAGGACATAAACAAAAAATTGGGGTAAGTCGGAAAGGACTTCAGGTACACAGCTCTGCAGAAAGGCTCAGGAGAACCATGAGGTTTTGTTCTTACAAATGTGGGAATTGCTGAAATATTTTTGTGGGGTGGTGGATAGGAGCTTTGACAGCCTTCCAGGATGAAATCACCTCTGGCCTTCTCTTAGAAATAAAGGTCTCACTTGTTCCTGGCTAGGGTGGACCACTCTATTTCCTGAAAAAAAAATTCCTGGCCATGCCTTCACATCCATCCCTCCTCCTCCACACAGCCTAATATTGCTAAGGTCTATAGAGTTGCCCCTCAGTGAATAGCACAAAACACAGTCTGTCTTGAGGGCTGGGCGAGGAGGAATCTCCCAAGAAACCGCCTTTCAGAATCTCAATCTCTTTTCTTTTCTTGCTACTTCGGCTTCCTTCTTTGGATAGAGCCAGATGTCAGAAAAAAATAGACGCCCAGATGCTTAATGATTTGGGTTCTAAATGAAGATTCAACACATTTTCATCTGAGAAGCTGGGGAAGCAAGGGCAGGGAACAGCTTATGCATTTGATCTGTTTTACAGAGAACAAGCCCAGATCCCACATTCAGCCGGGTCAAAGATAGCACCACTGCACACACAAACGAATGCTTGTGCGTGTTCTCTCTCTCTCTCTCTCTCTCTCTCTCTCTCTCTCTCTCTCTCTCTCTCTCTCTTCCTCTCTTCTTTGTGCTCTCTCTCTCTCTCTCTCTCTCTCTCTCTCTCGCTTTCTTTTTTCTTTTTTTGATCCCCATGGCCAGCTGCTCATATCACAGTGTTTCTTTGACTTTGTTGCCCTACCCTGCTGGACTCTTTCCTCCTATTATTTAAAAAATATTTGCTTATTTAGATGTATGTGTATGAGTGTTTGTTTGTATATATGTATGTATGTATGTATGTATGTATGTATGAATGCATGTATGAGTGATATATGTGCACCGTGGTGTATAGTGTCTAAGGATGCCAGAGGAGGGTGTCATATCCCTGGGACTGCAGCTTCCGACAGTTGTGAGTGCCTCCATGTGGATTCTGGGAACTTATCTCAGATCCCCTGAAAGAGCAACCAGTGCTCTTAACTGCTGAGCCATCTCTCGGCTCTCTTTTGATATCTACTTCCGCTTTGTTATACACTGTTGTGAAGTCCTTTCTGGAAATGGAAAAGGCCCAAGTGAAGTGTTTAAACCATTCAACTTCAAAGTCTCATCATCCCAAGCCGTAAGTGAAGCAGACTCTTTTCTTTTCTCTCTTACGACAGTAGTCCTCAACCTTCCTAATCCTTCGAGCCTTTTATACAGTTCTGCATGATGTGGTGACTCCCAACCATAAAATTATTTTCATTGCTACTATATAACTATAATTTTGCTGCTGTTATGAGTTGCAATGTACATATCTGGGTCTTCTGATGGTCTTAGGTGACCCCTGTGAAAGGATTGTCTGACCTCTGCAAAGGAATCATGACCCACAGGTCAAGAACCTCTGCCTTATGACTTCTGTTCAGAACACAATTGCAAAGTATACTAGCTGGTTTTGTGTCAACAAGCTAGAGTCATCAGAGAAGAAGGAGCTTCCGTTTAGGAAATGCCTCTGTGAGATCCAGCTGTAAGGCATTTTCTCAATTAGTGATCAATGGGGGAGGACCCAGCCCATTGTTGAGTGGTGCCATCTCTGGGTTGGTGGTCCTGGGTTCTGTAAGAAAGCAGGCTTAGCAAGCCAGTAAGCAGCACCCCTCCATGGCCTCTGTGTCAGCTGTTGCCTTCAGGATCCAGCCTTGTTTGAGTTCCTGTCCTGACTTCCTCCAGTTGATAAAGTATGATTTCAAGTGTAAGCTGAATCAACCCTTTCTTCCCCAACTTGCTTTTGGGTCATGGTGATTTTGTCACAGCAATAGAAACCCTAACTATGACACTAAGTAATAGTGTTTCTGTTGAAAACCACTAGCTCTCAATGACCACAACACTCTGTACAAATTCATGCAACCCAGAGTGCACTGGAGAAATAAGTTTGTTGAATGAATAACGGAAACCTTGAGAAAGGAAGAAACTGAGTTTAGCTACAAGGGTTGGAGAATGTCTCAGAGTAATAATCACCCACGTTCCTAGTTTCCTGACCCCAGTTACTGATTTAGGTTTGCCTTTTCCTTAGGAGAGCCCATGAAGGAAGAACATATCACAGAGTGGGTATTGGTGAGCATTGTTTACATAGGGACACATGGTGTATATTTTACACTTTGCCCCACCCAGCTGGTCTCCATTAAACCTATGACTACTCTGGTTATCTGTGGATTCTTCTCTTGCAAATTTGCCTGCTCACTAAAATGTATTTCTAAGTCCCTTATTAACACCCAAGGTGAAGGCTGGAGAGATGGCTCAGTGGTTAAGAGCACTTTAACTGATCTTTCAGTGGAACTGGGGTCAATTCCTAGCAACCCCCACCCCCACCCCAGCAGCTCATAACTGTTTATAATTCCAGTTTCAGGGACTCTGATATCCTCTTTGGCCCTTAGAAGGAACCAGGCACCTACATGTAAGCAAAACACTCATACACCTAAAATAAAACTAATATATCTTTAAAAAAAAAAAAATGAAGGTTTCTTGACAGGCATCAGAGGGTGTGTGGAAAACAGTGAAAAATTTAAGATTCCTGACTTCCATGCTCCCAGTTGCCAATAAACACAGAAAATTCTGTCTTAACTTCATATTATAAGTAAGGTCCGTTTTCACATGTAACTGTTTCTCGTTAGTGCCTTTTGATTCTTATTTTTTGGCACGTCTAGTTTTTGTTAGAATGACCCCCCCCAACACCACCCCCTGCAACACCTACCTTCTCTACGCACAGCTCAGAAATGCTGCCTACCCTTGAAAGATTAAGACTGTTATTGTGACATGCTTTGAGGACTAAACCTGAGATAAGGGTGCTACTGGGCATTAACTTTATGTAGTTGCATTTGTTCTTATTTTTGAGACAGAGACTCACGGAGGCCAGGCTGGACTTGAACTTGGTATACAGTTAGTTGAAGATGGCCTTGAACTCCTGATCTTTCTGATTCCACATCCCCAATCCTGGTATGTAACACCAAACCTGCCTGAGTCTCATTTAATGAGTCAACAACTTATGTTAAGGAGAATGTCTCAAATAGAAACTCACATAAAATAGAGTTATATATTGATAGCCGGGCGGTGGTGGCACATGCCTTTAATCCAAGCGCAGAGGAGTATCTCTGTGAGTTCGAAGCCAGCCTGGTCTAAAGAGCTAGTTCTAGGCCTACAGAAAGAAACCCTGTCTCGGAAAACAAAAAAGTATAAATTGATAATTGACAAAGATATGACACAAGAAACTAACATTTGTATTTTCCCTAGCATAGTGTTTGGCACTTAGATATTCCATATTCGTAATAACTGCACAGAATAAAGCTACCATGAATAACAAGAGCTATTTGAAGGCCGCACTATATCCCTGCAGAGAGAAGGGGGCTTATATCGTATCAAGTTGGTTTAGACTGTGACCCACTGCTGGCCAGTTCCAACTGAACCATTTCTTTACAAGAAGTCAAGCGATGGCTCAGTAGCAAGATCCACAATCTTGCATGAGTTCAGGTACCTGGGCTTGGGAGCAAGTGCTTCTTAGTCATTGGCCATTTTGTTTGAGGCGATTTTCCAGAGCCTGTCACGGCAGTCCTGTTTCGCTTGATGACCAGTCTGAGAAATGCATCATCAGGCAATTCCATCACTGTACTGACGCAGACCTGGCTGGGATGGACAGGTCACACCAGGTGAATCTCTGTTGCAGTGAAGAGATGTGAGTAACCAGAGATGTGTGAGGCCCGTAACTAATATAGCACAGTGTGCCATCTGACACCAGCCTTTGTCTTTAGAATTCACTCTAAAATATGAACCAAAAAAGTATAGTGCAGACAGATGCATGAACCAGCAACACGGTTACAGTTGCCAGGCCTTCTGTGTTGAGTGTGTACTTCCACACGAATGTCGACACGGTAGTCTCACTTAGGTCAGCATCCCTGAAATTTATTGTGCTATGATGTCATGGCGGCTATGATATCATTAGGCTATAGGGTTCATTATACATTCTTTCGGGGCCACGGCCTTATATGTGGCCCACTGCTGACCCAAACATCATGTGTCACGAGACATGTGCCTATAAAACGGGAAAGAAACACGCCAACTAACCAAGGCTATAGTGCAGTAAAATGGCGGCAAGAAGAGGTTCTGCAGATGCGGCTATCTGCATCAGCCTCCTCCACTCTTCCTATGCCGGGTCATCGGTGTGACCTTCACTACTGGGGTTCCTTTGACGTTGTCCAAACTTCACAGAGAGAAAGTCGATGCTAACAAATGTCACTGCTCCCCAACCTTTTCGACGTTTTTTAGAGGTTCCAAATAAGCCATAGGAGAATGCAACATCATCAACAAGAAGAACAAAAGAATCAAGATTTCCTAAAACCTGTAGCCTCGAGTCTGGGGCTTGTAGGTCACTGGTGACGAACAGCTTGCCTAAAGTTCACAAGGCAGGAGATTTTAATCTCCAAGGGTGGGTGGAGTGGGGAGGAGGAATCAAATCTAGCCCTGATTCTGCTGGCTGGCTCAGGACACAGAGAGTCGCTGTCTCAGGATACAGAAAAGTATAGCTGAGGAGGTCCCCACCCCCACCTCTGTGCCCCCAGCCTTATTTAGGTTCAAGTCAGTCAGATAATTTTCAGGCAGGGGACAGAAACCTGCTGGTGAGAAACTTCTCAAGTGTCACTGCTTGCAAAAGACCGAAGGAAAACAGAAAGCCCAGTTTATTATCCTGACAGGAAAAGATAACATCACTTTGCCCTTTTGGTTTGTTTAAGGTTAGGAACGGAGCATTCCTTGAAAGTTGCCTAAAAAGAGATTCTCAAACATTTCTTTCCTGTGTTCTTATTCAAAAGTGAATCTCATTATTAAAAATCCTGACTAATATCATATAAGACATTATGTGAATGTTCTCAGTTGTTAAGAAAGGGCTAGTAACTGATCTCGGCTGGATGGCAGCTCCAGGGGATGTTTCGCTGTCACTATATGTCAGTAAACTTTGCTTTAAATACCGGACTTGAGATCACATAAAAAACTGGCGACAAAATTAAATCAGCACTTTGACCCCAATAAACACATAGCACTTAATAGACGTGACCTCACTAGCGACTGCATTCTAGAAATACAACATTCACGAAACTAGATATCCTCAGATCGTAGTTCTGCAGGCTGTGTGAGGTTCACCTAAATCATTATAGTCTAACGATGAATTACCGAGCCTCAGAAAGAGGAGCGAGCTGGCACGTTCTGCACGCAGGAAGGACACTGCACGTGGATGGGCGTCCTAGTCAGTCTAGCGCAGTTGGGGCTTGGGGATTGAGGCGTGGCCGAGAAGCCAGTCCCAGGTGGTTGAGCCGGCCCAGCTGGGAACTCGACCTAGGGTGGCCAGGGGCGTGGCGAGCCCTCAGTCACGTAGCTCGGAGCCTTGCACCGTGGTTCTGCACTACCAAGGACTGTGGACTTCGCGAGGTCAGCAATTGATGGTGTAGGGATCATCTGGATTTTCCTAACCGCTTTTTATTTGCCTACTTGCTAAAAATTGACAGAAACCAGAAACCAGTACATTTATACAAGTTGCACATTTCAAAGGCGAGGGAGTGTCACCGAGGCTGCAATCTGCTCTGGGACCTGGGATTTCAGTAGCCTTCGGCAGATAAGGAAAAGCTCTAAAGGATGCAATGCCCCACCCCTACCCGCAGGCGCTACGATCTTGCCTCTCAGCATCTTACGCTTAGCATTTTTTTTTCTTTTAAGTTTGGTAATTTAAGACTTTGAAGCAAAGTCCTGGAGAAGACAATTCATTTCTTGCAGCCCTTCGTACGCTGGCGTTCCTCTGTGTCAATCACTTGCTCAATCGCTTAAGAGTCCCCACCTTTCCCCAACCTCCATCAGAGCTGACTACAGAATGTAGTCTGAAGAATGTTGACTTGCCCTGGTCCTTGAAGGCAGCATTGTTCACTATGGTTGAGCCTTAAGAAGATGTGAGCTTCATATAGCACCCAAGGATCAGGTCTACTCCTGCCACCATGACAGCTCAGGGTACTGCCCTTTGGTGTGGTGAAAGGAAATCGTTGTTTGAATTTTGGTCATTCTTTAAGGGCACAACACTTCAAAATTCTGGCCACACAAACAGGCTTCCAAGAGGATAATCGAAAGTAGAGCGTGTTAAATCGCCCATGCTGCGCTCCTCACCAGCGCTGTGCAGTTCCAAACGGAAGTGTGGGATGCCTTTGCTCCATCCCTTCATCATAAACACGGCAGCGGAGGGGCTCAGCTCCTTCCCCGGGGCACGGTATGAACCACAATAGGTGTTTGCCAGGTTAAAGCTAAGGTTACTGAGTGGGTAGTCGAAGCTTGTAATCCCAGCCACCGAAGGATAGAAAGTTCTGGGGAGGTGGGGGAGGGGGGAAGTATACCGAGGGAGTTCAAGTTCTGTTCGGGTAAATTAGTTAGGACCTCGCTTCAAATCCAAAGAAGGGAGAGCTCAGTGGTAGGTGGCCTGGGTAGCATTCACCGGCCCTAGTTAGCAAAGGAAAGAAAAGACGCAGGGTGTCGTGTGGGGGGAGGGGTAGCTTAGCCTGGTTCCAAAATTGTGCAACTCCTTTCCCAGCCCCCACCTCTGAGGCCCACACACCTCGGGGTAAGAGGGCCCATCCCTTGTCTGTCCTTTGTTAGCTTCCACTGGTTGACTCCTCTTCCCTACTCCCTAGGTGTCCTTCTCTGCGGGGTGTCACTTCCCTTATCATCCATTCCTCGCTGCTGCTTTCCCTAAATACTTGAGAGCGTGGCTAACACACCACTGGGGGTCACGCTATTGGTGGAGGTCAGTCTTCCCCTTTCGATCTACAGCTCTTGAGAACAGGAACGAGCCTCATTCTGTCAAGGTTTAGCTGATATATTTTAAGTTCTGCCTGACTTCTGGAGACTGGGAACAGATTTGAGAAAGGATGTGCTCCCCTCCTGAACCCAAAACCGGAAGACAGACAATAAACAAGAGAAAGTAAAAGATGCCAAAGGCTTCCATCTGGTTGTGGGGAACAATGAGCAGAGAGGGGGGCGGGGCAAGGCATCTCTCCCACGGTCAGGGAAGGCCACACAGAGAGCTAAGCTCTGTCAGCCTGAGGGTAGTGACTGAGGGAACAGTGGGTGTTTGCAGGCCTACCGAGCCAAGTGGTGAGGAGTGGGCAGGTTCTGGACCTTCAGTGACAGGGAAGCCGATAGGTTTGTTGGTGGGCTGGAGGCGAAGGCTAGGGAAACAACAGAAGAAGCAAGGGTCATGTCGAGGTCTTTGGCTTGAGGTGGACTGCAGGAGTTGCACTTGTGGGGTGTATCCTGGACTGTTAAGGAGACTGTGGCATAGCATTCTGGGTAGCCACTCAGGGGCTTGGCATGAGGGCCATGCACACAATGGCACATAGTAGGATAAAGAGAAAAGGGCTAGCTGACTAGATTAATCAATCAAGAGAAATACATTAGCTTAAAAGAGAACCTCAGTTACATAGATTTATGAATAAGAGTCAGGGCAGAAGTTTCAACCCCGCTCCCCCTCAATTCTATCTTTTTTTCTTTTTAAGGAAAGTGTTCGCCGGGCGGTGGTGGCGCACGCCTTTAATCCCAGCACTTGGGAGGCAGAGGCTGGCGAATTTCTGAGTTCGAGGCCAGCCTGGTCTACAGAGTGAGTTCCAGGACAGCCAGGGCTACACAGAGAAACCCTGTCTCGAAAAACCAAAAAAAAAAAAAAAAAAAAAAAAAAAAAAGGAAAGTGTTCAGCTGGCCAGGACTAATGAAATAGGCTTGTAATCTTCGTTACTCGAAATGCGGAGGCAGGAGGACTGTGAGTTTGAGGGCTGATTGGGCTACAGAGTGGGCTCAAGGCCAGCCTGAGTAACTTAATGAGACTGTTACAAATTAAAGTTTAAAAGGGGCTGAGGATACCCAGCGCCCGAGTTTGGTTCCCAGCACCCCAGGTGTAGATTCCTTCCCACCTCTTCCTTTGTGTCATCCTCTACATCTTTGCCTTCCTCTTCCTAGACATGGCTGCTCGATGCCAGTGGCATGTCAGCATTGCTATTTCCTGAAATGACCAGTGACCAAAGACCCTCAGCCCTGGAGTTGTTCCTTGATTTGAGAACAACTCTGGACCATTTAGTCTAATTCTACGAGGCTCCTTCTTACCCAGTTAAATGTCTATATACACAACCTACAGGATGAAATGTATTTGGGAATTGTTAAATCATGTCATGGCCCCTTTTTCTTAGGTTTGGTTATTTTTCTGAATCTCTTTGTGTTATTCTGGGGTAGTAATAAAACCTTGTATTTCTAGCATCTGGGAAGCTGAAGAAGGGTGATCCAGAGTCTGAGGCCAAATTGAGCTACATAGTAAGACTTTGTCAAAAAAAAAAAAAGAAAGAAAGAAAGAAAAAAGAAAAAAAAGAAAGAAAAAAGAAAAAGAAAAGAAAGGTAAAAAACCCTATTTTATTTTTTCTTCTCTCCCTGCCCCACCCCCCTCTGTGTGTGCAAAGACCAGAGGTCTATGGCAGCTGTCTCTCTTTATCATTCTCCACTTTGTAGACTTCTGTGGTGTCTGTTTTGTTTTGAGACGTCTCTTACTGAACCAGAAGCTCATAGATTTGGCAAGATTAGCTGGCCAGGCATCTCCCGGGATCTCCCATCGTTGCCTCTCCAGCACTGAGAATCTAGGTGCACACCACAATGCCTGGCTTTTTACATGTGTACCGTGGATCTGAGCTGAAGTCCTTATGCTTGGACAGCAGGCATTTGACCACCGAACATCTCCCCAGTTCCTATTTTAGCGTTTGTGCTTGCGTATTCTCCTTGAGTTTTCTTAGTTCTTGCCCATTGTTTGCTGGACTTCTATGTGTTTGTCTTCATATCTCTCAGAGGGTTTTTCTCCTGGCCAAGCTTTCCTTACAACCCACTATTCCTAAATGCTTACCTTCTCACCCATGGTACCTCATATATCAATACAGTCAGTTCTGGAGATGGGGAGTGTGATGTTTTGAATACGCTTGGCCCAGGGAGTGACACTATTAGAAGGTGTGGCCTTATTGAAGGAAGTGTGTCACTGTGGGCATGGGCTTTAAGATCTTCATCCTAGCTACCTGGAAGCCAGTCTTCTAGTAGCCTTCAGTTGAAAATGTAGAACTCTCAGCTCCTCCTGCACCGTGCCTGCCTGGATGCTGCCATGTTCCTTCCTTTGTACAGCTGTAAGCCAGCCCCAGTTAAACGTTGTTCTTACAAGAGTTGCCTTAGGCATGGTATCTCTTCACATCAAGACCCTACTAAGACAGAGAGATAAACACTTCCTGGCCTGGCTGTTCTCCTCCAAACCAGCTCTTGCCAGTCGTCACATGGAGCCTTTTCTGGGATCATTCCAGACATGCTTTCTTTTCAGGGTTGTTCAGCTAGACATTCACATACATTGTCCTAGCTGGTTTTGTGTGCCAACTTGACACAGGCTAGAGTCATCAGAGAGAAAGGAAATGCTTCTATGAGATCCAGGTGTAAGATATTTTCTCAATTAGTGATCAGTGGGAGAGGACACAGCTCAAAGTGAGTGGTGCCATCCCTGAGCTGGTGGTCCTGGGTTCTGTAAGAAAGCAGGCTGAGCAAGCTAGGGAAAGCAAGCCAGTAAGCAGCACCCCTCTATGGCCTCTGCATCAGCTCCTGCCTCCAGGATCCTGCCCTGTTGTGAGTTCCTTCCTGATATCCTTGAATAATGAACAGCATTGTGGAAGCTTAATAAAACCCTTTCCTCCCCGACTTGCATTTTGGTCATGGTGTTTTGTTGCAGCAGTAAAAATCCTAACTAAGACATACATTTAGGGTGTAGAGTGTTAAATTAACTATTGTAGAGTAACATGTAACCCTCAAACATTTCAGCACTGAAAACCAAACAAGAACAAAACTCAGTCACTATTTAATATACCTTGAGATTTCCTCATGAGCCTACAGTTAAAGCTTAGCCTGTGGTCATTTATTGGGGCTACAGGATCCAGTTCTAAGGTGATTTATTCATGTGGCTGGTAGGTTAGCAAGGGCTGTGCCTAGGAGCCCTCAGGGCTGCTGTAATATGTTTATGAGATGGTATGAGACCCCTGGAGAGCAAGATGGCAGCAGCTGCTTTGCGCTCTATAGTTTAGCTTTAGAATTTACACACCATTATCTCTGCCATTTTCTGTTGGTCACTAAGGACACTAAATAAGGTATAAGGAGACTGTCGACTTTGGTTGTCATTGTCTAAACTGCTAACTTATCCAAAACTCAACTCCCTGACATCCAAAACTCAACTCCCTGACATCCAGGCCATTTTTCTGAGATGGTTCCTCTCATTGATGAGGTATCTTTCTGCTCCTAGTATCCCTTGGCCACATATCTACCGTTATAGACACTACACTGAAATGGTTGAGTTACCATTTTCTCTTCTTGAGCTGGAGTGAGGAATAATAGGGTGTCTTATTTAACTAGATATCCCAATGTTTAGGGTATAAGTATGAACATAGTATGGGCGATGGTATGTCACAGCATAGTAGGCTCTTAATGGCATTTATACAGCAAATGCACAAATATCATTCCCAGTCACCAGCAGGAAACATTTTAAAAATCACTCAATGTATATATGTAATGTCCAAAATTAACTTGTGAGCCCCACCTGCCCTAGGACCAGGTAACTTTCTGGAATGCTGGGAGTTGTAGTTCTTAGAAAATAACAAAGTCTCATGGGAAAGTACAGTGACCTATATGTTTGTCTTATAGGCCTCTGCAAGTACTTGTCTTGGAACCATTGTAGCTGGGAAATCCCAGGGGATGGTACTGACCAAAGTCCATCTTTTGTTCAGTATTTAATATTTAATAAGACTTGCTTTAAATTTGGCCCAAAATGTTGGAACTGTTTTTTCCTCTGGCAAATCTTAGGATTGCAAATCACCTCAGGTTCTCAACTCTCTGCTACTTGATGCCGATGTTCAGGTTTGCGTTCCTCAATTTCATTTCTTATTCCATCTTGCTCACACCTTACTCAGGTCATACTCCTCGCTGACCCAGAAATTCCATTCCAGGGATTCATTCCAAGGATGTAATTGCACAGTTGGCAAAGAGGTAGCTAATAGCAACGGTCACTGCAGTTGTTCGTCTTGGTAGCTCTGTAAGAAGTATAAAGTTCCCCCAAATGGTAACTGGGTCAAATAAATTGAGCAATAATGAAACACAAGATTAGGTCCTTGCTAAAGTATTAATACAGAAACATATTCACTGACATAAAAATGATGTCATTTGATGTTCTTATAAGAAGTATCAGAAAGGCATACAATTTTATATTTAATTGTGGTAAAGTACTTGACTGAAAATTTACCTTTTTTACTTAGTTATTATTCTCTTTTCTTTTATATTGTTACAACAGGATCTTGCTATAAAGCTCAGGATGGCCTTGAACTCACAAAACACTTCTGTCAGCTTTCTGAGTACTGGGATGAGAGCTATGGTAAGGTTGACTACCATAACCCTAGTGTGGTGGCTTGAATGAAAATGATCCCCATAGGTTCCTATATTTGACTGCTAGGTTTCCAGTTGGTAGAACAGTTTTGGAAGGATTAAGAGGTGTGGCGTTGTAAGAGTAGTTTTAAAAGTCCATTCTGGGCTCAGTCTTACTTTCTCTGCTTACAGCATGCAGATCTGATGTAAACTCTGAGCCACTACTCCAGCGCCATGCCTGCCTGCTTGCTGCCATGTTCCCCACCATGATGAGATGATCATGGACTAACCCTCACAAACAGGGAGCAAGCCCCAGTGAAATGCTTTCTTCTGTAAGTGGCCTTCGTCATGGTTTCTTTTCACAGCAATAGAACATTAACAAGACATTTGGTGTACAGTTCAGTGATACTAAGTGCAGTTACCATCTCTCATGCAGTCAGTCTCCAGAATGCTTTTCTTCTTGCAGTACAGAGCACCCAGACCCACCAAATTCCTTTTTCCTCTTCCTTCAGCCACTACCTACCACCACTGTACATCTGTCTACATAGGCTTGTCATGTTAGTGATCTCAAATGAGTGAAAGAAAGCAGTTCTTATCTTTTTGTGCTTGGCTTATTTCAGTTATCTCATGTTTCACTGAGGGTGTTATCAGAGGTCAGTCTTCTCTCTTTTTAAGGATGAATAATATCCAAGTATGTGTTTGTGTGTGTGTAATAAATGTTATGAATTTATTATATTAGCCACTGTCCATTGACGGTCATTAGGTTTTTGCTTCTTCATTTTTATATCATGAATAACTTCTATGAGAGTCTACTACTGTCTCTTCAAGACCTTGTTCTCAGTTTCTTGCTTGGTTGTATAGGGTTTCTCTGTATAGCCTTGGCTGCCCTGGAACTTGCTCTGAAGACCAGGCTGGCCTCAAATTCTCAAATGCTGGGATGAAAGGCATGCGTGGCCACCACCCAGGTTCAGGTTTTTATTTTTATTTTTTTTTAGGTCCTCTATGTTATATAGCTATGTGCTTCTTGTTCAGAAATGGTCCCCTGGTTCTATCCTAGGACACCCTGACATCATTTCACTCTTGGGTCTTTGTCTTTCATTTCTCATTCTCCTTTGTGAGAAACTCTTCGCCAATCACCTCCCTCTCCTATCAGTGTTCACTGTACCTCAGTGGCTGCTCTTGATGGGTCTTCTCTCCTTCCGTGACTTCTGTCTACTTCTACTGTTCAAGCTCTCATCTGCGTGCTACTGATTCCAAACTAGTGCACACACCGTCTTGGAAAGCCTGTCCTATGTATGGTCCCCATTTATTCTGTATCCATCTTCTATTTTCTACCCTGTCTCTCTGTCTTGTCCTATTAACCATTTATGGGCTTCATCGATAGTCTCTGACTTCCAGGAAGGGTTTGTCCTGTGATGGTTTTGAACGAGATCTTAGAGTCTGGAGGCACGTGAGGTTCTTAAATTTCTTAGTGGGTCCCTCAGGTTGGCTGTGTCATACTCCTGAAAGTCACAGATCTCAAGAGGTTGCTCATTCCTATGTCTCTCTCTCCCTTCTTCTCTTTCTCTTTCCCTTCCTTTCCTTCTTATTCTTTTTTTCTGATCTTTAATGCTAGCTGTAGAAATATAGCTCTACGTGGCTGTTGTCTTCAACGACCTACAGTAGCACAGATCTTTTTAAAAACTCCACTCACATTACTGAAAAAACAAACCCATATATTAAACTTTCCTGCCAGGATCCTGACCTGACACCTCCTCTTGCAAGAACTAGTCATCACAAACATCACAACCCAACACAGGGCTTCTTGTCTTCCTATGCACCTTCTTCCTCTTGCTGTCCGCTGTCTTTGCAAATACACCCTGTGGTCATACCTGGTGTGCCTGGGTTCCACGTGATTCCTCAGTCTTAATTGTCCTCACTCTCCACGTTATCTGACACCAAGCCTATAAATTGAGCTCTGCCAGAGATAACCCCCTCTTATCCTTTAGCTCTTAGATTATGCATCACCATCTCAAAATACCTTCCCCTGCCCAGCCTCCTTCTATCCTCCTTGCTCGGGTTTGTTTGACTCTTAAGGAAGGAAAACATTGACTGATCTCACTCAGGAAGTGTGTGTTTTACCTCTACGTTTTGTTCTTTTGGTAGAAAGAGTGACTCTGAAGCTATTAAGAGATAAGGAATACGCCTTTGCACAGTGCTTCACTTTGGATAGCAGCTTTTACCAGCTAATCCAGAGCAGCTGACTTACGCTTCAAAAATCTCAGACCTGCACCCATACTTTCTTTAAAGCCTTCTAGGGAACAAGCCAGTGGGACTTCTCCACTCTCTGCACTGGTAGAAATATAGTACTTGACCTTACAGGTTTTAAGTAAGGCCATTTCTTTTTGACATTTATTACTCCGTGGTAGTAAGTGTGCTGTATCAAAAGGATACAAATAAATACTCCAGAAGTCTACTCCCAAAAGAAGACATGGAAACAAAACAAAACAACACACACAATGATCTGCACAATCTCCAAGTCTCACGTTCTTGATCATTCTTATTTGGGAACACTTCATAGCAGAGTGTCATCATCTCCTAACCCGGTATTTTCTTGACTTTGTTTTAGATCCTCTCTCGTCTGCATCATCTAATGGAAGGTTCATGTACTCATCAAAGCCAGCAAAACAACCCTCCATCCTCTTGCTGCTCTGGACCCACACTGGGTGTGACGTGCATTCTGCAGTACCAGACTGAAGATGAGGTCAGTGAGCTGCATCATCACATTCTGCATCTTGTGGCCCTGGTCATGGGACACCATGGTGGAATCTCACACAAAGGCAATCAATGTCTTACGTGCTGAAGGATTCGGGAGAACCTGTATAAAAGAGGGAAGGTTATAGAGGATGTGGTTAACACATTCCAAGGGACACTTACTGATGCTATGGCTAATCCACAAGAGGTTGAAATGTCCTAGCTGGTCTTCAGTATACGTCTCCCAGGAAGGAGTTGCTAATGTCAGTGAAGGAATAATATACTTGCTACCAAGAATGAGGGAGAAAAGACAAAGACCAAAAGCTTCCTTCCTCCATGTCTTGCAACCAGAAGGTGTGGCCCAGAGTAACATAATTTAGAGATATTCATGAATACTTTGACTGAGTTGGTGGCCACTCACCAGAATATAATTTAAACTAGTGTTTTCCTCATGGCTCTGGAACTCATACTAATGGTTTACCTGACACATTCAGCTTTTGTAAAAACAATTTTCAAAAAAATGTTTGAATTTTTTTTCAATTTACTAAGGTATTTTTGAAACAGTGTTTCTCTATGTAGTTCTTTCTGCCCTGGAACTAGTTATATAGATTCAATTTGCCTGAAACTCTCAAGAGATCCTCTTGTCTCAGCCTCCCAAATGCTGGGATTAAAGTAATATATTACCATGTCTAGCTTTTTTTAAAAAAAAAAATTATTTATATTCCTTCTCTCTCTCTCTCTCTGTGTCTTTCTGTCTCTGCCTCTCTCTCTCTCCCTCTCATGCACATGCACACAGCCCTGCCACCCAACCCCCACTATGTGGAGGTCTGATGACTACGTGTAGGAGCTGGTTCTCTCCTTCCACAACATGGCTTCTAGAGACTGAACTCAGATAGTCAAGCTTGGTGGCAGGCACTTATCCCCACAAAGCCACCTCATAGGTCCCTGGAGTGACAATTTCAAGCTAAGAATAAGATTAACTTCTTAGGTATGATGGCACACACCTCTAATACAGCAGCTCTTGAACACAGAGGCAGAAGGAATGTAAGTTCAAGGGTAGCCTGGGCTGCCTCAAAAAAAAAAAAAAAACCCAACAAAACAATGACATTCTTTGTACTTGTTGTCTGCTGTCTTCAATGCCTCATTTACATAGGGAGAGACCTAGGCACGTATCCCTCACATGACCCACTGGCCCCACCTTGTCATTGAGAGTTGTCAAGTCCCATTAAGCCTCCCAAACACTCAGGCTTTCTATTCTGGTTTAGCTGAGGACTCCTGCATCTGCTGGAGCAACAGCTTAGATAATCAGGGCAAGTGCATGCTAGGAGCTCCCGAGGTCCCTCTTTGGTTGTCCAAAGCCAAAGGAAACTGACTAGCATGCACAGCCTCAGCCTTTCCCTGTCTCGTGTTATCAGTGCTTGCTACCTTCTACAGAGGCTTGGATGGACAACTACAAAACAGAAGAGGTTTTTGTCTGAAAATAATTGGGCTGATATTTTGTAGTATCAAAAGGCTAGTATCTTACCCCCTTTATTTCTCTTCTCTGTGAGTTTTTATGATACTGGGAAAATTGAAGGGAAATATTTGAACAGTGAGGGTTTGAGCCACATAGATCTTCCTTTCCCTTATTCATGCCTGTGACTTTAACCAGATGGTGTTAATGGGGCCTTTCTGATGGCAGGCCCATTCTACACCTTCTACTAGGTCCATTAGGGACGATGAGTCTATGTTTAACAAGGAAATGTTCAAACCAAGAAGCTGAGCATGCCAGAGCAACAGAGGTAAGCCCTGAGTGTCACCATTCCAGAAAGCCAGCATGGAAGTGGAGGTTGGCGTTGAACTGAGAATACGGCAAAGAAATGGATAAAAAAGGTTAATGTGGCCACTTAGAATGTACACTGGTCTCCCAGTTTTGCTTTACAGAGCTCAAATCATTGCAAGTTGGAGCATTTCTGGACATCTCTCCTGCTGCCTCTTGGTCTTCTCTGTGGTGTCCTGGTAGCTAGACCAAGCTCCAGAATATTCTAATCAGAACATATGTCCAGTACAGAGCTGGGGGGTTGTAACGACTACAAGCCTTCCTTGAGTTGATGGCCTTCTGCTTCCTTAATAAAATGTATTGTTTCCTTGCTCTGTTTTAGAAAAGCCGGCCTAAAAGGGTACCTTATAATAAGTTAGGTGACTGGCAATGAGGTAGCAGAGAGGAAGTCCTGTTTCTCCTGTGATAACGATGGGAGAGAAGCCCATCTTTCCTCCTGTGTCATCATCAGCACTCACCATTGATGGGGACACTCTAAAGAAGCTGGCATAGTAGACTTGCTTTTGTTTTTAATTCTTAAAGTCTTTTATTTCTTTCTTCCTAGGAGACAGAGTTTCTTTTGTAGCTTTAGCTGTCCGGAAACTCCCTCTGTAGACCAGGCTAGCCTAGAAATCACAGAACATAGCTGCCTCTGCCTCCCAAGTGCTAAGAGTAAAGGAATGTGTGTCCACTGCCCAGGAATTTTAGAAATTTTTAATTGAGAATTTTATTTACCAGTACTATATGTATATCATTTTTTCTTGCCCTTCCCTCCCTCCAACTCCTCCCAAGTTCCTCCTACTCCCTCCCAAATGTATAACCTTATTATTGTCATTATTATTATTATCTACACATAAATATGCAAATACACATACAACCTGTTAAGTCCATTTCTGTGTGTTTAAAGGTGACTCCTTGGGGACATGTCTTTGGAGAGGTCTAACTTTCACTCTCTTAGCAGCCATTAGTTGCCGGTAGCTCTTCATCTAGTAGTGGGTCTCCATCCACATTGACACGTGGATCAGTGTCTTGTAGGTCTTGTTCAGGCACCACCATGTTGGGGTTCCATGGCTGCAGCTCCCTGTCACACATAGAAGACACTGTAGACTTTGAAAGGAGATTTTTATTTTTTTAGCAGTCTGTTGTAAGGTATTATGGAGATGGTTCAGCCAAAGTAGGATCATCTTCATGAGATCAGCAGTGCTTACCTGAAAGGGTCCATCAGCGAATGAGAGGGTAGGAAGCATCATTGGACCCTCACAAGGTGTTCCAGTCACTCCTGCCTCCCCTTTGTATGCAATTTTTCCCTAATTGGAACCAACTTCATGGTCTGGGACAGATGCTAGAGTAGTATGTTGTGATTTGATCTGTCCTATGTATTGTAATGTTAAGGTCTAGGCCTATGAGTGACTTCTCATGTTTACAAGCTTTTGTTGTGCAAACCTTGTTCCTTGATTTAAAACTATTGGCTAAATAAAATTGGCTACAGTCAATTATTGGAGGGATTAGAGGTTGGTGGGTTTGGAGTGATCTAGTTGAGAGAGGAGAGGGAGGAGAGGAGGAAGCCGCCATGAGGGGAGATGGACCATGAGCACATGGCCAGGAGAAACAACAAGTGTCTGGGGTATACCACTAGGGGTATCCAGACCAGCAGTCAGAAGAGTAGATTATGGAATACCTACCAAATAATTGTCAAAGCCAAATAAAATAACTGTAGTCCGAGTCTCATTTATTTGTAAGCTAGTCAGGGGTAAGCTTAAAGTGGTTGTACTACATTCCTAAGCTGGGGAAGATGAGGGAAGAAGGCTTCATCCATGGATCCATTGAGGAGAGCCATCATCCATCAGGATACAGACCTTCCAGGGTTCCTGCATTAGATCACCTCACATCTGCTAAGGACCACACAAGATCTTTGAGTAAGCCTAATAAGTTCATTGTTCCCCAGGGTGAACCACATTGGAGACAAACCAGTTGGTTATTGGGAATCTTAGGAGGAAAAGGTAAATTCTTCTCAGGGAGAAAACTGTGGCAATACATCCTTACCATGAGACCTGCTGGGGTTATAGGAATTAGCTCTCAAATTAGCTTGTGAAGCCCATAAAGACACCAAGGAGCTTCAGTGAGGCATAGAAGAGGAAGTCAAAGGGAGGACACCATGGGAAAGGCAAGTGAAGGCTCAAGGAATGACCACCCGGCCCGAAGGAAAAGACCAGCCTCAAAAGCAAATGCCAGCAGGGCTGTGGCTGTGCCTTAGAAAGAGCATTTCCCCAGCACGAGCAAGCCCATAGACAGTGCTAAAAGGGAAAGGGCCTGGCCTAGTGGTGTATGACTATAATCCCTAAACCCAAGGTGCTGAGGCAGGAAGTTACTGAGTTTGAGGCCAGCCTGGGCTACACAGACCAAATCTCAAACAAAATAAAACATCCAGAATGTAAACAAACAAACAAAAAATTAACCTGGAAAATGACATCCTGCTGCCAAGGACATTTCCTCTGCCTCAAAGAATAACAGCATCTTGCTGAGGTAAAGAGGGAATAAAAACAAGCCAGAAATTAACCTCTCCCCTCCCCTCCCCTCCCCTCCCTTCCCCTCCCCTCCCCTCCTTTCCTCTCCTCTCCTTTCCTCTCCTCTCTTCTTTTTGAGACAGAATCTCTGTATGTAGCTTTGGCTGTCCTGGAAATCTCTGTGTAGATCCAGTTGGCGTAGAACTTGCAGAGACCTACCTCTGCCTCCAGAGTGCCGGTATTAAAGGCATGCACCACTTCATCAAGCTAGAGAAAATTTGTTAAGTGGCATTACGTCTCTCTCTCTCTCTCTCTCTCTCTCTCTCTCTCTCTCTCTCTCTCTCTCTGTGCGTGTGTGTGTGTGTGTGTGTGTGTGTGTGAATATGTTCTGTTATTGTTGAACTTACATCTGTCAGGTTTGGTCTAGATGCATGGGTTAGGTGAATCCTTGTCTAAATGAAACATGTTAGTATATTCTACAATGTCCTTGTTACAACCATACCAGGAGGGAAAGACAGAGTGCCACCAGCATCATGCTCTGTATGTTACCACAGGAGCAATCGGCATTTTACACACAAAGAACTCCATCTCTCCTCTTCCCTTTTTCTACCACCAGCCACAGGCAGGGCACGCAGCAGTTAGGAGCAGAGCTCAGGAACGGTGGTGAGAGGGATCTGGAGAGAATTTGATACCTAAAGCCCACTTGAGAAAGGTTAGACGTGGTTAAACTCGTGACTGCAGTACGGAAGGGGTGGAGGAGGCAATCTGCTGCCTGAGGCTTGGTGGTAGGTGTAGGAGAAGGAAACAGGCCTGCAATCAGAAAGGACCATTAACACCATCTGGTTAAAGTTACAGGCGTGAATGCGAGCAAGGCAGATCTTTGTGGCTCAACCCCTCACGGTTCAAATATCTTCCCAGTATCATAAAACCCACAGAGAAGAGAAACGGTGAGAGAGTAGCCCATGTGTAACTTCTATTATATAAGATCAGTCCAATTATTTTCAGGCAAAACCATCTTCGGTTTTGTAACTGTATCCAGGCCTCAGGCCTTGGTAGAGGGTAGGCAGCAAGCACTGATAACACTAGATAGGAAAAGGCTGATACTGTGCATTATGGTCAGTTTCCTTTGGCTCAGGATAGCCAAAGAAGGAAGCATCCTCTGGCAAGCTTGCTAGGAACTCCCAGCATGCACTTGTACTGCTTATCTAAGCCACTGTTCCAGCAGAAGTGGGACTCCTCTTCAAAATCAAGATGAATGGTACCTGGGAAAAGATGCCCGAGGCTGTCCTCTGGCCTCCACAATCATGTACACTCACAGTCTTAGGCACCTACCTATATGTGTATGTACACACACACACACACACTGTGGAAGAAAACCTTTGTTAATGAAAATAAATTATTCACACGGCCAGTGAAATGGCTCAGGGTGTAAGGGTACTTGCTGCCAAGTAGGATGGCCTGATTTCAATCTCTAGGACACACATAGTAAATGGAGAGTAGGGACTCCACAAGTTGTCCTTTGACCTCCATGTGTATGCCTCCATCCACACAATAACATAATGCAATTAAAAATATCGTTATTGAGTGTGTGGCGGTGGTGCACGCCTTTGATCCCAGCACTAGGCAGAGGCAGGTGGATCTCTATGAATTTGAGGCCAGCTTGGGCTACAGAGTGAGTTCCAGGACAGTCAAGAACACACAGAGAAACCCTATCTTAGCAAACAAACAAATTGTTTTATTAAATCCCCACTTTTGAGTACATGTTTAATTGATACTCTGTGTGACCACAGGGAACTCCCTAACAAACAGTTTTTTTGGATATCAAAGAGTGCTTGCTTGTGTTTTATGTGGAAAACACTTGCAGTTGAGTTTTGTGTCAAGTGAGCTACTGTTTGGTTTTTATGGATCGGCAACTTTTTGAGAATGAAAAGGGCTTTAGTTACTGAGACTTAGCTATTCCACTGACAATTTCTCCCAGGAGAAAAGTGAGTTTGTTACCCTAACTAAAAGGCCTAAAAGGCCAGGTGGAACTGGTAGACAAAGATTAAATTTGAACTGAGGAGAACATTCGAGGTATAGAAAACTTGGGGCTCAGGTGTACAGAGTAGTTTGACTCCAAACACCCATGTTGGGGTGGTTAGTTCGCAAGGGCTCCAAGGAATCCAATGCCCTCTAGTGGACTCTCTAGGTACTACACTCATGTGTTTCTGGATGCCACACGAGACAGACACACACATACGCGCGCACACACACACACACACACACACAGAGCACAAAAAAGCTTATCCCACAGTGATCCAGATTATCCTGATGGGATTCCTGGTGACATTCATGAGTGTGGTCTTTGCTACCACACAGCATGAGGTGCTATCTATACTCTAGACATGATGCACACAGTGCGATCTTGGAGCCAAAGCAGCATTAGTTGCTAAGATGAGATCCTCATGCGATGGGTCCCACTAGCATTCTCCCGTGGAATGGAGGGAGGACCATAGGGTAACACATGAGAAACACAAGACCAGCCTGTAACCCCCACAGGAGGTGTCACAAGACACAGGGGAATCATAGCTCCTGGAGAGTGTATAGACAATTCATAGTTGATGGGAGAAAAAGACTTTTTTTGGGTAGGTATCACTTATGCTGTAGGACAGAGGTTCTCAACCTTCCTAACGCTGTGAGCCTTTAATACCATGCCTTGTGTTGTGGCGACCCCCAACCATAACATTATTTCCATTGCTACTTCATAACTGTCATTTTGCTACTATTATAAATTGTTATAGACAGCTGATATGTGATCTCAAAGGAGTCGTAAGCACAGGTTGAGAACCACTCCTGTAGGACATTCTCATCTATACTTTTATGAATAATCTCTATAGGCTTGGATGGAATTGTTTATTTGGTCATTTGGTCGGTCATTGGTGCCCTCCCTGTGGTGAATAGACATTTGTTCACATCTCCCTAGAAAAAGTTAATGGGACACTAAGTAAAATATATTTTAATTTGAAAAGCGTATATAGCTTGACCAATGTTTTCCAAAAGTTATTAAGTCATGCATGGCTAGGATCCAATAATTTATTATGGATACTATACTTTGGTAGGTCTTTTTCTTCTCTGATACATCTGAAATAAAAAACTCACTTTTAGCTTTTAATTTCAGTACAAATGTGTATGCTTTGAAAAAACAAAAGGGTGCTGTGGTGGTGTCTGCCTTTAATCCCAGCATTCCAGAGGCAGGCAGATCTCTGGGTTCAAAGCCAGTCTGGTCTATAGAGTGAGTTCCAGAACAGTCAGACTAAACAAAGAAATTCTGTTTTCAAAAACATAAATAAATAAAAATAAATAAATAAATAAATAAAATTTAAAATGCACAAAATTGTACTCTGAAGTTTTAGGCACTCTCTGGGATCTTGAAATGGAATAGATCTGCCCTGGATAAAAGGCAGTGGACTACATTATTAATAATCTACCTTAAAAAGCTCTTTGAAATGACTAGCCATTTTGTTGTCTTTGTTTAATGAGGCAAGGTCTCAAGTAGCTGACTTTGAACTTTCCATGTAGCAGAAGTCAACCTTGAACTCTTGATCCTCCTGCCTCATCCCCTCAAGGGCTGACTGGGTTTATAGGCCTGGTTTATAATTTTCACCTTTTAACAATATGGTGAGTTCTGAGATGTATATGTGTGTCTCCAGTAGTCTTAAAAGACCTCAATGCAAATGAGGCACCAGGTTCTTTTTTTTTCTTCCCATGAGGCCAAGCCTCTACCATTGAGACAAAGTGAAAATTAAACAGGGTGGGGGATGTGTGGGGGGTATGGGTGTGGGGAATAGCCTAAGGCTTACTTTATTTACTTACAGAAGCAGTTCTCAGCCTTCCTAATGCTACAACCCTTTAATACAGTTCCTCATGTTGTGGTGACCCCAATCTTAAAATTATTTTTATTCCTATGCCATAACCATAATTTTGCCACTGTTATGAATGTTAATGTAAATATATGATATACAGGATATATAATATGTGATCCGCAGGCTGAGAACAGCTAGTTTATGCAGTCCCCTATCCCATGAGCCACAGACTTTCACTTCCTCACTAAAAAGAAGGTATTCTGTGAGGCAATAGCTAACCCACCCCATTTCCATGTAAGAGGCGTAAAACAGGCCACCCCTTTGTCCTATCCCAAGGCTTATTATGTAGGGGTAGCTACTAGGAGAGGTCCTTTCAAAATGTATTAGATGATAATTAGAAATATTAAGAGCAGTCGAGATTAAATGTGCCTCTGAGTGGAGTTAATTCGAATAACTGCCATAAAAGGCTGTTTCCCTGGGCTGGATAAGACAATGACGTCACAGCTACCAAATTTCCTGCACCGTCAACAGGCCTCTCTTTAAACTTCTCGGATTCAGTCCTCGTCTTTAGGAAAAGATCACGGGCTGGTTTCTGTGTTTTTACCCTGTTGTGGTTGTGTCCTGGCATTCTTTGTGAATATGGGGCAGATTGTTAAATAGGGGACAACAGCTGGAGTCAGGCTTCCTGAGTGAAGGCCAGCGGGGCTCGTTTCCAGCCTGCCGTTTGATATGTTATCTGGGGCAACAGTGACCGGGCACCGCCGAGGTTTCGAACGGCTTCCTTCAATTTCCTGTATTGCTATAAAGGTGGATGTGTGTGCACACGTACACGTGTGTGCAGAGGAGAGTGGAGAGCGAGGGAGGCTTCTGCATGCATTAGCCCCTGCGAAAGGTTTTCAGCTAGACGTGTGTCTTATGGAAAAGGAAAGGAAAGGAAAGGAAAGGAAAGGAAAGGAAAGGAAAGGAAAGGAAAGGAAAGGAAAGGAAAGGAAAGGAAAGGAAAGGAAAGGAAAGGAAAGGAAAGGAAAGGAAAGGAAAGGA
>NW_021604630.1:12519742-12528478 GCF_004785775.1 Grammomys surdaster | reverse complement strand
AATAAGAAGAGGAGGAGGAGGAGGAGGAGGAGGAGGAGGAGGAGGAGGAGGAGGAGGAGGAGGAGGAGGAGGAGGAGGAGACCAGTTAGCCACAGCAAGGATTCCGAACATGGCTGCCACTAATTACCCAAGTGGATGTGGGCAAGTTATCTCATCTTCAGGCCCAGTTCTGTTTCTGTCTGAGGCTCCTTCCCGGCTCAGAATCTCTGGCTTCTGCTCAAAGGTTCATTTTCTGCTCACCACGGTTTGCTGTTCTGAAATACTTGGTTCCCTCTCTTATGATTTGACATCGTGCGAGACCATGCGTTCTCTTAGCTTTTATATTTCCTTTGGTTAATTCTATATTATCCTCTTGCATTTCCGTGCTAGGAAGCCGTCTCCTCTGTGAGCCTTTATGATCAAGGGCCCATTGTCTCTACACAAATATTACAAATGTCAGGGCTTTATCTGCAAAGAAAGTCCACAATGTGTTTGCTTCCTGTTTTGTTCCTGAAGCGTCTAGAGTTTGGAGATTGGGTTTCGTCCTGACAAAGGGTTGACCAGAGTCGCTGGGCTGGCTGTCACTTCTCCAGCTCTGGTTTTGTTCTTATTAAATTCAATTAGGTTTAAATGTGCACAATGGCATTTTTAATTCATCTGTGTCTGTATCAGAGTGTGAACATTTAGAATGGAACCAAATAGGAAACTTATTTTACAGTCTTTGGTTGTCCCACGCTGATGGCTTCCTCGGGTTCTCCACAAGCGGGTTTAGCGCCATCTAGCGACACACTGGCTAAAGCTTTACTGCCTGATTGACCGGATTTGAAAATTTGCTGCCTGAAACAGGCCAAAACCAAGGAGGGGAAGCCTTGCACTGGAGACTCTCTTAGTCTCCAGGAGGGTCGAATTTATTACTGACCCCAGCAATTTTTTGTAAGCTACAGAATCTCCGGACCACGAAAAAGCGAAGATTTCTGAGTGTTGTGTTTTATGTAGGAGTCATATTTGGTTTCTAATTTTTCTTTTCTTTTTCTTTCTTTCTTTCTTTCTTTCTTTCTTTCTTTCTTTCTTTCTTTTTCATTTTTTAACTTACTTTTTACTTATCTACTGTACATTCCGCTCATTGTCCTCCTCCCGGTCAGCCCCTAACTCTTCCCCCCTTCCCTTCTCCTCTGAGCTGGTCAGGGTTCGCCTGGATATCCCCCCACTCCGGCACCTCAAGTCTCTGCGAGGGCTAGGTGCTTCTCTCCTACTGGAGCCAGACAAGGCAGTCCAGCTAGAAGAACAAATTCCAAATACAGGCAACAGCTTTGGGATAGTCCCCACTCCAGATGTTCCTGATCCACATGAAGACCAAGCTGCACATCTGCAGCTTGTACGGGAGGCCTAGGTCCAGCCCGTGTACGCTCTTTGGTTGGTGATTCAGTCTCTGAGAGCTCCAAGGGTCCAGGTTATATGATTCCATTGGTCTTCCTGTGGCGTTCCTATCCCCTTCGGGTCTGCAATCCTTCTTCCTATTCTTTGATGAGCGTCCCCAAGCTCCATCCACTGTTTGGCTGTGGGTGTCTGTATCTGTCTGAGTCGGTTGGTGGGTGGAGTGTCTCAGAGGACAGTTATATTAGAATCCTGTCTGCAAGCTTAACAGTATCATTAATAGTGTGCTTATCTTTGGGATGGGCCGGTTGTTGGTTGGCTGTTCCCTCAGTCTCTGCTCCATCCCCTGTCCCTGCATTTCTTTTAGACAGGATATGTTTTGGGTCGAAAGTTTTGTGGGTGGATTGGTGTCGCTATCGCTCCACCAGAGTTCCTGCCTGTTTTTAATTTTTCAGCGTGATTTTTGTGTTCTTAGTATAGGATGCCAGTCGGTAATTACGCTCCAGTGTAAGAACATGGGGGTAGTTGTTTACGTTCTGATCAGCCTCAATTTTTCTGTTTGCTTTTTCTGTGTTTTAGGTGTATTTCCAAGAAACCTTCTCAACCTTTACAAAACCTCCTGCCAGCTCCAGCTGTGATTTCCGATACCAATCCTTTCAGGTATGTGTGACTTTCCATTCTCCAAGAGATCAATGTTCCCTGGTGTAAACACACAGGAGTGTTGTCACTTACTGGGCATGGGGATGTTTTTGATTGGCCTTTTCCGTTTGGTGATATTTAACCTTTTATTTAATATTTTAAAAACTTCTGGCTCACAAAACTCCACAAGATAAATACAACGATAATTTACTCTCCTCCCCATGTTTACAAATTGGAAAAGAAGATAACAGAAAGCAAACAACACATAAGGTAATGGGATTAGATTAATCAGAACACCGTTTACAGTGTAGGGCACCTTTGCAGTTGGTGACATTTTACAAACTGAAGTAGAAGATATTCAAACTACAGGAGAGCACATATTTGCCTATCATGTGCACAGAAAACTGCTGGCAAGTATTAGGGAAAGTGTTGTTATTTATTATTATTATTATTATCACACAAAAATATACACACACATGTACACATCACACAAAAATATACACACAATGCACACACAACACACACACACACACTTTATTTCTTAAGCTGATAAATCCTGACTTAAAAGTCATACAATCTTGCTATTTCAGCAACGTCTTTTTTGTGTACTCCATTTCCTTGATTGTTCACCCATGCAGCCCTGTAGGGATAGATGTACTAGATGCAGGTAACTGTTTCAATTTATGGCTGAGGATCTGGGGTTGGCTATACATCCTTCATTTCCTTCACCACAATTCAGGAATCTCCAAACACCTCCCAGTGTGCCCCTCAGTGACCTTTGAGTCAGCATAGCATCTGACTCTGACTCAACCGGGCTACTACCCACTAGTGCCCTCTGGTCATTGCTCTGGGATGACACACAGGAACAAGAGTCTGGGTCATATTCTATAGAAAGGTCACATCTTTCGGCATGAGCTCTATAGCCTGACTCTGCCTAAGTCTATGTTAAAAGACACAAAGCGAAGGAAGCTACAGCAAACATGTCTGTAGACTTTGACTTTCATTATGGGCAACAGAATACAGGGCTGGGAGGAAAGATGGTGAGAGGGGCTAGATGGGAGGTACCACATCCCCAGAAGTGGGAAATCTGCTTGCCAAGCTCCTGTGACATCAAGGTGGCTGGCTTCTTATTCAAATCAGCATTACCTGGATTTCAGTGGGTTATTTATAGTTTGTCTGTTAGTCATTGTCATTGAGTCATGGTTAATCTGGTGGAATGAATTGTTGGTCTTCTCAGGCTACCCAGCCATACTGTTGATAGGTCAAGAGCACAGAGAATAAAGGACAGTACCAGAATCTACAGCCACTCAGAAACTTCCATCCACCATCTACTTGTAGGTCACTGTAATGCTCACCTGGTTCTAAGATGGCCCCCATCAACCCAACTCCTGGGTTCATGTTCTACCTCCGTTATATCTCAGGAGTGTTTTTTTTTTTTTTTCTGTGAGACAACTAGAACATAGCTGAGTTGGCAAAGTATCTCTTCTGAGACTAGGTCATAAAAGATTGCAGTTTCTACCCTGATTGCTTTTGGCTACCTCGTTCTGGAGTCAATCAACTGTAATGGTATGAAAACATACAACCATCTATGTAGATATCTCTTTGGTGAGGCCTGGGTCCACTAGCCATGCCAATGAATCAATCATCTTTGGACCAGATATTACAGCCCCACCAAGGGCTTGAGAGGACAATAGCCCCCATGATTTTTTATACTTTGTAAGTCAGACATACCCAACAAGGCCATCGCTTCCCCTACCTACAGAAACTGAGATAATAAATGTTTTCTCCTTAAACCGCTGTTTTATGGAGGGAGCTACACGATGAGAGTTAATCAGGCTGGGGAGATAGCTCAGTGGGTAGCGTGCTGCTGTGTCAGTATGAGGATCTACCTGAGCTTGCAGCCCCAGAACCCATGTAAAGCAGGGTACAGTATGATTTGTCTGTTATCCCAGTGTACCTGTGGTAAGATGGAAAGTGGAGACAAGAAACTTTGGAAGCTTGCAGGTTAGCCATCTTTGCCTGTGGAGAACTGTCTCCTAACAAGTTGGAGGGTGAGGGCAGACAGCTGAGGTAAGAGATGAGTGGAAGATAACGGATGGACATTTCAGATAGCATGACTCTAGCTCACAGGACTTCTGACAGAGAAAATCTACTTGAGGCTGTGGTGTTACAGAGCCATACCTGAGTAAACTTACCCGAACAGGGCCTGGCTTAGCATGATATCTGATCCTGGGTCTGAGGCCTACAGGCCTGAGGCTTTGGGAAGCATAGGAGAATTTTATATGTGAGAGAAGTGGAAATCCTTTGCGCCCAGAAGGTGGGGACGGTGATGGGTTAAAGCAGTGGTTCTCAACCTTCCTAACACTGTGACCCTTTAATACAGTTCCTTATGGTGTGGTGACTCAAACTGTGGGGCAGTGCACTGTGCCAGGAAACTTGGTACGGTTGAATGAGTTTAGAAGCTCATACTACCTCATTCCAGAGGATGGTAGGAACTTCACATGCACCTCAACCAGGCCCCTGTCATGTGACCACAGCATCCCAAGGAATGGATCATGACAATTAGTCATGTAAGGGTAGTGCCCCAAGCCCCATGTAGATGAGACACCCCTATCATCTCAGACGAAGCAAATAGAGAGCATTTGCTGTGAGACCCCCAACCACCCCACTCGTGAGGAGCTGTGTCTCTGACTCTTTCAACTTGTATTAATTCTGCCAGTGTTTGGCTCTGATTTCTTCCACTTAAATCATACTTGTGAAATTTACTCTTAATAGTAAGTGTGGCAGCAAGTTGTTATTGCCCTGTTACATTAAACTATCCAAATATACTTCCGTTTACTTTTCTGTCTGACCTTTGGTGAGTGTTTAGGTTATTTCCATGTATGGGCTACGAGGAAAATTGCTAAGAACATGTGTGTGTACCTTCTAGTATGAGGGCTCTTTCCTGCTGTATATATTTGAATATATATATGTATATTAGAATCACCAGGTCCTGTGCACTGCTAAAGAACATTTAAGCCACGGCTTTGTCCTTTTCTGTCACTGTTGTCCTCTTACTTTGAAGGTCACCTTATGGGGAATTATAAATGGCTCTCCATCCTGCCTCTCATCTGCAGCCAGCAGTATGTAAAGTCTAACTTTTAATGGAGACATTCATTCTTGGCTAGGACCTAATCTTTACAGTGAGTGGGTGGAAACAGCATGACTTTAAGATAGCCAAGCCAGTCTTACGTATATTACACACTTAAATATTTATACGTCGTAAACATTGCTTGACCAAGGACAAACAATGGCTATCTGAGCGTACACAGGATGTATGAGATAGCCTTTAGCTTTCAGCTTAAGCCTTACATTCCAAAACCTCTGAAATGCTGCAGAACCATCTGCTCAGGAAACCGGCTTCTCCAGGGAATTCGTGCCTTTAGGGAGTGGAGGGCATTGCTGGGCCAGGCGGGAGGGGACAGGAGTACTGCATTCTTTTTTTCTCCAGGCTGATGGGAAATGCCTTCCCTGGGGACCACTCTCTCAACACTTCCTGGTCCTTAGTGCAACTTTCCTCCCGCCTCCTGCCTCAGGCTCCAGCTTCCCTCCTTCATCTCTGGTGTTTGCAAACTCTGTGTGCGTGTGCGGGCTGTGGAGCATACTTGGGGTTGAGCAGTGGATGTGATGGAACAGTGTTGATCCTTGCAGAGGAGGGAGGAAGGGACAGAAAAGAGCTTCCTTTTGGCTTGGGCTCAGTGTGCGGTGACCACAAGATCCATGTTCTTTCTTCCTGTCGATATTTACGGCTCTTCTGATGCAGGCTACGCTCGGGCATCTCTCTGCCTTCGATTGCTCTCCAGCAATGTCTCTATTCAGTCGTCTTTGGGTTTAGTCAAGGCCTCCTGCACCTAGTGCAGGATGTGTCTGTCCGTGCCTGTGTGCAGGATGGAGCAGGGACCTGAGGAAGTGTCCACCACACAGATAAATATTTGCAGCATTGTGTGTTGGATATGCTTTACACTTCCTGGAAGGAATAAAAGACATTCTAAACACATACTGGCACCCCCTCCCTCTTGCTAACAGACTGTTGAAACAATGGACCCCAAGAAATTGGAATTTCCCCAGGAATCTCATGCTGAGAGGAGGAAAAAGCTGTAGCCTGGTACCAACCAGAGGAGGAAATTGTCCCCTGGAAAGAGATTTCACACAATGGTAACAACTTAAAGGAGTTATTGAAGCCTAGATATCTGTGGGTGTGTGGTGGCCACGACCACACCTAGATGAAGACTGCTGACTTATGCACACCTTTTGCTGTTTTTTTAAGCCTACACATCATTATCACCCCAAAGATGTTTTAGAGGATTGTCACCAGTCCTCTCCGTTCTTCTTCTCCATGTGGCCATACTGAATACTTCTCCTTTTTCTGCTTTTCAACGTTACTGCTTTGCCTCCTTAATTAGCCCATTGAAAATGAAATGGCCTAGCCTCTCTTTTAGGGCTACCAGTGCCCAAGTTCCCATCCTAACAATTCCAGGAAAATGTTGGCTGTTCACTGTCTACAAAATGCATTAATTGAACAAAACTCAACTTATTACATTCCCTGTAGGAAGGATGAACATCACTTCCAATAATGTCTCAGAACAAAATCCCCAGAAAGAAAGAAAAAGAACTCCTAGTGTTTATACGACACAGGCAGGACAAGTGGTTTTAAGGTACATGTTGCAAGGTGGCTTTGGGTCTGGTCTTAGAGTTTCTGTTGCTGCAATAGAAAACACCAAGACCAAAAAGTAAGGTGGGAAGGACAGAGTTTATTTGGCTTACACTTCCACATCATAAATCATCATTGGAGGAAGTCAGGATAGAAACTCAAACAAAGGCTGGAAACCTGGGGGCAGGAGCTGATGCAGAGACCATGGAGGGATGCTGCCTACTGGCTTGCTCCCCAAGGCTTGCTCAGCATGCTTTCTTAGAGAACGCAGGACCACCAACTGAGGCATGGCAAAACTCACAATGGGCTGGACCCTCCCGCATTGATCACTAATTGAGAAAATGCCCTACAGCTGGATCTCATAGAGGCTTTTCCTCAACTCAGGCTCCTTCTTCTCTAATGACTGTAGCTTGTGTCAAGTTGACACAAAACCAGCCAGTACTGGTCCATCCACATTTTTTTTTTCTGTTATAGCTTTGGTGTGTTTGATGCAGTAAAGTTAGGGTCCTGGAGCTTGTTTTCATGGCCAAAGTCTGAGCCTTGATATCTAAGCTCTTTAGCTCATGGTTGCTTTTGTCCTAGGGAGCCCAGACTTCCCAGAGCAAGCCAACTATGCTACGTTTGCTCAGCCTGAGTTTTGTTTAATGAAAGTATGGGAAGGATGTTCTGTGGTAGGCTGGATGAAGGAAAGAAGAGACCAAACTGCAGTGGTGAATGGAGGCTGATGGAACAATAATACTCCAGGACTTTGTTTGATCATGGATATGTACGATGGAAAAGTAAGACACTGAAAAGTGGCACGCGCTTCTTGTGCCTTAATGGAGTTTCCATTTCATTAGCCATGTAAAACTGGCTGCTTTCACCATGCACTAAAGCCACACATCCCTAAACCCCATATGAGGACAAAAAGACTAAGTATGTTGGGGTAGGGGTTAGAGGTGGGGGATAGAAAAATCTCTATCCATTCCTGGAATTCTGTGTTACAATGATGAATTATCTTCCCTTCTGTCAAAGTATTCCCCCCCGTAGGATGAGCTATCCAAATTCCAGGAAAGAGAGAGAAGGTCTCTCAAGAAACCAATATGTATGGCCGGGCAGTGGTGCACGCCTTTAATCCCAGCACTTTTGAGGCAGAGACAGGTGGATTTCTGAGTTCGAGGCCATCCTGGTCTACAGAGTGAGTTCCAGGACAGCCAGGGCTACACTGAGAAACCCTGTCTCAAAAAAACAACAACAACAACAACAACAACAACAAAAACCAATATGTATCCTCTGGGTGTACACTGTGCCTTTATAGTAAAACTTCCTTAATGTGGCTTGTTTCGGAGTTCTTTCTCTAAGAGCACCACAAACCTGGAAACACTGTTGGATCCAGGAGAGAAGTTTATTCTTTAAAAGCAACTTCATGTGGAAGTTGCCAGAATCAAAATGGAGTCACTTGTGTCAACAAGACAAAACATTATTCAGGAGGGTCTCTCATGAGTACGATAGCTTTATAGTTGTACAAGGCCCACTGTAACCTCACACAAAAATTACTTCTGTGCTAACAGCTGCCTAGTGATGGACATCTCCAGTGTGTTTCAGTGCTTGTGGACAGGGATTATTGTATCAAAATATCTTGTGAAGTTCCTCCATTTTGTCTTTAAGAACTTCCTGTCCATAGGCCCCAAGTTTACTCTGGCCGTGCCCTGACAGTCTACTCCCAACTGAGTAGACTCCCTTTTAATTACGCTTTAGATTATCTCTGTTATTTCTATTGAGGGGCTGAAGAGGGCGGGCCTGAGTGAAGCTTCTCAGAAGAGGAGTTACCTGAGGTGTGAATGCTGCGAGCCTGAATGTGAGGTCTTCAGAATGTTTCTTGAACCTCAGTGTGGGAGCTTGGTGGTCTGTGAATGAGCAGGTCTTGTCTTTATGTGTGCTGGCTGGTTTTATATGACATGTTAGAGACATCAGAGAGGAGGGAGCCTCACTTGAGAAAATGCCTCCAGAAAATCTGGCTATAAGGCTCTTTCTTTCTTTCTTTCTTTCTTTCTTTCTTTCTTTCTTTCTTTCTT
>NW_021604630.1:12495932-12519732 GCF_004785775.1 Grammomys surdaster | reverse complement strand
CTTTCTTTCTTTCTTTCTTTCTTTCTTTCTTTCTTTCTTTCTTTCTTCCTTCCTTTCTTCCTTTCTTTCTTTCTTTCTTTCTTTCTGTTTTGTTTTTGTTTTTCGAGACAGGGTTTCTCTGTATAGCCCGGGCTGTCCTGGAACTCACTCTGTAGACCAGGCTGGCCTCGAACTCAGAAATCCACCTGCCTCTGCCTCCCAAGTGCTGGGATTAAAGACGTGCTCCACCATTGCCTGGCCAAGGCATTTTCTTAATGACTGATTTAGATGGTGGAATCTCCAGGCTGGTGGTTCTGGGCTACATAAGAAAGGAGGCTGAGCAAGCCACATGAGGAGTAGTCCAGTCAGGCAGCACCGGCCACCATGGCTTTTGTGTCTCCAGGTTCTAGCCCTTGCTTAGTTCCTATCCTGGCTTTCTTCAGTGGTGGACTACAATGTAGAAGTGTAAGTCAAATAAACCCTTTCCTGCCCAACGTGCTTTTTGGTCATGGTGTTTCATCATAGCAATAGAAACCCTAGGACACTATGCTTCTAGGATCCTGGATGAGGTTGATGTTATCTATAAACTATACTATGGGTAGCTGGACCCTAGATCCCCCGGCGGCTAGTTGTATAAAACCTTCCAGGCATGAAATGTTCAGGAGACACTCAGGTGTTTGTGTGGACACAGTGCTGAGTGTCTCTTGAGAAGATGTGCAACGAGGCACAGGCAGAGAGAGGAGTCTCACTGTGGAGAGCTTCGGAGGCTTGCCTCTGCACACAGAGGAGGTCCTTTGCAGGACGACCTGTTTAAAAGGTCCAAACTGCTGGGTTCCAGGTGCATCCTGTTCACTGGCGTGTACTAAATGTTCTCAGTCTCTTTTGCTGAGGTCGCTGCTGCTATTTATGATTCTTTTTTTTTCTCTTGTTTTTTTATTTTGTTGACACAATAATCATGCATATCTATGGGGTACGTGTTATATGTACATTATGTAAAGATCAAAGCAAGGTAACGGACATATCTATCAGTCTAAATAGCTAACTAGTCCGGTTGCTTGCATTAACTTTGCTCTGCATCTCCTTGTAACTAGCACTGAAGTCTGTTTCCATGAGGAAAGGAGCGCCTGGGAAAGGCTTCTAAAGCAGGTGACTTTCTCAGTGACTGACAGCCAGCCAAACAGAAGTACCATGGGAGTCCAGAAGTACACGGGAATCCAGAGTTAGCAGAGGGCAGAACTATGGGAGTCTTCTTACTGTGGAATGGCCACAGGGAAGGAACTCAAAGGTGGCTCTCCAGTGTGAGTACCAGGCTATCATACTGAGCTTGAAGTGTTTCCCAGCAGTATATGGCCTATAGGGTCCTTCAGCCTCCAGGCTTCTGGGAGTGGCCTAACACTGGTAACCCCTGATGGGGATCCATAGCAACAACAGAGCTGTGAGCCTGAGGATACTGACAGAGAGTCACTGGTCCAGACTTTGCTCTACTCTATATCCCTAATTCTTTTATGTAGGTGTGATGTATGTCATGTCAAAAAAAAAATTGCTTGCTTAGATTCGAAATTCAGAATTTGATCTGCTGATTCCAAACATGATGGCTGCTTCAGGTATTCTTTTGGATTTGAAATTTGACTTTCCTTCAGCCAATGCTGGTATCTAATGTGTGTGTGTGTGTGTGTGTGTGTGTGTGTGTGTGTGTTTCATAACAAGAAAGGAGAAGGTCAAATGTTGACCCACCCTGAGGTCCTTGCTAGCTCCCTCATAGGTTTGAGAAGCATGTAACCTCCCTGACCGTGTGCTGGGGGCTCTCCACAGCTGTTTCTGTTCCTGGGGCTTTGAGTTTCCAGCCTAGAATCTCACTTAATCATCCCAGCATTGTGACCATTAATCTAATTTTATAGGTGAAAAACATTAAGGCTCAGAGGATTCAGGCAGCTTGGTTAAGGCAATGAGTGTTGATACCAGCAAAAGACAGGTGGGGAGTGAAAGGATGAAAATATTTTAAGATTCCTTATCCAGAGTTCTTGAAGCCAGAAGTATTTGAGATTTAAGCCTTTTGTGGATTTGGAAATATTTATATAATGAGTCTCTTGGAGTTGGGACCTAAGTCTAAACACAAAATTCATTTACACTTTACATGTTTATACTTATTAGCCCAAAGGTAATTTTAAAAAAGAACATTGTTCATGGAACTTATTACATGCCTGTAGCATCATTGTCAACGCTCAGAGTTTCAGACTTTTAGAGTATTTCAGTTTCAGGATTTTAAGGCTCCACGCTGTACTGGCTGATTTTGTGTGTCAACCTGACCCAAGCTAGAGTTATCAGAGAGAAAGGAGCCTCCCTTGAGGGAATGCCTCCATGAGATCCAGCTGTAAGTCACTTTCTCAATTAGTGACCAATGTTGGGGGTCTGGGATCGAGGCAGTCCATTGTGGGTGGTGCCATGCCTAGGCTGGTGGTCCTGAGTTCTCTAAAAAAAGCAGGCTGTACAAGCCAAGGGAAGTAAGCCAGTAAGCAGCATCCCTCCATGGCCTCTATGTCAGCCCCTGCCTCCATGATCCTGCCCCGCTTGAGTTCCTGTCTTGACTTCCTCCAGTAATGGACTATAGTGTGGAAGTGTAAGCTCCCCAACTTGCTTTTGGGTCTTGGTGCTTCTTTGCAGCAATAGAAAGCTTAACTAAGATACACACTAATCTTGGACATTTAAAAAACCAGCAATTGTTGACTTTGCCCCCCCCTCTAGGTGTTACTCACTATACTCTCAAGATTCTCTGTACATACAGCCTCAGACGTTTCTCTGCAAGACTGAGATGGAGAGGATGCTCAGCTGTTGGGGGAGGGAAGAGCTTGAAACCAGAAAAGTCATGACACTTCTGTCAGCTTAATCTTCCAAGTCTCCAATTCCTGTTTTTTTTTTTTTTTTTTGAAATTTCTCTCCATCCCTGCAAATGGATTCGCCAGGCGTAGGAAAGGGGCTAGTGACAACTGTCAGAAAGAGGTTAGCATGTGGACAACAATTACACCCAGTAATTCTCAAGGAATGATTGATAGCAGGGATATGGGGTGGGGGGCCTGGGGCAGCCAATGAGATAAAAACCCAGTTGTCCCCAAGAAGCCCTGCATCTTGGGAGAAGGCAGAAAAATCATACTGTAACAGTGGTTCTCAGCCTTACTAGTGCTGCGCGGACCCTTTAATACAGTTTCTCATGCTGTAGTGACCCCCAACTATAACAATATTTTCGTAGCTACTTCATAACTGTCATTTTGCTACTGTTATGAATTGTGTAAATATCTGTTTTTTTGTTTTTTGTTTTTGTTTTTGTTTTTTTTGAGACAGGGTTTCTCTGTGTAGCCCTGGCTGTCCTGGAACTCACTCTGCAGACCAGGCTGGCCTTGAACTCAGAAATCCGCCTGCCTCTGCCTCCCAATTGCTGGGATTAAAGGTGTGCGCCACCACCGCCCAGCTAAATATCTGTTTTCTGTTGGTCTTAAGTGACCCCTGTGAAAAGGTCGTTTGGCCTCCCCAAAGGGGTCACAACCCCCAGGCTGAGAACAGCTGTATTAGAGAAATAAACGTGATCAGAGGCACACAGGGAAAAACACAGCCCCGAAGGGAACAGGGAGTCTGGGGATGTGTTGGTACAGTGAGGAAGGATGTCATGGGCAGCTGCAAGATGGTTCCAGGGAGAACACTTTCAGAGCAAGTCCTTCTGGGCCCAAGCTGGAAGAAGGCGAGGAGAATGTCGCATATACTCAAGAGAGAAGCGTTCCTAGAAGAGAGAATAGAAAGCGCAAATGTTCTGAAGCCTAGAACGTTTGGAGCAATAGCAAACATCCAGCAATAGCAGGGCAGAGAAATCGAAGGGAGCAGAATTCTAAGAGGGTGAGAGGAGAGGGATGAGGTTCTGAATGGCATGGCCGACTTCCTTATGATAGACGCTTGACGGCAGCCATGCTGTCCAGCATTTTGAGATGACCCTGCCCCCATCTGACTCTTCCCAGGGGTACAGACCTTTTCAGTGACCCACCGAAATTGTAAGCCACAAGAGCATATTGTGGGAGAGCAGATTCTTATCTGGTAACTGTGGTACAGTAGGGAGATATCTGGACACCTCCCAGTGTGGTGAATCTCGAGGATTCAATCTAGCTATTCTCTCTCTCCCCGTTATCAACATCACACCAGCACCTAGAGATCAGTCATTTATCATATCAGCCTTCCCAAACCACTTGCCTTCATCTCCCCACCACGAGTATAATTCACTACTTTTCCTTTGTTTGCTTGTTTGTTTGTTTGTTTGAGGCAGGGTTTCTCCACATAGGCCTGGCCGTCTTGAAATTTGCTCAAGGCTATCCTTGAACTCGGAGATCTGTCTACCTCTGCCTCCTGGGTGTTGGGGACAAAGGTGTGTGTCACCACTGCCCAGCTACAAGTACTATTCTTACCTACTAAGTGGAATTCTGTCGCCAAATGGCTTGATTCTTCTTCAGTGATCCACGCTGAGGATACATCAGTCTGTCTTTATAAACTCTTGTGGGGTCCGTTTGAATTCCTATGGGGCATCCACTTATTAGTTATCTTTTATTTGAAAGAACTCGTAAATGTGGAGTTCATCTTTAGTTGTTACTTAACAGCATTTCGGTGAGTCAGGGCGTCAGAGGAAGCTTACAGTTGTCCAGCAGAGGGCAGTCTCTCTCCACACTTCACAGTTCCCACCCGCATCTCCTGCTGATCTTGGGTTAAAACCGGCTCGGCCAGTTTTCCGCTTCTGAATCAGCTCTCTTAATTAGGCTCCACGTTCTTTTATTCTCACGTGTCTTATTTCTACTTCTAAATTTCCTGCCGGAGCTCCCGCTGTGTCACCCCCGCGCCTTCCTTCCCTTCCAACTGCCAGATGCTCTCTTATCCAGAGAGTGTTTATGAAGCGCCTGCCCAGAACATCCCAAAGCCTCTCTAGCAGAGAGGGAAACAACAAACAGAAAAGGACTGAATCTATTGCCCTGGTGGTGTTTCTCAGGCGCCTTTGCCTTTTCCTGTCCCCTGCAAAACCACCTTCTTGTGGTTTTTGTAATAACAATTCAGGACAAAACCAAGTG
This sequence comes from Grammomys surdaster, assembly GCF_004785775.1. Taxonomy (NCBI): domain Eukaryota; kingdom Metazoa; phylum Chordata; class Mammalia; order Rodentia; family Muridae; genus Grammomys; species Grammomys surdaster. Next base: position 12,514,660 of record NW_021604630.1, on the reverse strand, counting down.
CCTTCACTGTCCATCAAAGTGGCGTAGCCTTTGAGAGTCTCAGCTTTTGTCTATACAGGGCCATCAGTGATATCTACCCTCAGAAATAGGTGGTACTATAAAGATTTCTGATCTGTAGCACCCACATAACCAAAGGTACCATTGTTGTTATTAACAAATGACTCAGCGTCTCCCAGACTGTTCAACCCCTTCCCTCCTGTCTACTGACATTGTCCTTAAGGGGACTAACTAGTCTTGCGTTCACTTCTTTTTTTTTTTTTAATTTAAATTATTAATCTTACTGTCTGAGTGTTTCGTCTACATGCATGTATATGCACCACATAGGTGCCTGGTACCTGAAGAGGGTGTGGGATCCCCTGGAACCAGAGTTACACACTGTTATGAGCCACCGTGTGGGTGCTGATAATCAAACTAAGGTCTTCTGGAAGAGCAGTCAATGCTCTTAATCTCTGCAGCAACTCTCCAGCCCCATAGCTCGCTGGCTTTTTAATTTGTCAAGACTGAGAACTAGATTTGACTCCCACTAAGTCTTCAAAGGTTTCTCAAAAGCCCTTTGCCTGTATAGAACCTTTAGAAGGTGTTCAACAAAAACATAAAGAAATGTGGTATTTAAATCCCCATATTCACTCTTAGGGAACTGAGTTCTGTCCGCTCTATGCTTTACGTCTCTTTCTTGATGGAGCTCTGTTTGAACCCTGCCATGGCTGTGACAAAGCACCACAGCTCTCCCTCAAGCTCCTCCCTCTAAGGCTGAGGACTTCCGGGTTGTGTGGGGAAGGACCATTCTCCACCACCACCAGCACGGCACGCTGCTCATGTGGAGGACCAGTCGCATGAATCCCCAGTTTTAGTGTTGGCTTTCATTGTCGCGGAGCTCTGACTCGTGACGACTACATTGCTTCTGGTGAGAAACTCATCTACCTCTAGGAATTCTGGCCTTAGGCAGCGAGTCCCTTGTGTGCACTGGGATGGAGGTGCCGGTCTCACATGTGGCACAGAGCCCAGGTGGCCCACTGTGCCACTCACAGGCAGTGGTTCTACTCACTTCATGCTAAGCCTTGCTGTCAGAATGCTCTACTCAGCTTCTCAAACAGCTGTCCCTGACAGGAGGGGCCACCCCAGATCAGGCTCCTTCTCCTCATGGGATACCATGTAGGGGCCTGCTTATTCATGTCCCAACAGGATCCCTGCTAGTAAAGCCATTCAAACCGCCCTCTCTGCTGATGAACCCTTTGAGGACTAGCATCTCACTGGAGTGTAAGTCTGATTTCTCAAGAGTGAAGTGTGGGAAAAAAAAGAGTGAAGTGTGGGGAATCAAGCTGAAAAAGTCGAAGCTGAAAGTTTGCTTCCCACTTGAACTCTCGAGACAGCTGTAAAACCTGCCAGACGCCTGGTAAATAGCCAGCCTTGAAGCTCAGTGAGTAATTAATACTTCAAAAAACGGAACACAAAGAGAAAGAATCGACAGCTTCTGAAGACCAGAGCGACCAGTGTGCTTTGCCGGATTGCAGAGCACGTGTCTGTCTGAAGGCTCCAAGGCTCCAGCCCTGAGTTCCTGTTTCACTTTTTTTTTTTTGTCTCTCCAGCTGGAGGGCCAAGCAACCCTCCTGAGAGCACAGGCGAGGGGCTGCCAAGCAGCAGGATGCTAAGGTACCATCTGCTACTGGATTGTCTCCTTGGGGCTCCGTGGGAGCCACAGTGGTGTGGGGTGCAAATCCCTTTCATCAATCTCCAAAGAGAACCACCTGTCAACCTGGAGATGGAGCAGGTCGAAGGTCAAGCCATATGAAATACAGATTGCCGCAGTGACACTTTGGGGTAGTCTACCACATCTTTATTAGTCTTAAAATATGCCTTTTAAAAAGTAGATAAATAATATTCTTTCTATCAACCCATAAAAGATACTGTATCATTAGATGGTTAACCCGGCTTCCAGACAACGGGAACAGAATTCAAGTTAAGCTAGTTCAGTTTTGATGAAGTGTGACAAGCACTGGGTGACCAAACTGAACAGCACTTGTCCTGACACATTCAGAAGAAAGAATAGCCCAATCCTGTTTATGTAAGACTATTATTAAAGAGTACACAAGCACATAAAGAGGCAACTACATATCACAAGCATACAAATCACACTATTTTTAATATCTGTTACAAAAAGATACTGGCCACTGTTGGTTCATGTAAATAAAATATCTTTAGGTTGTTATAATAGTCAGAGTGTTTTACATCAATTTGTTCTCTAAATATATTGCTAGTTCCCTCTGGGGGAAAAAAAAGATTAAAATAACTCTATATTATAGGGGAAAAAAGAAAGAGCTACACATTTTTTTTTGTTTGTTTGTTTTTCGAGGCAGGGTTTCCCTGTATAGCCCTGGCTGACCTGGAACTCACTCTGTAGACCAGGCTGGCCTCGAACTCAGAAATCCGCCTGCCTCTGCCTCCCAAGTGCTGGGATTAAAGCCGTGCGCCACCACCGCCCAGCTAAGAGCTATACACTTTTGACACAGATACATATCTCAACACCAGGGAAGGCATGGAAGCTTCTAGCAATCATCCTAGATGCTCCTGAAGCAACAGCAAAAGCCAATTGAGTGAAATGCATTTCTACGGTAATTGCTAATTTAATGTCTTCTGCAAGTGCACAGAAAAACTTTTTTCTTGGTCAGTAATGTCAGCAAACACTGTACGTCTACAAATATGCATATGCACATATATTTACATAATACATATTTAAGAGCATCTGAAGAACATGGGACATGTTACCATACATATTCAGAGTATCTTGGATCTTTCACTTATGTGTGGGTCTTAAACATTGCCAATGTTCTGGATAAACACACAGGAGAATTTTGAATCTTTCCCATAGACCATCTAAGCAGAAGTTTTAGGATTAGTGCATAAGAAAATGCTTGTCTTTCATAGTTTTTCTACTGTGTGAATGCAAATGTGTGGATTTGTCTAGGGACATTGGTATTTGGTTATACTTGCTATGGAGGAATTGCTATGACCGGATTGAAATAGGTTTGATCCCTGTAGATTCACATGTTTGAATGCTTGGCCGATAGGGAATGGTGCTATTAGAAGGTGGGGCCTTCTTGGAGTAGGCGTATTTGTTGTTGAAGGAAGTGTGTCATTGTGGAGGCTGGCTTTGAGGTCTCATATATAAGCTCAAGCTATGTCCAGTGTGGAATCAGAGCCTCCTCCTGGCTGTCTGTAAAAGCCAGTCTCCTTCTGCAGACCAAGATGGAGAACGCTTGTCTCCTCCAGCACCATGCCTGTCTGTGTGCTGCCATGCTTCCTGCTATGATGATGATAGTGGACCTCTGAAACTGTAAGTCAGCCCTAATTAAACGTTTACCTTTACAAGAGTTGCCATGGTCATGGTGTCTCTTCACGGCAATACAACTGAAATTAAGGCACTCACTTTTCCCCACAAGATAGGAGCCTTAGACATCACTAAGCAGTGTAGAGAAAAATCAGATGTTTTCATGTGGTTGAATTAACACTTAACTAAACTAGAGGCAGCTTTATTTTTCCATGTATTTGCCAATTGGGTATTCGATTAGCCATCAGATTAGCCAGTCCATCAGACTAGCCAGATTATGTAGCAAACATAAAATGATCCATTGTCTGTTTATAGTCCATCGAAGGAGGGACAGACTGTAGGGTAACACTACAATGAAACACTCCTACTATTGTGGTACACTGTGAGTCTCAGAGTGTGTAATGCATTATACAGCTTGTGGCTGGAGACGAGGCTCAATGGGTAGAGTTCTTGCCTAGTGTGCATCAGGCCCTACATTGGATCCTGTGTCCCAAAGAAACCGGGAGGATCAGAAGTTAAGGTTATCCTCAAGTACATACAAGTTCAGGATTCATGAGACCCTGTTTCAAACAAAACAAAAAACAAAACAAAACAAAACATTGTACACTTTATAGCCTGCAATTTCTGTTTGATCATTCTCTTAGGTTTCTGCTCTTCTCCTGCGGAGTGCTATTTGTGCTTTGACTTCAGGCCTTGGTTGATAAGAACTTTTTTTAAAAGTTCTTATCTCAGCTTTGTATATAACTGAGGGTGTGAGGATGGAGTCCATTGAGTCAAAACAGGGTTCTGGTTTCTGACCCAAGGATGGGACCAGAGGACGTGAAAAATCAAGTGGGGTTTCTGAACCTCTTATATTCCTAGGGACTGTCTTTTGCCAGATGAGTGAGTGTTAGCATTCCTGTGTCTATTGAAGGAATGAGCCTGCTGGTGCATCTGTCTTTGAGGAAAGCTTATAATTACAGCATTTCAAGTCTGAATATATCAGATCCCTTCAAGGGATGGGATAATTACTTGTTATTATGTAATTTTAATGAAATCATTGTTTAAAATAACCGATTGCAGAACAGAAAACAGGTGCAACTGTAGGAAATTAGTCTGAAACATAACTTGAGTTGGCTTATACTAGGGGCCTGCATGCCTTCCCAATGAGTTCGTATCTTACCCTGCAGGACACATTCTTTTCTGAAATAGATTTACTGAGCACTTGCACTAGAAGCTGTCAATTGGCCCAGGGTAACCTCAGTTAAATGAAATCTAAGTGTGTCAGACAGAGTTCTCCATGTTAAGTAGCATGCACTATGATCCTTGTCCCCCACCCCCATCCCAGTAGCAAGATTTGAATGCTGTGTTTTACAAAACTAACAATGCCATGTGAGCATAGGCATACAGCAAATACAAAATGTGTTCTAGCAGGACCCTTGAATTTTTGGTCATTATGTCTTAATATTATGTGCAATCCAATACCCTGGATAATATGTCCTGGCTTTTTATCGTTTGTATCTGGGGACACTACACAGCTCTGAACAAAAATAAATAAATAAATAAATAAAAAAATAGAATACCTGCATTAGCTCCCAAGTTCTTCACTAATAAAACTGGTAAATAGAGCTATAGCGCTATGTTTTTTTTTTTTTTAGAATGATTGATAATTGTAGAAAGTGATTAGAGAGCTCTGTGATCAAGAACTTTTTTTTCTTCAAGTCAAATAGAGATAGATTTAGAAAAACCAACCAACCAATCAATCAACCAACCAACCAACCAACCAACCAACCAACCAACCAATAAACAAAGCAGGGCTAGCAAGAGGGCTCAGAGACCATGAAGATCTTAAAGGAATGAACTAACTCTTGCAAGTTGTCTTCTGACCTCCACAAAGACACAGACACACAGACAAATACATTTGAAAAACTGAAAAGAAAACATAAAGGGGAGAAAGATGCGTAGTTTTATCCTTAACCTGCGTTCTGCCTTTGTACAGGGGAAATCACACTTAACCTTGCATGCTCAGTTGCCTGCTTAGCATAGAGCCTGGGACCCAGCAAGTGGGCATGCAGGGAACCGTGGTTATGAACTCAGACTGGATCGAGACCATCTAGGCCTGAATCTTAGCTCTGCCTCTCACTAAATGTGTGATACTTACTGCTTGTGTAGATTCTGGTAACTTAGCACATTATTGTTTTGTTTTTCTTTTTCTGCCTTAGATTTTCTTTTTTTTTTTTTTTTTTTTTTTGGTTTTTTTGAAACAGGGTTTCTCTGTGTGTAGCCCTGGCTGTCCTGGAACTCACTCTGTAGACCAGGCTAGCCTCGAACTCTCGAACTCAGAGATCCGCCTGCCTCTGCCTCCCAAGTGCTGGGATTAAAGGCGTGCGCCATGCCTTAGATTTTCTTATCTGCAAATTGGGAATTGTATTTATTTGAGACAGCTATTGGGGGTTACAAATAAAATGATAAATATTAGTTAGCTGCTATTTTAACCCCACCTCCCTTTTTCCATCAGGGAAAGTGAGACTTGGCTGGCTTTGTTCTTCAGAGGAGTGAATACTCACTCCAATTTCCTCATTCAAGCTGGATGTTCATAGCCTGGTTTTAAAAACTATTTATTTTTGGTGTGTGTGTGTGTGTGTGTGTGTGTGTGTATCTGTGCACATGCAAGTGCAGGTACCGTCGGAATCCTGAAGAGGCATTGTAGGCTGCCTCACAATGGCTGCTAGGAATCAATTTCAGATCCTCTTCAGGAACAGCAGGCACTCTGAAATCAGTAAGCCACCCCCTAGCCCCTCACACTTTATTTTTAAGGCATTCGCTCCCATAATGAGTACAGCTAGGGTCCTATTTTCTGCTCTCCTGGGAGCCCATGTATTTGAAAGATCCTCCAGTGTTCATTTGTTCAGTGGCCAGTAGTATTCAAGTCCTTTTGAATTCCTGATTTACATCTGGATTACCTTCAATTTTTTTTTTTCTGAGTCAATTGAAGGTCAGTTGAACACATAGGAATCTCTGGCCTCTAGAATCAGGATGGATAGGCAAAAATCAGTGACAGACAGTATGGGGATATAAGGTAAGAGGGAAGGATCAAATCCGCATGACAGTCAATGTGTGTGCATAGCCAGCCTGTAGTTACTGCAGTACTCTGGTCAGTTTTCATCACTCTGCCAACCAACAAACAAATAACACTTCCTCCTCCACATACACACCAAAAACTAATAACCCGGAGAAGCTCATCAATCACTTGCCCTCCCAGGAAAATATCACTTTGATTGCATCTTTTGTTTAAGTCAATGCACTTTTTTCCCCCAAATCATTTGTCTGTTTCCACAAAGCTCCCCACACAAGCCAGGGAGGTACCACTAGTCCAACTTCTAACAGTTATCTAATACCTTCCTGAGCTTTCTCTTCCAACAGACAACGGGACTCTGTGTTGATGCCAGGAACTAGAAAAATACCATTTCATCTTAACAGTGGAGAAGGTTTTCAGATAACCTTAGGCAGATCAGTGAAGTCAACCCACAAGCTGATTAAGGCTGATGGACACACACTGTCCACTGTCTCCATGTATATGCATCTATGACCTGGGTTTCCTTTTGAGGACAGTCCTAAAGACAGGCAAATGATCAAGATATTTACACTACTTCCCAATGACTTTTTATCATCAAAAGGCAAAAATTGAATGTAAGGGTGCTTTTCACAAGGATCCCGGGAAGAAAGGTTACCAGCCACAAATTTTGCTGAATATACAACAAAACATCCGGATGTTTAGAATTCGTGCACTTAGCAAGGCTGCTGTTTTTAGTGTTCACAGCTCTGTCAGCGCTGTATGAAAATCTCTCTGCCTCCTGATAAACTATTCCAAAGGGCTTTGAATACAAAATGGGGTGTGTGTTTATTTTATGAGCTTGTTCATATATATTAGCTGGTAAAGCATTCTGGCACAGCCTAATGAACAGAGTTTCATATAACAAGCCTTAAGGAGTGCATTCCAATCAGGGTGGATGTCAGGCTCAAATGTCCAGCAACGAAGCCAAATGATAGTGACACAGACTTCAGAGAAAGGGAAAACAAGAATAAACAGGTCATCACTGCTAGTTCAGAGTCGCCATTTCTCCCAGGAAGGTACTGTACAGGCAGTTTAATATCTTCACTTGAAAAAGTGGAGAGCACAGTGAATTGTAACTTATACTTCACTCCTATGTCTATTTTCAAGTCTCCCTGTACAAAATGTATGCCAAAAAAGTATAAGGCACACACACAACTTCCACCACAGGGGTGAGGAGATGGGACTTTAACTTGAAGAACCTCAGGAGCTATCTGATAGTTTACAAGATACATTTTGTGTTTTCAAATCACCTTTGACTGTGTCTTCAAAAATAGCTTCATTTTTTTTTTGTTAAGCTCCAGCGAAATCTCTGAAGAGGATAAACACCAACTAAATATATGATCCATTATGATTTTTGTTAATTTCATTGTGGGAGAAAAAAATAAAATGAAGATTGGATTTTAATCTAATCTCCATCATTATATTTGGTCCAGAAAGTACAATGACTATTTGATTTTCTGCCTTTTAACGAATTATCTGGAACCACATTCCTTGACCAACTTATTTTTGTTTCTCTTGAGTCCAGTGTCTGGTTCCGTCATGATTGTTCCTTGGGATCCACAACATAGAATTAATCAGAGTCATGGTTAAGGCTTTAAAAAAAAAGTCATGGATTTTACAATGCCCAGTCTAATCTTTGCACTACAGAGTAGCAGAAACTCAACCTGTGACTAAGCTTTGACTCTGTCCAGATCACTGATCTAAGGATCTAATGTGGTCACCTTCAAGGGAATAAATGCCATGCCATGCAACAGCAGATCCCCGTTATGTGTCCACTAAGGCTAAATACACAACGCTTTCCAGATCCGTCCTCACAGCCAAAGTAAAACGGCTCCAATTAGACTCTCATATAACTCAGGTGAGCATTTCCTAGTTGAAAACTCTTTGGGTTATTTTGGCACAACCTCAGTTGGCTATTTATGCTCCTAATACCTTTGGAGCAAATGTCACCAGAGGACATAACGTCTCCTATCCGTGTGATGCCCTCTGCATGCTGTTTTTTATCTATTTTTTTTCTTCTCTCTGTGGTGCTGTGGATGTATGCTGATTCTGCAAGCTGCCTGCTCTAACACTAACCCTCTGCTGGCAGCGCCTATAACAAGCTTCAGAGCAACACCGAAGACAGTATTATTACTGTTGATCATCCCAAAAGATGTTTGCATGCAATTTAGAGAGTCTGGGCGATAATAGAAGGCTTGATGTAGTTAAGAGACAAAGTCTGGAAACAAGACAGCTCCACAGCAAGCCTTAAACACACACCCAGCAACAGAGCAGGTGTCCTCGTTCCTTCCGCAGAGATCTAGTAACTACCTGAGAACCAACATAATTTATTTAAAAATAAATACTGCTTTTAAAGGATATATTTAACAGCAGACTATTTAAAAATCAAAGATAATACTGATGCTTGACGTACACATATTATAATAATTTCCTCTCTGGGAGGAATAAAATCAAGCCTGTATTTAAGTTCGTTTTCTATTGCTCCTCAGATCCTTTCATTGAAACTTCAGCAGGCAGATCCTGTAGTGGATGCAGTAAGTGCCAGACTTCGTGCTTACTCAGCAATTTGGAGGATTAAGTCCAAGTGCTCAAGCACCAACTCGTACCTGGATTTGACGCGGATTCTGGTACCCACATCAGCCCCATTGAACAAATGATGGGCCACCACTGTAGCCTCTGCCTTGAGCGATGTAGTTAATCCCAGCTCCTCCTTTTCTCTGCGATGATGCACCAGTTACCGTGGTCATTGCCGGAGCTCAGAACCTGCAGCTCAGACACACTCTCCTGCAGCAGGCTGGACAGCTCACCTTCCCGAAATACGTGATAGTAACGCATGAAGGCTTTGGAATCCGGGGCCTCCTGTTGCCCTTCCACAAAGCTTGAATCTTCTGAGTTGGAATCCGTGGAGTCGAATGCAGAAACCCTCCTTAATATTTTTCTGGCAGAAGGATCACTGCCATTACTTGCAGCCACACTGTCCCCGGTATCAGTGATGTCCAGAAAAGTGCCCCCCTCCTTTCTCCTGCTCTCTCCTCCCTTGTGTCCACTGAAGTTATCTGAAGTGCCAGGTGCTCCCAGCCAGCCGAAGTGTCTTTGAGAAGATGGGTCTACGAACACCTCATCAAAGTTCGGTCCTTTTATTGAAAACGGCTCCTGACCATGCAAGTCTAAGCTGGGGTGTCTGGAAGGCTGATGGGACACGGTGCTATTAGCCCAGCTCTCTGGGATTTTCACAGGCCTGACTCTTTCAATTTGCTTCCTCAGGGTTGATTCATCCAAAGACCTGGAGAAAAACCAGGAGCGAAAGGATTTTCCAAAATTGCTATATAATCCATTCTCTTCCTCTCTTCCCTTCGAAATAGCTTCGCAGCAGGTTCTGGCCACCGCAGGCCCGTAGTCCATGCTGTGGGACCGCTTGGAATCGCATCTGCCCTTAAAGCACACTGCGCAGCCGCACACAGAACCAGGGCCCTGGTAACCTTGGCTCATGGGATGCTCACCCTGATGACCCCATGACTGGTGGGATTCTGACAGCAGCCGGGAACAGAGTGTCCTGTTCCACGGCACAAGCACATCCTGTTTCTCAAAGTGCCGGTTCTTCTGCTCCATTGCCCAAACGTAAATCATCAGCTGGCCTCCGGGAGCTAAGACCCTGGCCATTTCCTTTATTGCTCTAATTCTTCTTTCTTTTGTAGAAAAATGATGTATGACTACAAAAGAAAAAAAATATATGTCATTGTGTATATAGCATATGCATAAACACATACACACTGGTTATGAAATTCTGGCCTTATCACAATAAACTGGGAAAACAATACGGATCTGGCTTTCAGAGACGCACAGTTTTTGACTTGAGCAAATTCTGTAAATTTTAAGTTCTCTCAATTCCAATTAAAAAAATAAAATAAACAAAACCCTAGAGATAATGTACAAGATCTCTTCAGCCCCAAAGCCTGTGGGATTTGAAAACTGGCTGTCACATGGATATCCAATGTGAATTACTGAAATCTGAAAGGGACAGTGGGGCATTGTTCTATGTTGGAGTCCAGGAAACAACTCATCGTTCTACTGAATAACTTATTTCTATAGAAACAAAGGATGAACACCATGAATCATGGGTGTTAGTGATATTAATATAACAAGATATAGAAAAAGGTTAAATATTATATATTCTTTAGTTAGATGATGCAAAGAGAAGCCAGCTAGACACAAGTTCAAACGTTAACTTAGCCCTTCCTAATGATAATACAAAAATTGTGTGTGCTTAAAAAAAAATGTATTAGTTATCGTTTTACATTTAATCCCTGAAAAGTCAAAGGGAGATTCGAATATTTCCTGAATAGAATCCACCTTTTCCCTATGTGTATGTGTGCATTTATTTATTGTGGGTGCATTTTATTAGTAACAATGACTTTGTCACGCTAGGTAAGTAACAAACCCGGGGGACTGAGCATGATAGCAGGCACTCTACCTCTGTACTGTACCCCCAGTTTTATTAGGTTTATTCTCACCAAACAAATATATAGAAAGTCCTCGTCTATTAGGTCCTACAGCACTGTGACATGAGGAAGCTCTGTTTTGGAACAGGGGCCTCTACCCAGATCAGAGAGGAGACTGGTTCCAAGCAAAGCTGAGTAACTCCAGCTCTGATGTGGCAGCGCTGGCAGAGAGAAGCTGAACCTGTCCTCTTGGCGCTCACAGCGTTTAGCTGTTAGTGAGGATTTTAAGGTAGGGAGCTCTGAGGTTCACCTGCCACAGGTATGCATCAAATAACTAAAGGGAAGTCTGATCTACATACAAAGTCTGCTCTCTATATGAAAGGTTTTCGGAGGGAGGTCACTCAAGAAGACAATTTGCATTATTTTCCATCTATCATGTCTATCGTCTGTTTTATTTGTGTATGGGTTGGTGTTTCGCCTGCGTATGTGAACCCCTTGGAACCAGAGTTACAGACAGTTGTGAGCTGCCGCGCAGTGTCCACAAGACTCTCTGGAACACAGCTTCTGTGGATGATGACAATTCATTGCATTGATCTTGTAAAGCCCAAGAGGGGACAGGAGAAACACATTAAAATAGGTCTGTTTACATGCAATAAATATCTCTTTGTAATAGACTAATAGGTCTTCAACGATCCAGGACTCTACTGGGTTTTAAAGGGCGTTGTATAAGAAACAATGTCTTCATTTATTGATAAGTACAAAACAAATCATTTTTAATTATCATTTTAAGCCGAAAAGTAACAATATGTACTTAACAGGTAGTAGGTAACAAACTTTTAAAGCAAGCATTTTTAAATTTTTATTTATGCCTATGTACCTATGTGAGCAAATGGTACATGTATGCCGATGCCTATGGAGGCTAAAGAGGGTGTTGGATCCTCTGGGATTACACTAGGCAGTTGTGACCCACCCAACCTGGGTTGTCGAGCTGAACCCCGGTCCTCCACAAGAGTAGCAAGTGATCTTGACAGCTGAGCCATCTCTCCAGCTCCAAGCCAAATGTTTTGGAGGAAAAAGAAGCTTACGGAGGAAGATTTCCTCACACATGTCAAATGTGCTATATATATACACACACACATACATGTTATATATATACACACACCCATATACATGTTCTGTTAGGAAGCATCGTGAGCCTCACTGTAGTGAGATTTATCTGAAATGTCATCACCACTGAGAAACTATGCTGAAAATTTAAAAAGTAAAAGAACATTTTTGTTTGTGAATCATAATCACAACTCAAATGCAAAAATAGTATTTCACATATGTAGTCCCCATATACACTCCATATACGTACTTAGAGCAATTTTCAAGTAGATAGGGTAAAAAAAAATAATAACTTGAATCCATTTTTTGGATTACAGGACCAAATGGTGACAGCAGATTTCCTTTAACACCCTGTCAAATCGTATACTTTATGTCTTACTGTTCTTCAACTTTCCAAGTGCGTAGGTCTCCCTAAGCACTCAGAACTTAGGGGTGTGGCAGAAAGCAGACTTTAAAACACATTCGGGGCTTGATGATTCTTGTTGTGGGGGAGCCACCTGTCAGTGATGAGAGCATACATATACCTGTCCACTTGTGATTCCCCCAAAATGTCACCGGGTATTGCTTGAAGTTCCCTGGAGGATGGGTATTGGAGAGCCTGGTGAGGAGGAGTTGATTTACACCAGGTTACATTACTAAATTATTTTAAACTGTTTGCCAAATTGCTCTAAGGGCAAAATGTGCTCCTTCTCGGAATCTGACAGGGAAGCATCCAGGGAAGCATGACGGGTGTACAACCAAGCATGACAGTTGTCTCTCTGTTACTAAAAGACTCCAACAAGCAAGAATATAGAGCAGTGGGGAAAAGATAGGTCTTCATGTCAGGACAAGCAAGAAATGCCAAATACACAACTCAAAATGAGGAATAAATACATATGAATGTAAGAGTAAGTTTTAAAACTTTTCCTGTTATTCTAAATGTGAAATATAACTGAAAATGACCTTACCATGTTACCTCATAGCTATAGTTCCTAAAAGTATGTTTGGGAACTTAAAGGGATATTTTTGTTTGGCTAATTTATTTTCAGTCAACACCTCTTTGTGTACTCCAGGTTGACCTTAAACTTATGATTCTCTTGCCTCAGCCTGCACAGAGCTGAGATTATAGGTATGTACCACCATGTCTGTCAAGACTTTTCAATTAAAAGATAGTAAAGATAGTAATGGGGTGTATTAGTACATTTCTGCCACTGGAACAGAATGCCAGTTTATAGGTAAACTATAAACAATAGAAATCTATTTGGGTCGTGTTTCCAGATGATCATAATTCCTCAAACCAATGAGTCAGCATAGGTGGGTGAGGGGCTTCTGGCTTCCTCCTGATACAGCTTAGGACACACACAATAAAGAGAACTGAGTGAGGCACGGGGGCTTAGAGGACACCCTGCCAAGCTCACTGTTATGCAGATATTTCCTCTGAATTGAAAACTTCAGGGAGGTGCAGTGTGAGACTCTGGAAGACTGGAAACTCTCAAAATTTACAAGACTTATGAGCTCACCTACCTGAGACTATACAAAGAGTAAGCAGTTGCTGGGGGAGAGGAGACTTCTGGAGCTGCCCCCACACTGTGACACTTATCCATGAGTTATCAGCTATGTTGGGTGGGCTTTTTTTTCAGTGGCAAGCCGCCTTCGAGTCACAAATGTAATAAGTAAGCCTCCCTGAACTCCTGTCAGACACCTGGCTGTACTAGATGCCCTCTCTGGGGTTCACTTCTCCTTGGAAAAAGTTGTGCCAATCTCTCCCCAACTTTCTGGTTTAGAGACTTTCCTTGTGATAATGAATCCACTTCCATAACAGGCTACATACAGTCGGGAGAGCTGTGACAAATTCTAACATAAGCTTTGGAACAGACACAAATGAGAGTGTAGCATCCTCCGTTTTCTGTGAGGGAAAGGTGGGACCTTTAAGCTGAGAACACAGGAACATGGAACATCTCTCAAAGCAGGCAAGGAGTCAACACCACACTTCCTGTCACAGTAGCTGAGCGATGATGAGAAGGAGTTTGTGGACTCTAAAACCAACATAAGCAGCCTCGTGTTTATGAGAGCAAAGACCATCTTTCTTCCAAACTCTCTTTAATTTCTAGTTCTTTAGAAAGGTGACTAAATAAAAATGCTTTTCCCACTAAAGATTCAGAGCTCAGCACAGTGTTGCTTAGGTCAAAATGAACCCTTTGGTATATCTGTGTCACTTCAACGAAGACTATGTCCACAGGAAGCGGGACCTTTGGGAAATCACTAGGCTCAGATGTGGTCCTGCATGACTGAATTACTGCCATCATATGAAGAGGCTGATCTTCAACCTCTACCTCTGTCAGATGGGGAATCAGCAAAAAGGGATGGAGGCAGCAGCCATCTGCAAGCCCTCCCAAGGAGCTGGCATGGCTGGTTCTTTGAGGGAAGAAATAAAAGTCTATTGTTTAAAACACAGGAATCTGTGATGATTTGTTATAGCAGCGTGCACAGACTAATACTTACAACAAAAGGTACCTAACAGTCTCAAGTGCAGAGAAGTAAGACAGCATAAGGGAGGCTCCCATGGCAATCGTCTTCCACTGTTCCTGACCATTTCCAAGGTTACTACGGCATGCAGGCCTGTGTCTTTCCACTATGCAAAGATGCAGTTCCCATCTGAGGAGACCTAGCAACCTCTTGCCTGGTTCAGGAAAGTATAAATAGTATATTATATGTATATATTATTTTGAATGGTAGTCAACTTCCATAAGATCACCTTATTTTGGTAGTTTGGTAAAGTTTGTTGTATCAAAAGGCTAATTAAAAAAAAGTGTTCAATCAAGTAATTTGCTTTGTAAAAGGCTTTGTCACTGAAAAGAACTCATCAGAAGAGTCATTTGTTTCATTTTTTTCGATTTTTGAGACAAAGTCTTTCTGTGTTGTCTTGGATGTCCTAGAACTTACTATGTAGACCAGGCTGGCTTGAACTCATAGAGATCCACTTGCTTTTGTCTCCCAAATGCTGAGTGAGACTAAAGATGTGTATCACCATGACTGGCTAGAAGACTGCTTTAATATAGGGTTTCCTAGGAAGGAGTACAGGGTAAAATGAGCTACCTCTCATGTATCTGTCTTTGCTGATATTCCTGTTGGTTTGTTTGCTTTGGCATGGAGTTTACTGGGAAGGCTTGTGAAATGTGAGAAAAAAATATCCCTAAACTCATCAACAACTTCTAGAATTAGGAACAGAAAGACATGCTAAAACAATGAAATCTGGGACCAGCTAGGGCCTGTCTTTTCCAGGAACTTGAGTACCAGTGGATGACATACTTGTTCAGGGGATGTTCAATACATTAGTTCTAGAATTTTCTGTTAGCAAGGGCACTGCTGTAGTTTGTTTTTGTTAACATGAAACCTGAATAATCCCCTTTGTGTCAGGAGGATCTGACCTGATCTCAATAGGGCAAAATAGGTTTTCAATAAATAAGAGCCCGAACACTCATCTTGTAAGTAGTGAAACACATGGGAACAAATCATCAAAAATAACACAATAACAGCCTGAAAGTTAAAACTGCTTATATACGGTAACAGTATTAGTCAGGAGTCAAATAAGCCATATATTTTAAAATTAGACAAAATGCTTTGCATAGACCTCTACACAGAATAGACACTGAGTTGTCTGATTGTGGTTTTTCGTGGCAAAGTGTGATTGTGGCCTGGCTGCCTTACCTCCTATGGAGATGATGGCATCGAAGCCCTGGTCCCTAAAGGGGAGATTAAGGTTGTCACATACCATGACTTCACACCCTCTATTCCGGGCAATCTCTACCAGAGGCCCACAGTAGTCACAGCCCAGAGTATGTACTTGGCTATTCACTTTAAGATACTTTCCAGTTCCACAACCTGTAAGAGAAAAAACAATGTCACAAGCTGTTCATACTGGAACAATGAAAGTTAATGTGTGCTATAATGGATAAACTTTCTATTAAATGACCAAGACACAACACTTCAGAGAACACGTACATAGTTTCATACAGAGGAGAGGAAAGTCAGAGTACTGAAAAAAAAGAAGTATGAATGGAATATTTATTGACGCATTGCCCATGGAGCTCAGGACATCAGGACAACCTAATCTTATGAGCTGGCTTGTCCCTTGGAAACACAACTCCAGCATCCAGAAACTGAGGCTGGGCATGAGGGCTCGGTGTCTTCATGGTGATGTACACATTTCACTTTGTGCGTGCATGCTGTGTCAAATGTCTACTTCAATGGGTCTTATCAATTTCTGATCATGTTGAACAGATTACTGCTAACAGCTTTTCAATGTCTATGAATAGAAAAATCTAGACAATAAAATGTGGTTTTTAAAAAATATGATTGTGACTGAAGAAGAAACATCTTTCCATGCATTCTCAGGTTAATGGTAGGTACAAGGCTTCTCTGTTGAGTCAGTCTATAGCTCTAACAGAGAGTCTGGGGAAAAAAAGACCATTTTTGACATTCATTTTCTAGTGGCAGAGGCCCAAGTATCCAATCTAAAGACTGAGGTCAGTCACATCTTGTAATAGAATAGAGAGTAACACAGATGAGGAATTGCCATGAAACAACCACCTTCTATCTTCTAGCACTGCCATCAACTTCTCTTTTGAGACTGGGTCTCTCTGTATTGCCCAGGGTAAACTCCTGGGCTCAAGGGAGTTTTGCCATTTCAGTCTTCCAAGAAGTTGGCATGAGAGAGACATGCATCTGCAAGTGGCTCCTAGCATGATCGATCTTCAGTCTCAAATATGTAAATTAGGTCCCAGAGGTGGGTGAAAAAAATCACATGAGCTGACTTTTTTTTTTTTTTAAATCTACTGGCATTTCTTATTTAGAGGCTTTTCTCTGCACAAAGAGATCACTCACTGGTTAAATGTAGAGTTTGCTGCTTCTGAGTGATAAGTCTGGGACAGCTTTAATAACCCCACCTTAATACACTATTTCAAAATGACGAGGCAAGAAAAAAAAAAAAAAGTGGAGGTTCCCCGGTGCCAGCTGTGACAGTGGAGAGGAGGTGAGTAATAAAAGCTTTCCAATGTTATTCTTTCAATATAAATGGCTGAGATTTGATACTTATTTTAGATCTCATAGCCACCGTTCCTAACGCTTATGAAGTATCGGCTATTTGAAGACAGTCGCAGGCAAAGTATAAATCACCCAGTATTTCAGAGTTAACATCCTGTCTGTGTCAAAGATGATAGCCTTATTTTAATAAGTATCTTGGAAATTCATTTCTCCTTTTATTGGCTTGGGAGATACATTCTGAGAAAAGAAAGAGGAAATTGCTTTAAGAATTCTGGTGAGAGTATGTTCATAAATCATGTCAGATGGCAGGAGATATTCAGAAAACCTCTCATAGCAAAGAAGCTCAGGATTTTTCTCTTGGTGCCCAGCCTTCTAGCATTCTCCACTCATCCTCCCGTGTTCATTTCTAATGACATGACTGTGGACAGAACCTCCAATCATGAGGCAGTTGCTCCTTTCTGAGTGCAACTCTGAGACATTGGCAAGAGGGCTTTCCTATAACGAGGGAGTCACATCCATCAACAAGCCAGGCCTTCCCAGGATCTCAGATGTATATGAACATTCATGATACCATAGCAAGCTCCAGTCCATAACAACTCTGTTCCCTTGCAAAATCTCATTAATAACCATGCCCAGTTCTGAAGAGACACTGGAGAGTGTCTGGATGTTCACTTTCTTCTCAGTTTTGTACTCTGTACCACAAAGTGTCTATAGAGCTTAACAGAGCAAGGCTCCAATGCATCAAAACCTTTTGGGCCAAGATGGGTGAATATTTGCTGAAAATAACAAAAACGAGTATTTTTCTAATGTTTGTAGGAAAAATACCCTGCTTTCCCTTTATAATTAGAATTGAACCCAGGGTCCCATCACACTGGGCAAGGGCTCTGCCACCTAGGTACATCCCAGACAAGAGACAACGACATTTAAAATTTTGTTCTTTGTTACTATCTCACCTAAAAGAGTTCTTTTTCTATGGTTTTGTTGTTGTCATTGTTGTTGTTGAAAGAGACAAATATAATGCACATTTTAAGTTCATTTTTTGAGTCCAGTGTTGAAGAGATATGTCATTGGTCAAACATGGTGCTGGTCATATGAGGACAGTATTCTTAACTTTTATTGCATCAAATGAACGAATGGTCGTTAGAGAATTAAAGCAATGAGAGATGACCATTGGAACTGGGAAGGCAGCCAGATAAAAGTCAAGAGGAGTCTTAATTATTGAGAAATTTGTCTAATTATGTGCACAAAAATATCATTTTTAGTGTTGGTAGGGCAGGTGTTTCAGGAGTTAATTATGAGCAGAACCTAGCTGGGAAAGAATCCAGCTCTGGTCTCTCTCCTACTTTATGAGCTCATTTAGGTGACAACTTCAACCCACATGCTTCCTTCCATGCTACCTACAAGAGACATGGAATGGACCAGCCCACTCTGGGTAAACTGCCATGGCCACATGGGTCAGTTACAGTGTTTCCTGGGTATGTCTCAGTTACTGCTGTTGAACCACAGAAGGTGTGGTTTATGCGAGGCTCCATGTTCCCTTATTCTCTATGCTTTGGGTTTGCCGAATGGTATAGGAGCAGACACTTGTAATTTCCCACATGATATGGGAGTAATTCGATGAGGCAGGTGGATGGCCAGTTCAGACCAGTCTGTGTTATAGAGTGAGACATTCTCCCTCTCCCTCTCCCTCTCCCTCTCCCTCTCCCTCTCCCTCTCCCTCTCCCTCTCCCTCTCCCTCTCT
>NW_021604630.1:12485769-12495532 GCF_004785775.1 Grammomys surdaster | reverse complement strand
CTCTCTCTCTCTCTCTCTCTCTCTCTCTCTCTCTCTCAAGCTTTATTTATTTATGTTTGTGGGTATACTGTTGCTCTCTTCAGACACACTAGAAGAGGGCATCAGATCCCATTAAAGATGGTTGTAAGCTACCATGTGGTTGCTGGGAATTGAACTCAGGACCTCTGGAAGAGCAGTCAGTGCTCTTAACTGCTGAGCCATTTCTCCAGCCCCTAGTGAGACATTCTTTCACTGCAACCTCTCTACTGGATATTGTAAATTCATTTGATGATGTTTTCTACCTATTTGTTGCTTCTGTCTAAGCTACCACTTGCTATTTGTCCTTATCCTTTTGCTTGCTACAGACTTAAGCACAGCTATCATAGATTATTTCTCTGGACCATGTGGAACAAGGAATGTGAAGCAGTTTTTCACCATCGTCTTCTACCCGGCGATAAAAGCAGCCATTTTCTTTTTTCCTGTTGGGTATGTGTATGAAAGAGAGAGGGGTCGGGGGATACATGCTTTCTATATCCCAACAACTTGATTTTAAGTTTTATTAGGCTATATCATACAAAGTGATGTTTTTTTCATGGTGCTTTCATTCAGATACACCATACACTTTACCCATATTATCCTAACTGTCAGCTGTGGAATTAGCTGTTCCCAGGGGAAAAAATTAAAATAGAAGATGAGTCACGGCTTTCTAATTAGAAACTTTTATTTAGATTTATAGAGCCCAGTGCACTCAATGATCTACAGATAGCAACAACCATTTACCAGAAAAACACTGACCACCCTAAAATTATAGCTATTTCAGTGCCTGCCTTACTTACATGGCTTCTTAAAAGATCCAATAAAAGCTTTGTGCCTACAACCCCTAGCTAAGAGACCTGGGTCAGGAGAAAGTGCTCATCTTTCAATTTTCCTCCTTGTTAGTAACGTCGCTCTTCCCTCCCCAGCCAGCCTTCCTATTTATTGGCTAAATTCAGCACAGTGAAAGAATTTCCAGTTAGAATAGCATTAATTCTTCTTGAATTTCAATTTTACTTTAAAACACACTCTTCATTTTGTAACCAAAGCATTACGGTGTACTGATTTGCTTAAATACATAAATCATATATGAACCAAATCGACAAAAATATGTATTTACTACAGATCTAGTTCGTGATTTGTAGAGAGGGATTCAAAGGCTGTCATTCATCCTATAATTTATGGTGCCAAAATACAGGGAAAAAATAGTCTGGTAATGTGGTGCCATTAGCCTTGATACTGTGCAGCTTTTAATCCTGGGCAACTCATACAGATGATATGTAATATATTGAAGGTGTCATAGGCTAGATGGTTGTATGTGGTACAACCATCTGTGTAACCATGAAAGGGGAATCTCGCCATATCCGCCCAGAGGCACGAGGTTCTTATAGTCTCAAAACATAGGTCAAGACTGCATAGCGAGCTGGTGGGAAGGGTTGTCCCGAGCATGTCTTACTTAGTGTCTGGAGACTCCACATGCTGGAGTGGTTTCTTTCATTATGCGCCCTTCCACAGCTTCTAACTAAATCCCTATATGTAGATTATCTGCCAAGATATTTTAAAGCACATCTGAATTCTCCAACTTCATGCAATCATTCATTTATACCCTTTCACCGTTTGGCTTTGGGCTCCTGGTATTTTTCTTTTTTTTAATCATTTGGATTTGTTTCTCTTGATTAACTGAACCCGAGCATCATTTGACTAACATCTCACGATTCAATCATCCTCTTCCTGCCCCATCCCTGTTGCGCCTCCTGGGAATCACTCCTCTAGACTCTGTGAGTTCAATGCTTTTAGGTCTCACTTCTAATTGTGATCATGTAACTGTTGCCTTTCTTTGTCTGATTTATTTCATTAAGCATCATGTTTTCTGAGTTTGCATGTTGTCACAGAGGACAAGATCTGGGGCCTTACACTAATTTTTTAAAAAAAATGTTCTGGAAAGCAAGAAAAGATTTTGTTCTTTCCTGTTCTAATTGTGGACAGGATCACAGTGAGGGTCACAATAGCATATTTCCTTAGCATCCCAACAATTCATTTTTGAATTTTCATTAGCATACCTTCATTGTATATATGGGTTTCTATTAGAAATATTGCTGATATATTACTCTGCCGGCTTTTAGATCTTTAGACTTTATAGTTTCTAAATGTTTATAGGATCAGAGTTTTCAATAATCTTTCTACACTCATTCCATATTAGCTGTTTATCTGGCTGATAAGCTTTATTCATATCCCTAAACCCAGCATTGACAGCCTTTGCATGGTCATTATGGAGTATGCACTATAAGGCAACAAAATGGGTTTCTGCAACCCTCAGATTATTGTTCAGGAAGAAAATCCAAGTGCAGTAATTGGTTCTGGCCACTTAATGAATTGCCAGACTCTGCTGAGCCACACACATATCTGGTCCATCACAGGTGAACTTTGGAACCAAGCTCTCTGGTACCCACCCAGGTTCAGGCTGACCTCATGCTCTGATGCCAACTGCAATTTTCTGGGATGAAGTCTACCAGCTTTTTAAAAGTTTACAAAACCCTCACAAACTGCCCAGAGACAGACTGTGCCTAATTCCTTTCCTGTAAACTCTAGCACGTCAGTTACAAGCCCAGAAAATAGAGGTATAATTGGTGACTTCTTCACAGTTTTGGTAACATCAGTGAGACACAAAACACAGAATGCATTCTCTGGACTCTGGTGTCTCCTGCATCACTGTCCTAACAAAGTTCAGATAAGTAAAGGCTCCTTTGCCCTTGGCTAAGTGGATTTTTCTTTTTTTTACAAATGCACCCCCTCCCTGAAGTGTTCTTGTGTTTCCTGATAGAAGGCTACCATTTGTGTGTGTGTGTGTGTGTGTGTGTGTGTGTGTGTGTGTGTGTGTGTGGGCAGAGTGTGTGAGATGGTGCTTTGTGCAAGTGGGAGTAGAATGTGTTGACTGAGAGTCCAATATCAACAAATCAGAAAGACGAAGTGAATAAGAAACCCTTAAACGGAAATACAAGCAAACAAGGGAAACCGACAAGAATACATGATCAGTGCATAGCTGCATCTCCCTCCCCAGAGGCTTCCCCGGGACAGTGAGTTGGTGTTCACCAGCCCAGTGGTTATGATACATTTAGAGCACACCACAAATATGACAACCAATTTATTTCTTTTATAGATTGTCTTTAAAACATGAGAGAGAGAGAGAGAGAGACAGAGAGAGAGACAGAGAGAGAGACAGAGACAGAGACAGAGAGAGACAGAGAAAGGCAGGCGCTGGGAGAAAGCAGTGCACACCTTTAATCCTAGCACTTGAGAGGCAAAAGCGGGAAGGTCTTTGTGGCAGAGAGGCCAGCCTGATCTATGTAGTGAGATTCAGGACAGCCAGGGCTACACAAAGGAACCCTGTCCCCAAAACCCAAAACAAAAAACCCAACCAACCAACCAACCAACCAACCAACCAAAAGGCATAGAGAGGCCTTCTGTATCAGGACAATTTTAAAACCAGTTTCACTACCCTTCCTAATTTCATTCTCTTACACTTAAACCTTTGCTGCACTTTAGAATTTATTTAGATGGAAGATGGAAGAAAAACACCCCCTTATTATATGTGCTTTTCTCCCAACCCTCCTTAGTGAATTGCCCCTTTCCTCCCCGGCCATATGAAAGTCCCGTGCTTTGCATGAAACAGTGGACAGCAGGACTTCTGAGCTCATTGCATCCTCTAAAATCAGATACCTTTCTTCATTTTGTGGCAGTGGGATTTCAACCCAGGGCTCTGAACATAGAGAGCATGCATACTACCCCTGAACCACATCCCTGACCCTAGGAAACTCTATTTGGTTTAAAAAACTGATATACTAGAGATCTTCTTTGGACTTCCAGCTTCAGCATGATGGGTGCCTCTTCTTAAACTCTGTGTTGCTTACAACCTCCGTCATATGCTGTGTACATACACAGCAGTTTCTCCTGTCAGTACTAAGAGTGATGTCAACCTAGACTAAGAGTGAGTTAACGGTAGATTTAGGTTCTTCTGGGCACAACAAGCTTATGATTCCTGGAAAATGAGGTCAGTGGGAAGTGGGAATCCAATCACGCCTTAAACCTTAGTCTTAAACTAAGTGTGGTTTAGTACCTCTCAATTCGGAAAGATGCTAAGCTGAAGTTCCCCAGATAAATCAGTGATTATGGAAGTACTACCCAATTAAAGACATGCCCCTGATACGATGCCTACAAACAAAAGGAGAGACCCATCGGAGAAATGAAAGGGTGTAAGACTTTGTTTATAATCTCACAAGTCTGGGTCTTCTATAAAAGTGCATGGAACCCCTCACCATGAGCCAAGGTCACAAAACATGTCTTCCAAATGTGGAAGTCTCTAAATTGAGAATGTCTAACGTCACATCATCCACCCTTATTTTATTTCATCTCTGACAGGTTGGTGTTGATAGAGGATGTGCATAAAGGCCCAGCATGGATCTGTGAGTACAGGTTGGAAGATGTTTTCTGCTTGGTGACTTTGATGATATGTATTTTTGCTGTAAAGTGAATTATTCTAAAGCAGCTGTTTTCAACCTGTGGGTCGCATATCAGATATCCTGCGTATCAGATATTCACACTACGATTCATAAAAGTAGCAAAGTTATGAAGTATCAACAAAGTAATTTTATGGTTGGGGGGCACCACAGCATGAGGAAATGTTCAGAACCCTTGTTGTAGAGACTACCATGTTACTAACACAATATTGGGCTTCTTTTTAGAATGAACAGGAGACAGGAGTGAAAAGGATGGGTGTCAATGGATACACAGGAGACCACACACGGCAAAAGGAAAGTATGGGTTACCAATGTCAGCAATGAGGCTGCCTGGCTTCTGCTCCTGCAGGAACTGGCGGACACGCGGCCAGGCTTTGCTTTGCAGGTCACTGAAATAGGGCGCAGTGCTCTCGTATACCTTGTGCACATGCTGCTTCTCCAGCTGCGCAGCTACAGGATCCATCCTGGGGAAAACAGGGTCAACATGAGGCGTGCAGGTAAGAGAATGAAGCAGACACGGCGGCTAAAGGGGGCGCATAGATGTGATGGCTTGCATATGCTCAACCCAGGGAGTGGCACTCTTAGAAGGTGTGGCCCTGTTGGAATAGGTATGGCCCTATTGGAATAGGTATGTCACTGTGGGTGTGGGCTATAAGACCCTCATCCTAGCTGCCTGATAGTCTGGTAGCAGCCTTCAGATGAAGATGTAGAACTCTCAGCTCTTCCTGCATCGTGCCTGGCTGGATGCTGCCATGTTTCCACCTTGATGATAATGGCCTGAACCTCTGAACCTATAAGCCAGCCCCAGTTAAGTGTTATCCTTTATAAGACTTGCCTTGGTCATGGTGTCTGCTCACAGCAGTAAAACACTAACCAAGACAGTAGACTTCTTGATAATGGAACCTACAACTGCAAAAGTTGTGCTGGTCTTTGTACTTCCTGATAGCTGTAAAGAAACCTTCACTGGAGCTTCAATACCAATACCCTAACCTTAGCAAGTGTGCAGTGTTCATCTGCCCACTTTCAGAAACCAGCGGTTTGGGGAATGGGTTAATCCCTGCAAGTTTCTGCACAGGATCAAGTCTTCATTTTGGAAGCATGCCTGGCCTTAGTACCAAATGGACTCATTTGGATAAAAATCTATCTAATTCGAGGTAGATTTTTAAATTTTCTAGCAGGATGCTCTCATTCCCAACAAGAAGCACTATGAGGTTGTGGAGATGGCTCACTTGGTGATCCATGGCTCACTCGGGTGGATCCTGGGAGTTCCCTGGCCCACCAGCCTAGCCTAATTGGCAAGTACAGCAACTGAGGAATGACACCTGAGGATGATCTCTGGCCTACGTGTGCATGCATGCACACACACACACACACACACACACACACACACACACACAAGCAAGCGCATGCACACTGGACTTTATGAAGTCTATCTTTTTTAACGTGCTTGGATTCCAACAGTTTCTCTATGTTCATTGGTTTTTCTTTTTGAATAAATAGCTTTTGACCTGAGCCATATCAACAGCCTGCACAAAAGATTTTCTGGCCCTTTAATGCCTCCATCCCCATTTTGGTTATATAAAAGTTACTTAAATCTCTGTAGTTGAAATGTACATCCAATCATGTTGCTTCTCAGCTTGGGCATCTTCAAAAGTGTTTGCAGTTATCCAATTAAGTTCATCTGGCTCCAGAGGCCATGCAATATCTCCTTGTTAATCTGTATGCAATGACCCCTCCTCTTTGTTTAGCTGTATGCAATAACTCTAACTCCATGTTCAACACCATGTAATAAACATAGGGAGCTTCCAGAATGATGTCTGTGGTTTTTCCATTCAGGAGTCCAGTCTACTTGACCCCAGCTATTTCTGTCTGTGAGGTTGTGGAGATGGCTCACTTGGTGATCCATGGCTCACTCGGGTGGATCCTGGGAGTTCCCTGGCCCACCAGCCTAGCCTAATTGGCAAGTACAGCAACTGAGGAATGACACCTGAGGATGATCTCTGGCCTACGTGTGCATGCAGACGAGAATATGCACCAAAAGTGCATATTCTCTCTGTTCCCTCATCATCGTACTCAGGTTCATCTCTGCAGCCATGCAAGGATGCCGCTCTCCACACAGGAGAAACCTCAACATTCTTCATGCTTTCCTTCTGCTTGTTTACCTATTTATGTGTATTATGTGCAATATGCATGCTTGTATATATGCATGTTTGTGTGTATGAGCACATGGTCGTAAAAGCCAGAGGTTGATGCTGGGTGTACTCATTAATGGTTCTCCATCTTAGATATTGAGGCAGGGGCTCTCACTAACCCAGAGCTTAGTGACTTGGCCAGTCTAGCTAGACAGCTTGTTCCAGTGATCCCTCATCTCTACCTCCCAAGGGCTGGATTATAGACATACCTCCTCACGCTCACACTGGCATTTATATGGATGCTGAGGACCTGAACTCCTGTCTTGCTTGCTTGTGCACCATGCACATTACCCACCGAGCCACCTACCCAGCCCCATCTCCTGTGTGTTTATCATTAGAGTCAAAAATCTCCATCTCAGGAACCTGTCTACTTGTACGCCACATCCCTTTTACAGAATCAACCAGGCCATGTGTATTTTGGAGAACCTTAAAGAAGTGACACTGACAAGCACAGTAAAGCAAAATGGCATAGACTGGATTCCTCCCGATGTGCGTTCACCACAAGAATGGAGTCTTCAGAATCAAGTAATCAGGGCTCACAGGGACTCACAGAGGCTCACAGGGGCTCACAGGGACTGAAGAAACAAAAATGGACCCCATATGGGTGTGAATTAGGTCCTCTGCATACAGGTATGGTTAGCTTGGTGTTCTTTGGTACTCCAGTACAGTGTGAGTGGAGGGTGTTTCTGACACTTTTGCCTGTGCCTGGGACCCTTTTCCTCCTATTGGATTGCCTCATCCAACCTTGATATGAGGGTTTGTGTCTTGTCTCATTGTAACTTGTTGTGCCATGTTTGGTTGATATCTATGGGAGGCCCTTTTTTTGAAAGGGAAATGGAGCAGGAATGGATCTGGGGGGAGAGGGGAGGGGAGGGGAGAGACTGGGAAGAGTGGAGAGAGGGGAGACTGAGTTCAGGATGTAATGAACAAGGGAAGAATTTTAAAAATGGCAAAACCATAAAATACCAAAGTTTTTTTTTTTTTTAAATGTTT
Organism: Grammomys surdaster; assembly: GCF_004785775.1. Taxonomy (NCBI): domain Eukaryota; kingdom Metazoa; phylum Chordata; class Mammalia; order Rodentia; family Muridae; genus Grammomys; species Grammomys surdaster. Next base: position 12,487,821 of record NW_021604630.1, on the reverse strand, counting down.
CCAATTGAAGTGCAGTGTCTAGCATCTGAATAACATCCTCTGGAGACTTTTCTCTGAGTTCTCTCTCAAATTGCTTGGCTTCTACCAAAACCAAGAAGCCTTGGAAACTGCTCTTTTTAAATGGTCGAGCAGGGGAATTCATTTTGTTCTTATTGTATCACATGCAAGGTTTAAATGCTGCAGTCAATTATTGGTTGTGAGTAGAACACTTTTGAAATTCTGTGGGTGGGTCTGAATTTCTAAAAGTAATTTCCATGGGAATTTCATGTATGCTGAACAAGCCAATTCTTTCCAGGTCTGGTAGCTTATGAAGCTAATAAGACCAGAAGGGAAAACCAGCAGTGGATTCTAGCTGAAGCATAGGGACATGGAAATGATCTTAGCCAGGCTTCTTGTTCTGTGTGTCACCAGATCTCAGATCTGCAAAATCTTCCAGGTCAAAGGGCTTCAGTAGACAAAGCCCCAGTGTGACATGTAAAGGCCCACCAGTACCCTATAGGTTTCAGAAAAGAATCCAAGTTGGTTTGTAAAACAGCCCATTTCTCAAAACCACTGGCCCCCCCTCTACTCTTTGTTTCTTCTCACAGACTAACACTGTGCACAAAGTGTTTGGGAAATGTTACTCCAGTGACTTCCACTTCCAGGAAGTCCTTAAAATCCAGGAAGCCTTTCCTTAGTACTCCCTTTTCACCCATGCTATTTCAGTGAACCTTGTAACTGAAGACTGCACTGTCATCACTAGCAATTTCAGACAGGCTTCCCTCTGCTACGCTGACTGGACCCAGGGTGAAAACTAGCCCAATGGGAACAAGGTCATTGGTGGAACTGGCTCAGCCTTGAGAATCTGAACCAAAGGACCAGGAGAATCATATGAGTGCAGGTGCTTCTGGGATTTCAGAGTCCAGTTTGAACCACACATACATAAACTGGGCTGGTGAGATAGCTCAGCAGTTAAGAGCACTGGCTGCTCTTCCAGAGGTGCTGAGTTCAAATCCCAACAACCACATGGTGGCTCACAAACATCTGTAATGGGTTTGAATGCTCTCTTCTGGTGTGTCTGAAGACAGTTACAGTGTACTCATAAAATAAATAAATAAATCTTAAAAAAAAAAAAAGAACTGTAAAATAAAGGTAGCTTTTAAGCAGTCCAGGAGACTGTGAGGTTTCATAGAGGCTGGAGGGAAGAGAGTGGGAGAAGGAGACAGTCTACTCTGTGACCTAGTTCTAGCCTCTCTGTGGAGTCTGGACTGTTGCCTGGAGGTCACCTGACTCCAAGGCAAATGTTACTTCACAGTGTTGGCCAAGTCTGGAAGTTCTTCAGTTCCTAACCTGAAATTTCAAGTGCATTCTAGTTAGCCCTTGGATATTCTTCTTTCCAGCCTCATTATGTATCTTGCAACTCATCTTCCCTGAGACAGATGAATTGCTTCTTTTTATACTATTTGAAGAGAAACCAGAGTATTAAATTGCTTCTTTTAAAATGGAAGAAATTTAGGAACGATTGTTTTCCACTTCAAGTGACTCATCTTCAAGGGAGAGTGACGGCCAGTGTCACACAAGCAAAATCAAACATGAATAATAACAATAAGAATAATAAATATGATGGCAAAACCAAGCAACTCCATGGACATGTTAGCTTTTCCATAACAAAATATCTGAAATGAACAACTTAAAAGGAGGGAGGGTTTATTTTGTCTCACATTTCCATGGACATTTGGCCCAATTACTTTGAGCTGAGAGGGAACATCACGGCTGGGAGCACATGGCTAGGCAATATCATTCACCATATGGTATTCAGGAAGCCAAGGAAAAGAGGTAGAGGGAAGAGCTGGAATAAAATATGTGCTTCCAGGGGACACAAACAGTGACCCACCTTCTCCAATCAGAACCCACACCTGAAGGTTTCCACTCCTACTTATGTCATCAGGAGCACTCAAATCTTTATCATGTGTTTTAATTATGGGTTTTATTGGTGTGAAGAGACACCATGACCAAGGTAACTCTTAGAAAGGCAAACATTTAATTGGGGCTGTTTACAGTTTCAGAGGTTTA
>NW_021604630.1:12427433-12483259 GCF_004785775.1 Grammomys surdaster | reverse complement strand
TGTCTCTCTGTCTCTCTGTGTGTCTCTCTGTCTCTGTCTCTCTCTCTGTCTGTCTGTCTCTTTCTCTCTCTCTCTCTGTCTCTCTCTCCCTCCCTCCCTCTCTCTCTGTCTGTCTCTGTGTCTGTCTGTCTCTGTATGTGTTTCTCTTTCTGTCTTTCTGTCTCTGTGTCTGTCTGTCTCCCTGTGTCTCCCTGTCTCTCTGTGTGTCTGTCTCCCTGTGTCTCTATGTCTCTCTGTGTGTCTCTCTGTCTCTGTCTCTCTCTCTGTCTGTCTGTCTCTTTCTCTCTCTCTCTCTCTCTCTCTCTCCCTCCCTCCCCCCCTCTCTCTCCCTCCCTCCCTCCCTCCCTCCCTTTCTCTCTCTCTCTCTCTCTCTCTCTCTCTCTCTCTCTCTCTCTCTGTGTGTGTGTGTGAAAGAGAGAGAGACATGGATAGAATCCAGGGTCTTGAGTACACTATGCACTCTCTGCCACTCTCACCCCTACCCTATCATTGATCTACACAGCTCATTCTATAACATGTTTAATGAGGAAAGGAATAATAAAACTCAAGACAATTCAGTGAGATCTCTTTCTAATTTTTGACTTTTAAAGCAGTTGTGGCTGATAAGCAAAACTCTGAACATAATGAAAGTATCTAATCTGTTAAGTCTTGTTATATTTAGCCATGGAGAAAACTATACAGACCATTAACATAATGACCATACCCCTTACCCCAAAGGTCCTTCCTTGAGTCCCTCCGTTGGAAAGTCTGTAGCTAGTGCTACCTTCCATCCCCACCATGTGTAATTTTGAGAATGCCAAGCTCTTGGGCTGAGAAAAGGAGCAAGCAGCAACAGCCACAATTTTAAGGGCAAGCTCTGGGTATGTGATATGAATAAAACAAAAATAAAACAAAATGAAAGGTTTGCTTTCTTTTACCCAGGTCTAACACTTCCTAAAGGTGCCCAGTTTTCCATACTGAGCATATTTCATAGTGGGCAAACATACTTGGAAGAGCTGAAGACGCTCCCAAGACAAGGTTTTCCTGCTTGGCCATCAAGAAGGCAGCCATGACCCTTGACCTAGAGATGTAAGGAAGTCTGGGAAGAATTAGTCTTGTCCTCCAGAGCACCTCTTTCTCCCGCCCCATGATGACATTTATGACATCTCTGGCTTGCTGTCTATAATTTATCATTTTTCCCTCCACGAATATGGAATCTCTATTCTTGCCAAGGTTGGAGCAATTTTCCTAAAGTATAGGCAAACCTAGCTTTGTAACTGTCACATAGTTTAAATGAATAATAAATATAAGTATTATAAATGCCAGAGGAGGCATAGTATTTTATAAAAATTAAGCATCAAATTCTGCTTTAAATTTCCAAGATATTGAAAATACCCAACTGTAATTCTTAAGTAAGACTTTAAGTTGATCTGGGTGACAAGACAAGACTTTTTTAGAATAGATGACCTTTACTGCACGTCAAACATAAACATTATTGCTTACAAAATCTATCACGTAAAAATATGTTTATATCAGGCCCGGTCTTTAATTCTAGGCAGATATCTGCCTTTAATTCCAGCACTGGGGTAGGGTGGGGATGCAGAAGCAGGTGTATCTCTGAGTTTGAGGTTAGTCTAGTCTACAGAGTGAGTTCCAGGATAGGGAAACCCTGCTTTGAAAACATATGTGTGTGTGTGTGTGTGTGTGTGTGTGTGTATGTGTTTGTGTGTGTATACACATGTATATATATGTAGTACATATACACACATATGTTTTCTTATAAAAGCACTAGGAAATACCGAATATGTTCGTATAGTTTTTATTCCCTTCCCCCACCCAGTGCAAAAATGAAGTTTCAGTCTACTTTCTAGAATCTCAACAAACATTTTAAACTACAGGATTTGGGTTTAATGCATATGCACACCACTAAACCCCCCCCCCCCCCACCATCTCTTTGAACTATAGTAAGAGCAGGGAGCTACTAACCTGACTCATCTTGCGATCACGTGGATTACTCCTTGTTTTGATAAATCATGGCAGTCTCCTGCCTCAGAGAGGAACAGTTGCTTCTCAGGACTCTTTCAGTATATAACACAAGTTAAAGGAGTGGGAATGAAGTCAGTGTGCCTGATCCTTTGCTCTTCACGGAATCCACCACTCACGCACTATGAGTCTCTGAAGGGAATCCAAGCCCTACAAGGAAAATCAACAAAAACAAGACACTTAACAAAATAAGACTATAAAACCTGCTACTGCCAGGTTGATCTCTTGACCTATGTGCCGTTCCACTAGGGGAGGCAGAAGCTACAAAGAAAGGCTAGCATGTGGAATGTGCCAGAATTATCAGGGCAGTGTATAAACAAAAGTACTTTTACCTCAAATCATAAGCATTAGAGAGTCATCTCAAATCCGCTGGTTTAAGATCTATGCCACTTGATACTGTTGTTCTGCTAAAGGAGTGCAGAAATGAAATGACCCCTGGAGACAGTCTGCTACATGCATCATCAGAGAAGCTTCCTCCTGCAGGAAATGAGAACTAATACAGAGACCCACAACTAGACAGTGTCCAGAATAGGAGAGACCTTGGAACCCTCAGCCCTAAATAGGATGTCTTCCTCAAACTTCTCCCTTCAGGGCTCAGGGAACTTCGCAGAAGAAGAGGCAGGAAAGGTTGTAAGAGGCAGTGGGACGGAAGACACCAAGGAAACAGCGTCTTCCAGACACAAGAGGACCGATGCAGCACACAGGAGCTCCCAGAGACTGAGGCAACCATCTCCGTTCACAGTATCAGCTGCTCTTCCTCATCCTTTTGACAAGTCCTCCTGGTCAACCAGCATTGTTCATACTTTTTATTTTTATGAGGTCATCGTGAAATCTATCAAAGACTTTCAACAACAACAACAACAAAACCACCTCACCAAAACAAAACAAAACCACCCCCACAAAGGAAAAAGTGACCCATGTAGCAAAAGGCTCTTTGTAACATAGAAATTATGGGGTAGAGAATGAGATTCCAAGAGCAGCCTGATGGAGTCCACTCTAATAAACAGCCAGTCTTCATTGTTTATCTATAAGCGAGGCCACCAGACTTTAATCTGCATCAGTCACTGCTGACTGTGTTGGGCAGGTCCTTTCTCTCTGTCCTGCACACATAAAAAGCCATAACATATGTTTTCTGGCACATGTGGAAATTATAAAGGTGACTGAGCAGAATGCAGGTGGCTTTCTGTTGCTCTTTATCCCACCCCAATGTTGGTCTCTGTAGCTTACACTGTAGTGACCTATTCTCAGGTGACCTTTGAGTTCACCAAAAAGCTGACGCTGGAAGTGAGGTTGGTTCCTCCATTTCAGACTCAAGTAATTTTATCTCAAAGAGCTCTCCAGGACCCATCATCTGGAAACAGTCTGCCCCATCCCCCAATTCTGAGACTAGGAGGAAAGAGAAGAGCCAAATACCTCAAGAATAAAAGCATTGCATTTTTGAAAACATCTACAAGGTGACCCATTACCAAAAGTGCTTAGTATTCTTCATCCCATGACCTACAAATGCCCCCCAGAGGGAAAGAAGCTGGCCATTCAGCCACTGTGAGAAAGCTTGTTCAGGCACTCTAGCTGACTGCCTTAACTTTCTTTCTACTGCATGTCTGTAAGACCGCAATTTGCCTTCAGTCCAGCTACTGTGACTGTCTGTGCCGGACACACTGTAAGCGCTTGGTCTGATAATGATTTGCTCTCTTTCTGTTACTTACTGTTCTCTTATTTTTTTTTCTTGCTATATAATTAATAAACTTACTCATTCAAATCTCAAAATCAAATGGGCATGGTAGGTCACTCTCTAAACTGCACAGAATCATCCCTATTTAAAGATCTCTGAGGAGTCTCAGGTCTTTTGCAATGACAGTTGAGCTCGAGATAGCTGAAAGTCACAGGTAGATATCTAGTCTGTGCTATTAAGCTTCAAAAAAGGACTTTTTTAAGGAAGTACATTAGAGAGAGATTTCGAGATAGCTCCAGGATAGGTAAGTACCTGGCTCCAAATTGCGTTAATCGTAAGTAAGATAAATTTGTTTACTGAGCCCGAAGGCTATGTCTGATGCAAAGTCTCTTCACTTGGATAACCCTTCCCAGCCTGGGCACACGTTGTTACCCTATGGCTTGGTTCTGTATGTGCTTTTTCTTCAGGTATTAGTGGCAGACCTGGTATCCCTCTTCAAGGAGTGCTGAAGGCTTTGATGTCTTACTCAGGAAAGAGTCTTACTCAGGAAAGATGTCTTACTCAAAAAGAGCAGAACGTGATATAGAAGGTAGAGGTAAGCAGCCTGGATTGTCTATACCCTCCACTCATGTTCTCCATATACTTGTATGTTACTGACTTAGTTGTCCTAAGTTAGATCCAAATTTGCCTCTCTCCAAAGTATTTGAATCCAGTTATCTCCTCCAGGAAGTTACCGAGTAAAACTAAACCACAATAGAATCTATCTTTATAAGTCTGAATTCAGGTTAAGTCCTTCACCTCTGTCAGGCATTTGATATTAAAATACACTGTCTCCACTTTTCCTTGCACTAATGGGAAACCATTTTACAAGACAAACCTTCTGAAATGTTGAGGTGCAGTATGTGTGTGAACTGTCCTAGAACAGAGTCATACCTTAAACCACAGAGCAAATGCAGAGTTAGGGTTAAAGAATTTTCTTTACTGAGTTAACACCAAGCTATCGTTTATTTAAGAGAAACTAATGGAGCATTTTCAAGGTTAATATGCTTTCCGCTACAGATAAAATACTAAGCGTAAAGATTAAACAGATCCTCCTCCAATTCAGGGCTCCTAGATGATCAGTGCAGTGGGGTGATGTACCATTAGAGGGAGTATACGAGGAGGTTCTGGGCATAGGATTGAACAGGTGGTTCTTGTGGCATTTGAAGGACAAGTATAACGGTCTTGAAGCTTTGGGCAGTGGACTTGATTAGAGATCACAAAAACAGCAGCAGCAACAACAATAAAACCCAACAAAAGAAACAACAATAAAACCCAACAAAGAAACAAAATAAAACATTATCCTAGCACTTGGTAATTAGGGGCATGGGAGTACATCCTATCAGAGGAGAATCATCCAGAGCAAATAAAAATGAGGCAGGAACACACAGGCTGCTAACACTTGAATTTCACAGATGTCACCTCACCACCTCTACTAGAGTGACAGATAATTCAATGACATTAAAGAAGTCCGAGGGTGCAGATACAAGCCAACAGTTGCACTGGCGATCATGAGAAAAGAAAAGGAAGGTGTGTAAGGATGCACTTTTCCACTGTCTAGACTCTAGCCTGAGAGAGATCACCCAAGAAGAATGGCTGTGTACAAAAGGAAAAAGGACTGACTGACAGAAAGCACACATGGCAAGAGCTGCTTCTACTGTTTGGAGTGACAGGAACTCTATGTTAAGTAACGAGCCAAGTGAAACAGTCTCATTAATGCTGAGAACTCTGCACAGAAACTCCCTAAGATCTGTCAGAGAGATAGATCCCAGTGAACACGGCAGCAAAGGGAACAGAGAGCCTTCCAACAGAAAGCCTACGAAATGGGGCTTCCAACAACAAAATATAGGACCCTGGGGGAATACGCCCCATCTGCAATTACAATGCTTATCAGTATATCGAACTGAAGGGGACAAATAGGAAATGTGTTTCTTTTTCCCATAAGGAGAAAAGGACCCAACATGTCCCCAACAAAACTTCATTCTTTTCTTCAAAAATTCCCAGGATTGTTTGTCTGAATGGCCTTCTATTTTGGAGTGGACGGTTATCCTCACAGTCAAAGCAAGCAGAGTGACATCTGGGTGGAGAATGTGAGCATGTGCAGCTGCCCCTTTCACAGGCAATGGCTCGGTCTTCTTCATGCTAACTAGATTATATAATTCACTCCAAGTTCACAGACTAGAAAATGCCAGAAAAGAACGAGGAAATCAAATATGAAATTTAAGGGAAATGGAAATCGAGTGACCAGCTTCCCCGAGGCATCTCCTGCTGGTGTCAATTTGACAAAACCAGCTTCCAGTTGACTCAGAGATCAAACCATCAGATCTTACAAGAGCAGCCGGCAAGAAGATGATGCTAATGTTCTGGACAGCTATACCAGGCACAGTCATTCATCACTGGTCTATTCTGGTGTCAGGATGAATGGTCAGCCAGGGCTGGGGGATGGGGACTGTTCTACAAAGAGACCGTAAATGAAGATTATAGCGATTAACAAGAAAACAATGAATGCACAGATAGTCATGTTTTTTTTTTCTAGAATGAAATAGAGGGGGAAATATGAGGCTGTATTAGCATCTTTCACAAAATATATTTTATAATAAAATTACCTTTAAATCGGGCACTCTCGGTTTCTCACTGAAAGCACAAAGCCGATGATATACTTGGGTCTCAGGAAGAATTTTTGCGTGGACCAAGTATAGAAAACCTGACTGGCAACGACCTCATTTTGGGGGTTCCTTCCCCAACTTGCCTCACCTGTTCAGAGTATAGAACTCTCCTGTTCCCCAATGTGTCTTCCCAAGTCCTTTCCATTCCCTTAGATACTTACCTAGCCCAGGAGTCCTCTTCTCTTGGAGGTTTTACAGTCAGAGAAATCTCAAGGGGATATTTGCTGAACTAGGAAAAAGCTGGTATTTCACTGAAATCTAGGACAGGAGTTGGAGATCACACAGATGACAGATAGCGTGACACACAGGAATTTTAAAACTCAGCATTTACTGTCACCATAATTGCTCAGATGGAGGGAGATCGTTACTCCCACAGAAGGTGGGAGACTGGAATTTCAGAAAGAAGAGTCCTTTCAAATTGAATGAGGATTAACTTTATAAAAAGGTAATTAAACCATGTTTGTAAACATTTTTATCTCACTGTGGACTGATGATGACATTTTCACAAACTAGCCCTGTGTCATAAAGAACTGGATTTTGGGAAACAGATGACTGTAATGGTGCCCTACCCCCGCCATCTCAGACTCCCCACTTTCATAGATCTATACTCTGAGGCTCATCTGGTAATCTTCCACCATCAGCACCAATAAACAAAAATCCCAGTACATTAGCATGCTACAGAAAGGCTGCCCTGGTCTGAGGCCAGCTTGGCCTTGGGCAGCTCTGCTCACGACTCACCTGTATAGACACCTGAACTCTGCTGCTGCCCCTGGCAGAAGATGGCAAGCCCTTGGTTTCAGTGAGATAAGAACTTTATATCAGGATGGAAATCGATGCATGGCTTCTCTCATGAAGAAGATCTTGCTTTAGAGAACAAGTTTAAAGAACTTACGTACACTGTGATACAAGCCTCCGGTCTCAGCTCTGCCTTCACTTTCTGCTTATGATCTAAATACAGTTTGTGTCTTTATGCGGTTCCCTCTCTGTCTGCAATTTTCTTTCTCCCCTGGATCACTGCAGACACATAATTGAGGCTGACCTTGTGTCACATTCCCTGTGGAGCTCCTTTCTCCTACAGATAAGCAATGCTTATCTGTATAGCTGTATACATCTATTTGTACAGATCTGTATAGGATGCTTTCTAGACCACATTATATTACTCAGATACATTGGGCTACTCAACCCACAGTGGCTGCTCTTAGGTTCTACTGGCTGTCCAACACCAAACTGTAATTTTTCCTAACTGTAGGAGATTGGGGGTGTGTCTGTCTCCTTAATCACGGCAGCAGGAGAGTTTCCCCACTCACTGTTTCCTGGAGGGTTGTTTTGGTGGATTCAATGGTGGTTCTCTAAAAGATGCCCTCATCACTGGGACGTGCAAGAGCTGGTGTACTTGGAAACAGGAGTTTTCGGATGTACTTAAGGGCTTCAAGATGAGATTATCCTGGTTATCCATGTCCAGTCTACACCCGAAGGGAAGTATTCTTACAACATGTGGCAGAGGAGAAGTAAGGAAGGGGAAGATGAGAGGCAGTGATTTCTGGAAAAGTGACACAGCCAGTGACGTCTGGAGTGACTAGCAGTGGTAGTGAAAGTGAGGATTTCCTCTGGAAACTTCCATGATGCATGGCCCTGCTGACAAGTTGATTTAGGATATTGAATTTTAGAGCCCATAAAGAGGACATTTCTATTGTTCTGGGTGACCACTTTGTGGCCATATACTATAGCAGCCCTAGAAGTCAAATAGCATGGCCTGGTCATGGGCCCTACACCCAGCCACTAAAGAGCCTTCTGCTCCTTACACAGGTTGTAGAGACTGAATCTGAGTCACATGGCTTTCGAGCCTAGTTCCTTTATGGCCTGAGCCACCTCCCCTGCCCATCTTAACTGATTTTAATAAAACTATTCATTTATTTTAATTTTTGTGTATGAGCGATTCCCTTCCTATATCTGGGTGCCACATGTGAGAAGCACCTGCAGAGGCCAGAAGAGGGCAACAGATTCTCTGGAACTTGAATTATGGATGGTCGTTAGTTCCCATGGGGGTGCTCGGCACTGAACCCTCTGCAAGCACAGTAAGTGCAATAAGTTTCAACTGCTGAAACTTATCTCTAAATAGTTTTTAAAGCATTGGCAGTTGTGATTCAATCCACTCAGTGAAATATGAAACTCCTGAACAGCATCATTAATAACCCGGAGAGCGAGCTGGTGGCTTCCAGTGGCTGAAACCTAACTTATTAACCACCTGGGTTGTAGGAATTTGGTGTCCACATGGAGGAGTTAGCATTTAAGAGTCAGTGCTGTTCTCTCCAGGGAATGAATTAAGGAGGTGGCAAAGCACTTGACTAGCTTAGGAAGGAGAGAATTAAACTCTAATGACTAAAGTGTTAACTCCAACTATCAGCACGATTCCCATAACTATTAAAGTTGCACAGGGTTACTGAATCTCAACAATAAAGAACTCAGAAGTTAATAAAGTGTGTGAGCGTTCGCACCTTGCCGAGTAGTTTAGGTGAAGTTCTAAGATTCTGGATAAAAGCTGGACTTGAGAATTTAGGGACCTGTGTCTTCTTCTCCTGTATAACGATGTGCCTTACCTTGCAGAAGCACCTACTCCCACGCCAAAGGAGTTTGCTTATCAAGGAGAGACAACTCAATCAATCCCTTGTTTCCTCCGATTCTCATAGCAGTCCCTAGACCTGTGGTAACCTTCCAGCATCCTTCAAAGGACAATTACAAAGCCAAACCCACAGGTAAACCCAAGATAATTGCAGGTGATAGATGAGCACTCCCCATCATCTTGAAGCTTCAGTTCCGAAGCGTTTCATTCTTTTCACCCATGAAGAAATCGGCAGATGATAAATTCATGTGAGTCACTCCACTAATCTATTTGTATTTTTTTTATATCTTCTTCAAAAGGCAGGAGATGAACTGTGCATCCCATAAAGCCAGCCCCATGGCCCTACACTGAATATCATTCTGACAACGAACAAGTTCCTCCTGCTTCTTTCCTCTCTTCTCAATCATCAGTTTTCTCCTTGATCCTAGGTACTCTCATTAGTTTAAGGTGTGTTCCGACAGCTCTAAGAAATGAACAGTCCTTTCACGTGTGAATGTAGATCATAGTCTAGGTTAAGCCCTCATTTCACGGCCGCCTTTAAGGACGAAGTCCTTAAATTAAGCTGCCCCAGCTTGACAGCTTTCCTCTCCCCTGCTCTGCCAACTTCACGGTTACAATCACAGAACACCCGACAACGCCAGGTCTGCAGCTGTCACCAGCAAACTGGGTGGCATGGAGAAAAATGAAAAGAATTAAAAAAAATGGTAAAAAGGAGGTCAGATGGGAAGGAAGGGAAAGAAGGGAAGAAGGAGGAAAGAGATGGATCCCCGCTGTTTATCTCTGTGTTTCTTTTTAAACAAGAAAACCTATGTGTTTGTTCGCCAGGTGTTTAGTGTCATCTACAGCACGCCTCCCTTTGCTCCAACTCCAAATCACTGCTGTTACTGCATGCCGAGCAGCCATGAGCTGTAACAGTCTCTCCTTCCTGTTACAGAGTGTTAGAGTGTTCCTTTGCCACACTGTAATGGTGGACAAGGAAGACTCATAGATGACTTCATGTACCTGGAGATGGAATCCATGGAGGATTCCGTCTGCTGCTGCTGCTGTTAAAAGAGGCCTGGGCAGAGACACAGATCTTTTCCACTAACTTTCAGACAAGGAAACACTCCTGGTGGTACTGGTTGCACAGTTATGTGAATGTATGTAATGCCACTGAAACGAGTGTTTCAAAATGGTTAAAATAGTAAGAGGTGTGTGTGTGTGTGTGTGTGTGTTTTAGACCACAATAATAAAACAAAACTTTAAGTTACTTCTGTTAGTCCTTGCTTAGGTAGTGTAGCCACCTGCTCATCATGAGGGCAACAGCCACTAACATCCTCAGGACCACACCTGTCAGCAAATTAGCAGCTTCCCTCTCTAAACTCCCCCCCCCTTTGTGTTTGGAGGGCAGGACTTTACAAGCAACATTTCTTCTTTGCCAGGTGACTCTGCCAACTGGGGACTTGGAAGGCAGGAGTCGGAGAAGGGAGCAGCTCTCTCTGTGAGCTTCCTGTTCCTGCCAGGGTTGCCCAGCAACAGTTCTTCCGCACAGCATCTGTTTCTAGGAGCAGTTGGTCAGTGTTTAATTGTTTCCACTCTCCCAGACCCAGCTCCTTACGCCCCTAAGGGAAACTGTACCAGGCAATCAAGACTCTTCTTAAGAGATGTGGATCTTGGACCCTTGCTATTTCCTGGTTTTGAGTATCAGCACCTGCCACCAACTCAGGTATTTGGAAAATGCTCAAAAGTTTCTAGGAATATTCATTTTATGCTTCCCCCCCATCTATTTTCTTATTTGCTATTTTAAACATTTATTTAGTGTGTGTGTTCTCCAGCCTGTGTGTGATGGTCAGAAGATAACTTGTGAAAGTTAGACCTCTACTTCTGTCATGAGGATTCTGGTAACTAAACTCAGGTCCTTAGGCTTGGCAGCAAGCACCTTTACCTGTTGAGCCATTTTGCTAGCCCAATCCTATTTCTTAATTTCTGTCAGAGGACCTTCTTCAGTTTTTGTTTGTTTGTTTGTTTTGTTTCTTTTTTTATATAGAACAAGCAATCTATAAGATGTTCACTAAATTAATAAAATACTTTTAAATCTCAGCCATATGCTTGGATATTTAGGCTAGGTGTTTTAATAATGGTCACTTTAAATCCAGCAAAGGCACAGTTTAAAATCTGAAATACCAGTATATTTTAAGCCTCATAAAAATTCAAAAGTAGAAGTCACAACATGTTTGCATGCTGAAAAAATGTGCTACCAACAATCTCAAGTGGTTGGCCCTGGGCAAGAGTCCATACAAGTGTGCTAGATGGATTCAGCAGGCACTATGTACATGTTTGCACACGTGCATGCGCGCACACACACACACACACACAAATGAACTTTGGAGGGAACACAGGAGGAGTTGGGGGAAGGGAGGGCCAGAAGTGTTCCAGCTGCAGAACTTATATACAAAGTTCTCAAAAATACAACCAAAAGCAAGAATGACAAATTGTAGAAACAATTCTGAAAGGAATTGCTTCCTCTTTGGTGTGTGCCCCTGCCCCCCACCTCCGTTATTTTAAGGTGATGTGTCATGTGTCCCAGGATAGCCTGGAACTTTCTGAGGCACCTGGAACATCAGTCTGAGGTGCTGAGGATTAAACCAGGGCTTCCTGCGTGCCAGGCAGGCTCTGCCTCCACGGCTTTTACCTCCTCAGTCCCTAAGCTCTGATTCTTGATGCAGCCCAAGAGTACCCCAACGCTTTCAAATCCATTATAACACTCAGATTCAGGGGCTGGCAAGGTGTGACATGGCAGACAGATGGACAGACAATAAGCAGGTCGCTAGTGCAAAGCTTGGAGGTTATTCCTGTTTCTATTTCCAAATGAAGCTATAATTAATTGTCCTTCTTAAAGTTCTCCTTGTGTTTTTATTGAAGTACTTTGTGTGTTGGGAGGCGTGTAGGGGTAGGGGGCACGATTATGCCATAGCATGCACATAGAGGTCAGAACACACCTTTGTAGTGTTTGATCGCTAGATACCATGGTGGTAGACAGCCAACTCCAGAGAGTTGTCCTCTGACCTCTGTACATAAAAGTACACACACAGGTTATCTAAATAAAAATTTAAAGCCCTTAGAAAAAAATAGTAGATCTGTACTGAACATCCACAACCCTTTTCTAATCCTTATTTCCTAAATAATACAATAGTTCTTTATGTAGTATTCAGCTAGCATTAGGAAATAGAATTAATGTAAATGTTTAGAAGTGTACGGAAGGAAGCTCATGGGTTATATGGGAATACTGTGTCACTCTCCATAAGGCGTCTAAGTATCTGCAGGACAACTTTACGCACTCTGGAACCAACCTCCCAGTAGGCTGAATGCAGGATATATATATATATATATATATATATATATATATATATATATATGCACAAGACCTATGTGACTTCTGACTTTGTTCCCATAGACCTGCTGCTGCATGCAATGTAGCCAGGCCAAGCCAGGGTAGAGCCAGGGTAGTTAATGAACAGTGTGGCTGCACATACATCTAGTAATTGACTGGCACCGTTCAACAGGAAAATGCCTACTGGAGGAGAGGAACGTATACACTTGACGTTCCTGTGAATGTGCACAATGTTGCTTTCTGGGTTGCCTGATCCAGTAAGAGCTAAACACACAGATGGAGGAGTTCACCATCACCAGCCAGCATCTGAGAACATGGTCGTCATCGGTGGCCTCCTAAACTGACTGAATTTATAATCAATACCCAGACCTCAGATTAGAAAGCAAGAAACAACCTGGTTTATACTTAATTACAAGTACCTAGTTCTTGATGACAAAGAAGATGGGATTGTCAAAGTGTCTGTCATTAGACAGCATTCATTTAGAAGAGAAAAATCCACATGGAGCCAATTCGTCTAAAAGGCAAGCCTACCCGTTTCTAGATTAAAGGATCAGAATCAGAAAGATCTGTGGACCTTGTTCCCTTCTGACATCATCCTTTACAGGCCACAACCCAGGAAGGTTGTGCAGGCTTACCTCTGCAGACTTCTGCACAGCCCCTTGACATAGACGACACTGATAATTGGACAAGCGTCTCTCGTTTACTATGTAAATAGTAGATATTGACTTTTTAAAATTACATTCCTTATTGTGTGTATGTGTGTGCACACGTGTGGCACGGTGTACATGTGAAGGCCACGGGACAAGTTGTGGGGATTCAGCTTTCTCTGTCTACCATGTGGGACCTGGGGATTGATCTCAGCTCACAGGGCTTGGCCACCAAGCACTGTTACTGGCTAACCCATCTAATCCATGGGCGCACATAGCTGTCTTTTAAAAAGCAGCTGTATTAAAAGTCTCCTCAGCCTGTGAGGAAGATGGCAAAGTTAAACCTGTAGCAACACTTGAAACCCAGTGGCTAAGCTTGGTCCCAGTTACCATCGGCATGGCTTTATCATACAATGCTCTGAAAATATTACACCTTGGCAATCACTCATCCACTGAGAATATACCATCTGGCACCGGGTAGATTAATGTTTGTCATCATAGTGGGAAAGTGACTATTTTAACAAAGAAACTAGAAAAAAAGTCAGGAGGCTTTGCCAATTTTAAAGAGCAGCTTTAATTAGAACAGATGCTTATACTGCTTTGGTGGGAAAAAGTTAAAATCAATCCAAATCCAGACATCCTAAGACGGACCAATACTAACAGGAACAGGATGTCTTTTTATGTCATTTTTTAACACGAGAAGAATATCACCACCCCTGCCTTGAAAATCACCACCCCTGTCACCTAACTGTGGTCCAGTGAGGTTGAGCCTTGGGTGGGAGCTACAGAGTACAGCAAGAGCTTGGGAACAGACTCGATGTCCCAAGGCCAACCCCCAGCTGCCCACCTTGCATTGCCACCATGGGACACATGATCCTGAACCTTTAGTGACTTTCCTTTTGTATTCTCACCCACCATCTTATTATTTAAGTGACCAAAGACATCAGTGAAAATGTCCACGGTTCCAGAGGGAAGCAATATTTGAGTACAAACATGTAGAACACTTCTGCCTCTCAATCCAATCCTTCCTGAACTATCAAAAAAACTTATTTTCGTGCTGCCCATGATTTATTTACCTACATTTCTGTGATGGTTTATATAGGCTCGGCCCAAGGAGAGGCACTATTAGAAAGTGTGGCCCTGTTGGAGTAGATGTGTCACTGTGGGCATGGGCTTTAAGACCTAGTTGCCTTGGTCATGGTGTCTGTTCACAGCAGTAAAAACCCTAAGACAATTTCCCATGTCTCTGGAGGATGAACAATTTTGAGGGTCTAAGGATGTTGGATAGTACCAGAGTCCAGAATGTCTTTGGATTATAATCTATTATAAAGTAAACATGAGAAGGAACACCATAAAACGTGAGCCATATGGTACTGAACACTACAGGCTCAAGCTCCATCTCCAGAAGGTGATTCCCTGATCCAGACCACAAAAGTGAGATGCTTTCTAGGCATCCACAAACTTTTGTCTCTGTCCTACTGCTGGTTTGAATGAGAATGGCTTACATAGGCTCATATGTTTGAGTATGTGGACCCTTGTGTGTGTGTGTGTGTGTGTGTGTGTGTGTGTGTGTGTGTGTAACTGTTTGGAAAGGACTAGGAAATATGGTTTTGGTAAAGAAGGCATATCGTGTCACTGCCTCGCCATTCCCACTTAGCTCTGACTCATGGTTGTGGCTCAAGTTGTAAGTTCTCAACTAGTACTGTGGCTCCACGCCTGCCTTCCTGCTGCCATGCTCTCTGCCCTGATGGTAACAGACTCAGCCTCTGTAACTGTAAAACCAAATGTCTTAGTTAGGATTTTACTGCTGAGAACAGATACTGTGACCAATGCAACTCCTATAAGGGTAACATTTAATTGGGGCTAGCTTACGGTTCAGAGGTTCAGTCCATTATCATCAAGGCGGAAGCATGGAGGCATCCAGGCAGGCATGGTGCAGGAGGAACTGAGAGTTCTACATCTTGTTTCAAAAGCAGCTAGGAGAAGACTAGTTTCTAGGCAGCTAAAATGAGGGTCTTAAAGCTCACTCCCACAGTGACACACTTCCTTCAACAAAGCCACACCGACTCCAATAAGACCACACATCCAAATTGTGCCACTCCCTGGACCAAGCATATACAAACTATCACATCCAATATACTCTTTTTTTCTAGAAGTTGCCTTTGTCATGGTGTCTTATCACAGCAGTGGAAAAGAAACTAACACAGCTCTTGCAAGTTAGAAGGTGTTGGCGTGTGCCATCCGCTGTATTAATCTGGAGTCCTTGTTAAATAAATTTGTGCTAAGCTTGATGTTTAGATCAGTTGAAGAAGAAGCTGTCACAATATTTAATGAAGGAAACAGCAGAAATGGATCTGTTTCAGTACTGAGGTATTATTTATTTTAATGGCTTTCACAAAACGACTTTCTATTTATGCTAAATAATTTTATTCCTTCTAAGCAGCTGATAAATACCATTTTTCAACTGAGGACAAATTAGGACAGCGAGTTGTGAAGTAGTGATACTCACTACGGCCTTACCTGGTTTGAATATAGTCACCTATTATCTACAAGAATCATCCAAGAACGCCCACCTTGAGGGTATCAAGATCTGCAGGATGCTCAAGTGGCATAGAAAATGACATTTACCTATCCCATATGATGCACATCGCTCTGCAAGAATCACACAATCTCTAGGTTCTTTGTAAGTGGTATGATGCAAATGTTCTGCAAATACTTGTCAAACTTTATCGTTCAGTGAATAAACAGTAAGAATAAAAATTATGTATTTAGGTGGGGTTTTTCCCTCCACAGTAGTTTTGGTTTCTAATTGGCTGAATCTGTGGATACAGAACCATGGATAAAAGGGATGTTTTCTAATTGCTCTGCAGCCCATCTTGCTACCTGCTGTGACTTCTCACCCAGCGAGTGGTCTCAAGCAGGTTCCTTCACTCTCTAATATGCTTTGGGCTTACTATTAACCATTTCTGTTGGAGTCCTAACTAAAACATGAACCAAACGTCAGGTTACAGAAGTGTCACCTTTGGATAAGTGAACTTGGTGGCACCTATGATGACTGTGTACAGGCTGTGTGAGCTCTCTACTTTAATAAGGAGATGAAGATGCTTGGAAGGCTGGCTGCACCTGAGACATGAGAGCCTTCTCCTCTTCAGCTGGGCTCCCTGCCCCACTCCCACACTCTGGGTTCTGTCTTGTGTAGTGACACTGAGACCTCTGTAGGTGGGTCTTCCAGTTTGCTCCATTGTCTGCAGCAGCCCACACTTGCTTTGCACCCATGAAAAGCTCCGCAGGACCATTGGAGGGCGTGACTGTTTACATCACACGGAGAGGCTTTCAATTCTGAGTAAGTGCTACAATTATGAAAGCTGCACAGAAGTAGGAATCACGCCAGTCAAAAGGATGCTTTCATCTGCAGGCAGCTTGCATTGTATTTTGCAAGAACGTGTTTGACATTTTTAAGCCTGCCCGTGGCAGCAAATTGTACTTCTCCTAGCAGCGGGAGTTATTAGGTCGGTGCCCAGAATAAACCAGATTGTTTTGGAAAGGTTTAATTTTTTTTTCAGTTTCCATGCTGCAGTTTATGACTGGGTTGGTTTCTTCAGAGATAAGCCCAGGTATAGTTGTACACTGATGATTACTTCAGATTTAAAGCCACAGATACTCTTTTTAGCCTTCAGGGAAAGCAGTTATAATCTACTTTTCAAGCAGATGAATCAGGGTGAGAGAGTTCTGGTTCTAAATTTGAAACTTTAAAATGAGAAAGAGAGGTTAACCCAAAGCTCCCGAGGCAGGAGAGAAATGTTTCTCACAAATGGACAGAAAAGAATGTTACATAGAACCTAAGCTACAATCTGTTTTGTCTTATTCATAATTTATGTATTGTCAAGAAAGCGGAATATATCCACTGACTGTAAGGTACGGTCATATACTTACCAGGTGAATTGCAAAAGCATTGTTTCAAAAAATGGCAAGACACTGTACTTTTGAAAATTCATGACAAATAGCAGAAACAACCCAGGATGACTCGGTTCTCTCAACCTTCCTTGGGAAGCTCCATATTCTCCATTGACCTTCAGATCTTTAGTTTATGCACCAAAGGTTCTCAGTACCCATAACTGCCTGGAACTCCAGTTCCAGGGGATCCAATATCCCTTTCTGGCCACTGAGGGTCCCTGCACTTACACGGTACATGTACATATAAGTAGGCATACCCACTCCACATGAAAAGTTTGAAACCTTACAAATAATTGGCAAGGTATTTCTTGCCTCAAGTGAAACACATGGCAGAGTATGAAGTCTTTCTTCTTTAGCTGGGCCATTATTGGGACTTCTAGGACTTTCTACATTTCAAAACTGACAGTAACACAGTCTGTAACACACAAACCCATCCTGCTTATGCCGGAGAAAATGCGTCACCATAATGAGGATAAAAGGCTTCTGTGTGCACGTGCTGCCAATACATTTCCAAAAGCCTGCATTTTAACAAGTAAAATAGACAGATGACCAGACATGAGATCATGAATTACTTTGGCTGAGTTAAAAAAAAAAAAGTTAGCAGTAGATAGCTCAACAGTGTTACTGATATATTTCTACGTGTTCTGCATCCTTATGGATGTCTCTGTGTAGCTTCTTATGGGACTCCTGTAGGATACAGCTTTTCCATCTTATATAGGAACCACAATATGTGCCCTCGCCAAATAAGAGCTCACCCACATTGCTGCTAACTTGGCACAAAGCCTCAAGCTTTCTACATAGGAGGTGATCCAGAGAAGCCAGATCAAGCCTGCAGCTGCAAGCAGGAGGGCAAGGTGATGTACAGCTTTGCAGCTCCCTGCCTCACATTTAGCCTGGGTTAATGCATCAGTAAATGGAGTCTATGGGTTCTTCCCCAAGTCTTTAACCAATATGAAATTGCACGGCAAGGACAGATTACTTGACTTAGAAGCCTGTGTGCATTCTCCCTACCTGCTGCTAAAAGCTCAGATGCAATGTCTGCACCTGAAGGTGCCGAGTCATTTAGGAGACTCTTCTGCTGAGCACATGACAGGGGCACTACTCACACTGTGACATAGATATATGCACTTAGTACTTGACATACTGTCATTCAGACCCCTCGAATTAATGCTTTATGCATCTTGTGCCAACAGAATGTCTAAGTGGTAAAAAGTATCTTATGATATGCTCAAACTAAAAGCTTGCACAGGTGAGACAGTTTACGACGAGTGGACTAATGTTGATTCATTGTTAGTAACCAGTATCCATAGTCTATTCTAGTTTTCGATCTTTGTAGTGTACAATTCTGAATTTTGTCAGATATATAATATTGTGTATCCACTGCAGCAATAACACAAAAGAGTTTATGTCCCTAGAATATCCTAAATGCCTCCTACTCATCTTCCCCTGTATCCTGCACCCCGGCAATCTTCATCATTTATACTGTCTATAGTTTTGCTTTTCCAGAATGTCAGTTAGTGGAGCCATAACATCTTTCTCCTTTTTTCTTAGACTGGTTTCTTTAACTTAGTAATATGTATCTTAATTTCCTTTGGGTCTTCCTAAGGTCATTTCCTTTTAAGTACAAGCTATTACTTCTTTGTATGAACATAGCACAGTTTAACCGTTCACCTACGGACCTCTCAGTTGCCTCCAGTTGTTAGCAATTATGAATAAAGCTGCCATGAGAGTTTTGATGAACCTGCCCACTAGTTTTTCATCTTGAATACTCAGGAGGAGGCTTTTCATTCAAGGTATCTGTAAGGAACTCACGTTGGGCTCAGGTCTTGCTTTATCACTTTATTTCAGTTTTTTTTGTGCATGGGATTTTTTTTTTCCTGCATCTATGCCTGTGTACTGTGTGCATGCCTGGTGTCCACAGAGGGCAGAAGAGGGTAGAACTTCTAAAACCAGCATTAAAGATGATGGTGAGCTGCCACATGGGTGTAAGAGGTTGAATATGGGTCCTCTGGAAAAGCTGCACGTACTCTGAATCCCTGAGCTCCCCCACTCCCGAACCCCCAGGCCTTTGGGCTCATTTTTTTTTTTTTTTGTAAATGACAACCCTCATCTATTGTTTCTGATTAGCTCATAACTTCTACAGATGTATTTTCTGTAGTTCATTTACTATAGATGGTCAACAGTTTATCACATCACTTCAAGAGTGCTTTCATAGATGTACACGTTTTTCCTGTGAGGTTTACACATAGCCAGCGGTGAATAGGGATTCAAAAAGGGAGAACAATTCCTACCCAGTGACTGTGGCAAGTCCTCCTTTGTTTCAGAAATGCTAGTATTACTTCCTAGGATTGTACCTACCTGGGGAAATGGAATTATACGCAGTTTCAAAGAATTATTCTCTGATGCTTGTACTTCATGAAGGAAGAGCTTGGTTGAGATCTCCCATGCCAATGTTCCTGACAACGGCCTTCTGCTATGTACTTTCACAGCTAATGCTAGAAGACTTGTCTCTGTGACTAGAGGTCACATCCGGGAAGAGCCAGTTTCCTTTTCCTCCAGTTTCCAACAACAACTGTTGCTTCCTCTTTCTCAGGAAATTCCTGGTCCCTGTTACAGATATGCTCTTGATTACATGGAACATTCTGCTCTTCAACTCATACTGTTCTGCTGGTTCTTTGTGCTGCTGAAGGATGCTCACTTGAATAAAAACTCAAAGTCTAGATGGAACTCCTTTCTCCTAGCAGCATCTGTGGTCTGTGCACTGCGGAGGTTACGACAGGAAAATGGGCTTCCTTCCTTGAGTGGGATGCCATGGGAGATACCATAAGATCCAGCCACAGAGAGCCCTGTGGGGCATTTTCTCATTAGTGATTGATGGACGAGGACCCAGGCCATTGTGGGTGGTGCCATCTCTGGGCTGGTGATCCTGGGGTCTATAAGAAAGCAAACTGGGCAAGCCATGGGAGCAACCCAGTAAGCAGCACTCCTCCATGGCCTCTGCATCAGCTCCTGCCTCTAGCTTCCTGACCTGTCTGAGTTACTGGCCTGGCTTCCTCCAGTGATGGACCACAATGTGGAAGTATAAGCTAAATAAACCCTTTCCTCCACCACTTGCTTTTGGTCATGATGTCTCATCAAAACAATAGGAATCCTAACTAGGACAACTATTCAGCCTTAAAAAAAAAAAGAGTAGATTCTGATACACACTACAACATAGATGAGAGGCATGGACAAATGATGGGTACCACACACTGAACACATTATGGTAAGTGAAATATGTCAGGCTCAGTGCAGTAAATAAGTGTGTGAGTCTATTTTTGTGAGATTCCTAGAATAGCCACACTTAAAGGACAAAAGCTACTGGGGATTGAAGGTGGGGATATGGTGAGCTATCCAATGGGCCTGATGCTCCATTTTGAGAAAGTAAAGAGTTCTGGAGTTGGGAAGTTCTGGCCGTTGTACAACGAGGTGATTATCACCAGGTAACACGGAGCTATACCTTAGAACTGGTTAAAACATTATTGTTTAGTTAGGGCTGCTTAATAACTTTGTAAAAAGTCAGTGTTGTAGATAGATAGACACTCATGTACAGGAGTAAAGTCTTTTAACATGATATTTTTTATTGACTCTGTGAATTTTACATCATGAATCCCATCACACTCACTTTCTAGTCCTCCCAGAACTGCCCCCCCAGCCCTTGTGACAACTCCCCCCAAAAGAAGCCTAAGATAAAGACACAAACAATGACTACACTATCAACTGTGACATAAATGACGGAGAAGAAGGAGGAGGAGGAGGAAGAGGAGGGGAGGGAGGGAGGGAAGGGGGAGGGGGGAGGGGAGGGGAGGAGGAGGAAGAGAAAGAGAGAGGAAGAGGAAGAGGAAGTGGAGGAGGAAGAAGCAGAGAAAGAAGCAGAAACAGAGGAAGAGAAAGAAAATGCAGAAGCAGAGAAAGAGGAAGAGGAAGAGGAAGAAAAGGAGGAGGAAAAAGAAGAGGAAGAAGACAACCAAGTCCAATTTGTATTGACTAGAACATGATTAAACTCCTGGTGGCCAGCCTCTTAATGAAAACTGAGTCCTTCCAACCTCTACTCCTACCAGAAGCCATCAATTTCGGAGAGCTAGACTTCAGCATCCTTATCACAATTTTTCAGTTCTCTTTGACAGCTTTATGTCTAGGCTGTTACTTGGGAGTGTGGGTAGGGTCATAGTGAAGTGGGAATAGGGTTGTCACAGAAGCTTTCTAGGTCTCTTTTTCTCAACTGTGAGTCTGCAGTCATCAATAACATGGCAAAAATAGCTTCCTTGTTCTTTATAGTCACCAGGGGCATATACCATGGATTTCCACGTGGTTTCTGGCAACACTAGGGACTACAGATATAATAAGTCTTAATCTTGGGTCACCATAAACCTTGGTCACTCCATATTTAAATAACACAGTCTCCATGTATGCTTCTTTCTCTAGGACAGTCATTAATAGTGTCCCATTCACTCTCAAAGGTGTCCTGACTTAGATAATAAGACATCGAGGATATTGCTACACCTGCTTCTACAACATCTAGTTGAACAAACCATTGTTCCTTCATCTTTGTTGGCAAATGTATATATCTGCATTTTCTTGAATGACTATAGATTTGATGTCCAGTGAAACTCTATAGAGTGTGATCATTTTTAACTGATTTTTACTATGTACAGATCACATTCAAATATCAAAAGCAACCTTCCTATGGAATTACTACTTTAAATGTTAAAACTTCTGAATGTTGAATAGAATCCCATGGTTCAGTTTCTATAGATTAAAAAAAAAAAAAGATAAAATAAAGGCATGGGGCTTGGGGAGATGGCTCTGAGGCCAAGAGCTATCACACTGCTCTTCCAGAGGACCCGAGTTCAGTTCCGAGCATCCACATTTGTCAGCACCAACCTATTTACATCTCCAGCTCTAGGGATCCAATTCCCTCTTCTGGCCTCTGAGGGCACTTACACACACATGTCCACTAACCTGCTCCCACCCCCACATAAGTAAATAAACATATGTTCCTACACATCTGTTACTGTCTTTGCTCCCCGGGTCCCTTTTTATTGTCAATGTAAATATTCTCTGAAGTCAGAAGCATCGTTTCAATTCATTGTACCTTCTACCTAACCATGAGCAAATACAGCACCATCTCTGCCAGCAAGCCACTGCTCTCTATACTTAAAAGAAACACGCTGTCTTAGTTACCTTTCTTGTCATCGTGACTCAACTACCATGGTGAGAAGTTGTGGGGCTGTGGAAATCCTGGGGTGTTTGGCCACGCCCCCAGAACCCAGAGACCTGACATGAGGTCTCCATGTAACATGCAATGAGTCACGTAAAGCCCAGGTAGAGGGCGAGCGAACAGATCTCTGCCTCAAGATTCACATATTACCTAAAGGCCCTGGCCCCGCCCTTCCCCCTTCCAATATGAGGAAACCCCTTCTGGCGTTTTTTTGGGAGAGCACGCCATCATTCAGACTCATCATCATGTCAATAAATCTACATGTCTTCAACTCCATGTGTCTCTTAGAACTCTGGACTCATTGAATAAATGGAAAACTAGCGCGGGGGTGGGGGAAAAGGTCTTCTCCGCCAGTCCCTGCGCTCTCTGTGCTCTACCAGCCTGCGGAGCTCCGTCTCTACAGCAGGGGTCTGTGCACCGCCTTCGTGGGGCCCCTGGGGGACTCAGCCGCGACTGTGGTACACAACTGTGACACGCCCTGTGTCCCGCCAGCACACTGGGCCCCGCTCTCCCCTACCCAGCCGTCCACAGGGCTCTCTCTCTCCGCTGTAACAGGGGTTTGAGGGACTACATTGGAGCCCATGCCTGTGCCCCTTGCCCACGACCCCCACGAGTTTTGACCCACAAGAAGTCATGGGAGGGAAGGCATAGATATAGGAGCATGAGGCATTTCATCCATAGTGAGGAAGCTAGAAAAGAGAAATGTGAAGCCCACTTTCTTCTTGACCACAGAAGACCAGGACCACAGCCCAGTGGTGCCACCCACACTCAGGATGGGCCAGCCTTCCTTCAGTTAAATCTTTTAAGAAACATCTATATAAGCATACCCTAAAGTGTGTTTCCACGAAAACTGTCTTAGTTAGGATTTCTATTGCTGCGATGAAACATCATGACCAAAAGCAAGTTGGGGAGAAAAGGGTTTATTTGGCTTACACTTCCATATCACTGTTCCTTATCAAAGGAAGTCATGGCACACATTGAAACACAGCAGGGTCCTGGAGGCAGGATCTGATGCAAAGGCCATGGAGGGGGAGCTGCTTCCTGGCTTGCTTCCCTTGGCTTGCTCAGCCTGCTTTCTTATAAAACCCAGGACCACCAGCCCAGGGGATGTCACCACCCACAATGGGCTGAGCCCTCTGCCATCAATCACTAATTAAGAAAATCACTTACAGCTAGATTGTAGGAGGAGCTAAGGTGGAAGAAATAAGGAGAGGAAGAGGAGGAGTAAGAAGGAGAGGAGGAGAAGGAAGAGGAGGAGCTAGGAGAGAAAGAGAGAGAGAGAGAAAGAGAGAGAGAGAGAGAGAGAGAGAGAGAGATAAAGAGGGGGGGAGAGAGGCGAGAGAGAGAGAGAGAGAGAGAGAGAGAGAGAGAGAGAGAGAGAGAGGTACATGGAGGCAGATGTTCTGTTCGAGGGTCTCTGGCAGTCAAAGGTAGTTGGTAAATCTAGGTTGGGTATTGGGTTACACTTCTAATTGTATGGGCACCTTGTTATTGATCATTACCAAATATATAAAGCCTTTGGATAATCTAAGCATTAGAGTCTCACTTGTACCGAGCCCGAATGGTTGGCGGGATGGTCTGGGCAATGCCCAGCCTTGTGGAGACAGCTAAAAGATTGGCAGGGCCATCTCCCATGTTGGCGTCTCATGGGTGGCAGGGCTGGTGTTTCTGGCTGGCCATTTCTAGCTGCTGCACTCACGTGAAACATGGCGACTAAGCTAGGCAGAGCCGCCTCAGCTTAGATAGTAGGTTTGACCGGCAGCCAATTTTAAATATTTACCTCAACACTAGATCTTATGGAACCATTTCTTCAATTAAGGCTCCTTCCTTTCTGATGACTCTAGCTTATATCAATTTGACACAAAACCAACCAGTACAGTGACTGTAAATCTAGGAAAACTGACCATTGAAATTAGCCATCAGACATGCTGTCCTAACACTATCATTTACACCATAGATGTCAGTCCCTCCATGAGTCCTCAAATTTGTTAAAGACATGGAAAATGAAACGAAACAAACAAAAAGCCCACACGTGTGCTTACTACTCATCTCCCTTTGAAATCAGCACTCCAGTGACCTAACCAGGAAGAGCCACATTTGGATGGCCTACACTATATAATACTTAGCAAATAAAAAAATGATTTTGATTTTCTTTTATGACTTCTTAAACTTTTATGTCTATGACTCTTTGCCTGCACGTATGTATGCAGACTATGTACGTACCTCATGTTCACGGAGGCCAGAAGAGGGCATTGGACCCTCTGGAACTAGAGTTACAGAAAGTTGTGGGCCATCAGGTTGGTTCTGGGATCTGAGGCTAGGCCTTCTGCAAAGAGCAGCAACCATTTTTAACTGTCGAATCATCTTTTTAGCTGCGTATTGACTCGCAGTGTGCAACAGCAGTTTTGTAAACAGCGTTATCTTCAAGTACACTCAATATGTTTGGACCAGGCAAGAATGTGTCACCCTTACAGCCCCGAGAGAGAAACACAGAGCTCTACTCCCGATGTTTGCTCAACTATGACTTAAAGAGGAAAACTAGGGAAAGGAAGAGAAGCTGTAATGGGGGAGGGTCATTTACATGTCATAGAAAGGTTAGTATCTCCTACTTTCCTTTATAATTACTAGATCCATATTAGAGTCAAACAGCAATAAATGGACTTCATGAACAACAGCTTGAAGCCCCCGAGGGGCTATTCATGGATCACAGCAACATTTAGCTCTGTTCATCCTTGATGGCAAGAGATTGAGTGGCTAAATTACTGATGTCATCACTACACCTGAAGCATACAGTCGTATGAGAGTATGATTTATCCAGGTAACATTTGTAATTCTGGATTTAAGTGCTTCTCATCCATCACTAGGGAAGAGAATGAATTGGTTGTCGTCTTTTAAGAGATAACGTTCAATACAAGAACACTGATGAAACAGACTAACAAATTCATTATGCTTTCCAATCTGCTTTGCTCTCCTCTCTTTTCCCAAGTTTGAGCAGCAAAGTAAAGATGACTTTATTTAATGATAGAGACTATTCCTAGACATCCTAATGCACTTTCTGAGTGCAAACAAGGTCATAATTTACTAACAGAAGAGAAGAGATTTGGGGGGAAAAAAGGAATCTGACCAAAGCCAGGGCCTGAAAAAAGTGATTGGAGTAAATCCAAGCATACTTTTATTTTGCTATCCAAGAAACGAATCATTTCTGTTTTTGTCAGCATTAAAAAGAGTACTGTGAATGTTGCAGAGGAAAGAAAGAGTCAGCAAAAACACAACTTTACAGGTGATTCATCTAATAAATGAACCAGCCAGCTAGAGACTATGATTTCTGAATGGACTGTGGTCTTCCTTTGTTTTTTGGGTCATGGAATGGGTATTGCTAGCTGACGCTTTGGTGGCGAGGATCATTTTAAAAAGTCTTTTTTTTTTCTGTGACAAGAAGGATGGCTTAGGCTACAGTGCCTGCTGGGGAAGCATGAAGGCTTGACCTGGGATTTCCCAGAACTCATGTAAGAAATCAGGAATCATGGCTTGTGTCTACAACCCCAGCACTGGTTGGGAAAGACTGGAGAGACAAGTGGATCTCTCAAGCTTATCCGCCAGCTGAACTGATGATTGTCACATTCACAGAGAGATCCTGTCTCAACAACTGTGGACAACCATCAAAGAAAGACATCCAACACCAACTTCTGACCCGTAAGCCTGTATACACACAGTCACACATCCACACTAGTAAGCACCACACAAACACCATAGAAACACACAGTTACATATAAAAACTCATTTTCCTAATATTTTATTTTGATTACCAACCCAAACCGAAGAATATTTTTATGTTTAGATGTATAGCCACAACTCAGTAAGTCTTATTTACTTAACACTTTTTCTTTCTAGAAATTTCAACTCTGTACCTACAATATACTTCTGTTTGAAAGAAAACTTGTTTACCAACTTTCTTTTTTCACTTTTTTAAAAAAAATAAAACAAAACAAAATATTAACCGGAATCGGTCTTAGCCTACTTTGATGTTTTAGATATGTGTTTGATGTGATGGCCTGCCACTCAAATCTCAGTCTCCAAGTGTTCATTCCATCAACTCCGAGACTAGAAATCTGTAGACTCCATTTCCCAGAATTCTTAGAAGGATGCAAGATAGAGGTCAGGTTCTACCAGAGAGAATAGTTGGAGAAGGAATCAGAAAGTGTCTAGGGATGTTATTGGCTGGCCTGTTTTTGCTGTTGGCAACGGTGTTCACTCCCTTGGCTCTTGGGGTGAAGATTGCAGCATTTCCTCTGATTAGTGGAATACAGAAAAATGACACGTTCATGAAGTCAGCTGGTGCTTGATTCTCAGAATTCCAACAGTGGCCACGAAGGCAGCAGCCCCGGGGCCGCTTCAGCCCAGCTGCTTGGCAGGAATCTGATGGAGCTCACAGACGCTCTCCCCTTCCTTCAGTTAGCATCCCTCCTCTTTAACTTTCCTGTGACCACTTCATCTCCACACTAAGCCCTTTTCTGCTTAAGTCACTGTGGCAATTTTTGTCACCAGAATGGGAGCATTCAATGCAAGGATGGTAGGAAGTGCTTTGGGAGAAAAATGAAGGGGACTGTGCCCATCTGACACACAACTGTGTGTTAGAGAACAAGGCCACAGAGCCCACCTGGACTACATAGATGAAGGGATGGAGTTTAAGCCAAAACATCATTAGACATGCTGAGAAATAACTAAGGAAGGAAAGACAGAAGTAAAGAGAGGAAAGGCAAAGACAAAGAAAAATAATGAATCCACCTCTGTGCAGAAGATGACCAACCACAAGTCCTTCAAATGACCTTGGGAGATCTGCCCACCAGGGGAGAATGTTTCCATGTTTCTAATCTAAACTATCCTCTGAGAGACCAGAGCCTTCCCCATGAAATTTCAAGATGAATCATTCCCTAAACATCCTTGATGGATCCCCAGATTCAAATAAAATATCTGTGCGACCAATAGGAAAAAAAATATGTTTATATAAAAGGAAGATTAATCTAAACCTTGTTTATCATTGGAAGACAGTGCTGGGGGTATGAGGCTTGGCCTTGCTGTCTATTGTAATGCTATATGTGAACCCCCAAGATCTGGGGTATGCATGTAGACCGAAGAGATGCCATGTGACCCTGTCCCCAAGGTATTTCTGATTGGTAAATAAAGATGCCAACAGCCAATACCTTCACAGAAGAGACATGGGTGGGGTTTAGGTTTCCTGGGCCTGGGGTCAGAGGAGAACCTTGAGAGGGAGAAGAAGGTTCAGATGGGAAGAGAAGCTGCCGTCACTCAAGCTCAAGCTGGGCTTCAGTTTAGTAGACCTGGTTACAACTCAAAAATGCCTTCTTTGCGTGCTTCTTTGGTGCCTTTGGTTTAGAAGTTCCCCAAATGAATAACATTCACCCACTTTGAGAACCTCTTATCAAAGGTCCTTAAGCAAAATTCTCTCTCAGAAGTGAGTCACAAAAGTTAAGGGACATTCAACTTGTCCCTTAGTTTCACTACTCTGTCAGGTTTCTAGGGGATCAAATTATGAGTTGAGCTCACTTTGGCTTTAGTCCCCCAGTCTCTCTTCAAATACAGTCCACAGTTTTCATCATGCTTTCATGCTACTGTATTTAGAACAGACCCTCCTTGTGTAAGAGTGAGAGCAGGGACGTACAGAAGGCCATCGGCATCGACGATGACAACGAATCACTACAATTGGTTATGCCATAGGCTCGTTTCAATGACATCTTTTGCTCAGATCCTGTTTAAGAATATCAGCCAGAGCATCACCAGGAACTTTTCTCTCAACGTCAAGGTGCTGTGTAGTGCCAACTGTGGCTTCTTCAGAGCAGTGACACAACCTTGATAGTCGGATAGACACACAGAGTTCAAGTCTTAAAGAAGCAGACACCCCTACCCTTCAGAACTAAGCCCAGTTAGCACTTTTGTTTACAGTCCTCCAAACATCAGTAAGATTTGGCTTTATAAACGCAATAAACAAAACACAAAATGGAGGTTTAAGGTTTCCTGGGAATCCACTGCTACCTAGCCCCTACATTTAAAATCAGGTTAAGTTCTTAACTATGCAGACCAAGCCTTTTCAATGTCATCATTCCTTTGGCAGGAGGAAACATTAGAATACCTGAACTACCTTAGGTATACTAAGACATACACCAAAGGACAAACTATGTCCAAAGAGCATCACTAGAGCAACCAGATCTTTCTAGAGCAGGCTTTCTTCTCAATAAGGAAAGGAGCATGTAAAGAGCTCTTTTTTCAAATGTGGCACCGACAAAGCAGCAGTTCTCTGGAACGGTTTCCTTAGTGATGAGATGCTTTGCAACTTGTAACAGTCTCCTTTTAAATACAACACACACAGTCAGACAGTGGCTGTTGGTCATTCTTCCCCAGAGATCTTTACCTCCAGAGACTCACCCCCAAGTGTCCCTAAGGCACTAATGGCTCACATCTCCAGAGCTGTCTACACTGCCCTAGCAGGCTGGCAGGGGTCTTGACCTCTGAAAAATCCTACAACTTTCCCTTCACTAAACTTCAGTACAAATTAAATCACTGATTTTTTTCCAGCAAGCAGAAAGAATAGATACCTTAATGAGCTGTGGGAATAACAGTGCTTTTACCTGGGGGGAAAAGTGTTAAATGCCAGTCCTTGCTGGTGTATTGGGAATAACCTTAATCTCCGGAATCTAGTGTAACCTTTTCCTGCACGAAATTTCCTAGGTGCATTTTAAAGATTTCATGCACGCCAACTAATATACAAAGAAAGGCTGGGCTGGGAGTTGTTTGCATCTTTGTCTCTTTCTATATGTTATTTATGACAAAGAGCTCAAGTTGTTTCAAACAGGCGCACACAGGAGGCACGTATCATTGTATAGATCCCACAATCCTGCTTTGACTTTCCTTCCAGTAAATTGTATTTTCATCCTCAGCTTTGGAAACTTTCAGGCTGCTGAGTTATCTTAGTTCCCGCCTCCTGCTGGGTAGAAAACCATTTCCCAAGTCACGGCTTTTAAAGGGAAAGATACACGTGTGATCAGAAACAAGAATTCATCTTCACCTTTATACCTCTGAGCTTGTCGCCTTGGACTCTGAGAGCCTGTTTATCCTCCCTGCCATCTGAAGCACGTCCTGCAAGGCAGGCTGCTCTGCTTTGGTCACGCCTCAAGTTTGCAGGGTAAACAGGTTCTCCCACCGTTAACAAGGATGGCCGAGGAAGACCGGGAACTCACCGAGGCTTGCCAGATCTCGGGCGCTCTGGCAGTCCTGGGGGTGCAGAGCGGCTGCAACTAGAGCAGCGAAGATTCCATAGAGCGGTGCAGACGAAGGTCAGCAACCGGGTTTGGGCGGTCTCTATCCGGGGCGGGAGGCTCGGCGGAGCACTCTTCAGCGTCGCAGCCCGGGCTATCCAGGATGCAACTTCCCCGGGTCGGCCTAGGAGCGTGAGAATGAAAGGGAGAGAAGTGGAGAGAGGGAGGGGGTCGGGGGAGGGTGAGCGGGAGCGCGCGCAGGACGGAAGCGCGCGCCCGGGCTGGAGCGCGGCTCCGTAGAGAAGTTGGAATGCAGCCGTGAGGCCGCGCGCACCCGGGCTCGCGTGGGGACCTTCTGCCGAGCTGCACGGCTTGGGCGCCAGAGTGATAGCAGCTGCGACTTCCCGCGACCCCCACCCAGCGCGGTCCCCGCCGACTGGACCCGCCCTCACCTCTCCCCAGGCTAGGACCACAAGCCCACGGCGCCTCGGAGTCGGCTCGGTGCGGCGCAGCGGAGCCCGAGCGGTGTGACCGCTCTGTCCCCTGCGATCGCCGCGTCAGGACGTTCCAGAGGCTGGGATCAGGATGACCTTCCTGTCCCCCACCTCGCTCTACTCCAGTGTCTGGTGGTGTGAAGGGTTTTAAGCAGGAGAGACGCCACTGGGCAGGTACACCTGGCGGGCCCTAAGCGCAGCTCAGTACCTGTGGTGACACCCACGTGACCCTGAGCCCAACTCTTCCCTTTTGATCCTGACCGCAACATACTGTAATAGAAAAATCCCTACCGGGTATCTGGGCACGAGGGCTGACTCAGGAGGAATCAAGTCCAACCCGTCACCTCATAGGCACGCTTGCTTAATCTTTTCAATGTTTTGCTCAAATGAGCGGGTCAAAAGCAGCGCATGTCACATCAGTGCAGGGTGGAATTTAGAAGGGATCGCCCCAAATGGACATAGATCATTGTTTCTGCAATAATAGTGTTAATTAGTTTCAGTGTCATAACTAATAACCTTCAACCCCTATTAGTAAACAACACAGTTACCGGCAGGGTTCTCTGTACTTTTTTTTTTTTAAATACATCTTCTCCGGAATCGGAGCCCAGCACATTCAGTAATGTTTTGCTGGCTTTTAGAACCCAATGTTAAGTTGCTGTCCTGTTAATGGGTGTTGGTAGGGGCTCATCTACGGTCTCCCAACGACAATGTGCATTTATAACGCCACTAGGGCTGCTGGAGATCACATAGTTTAATTCAAGGATAATGTTCTAGTATTCAGTCTACTGGGGTGGCCCAGGGAGAAGTTCTGTTTGGATTTCTATTGCATTGCCAAGAGTAACAAAATAGCCATCTCCTAGTCCTCTGTAGAGACCTCCGCATGAGCTGAGGCACACACATGCACTCACATAAACACACACACACACACACACACACACGCGAGTAATAAATAAAATGTTAAATAAATGAAAAAGGAAATAATATGTCAGTGGTGATACATATGACATTAGCAGTAAGAAGAATTTTAATAGAAACAATGGATATCCTCTTACAATAAATGATATGCGTTGACACAGCATCAACAGAAACCAGACCACTGTAGAATGCTGAGAAGCTATTACCTGTTTTTTTCTGGACTTACAGAAAAAAAAAATCAAAAAACAAAACCTATATACTGCCTAATTAGCTTGGTTCTTTTTTTTTTTTGGATTTTCGAGACAGGGTTTCTCTGTGTAGCCCTGGCTGTCCTGGAACTCACTCAGTAGACCAGGCTGGCCTCGAACTCAGAAATCTGCCTGCCTTTGCCTCCCGAGTGCTGGGATTAAAGGCGTGTGCCACCACCGCCCGGCTAGCTTGGTTCATTTTAAAATTACCTTTTAAGACTGTACTATGTGATATGACTCATATTATTGTGATGGTGATGATGTTACTTGATCCCACCTTTATTTAGTTCTTCAGATCTGGCACATCAGAAGGAGAAGATTGAAGTCTCTGAACACCTGTTTCGTCCATGCGAATGTCTCAGTATACCTGCATAGCTTGCTTCCCCAATCGGAGATAGGCACCCACAATACTAACCTGCATACACCTGGCATTGCCCATCACATGACTAGCTCAGTCAGGTACATTGGTGTCTTGGTTACCACCAGGAATGCACTGTATTAGAGGTGTCTTGGCTTTTTGGTTTTTTTTCCTGTTGCTGTGACAACATGCCCAGCAGGCAACAGGCAAAAGCAACTTCATGGGAAAGGGTTTATTTGGTTCATAGTTCCAGGTTCCAGGTCACCTCTACAGGGAAACATTAGAGATTGGTTCTAAAGCTTCAATTCGTTTAGGAATCTGCATGTCCAAACGCTAAAGGTCCTTGTGCCCAATTGGTTTTTGATCGATCAATAAAGATGCCAACCACCAATGGCTGGGCAAGGGCGGAACCCTTAGACTTGTGCAGGGTAGGATGCAGAGGCGAGAAGAGAGATAATCTCCAGAACTCTGGTATGAAAGAGCGGCAAGAGCCAATCGGCCATGTGAGATTTTGAGTAAGTGGTCACTGGTCAATTCCCTGAATGAGCCTGGGGTAACAGGGAAGGTTTAGGAGTGCCCAGCATTTGAGGTAGCCAAGGAATTTTAAAATAAGCTAGTGTGTGTGTGTGTGTGTGTGTGTGTGTGTGTGTGTGTGTATGCGTGTGTGTGTCTTTCATTTGAGGATCCTAAGATAGCTCCTGGGAGGTGGGGTGCAACTTTCGCTGCAGGAAAGTCAAGACACAAGGATTCGAAACATCTAGTCAGTCCACACTCTTGTTCAAGAGCAGAAAGCAGGAATTAGTGAATGCACACGAGTGCTCAGCTGGCTCCCCAGTTTTCAATCAGTTCAGGACCAGTCCATGAAATTGTGCAGCTGCTTTCAGGATGGGGCTTCCCAACTAAGAAAATCCCTGACAGGTACACCCACTGGCCAACCCAATCCAGATTTTTCCATGAGATTCTCCTCCCAGGTGCTTCTACATGGTATCAAGTCGACAATCAAAACTAGCCATCACAGAGAGTGACCCCTGTACAGTTCAAACCTTTTCCGTGGCTGTTTTAGAGGGGGCTTGTGGGTTAGAACTCAGGCTATGAACCTTCTCAGCTGCACTGTTAATTGTTTTGTTCTCTGCCTTAGAAGAAGCAAAACCAGCGCCAGGCTTGTTTTATAGTAGGGAGCAGCAGACACCTTGGCAACTGAGAAGGTCACCTTACTGTACTTCCTGAGGTGGTTGCTTCCTCATGGACCAATGGTTGTAGAGCAACAGTCGGCTCTTCCTTCCTTTCTCTTATAGCTTCATAATAAGTATATCAACAGAGACGACCTGATTCTTTTCCCACATGACCTGATACAATAGTACAACCTCCTGATTGCCCTAGATTCTGTCATGACAGGCAGGGGCATCTCTGGGTGTCATTTCCATGGCGCTCCCTGGGTGGTTTCTTCTCTCTCTCCCTCTCCCCCTCCCCCCTCTCTCTCTCTCTCTCTCTCTCTCTTTCTTTCTTTCTTTCTTTCTTTCTTTCTTTCTTGTATAAGCACAAGCCATGAATGTTTTCCTTGACAAATTATTGTAAAACAAGTCACTTTTCAATCGAATTTTTTTTAAAACACAACTACTTATTTATTTTATTTTCGATTTTTGTGTCTTTAGTGTTGTGCCTTTGGACATGCGTGTACACCACGGACATGCCTTGGGTCTTTAGAGGTCAATAGAGGGAGGGCATTGGAACTGGAGTTAACAGTTGATTTGTAACTTCCATGTCAGTGCTGTGATCCAAACCTGTGCCCTCTGCAACAACAAAATAATCTCATAACCTCTGTGCCATCTCTCTAGATTTTTAACTTTTTTTTTTATTTTTGCTAGTAAAATCAACAATTTCTTATAAAATATTTTTGAACCATTATAAAAGCTATAACCAGAATGTACCAGCTGATGTTTTAAATCATTTATTTTATGGAAATATAGAATAAACATATAATCACTAAAAAATATAAACAAATGATTCTGTCAT
Source organism: Grammomys surdaster (assembly GCF_004785775.1). Taxonomy (NCBI): domain Eukaryota; kingdom Metazoa; phylum Chordata; class Mammalia; order Rodentia; family Muridae; genus Grammomys; species Grammomys surdaster. Next base: position 12,449,710 of record NW_021604630.1, on the reverse strand, counting down.
CCTTTTGTCTGACATTCATCACTATCTTGTCGTGTCTTAGTATGTACCACAAATCCTGTATAGTGGGATGCAGCACGCCTCAATAACTGGACCCTGCCTGGCTATGTCTCTGAGTCCAAGGAAAATCATGAGTTATTTTCAGCTTCGACAGTCTCAACTTCTACACCTCTCATCTCAAGCGCCACCCGTGTTCCTGTAAGAAATTCATGCAAGTGCTTTTCCTAGAGCTGTTGGGCATGGCTTGACTTGTTTGATTCTCATTGCTTAGTTAGCACAAACTTAAGCATTTAAAGTTCAGTCCTATATCTGAACTGAGTTTGCATCTACTGCTGTAGTAACCCTCACTACTGTCTACATAGTGCCTGGTGTCATGATGTCACTGTTTCCAGGTTTACTCCAAGACCCTGTTCTTGGTTAGTGACCAGTCTTTCCTACAGTTAGTATGTATGTATGTATGTATGTATGTATCTATCTATCTATCTATCTACCTATCTATATATCCATCTATCTGCTATTTATCTCACTATCCATCATCTATCTATCTATATATCTATCTATATATCTATCTATCCATTTCTCTATCATTTATCCATTCATCTATCATATATATATGTATATATATATATATATATCATATATCATATATATATACACACATATATATATTCCTATAACCAATCTTATCTATCCATACATCTATCATCTATCAATCTTATCTATCTTCCTATTGCCTATTTTATCTATCATCTATCTATCTATCTATCTATCTATCTATCTATCTATCTATCTTTATTATAGATAGGACAGAGACTTTTATAAGTAATGTAGAGGGAAAAGTTATGGATACTGGGTATATAGAATCCTTTTTAGACATAAAATATTCTTTAGGCTTTCTTTACAAAGACATGGAGGCATGAAGCAGGTTGGAAATGTGGACAGACTGGCTAGAATGCAATTTAGCCAGTGTAACCAAGCTGAGAACCATAGTGACAGGGCAAGGCCGAAGTAACAGGGCAGGACCACATTCTTGGGAAAGATAAGCGTACAGAGAGTTTTCACCTGATCTTGACTCACGTAGGTTGGGTTCCTTTGGAATGTTCCACTATTTTTATGTTATACCACCCTAGCAACCCCCTCACCCCCTTCCCATTCCTTGGTTTGTGGTTTTTCCCTATAAAAACACCTCTCAAACTGGCAGTCGGGGTCAATTCAGCTCCTGTGTGGGCATACAAATTGACCGGCAGCTAGTTGTCACGCCCTAATAAATAACCTCGCAATTGCTCCGGTTCATGGTGTCTCGAGCAGATTACTGGGTGCTCGCGACTTTCTGAGACTTGAGAGATGGTCTCCCCTCTGCGGAGGTCTTCAGTAACATTTGTTTATTCTTTGAAAAAGTTCATTTATACAATGTATTTTGCTGATGGGGACTTTTATTTAAAAATTACTGTTTTCATTCCTTCTAACTCACAGTTTTGAGTGATTCTAGTTGGCTTACATAATACTCTGTTGAAGCAGACAGAAGAGAGACTGTCACCAGTGGAATGATGAACAGAGAGGTCAGTTTGAGATCATGAGGAGAAACCGTGAAGGGCAGTTTCTATAGAGAGATTACCTAAGAGACAAAAAACGCTCATTTGAGAGACATGGGCAAGATTTAAACCATTCTTTATCACAAACTGGTTTGACTGGTCTGGGGAACAAAGAACTCACAGCTGTTTATAATGTAAATCAGCACAATTTACACAAGGAAGTGCCGACCTGCCCTGCCCCAGATGTCTGCCAGACAAACCCTAAGGCTCTGTCCTGTGCCCTTCACTTCTCCAGCCCTTTTGGTACCAGAGTCTGGAACCGCTGTCTTTATCCATGGAACTGGACACCCACACTATGAAGGTTGGACCGGCTTTCCTGTCGTCATCTTCTATGATGCACTTTCAGGAACTATCTGATAAGATTTTATGAGCCAAGAAGAGACCAAACCTGTTTCCCCTGTCTTCTTGTACTGTATGAACACCGATGTGTCAAATGTTAACATTCCCCAACCGTCTTTCACCTTCTGCTTTTCTGTATCTGGTTTATTTCCCAGGACCACCTCAACCACCTCTTTCACCTCAGGAGAGACTCTGTGAAGGTGCACCAGAAAAATCTCAGAAACCCCCAGGTCTCTGACTGGTGACTGGTGACTTGCTTGGCGTCTCTATCAAGGTGACTCACATTGGCAACAGGCATTGTGCTCTCTGTGGACGTAAATTGGCTTCTAGCATCTTCCTTCCATGAATCCCTGTCCTCCAGGCGCCTGGTGTGTCCCCAGACTCCTGTTTCTTACCCTTATCTCCCACTGGCAGCGGTGCTCTGCCAATTTTGTGTCCATAGCTTTTCATCTATATTTTCCTTCCTTATTGTTTCTATCTGAACTATATGTCTCCCATGCTTTCCACTTTTACACACACACACACACACACACACACACACACACACACACACACACACGCTCATGCAGAGGCCAGAGGAAGGTGGCAAGTGTGTGTCTTTTACTTGCCACCAGTCCCTAGCATTTGTTCTAACTGTAGACAAGCGTGTTTATTTTGCCTTGTAGAAACTAGGCCACCCTGCAGTTGGCCTTTGTGTTATTTACCCACTTTCTTGCAGTCGCTGAGGACATTGGGGACATCAGGGGACTTTCTCTCCTCTCTCTCACTGTAATATTTCTCCTTTTTTTATCACTTGCAATTTGAGGGCATATAATTTTAGGAGTCAGCTTTTTTTCCCCAGCAACAGTGAGTGACACACATTTTAGTTTATGTTGTCAATTTTTTTTTCAAGAACTGTTGTATAATCCTCCTAAGAAACTCTCTCAGTTACAGGATGTCCTCTCTGTCTCTTTCTCTCTCTTTCTCTCTCTCTCTCTCTCTCTCTCTCTCTCTCTCTCTCTCTCTCTTCCTCTCTCTCTCTCTCTCTCTGTTGTTTTTAGCTTGGACAGGACAAGGCACGGGGATAGTGACCTTGTCTTACACAACAGGAAACAAGACTATGAAAAAATAAATTTCTCAAAGAATGTGCTGCATAAATAATGAAGCATTTACACAAGGAAAAAGACAGAGTCAGGATTCTAAAGACAAGTGAATGACATGGAAATAGAACATACTGTTTAGTGGACAATAGTTCTATGTAGATTTTGCAAGTATTAACATATATATGCAAGGAAATAAAAACAGGACAAGCATGCTGAGATCATGCTAGCTGTTTTCTCCGAGCAGTCGATTTTTCATCTTTAATCTTCACCTATAAGGAAAAATGTTCATCTTGAAGGAGAAAGAGATGCACACACTGTCTGGAAGTAAAGCACACCCTTTATTTACAGTCACGATTCTTTCTTGCAGGAGCAATGGTGTTGCAACATGGCTCTTAGCAATCGAGTACGTGGAGAGCAGTGGCCGCACACTGTCCTTTTGTTTCTTCACTATTATTTTAAATTCTCAAGCGCAGCAATGCAAGAGAGTGCAACTGTTTTAAATACAGTGGTTGCAATTACGGCAGCATTCTTTTTTTTTTTAATGTCTTCAACTTAATAATTCATTCATTTGTACTAGTCCTTAATAATCAGTCTTCACAGCCACACCTTTATTTCAACAACAATCATTTCAGACACACCTTCTGACGAAACTTTCAACATTAAGACAAGAAACTATGCCTTCAGGAGCATGTTTATTGTGTTTATTGTAGAAGGGAATCCTCCCATTACAAACTGACAAAGGTAACACACTTGCACCACAGCATGAACCACATGCTCGGAAATAAATCTGGGCTTAATACAAATAATGTAATTCCTAGTCATCTACAGCTACTTCTATAACTTTTTACAGAAAATGAATTAGGCTAAAATGTACTATAGTATTTGGTAGACTTCAGGACCAGTATCCTTAGTACATCACATAATACATTTTGATGTCCCAAATGCAAGTAAGGCATTTTAAACATAACTAACCTACAGCCACAAAGTTCTACTCTTGGTAGCATTTACCTTTTGGGGGAGTTTCCCAGTCTCCAGAGGATGAAGGCAAGAGCAGAATCAGTATAACATGTACACAGAAGTCTGTATTGTAAAGGCTATAAAGATCTGCGATACAGTGGGAAGAGGCCTTCTGCTCCTTCACACTGCATACAAATTATATGAATTATGTTGTGTATCTCTTGGTCCGCTGTCTGGCTATCCTGTCAGGTTCTGCTCTGTTGGTCAAATACTGAGTGCCTATGCTTCCAACCAGAGAATCCACAGGTTTGCAAAAGGGAACAAATAGAGAGCAGAACCTTTGAAACAGTCAAACCAGGACTCCTGTTGTCTTTCAGAATATCCAGGCAGATGACTCACTGACTGTTGATATTGTGGTGATAGATTCTGGTACAGAAGGTAACCTTTGGTGGCTTAAATTGATAATCTGAAGAAAATGTGATATCCAGGAAAAAAAAAAAAACCCACCACCTTCATATATAAAACCTGGTGGACCAAGTAGAGTTGATATCCATTCATAAATGTTATCTCCCTTAGGCCCAGCCCTGGGTGATCTCAGCTAGCTCCTTCTGAATTCTTTTAGCACTAGTGGATAACTTAGCAGTCGTTTTGCTAGAGAGTTTGGTGTTTTTTTTTTTTCTGCTGAGTAACAGAAGGTTTTCTTTCTTCCTATTCCTCGGGCTCTGGAGTGGCGGGTCTCACTAGTCTACATCTGAACTGCCACTGCTGGTGCTGGGACTCTTATCATCTGACCTTTGCCTATCACTGGACATCTTGGCAAAGTTATCTCTGGGAAACTTCTTGCTTGCCCATCCAGCCCACTCATGCATCCCTACACTGTGTCTACTACAGCATTCTTATCTCGAAGACCTATTCACAGCCATGTTCAAGGTACTAGTTGGCTACACATGTCCCGTGTTAGATTGGAACCGCTGGGTATTTGTATGTTTATTACATGTGGTTGGAATGTAAGATATTCCTCATGGGCTTATGTGTTTGCACTGTGCCAATGGCACAGTTTGGCAAGGTTTGGAACCTTTCAACAGGAGATGGGTCAGCGTGGGCAAATCTTGAGGTTTTATAGCCTGGCCTCACTTCCTCTTCACCCCTGTTTCCAGATTCCAGATTCCTTTCTTATTCTGAATCATCTTCTCTGCCAGCTGACACATTTGCCTTCCACAGTTTCCTGGAACTGTAAGCCAAAACCATCCCTGTCTCTCTTAAATTGCTTTTTAAAACTATAATTAAAACATTTTTGGGATAATATAACCACATTTCCCCCGTCCCTTTCCTCCTTCCAAAACCTCCTCTTGATCTCTTTCAAATTCATGGTATCTTTTTAACTGTTGATATACATTGCTAAATACATAAAAACAATTAGCTCAGTCCATATAATGTTACTTGCATGTGTATGTTTTCGAGGCTGACCACGTGGTTTTGGTTAATTGGCAAGCTCAACTATTGAGTTGGCTATAGTTTTTGTCGAGGGATGAAACCTCATGGGCTTTCTGTCTTTATGTTATCACATCTGTTGCTCATTCTTGTTCAGGTCATGATTAGGCAGCCATGACGATGAGACTTCATGGATGTAGCATCTCTGAACTTCTAGCAGGTACAATGTCATGACATACTCTACAATATGATGGCACACTCTACAGTCTCATGGCACACTCTACAGTCTCATAGCTAACACTGTAATCTCAAGGCAAACTCTCTGTTCCTCTGGATCTTAACAATCTTTCTAAATGAACCCTGAGCCTTATGCAGGAGTTGTGCTGTAGATGTATCCATTGGGAGTGGGCTTCACAACTCTCCATTTTGATTGGTTTGTGGTTTTCTGTAATGGTCTTTGCCACTGGAGTTGCTTTTGTCGGGATACTTTATCACAACAAGAAACAAAAAGTATCATACTGGAGAAGGTCAAATATCGACTCTTTGCTTGAGTATTGAGTTTATATGAAGATCAGTTTCTGGGGGACAATGGAAAAGCAGAGAAGTAGGATCATTCTGTGTGCTCATGGTCCCAGAAGCATGCAGAGTCCCTAAAGACCTGATAGTCTGGGGAAAAGAGAGGGAAGATTTTAAGATGGTTGGTTATATTTTTTCCTTACTGTTACTTTGTGGGATTTTTATTTAACTTTCTGTTTTATGGTTCATGTGGGTGTATACACACATGTATGTGTGGATACATATACATAGTTATGCACTCATGTGTGTGAATGTGAGAGGTAGATAGCATTTGTCTTCTTATTTCTATCTTATTTTTTGACACAGCCTCTCACTAAGATTGGAGCTCTTCAACTGGGCTAGGTTGGATGGCCAATAACTTTCAAGATCTACCTTAACCCTGTTTGGGATGGAATTTTGGGGATATAAGCTTTGAAATATTTTAGAATGAATGAATTGTTAAGAGCAAGTCACCGGGTGGTGGTGGCTCATGCCTTTAATCCCAGCACTTGGGAGGCAGAGGCAGGCGGATTTCTGAGTTCAAGGCCAGCCTGGTCTACAGAGTGAGTTCCAGGACAGCCAGGGCTACATAGAGAAACCCTGACTCGAAAAACAAACAAACAAACAAACAAACAAGTCCTGGGATTGCAGAGATTGCACAGCAATTGAGAGTACTTGTTGATCTTGCAGAGGACTTGGTGGGGGGTGGGGGTTGATTCCCAGTACCTACATGGTGGCTCACAACCATTTGAAACTCCAGTTCCATGGAATCTGATGCCCTCTTCTGGTCTCTGCAGGCACTGCACAAACATGGTACACTGACACATGGAGGCAACACACTCAAATATATAAAATAAAAATAAATACATCTAAAACATTTTATTTAAAAGAGTTAAGTTCTAATGTATGCTACCAAAAGTTGGCTTAGTAGAGAATAGTTTCAGAAAACTGAATTAAGAAAGAATTGTACACACACACACACACACACACACACACAGCATATATATGTGAAAACAATTTACAGTAGTTATAGTATATCTTCTGAGAATAGTCAAGAAAAGAGTGGTAAGCTACAGCCTCACTCCCAGAATTCTAATGACTAGTATCCTGTGACCCTGACCACACTTTCGACTGCTGGACTCATGCTACTATCTGAAAAGTGAGAGCTGAGTTAGGTAATTACTGAGTTCTCCCACTGAGTCCAAAAACAAGCATTTTCACACGGATCTGGAAGTTCCTGTAAAAGAGGAGACATGGTGGCCACTTTGTCACATTCATTTGTGATGAATAGGATCAGTAGAGGGTCAGCATTGTCTAATCTGGATTTTAATGTGCTATGTGTGAAGTTAGTTGAAATCCGTTTCTCTTTGATTCATTTGCAGAATTTAGGAAGCACTTGCCATGTGAAGGATGAAGGGAACCTTATTCTAAGATGCTCTGGAAGACAAACGTGGACCAGGAATGAGCTGCAGGAAGGAGAATTCAGACCCAAGGAGAGAGGGAGATTTCTGAAGTCTCACCTGCCTGAAGATAGAGCTTGTTTATTGATGAGCCAAAAAGGAGGCCAGCTCACTTTTGGTGCTGATGCAGGGAAAAGTGTACACCAGAGAGGACTTCAGGGCAGACACAATCCTGTCCTACCAGGCCTGGAGTTCTACATTGCCATACTGACATAGGCCTTTGACAAGTGGCTGAATGCAGATACTGTGAGCTTGATGTTCCTGGCAGAGTCTACCCAACTGCTTTATTTTTGCTTCTTGTGGTGTCTTCTTAGACATAATGTAAAAGAAACTGGTTATATCTGGAATTCACAGTCAAGATAAAAGCTAGGGCTTCAGAGATGGCTCAGTAGTTATAAGTACTAGCTGCTCTTTCAGAGTATCTGAGTTCAATTTCCAGAACCCACATGGTGGCTCACTACTGTCTGTAATTCTAGTCCCAGGAGATCATACCACTTTTTCTGGCATTTTCAGGCATGAGACAGTCCCATGATGTACAAATCAAATAAAATAAGTATATTTTTAAAAAGATACATACAGATATGAGAAAGAACAGCAAAAATTAATATCCTGTTAACTGAGGGATTCAGTTGAGTCCAGAGCAGGGACTCTTATGTGACGATCACAAAGGCCTTGCACACAGATGGTCAAGGGAAAGAGGGTCTTGCTTTGACATAAGACTGTACATTAGTGTGGCATTTGTTCATTCATTTTTGCATTTAACACGAATGAAGAAGAGGAAAGAAAGTAAGCTAGCATGGTAGTCAGTAGTAAGATTACTAAAACCATTAAAAAATGTAACTGACAAATAAAATACTCTCAAGAAACACAAGAACATTTTTTTGTCCTAGAAGAAAAATAAGGGTTGGGACCATAGCTCAGTTAGCTAAGTCTAACAGTCTCCAGCGCTACATAAAACTGGGCATGGTGGCACAAGGCTGTAATCCCAGCGATCAGGAGGTGGAAACAGAAGAGTCAGAAGTTCAAGGTCGACCTGAACTATGATAGGGACTTCAAGGCCAGCCTGAGTTATAAGGAGAGGGAGAAGGTAACAGAACAGGAGTAAGTATCTTCTATCAGGCAAGATTTCAGATGAAGTAGACCAAGGTTAAAGTCAAGATCACAAGGTAGAAAAGCATTTTCTAACATTGAATGTGGGAACTCAGAATCAGTTGCAGCTCTCCCATTCTCCGCGACAAAAGCTTTTCTGTGTTTGTGATTCTGGCTGCCTACAGGAAAGCATTATGTAGCACGTGTGGCCATCACCCACAAGCTCAGCTCTGCCGGGCCATATATCAAATCAGTGTACCATCAAGTGAGCAGCTTCAGCGAAATATCAGGTACAATTCTCCTGCATCCAAACAGAATAGATATTAAGAGATAAACATTCTTTATATACAGAAAGGGTTGACTACACTTGAGAAATGGAAATGTTCATGCACCGGGAAGGACATCACGTCGAGACAAACGAACTACTTTCCCCCAGATTTCAATTATACCCGAGGTTGTGTTCAGAGTAAATGTATAAATTCAATATACGTTAAGCTTCAGCTTCTGAAAAGTTTGGAATGGTTTGGAGTATGCCACCAATTTGTCCTTTTCCACCTTGAGTAAATAAAATTTTACATGAGACATGGCAGTATTGCATGAATTGATTCAGGATCCAGGTGCATATTATTAGAGAAAAATAGGGCGGGCAAGGACTTGAAAAGATATCTTAGGAGGTTCTTTTTAGCTGTGTGAGAGAGAGAGAAAAAATGTCAAGGGACTGAAAATATGATTTGCTTCTCAAGAGATTAATTTTTAATGCTGCTGGCCAATTATTCGAAGACAAGGGCAAAAACACAGATTTCCTGGTTTGGAGAGGGGCAGGGTCTTCCTGTCTTTTCCTGCTTTGGTGGGGAGCTTCCTGTCATTAAAAGGAAGGGTCATAAAAGAGCACATGACATTAATAAAGCAATTCTGTGTGCATAGCCAATTTAGGAGATGGAAGGGATTTAGAAATCAATTGTTCAAAAGAGAAACAAAACTATGACGAGACAATGAAACCAGCCACAAATGTGCCTCCTAAGGATGGAGCCGGCACAAAGCTGCCACCCTGCTCGCCTGGCTTTAAAAACCAACTCCGGGATTTCATTATATTTTATATTATGTCAAACTGGTCGCATCCTCCTCTACCCCCAAATACTGACTTTAAACATTATTATAATACTTAACTTTTTTTTTGCATATGCTGGCTGGTGAGCAAAGTACCATTGTGCATTAACCCAGGAAGTACTCAGGAGATTCTGAGACAGCCTTTAAATCATGATGTTATTATTCTTTTCAAGTTTTTGATCTTACTAATTCGGAGATCAAGGCTATATTAGGTGATTTGCCCAAAGTCAAGGAATGATTGTCCTGTGGGTGGAATTTATTTGTGCTTAATTCCAACACTAGGTTTTAGTTAGTTTGTTTGTTCTTAAGTATCTAAAAAATGTATTTTTATGTGTATGGGTGTTTTATCTACATGTATGTCTTTGTACCATGTGTGTACCTGGTATTCAAGAAAGCATCAGAAGAGAGTACTTGATCCTCAGGAATTAGAGTTACAGATAGTTTTTAGCTACCATGTAGTTGTTGGGAATTGAACCAGGTCCTCTGGAAGAGCAGCCAGTGCTTGTAACTACTGAGCTATCTCTCTACCTCCTGATTACCAGTATTCTTCAGAGTAATAATGAGTCACTTAGACAGAAGAAATGTAAACGATCCCAACCTAACGTCAAAACTGTTTGTGATCATGATTTTACCTGTCAGGAGATCAAATACCTCCCATCAGAAGGCTTGCTCCATGTGGGGAAAATTTAGAGGCCGCCACAGCGGTGGGGGCCCAGAGGGGCTTCCACACTGCGGTGGGTCCCACATTCGGGAGGAATCCTATGGTTCCAGTGTCCTGGAAGCTTTGGCGCCCCAATGACACGAGGGAGTCCTTGGTTCCAGAAAGGTTTATTGTCATGGCGGATGGTGGATGGATCTAGGCATACCCCCCAGAACTCAGGGCAGTCCCGAGTTATATAGGGAGGGAGAAAGGGGGAGGATTAGGGGAGGATCTGGGGGAGGCATGCTTAATTTGCTCTGCCCTCTGGCCTTCATTAGTATGTAAACCCCTAGGGCCTGAGGCCTATAGTCTGGCCTATGTGACTGAACAATGTAATTCTATGAAGACATGACTGCTTTTCAGGACCCTGGATTCTAGGGGGTGCCGAACTCCTGCCGGTTCTCACGCAGAGTCTCAGGGTTCTAGGCACCTGCTCAACCATGACCCAGGATACCCTCATGCAGTCCCACAGCTCAAGATGTTGCCACTGTGGGTATAGGAGCTTCTTGCTCAGAGTAGACAGCACTGTCCATGTGGGGTTTCAATTTTCTCTATATATCTCTGAGTTGTCATTGTTTGGCCTCTTTTATCCCTCAGCTTGGAGAGTATTAGTGAAGTTGTATTTTGGTCAGCAGTTTGGAACACAGCTTATACAGCATTGTGTTATTTCCCTCAGTCCTTAAGAGTCCTGGTACAGTCGAATCTGAAACTGCTTTGGGATCTTACAGCATGGCCTCCATTTCAGAGTCCAGTGCATCATCTTATAGAATAGTTATTCAGATAATTTCATACTGCTAGCAAAATATGTGGGGGTGATTAGGATGCATGCAACAAAAGCAACATGCTAAGTAGTTAACTATTAAATGATAACTCTTTAAATGAATGAGCATTCATAGATAATTTTCTCTTCGTGATAGAAATAACACTGATCACAAACTGGATACACTTATCTCTTGTGCCCCTGGAGAGATAGTATGACCCAGTGTCCTTTGGAGTCAACTGGTACCTTGCCCATGTGACCTGACTCTGGACAGCAGGATGTCAGAAGCAGTGGCACATGCTTCCTTCCTCCCTCCCTCCCTCCCTCCCTCCCTCCCTCCCTCCCCCCCTCTCTCCCTCCCTCCTTCCCTGTTTCTCTAACTCCTGAACACAGAGTAAGTAAAGAGAAAAGACTTTATGGATCCACAAATGTCCACATGGAAGACTCTCTCCTGAATGCTGAATCTTACCATGATATAACAGTTGGAATCTGGAAGTTGTTTAATGTAACACTTTGTATCCCACATGTCTGCCACATGTGAGTGTCAGATATGTATTTACCATCACACACAGACTCTCTATTGCACAGGCCTCTCTTTGTTCCTATGTTGTGGATTTGGTCTAATGCTACTTATGTTAATTTGGTCCCCCAAATTACATGGGAATCTGCATATCTGCACCTGAGACACTGAGGGACCGTGTCCCCAGTTGGTTTTGATTGGTAAATGATGCCAGTGGCCAATGACTAGGCAGGGAGACAGAGGCGTAACCTTAGGATTCCGGGGCAAGGGACTGAGGGAGGGAGAAAGGTATAGCAGCCATGCAAGGAAAGGAGTAAGGACCAGGCCTGAGAGGTGCAAAAGAGAAAGCATAGCAATCCTGGAAGAGGCAGGGAAGAGCTGCCCTAGCTCCCGCCTCCCAACTGGGTCTAGAGCAGCAAAGATGGGATAGAGAGTTTAGTAAGTTATAACTCAGGAATATCAGAGGGGGAGGTGTTAGCTACGTTGAGATCGGGAGTGGACCAGCCATTCATTGAGCTGTTTAAGGCATATTAAAATATAAGGCCGTGTGTGTGTGTGTGTGTGTGTGTGTGTGTATGTGCCTTTCATTCGAGAACCCAGAACATTGGGATGGGTGGCGAGGAATGTGCACTACCACCACCAGGACAATTTGAGTAGAGAGTAATTGGCAAACTGCAACATACATTCCTATAGGTCTCCTGTCCTGAAACTCCACCCTTCTACGTCTCTACATCTTTACGCATTAAGATACAGGGGTGACAGAGCACAAATCCCACTTCTATGAAGCTCTGTTTCTTGTTATAGATGAAAGGATCCTGTCCCCTCTGAATTGCCTCAGAGCTCTACTCTCATCGGATCCCCAGCACTTACTAGTACTCAATAGTAATTATTCAATGAAGGAATGGGGTGCACTTATTCTTTCTACAGGTTAGATACCTCCTTTGTGTGAGGTTGTGTGAGGGATCGGGTTACAATCATCTTCATATTTCCTTGTGATGGCTACAGAACAACCTGTTCTCTGAAGCACTGTGGAATGAATGGGTAAATTGCTGTTCAGGATGATGAAGAGGCATGACTTATTTACTTCTTAATGTAGATTGGGTATTCATCAGAGCCCCCTAAGTATTTAAGAACTATGGTAAATGTGTCATTGAACATGACCTACACTCTTCTACTGAAGCTTCATACCTTGTGTGAGTCTCAGTTACCCGAAGGCCTTGGTGCTCTGGAGCAGGAGGAGGTACAGCTGGCCTGAGCTATTTCTGTCGAATTGATGTATTTACAGAAGGGATGGTAACGATTCAGCTGCTATAAATCAAGGCCAGTGCATTATTTCAGGAAAGACAGGCTTTTAAGAGTCTCTCCCCTCATGCTTTCTAAATCAGTCACAAATTCATGCTTGTGTGTAGGTGGGAAAATGAGATGTAATTGCTTTGGGGGAGAAATTAGGGAGCTGGGAATGGGTGGTGCCAAAACTCTTACAACCTATCACTAATCAGCACTATAAAAAAACAAAAATAGAACATAGCCGTTTTGTGATTACACAACCAGGAAATATGAATCATGGGAAAATGTCCAATGGTAAAAGTGACACGGAGTTACACACTGAGAATATGGTCAACACCCAACGTGCAAACACAGTTTCATTCGGGAAAATACTCCTATGTATTAAAAATGCTCACCATCAGCAAACACACAGCATATATCTTTAATCTCAGCATTTGGGAGGTGGAGCTAGGAAGCACAGGAGTGAGAAGCTACCTAGTGTGCTTCTGTGTGTACTACATAGTAAGCCTATGTAAGACACAAAACCAAAACATGAAGCCAGCCTACAAAACAAAAAAGAATATGCTCCCTTTGGCTGTTATTGTGGATAACCTCAAATCATGTCCCGAAATATAAAAATATATTAGTGTCCAACATTACAAAGGTAGGAAAATGATACTTTTGAGCTTAATTGTACAATGAATTTTAGGTATTTTTCTTTTTAATTTCAAACGCCAAGAAAGAGACACAGAAAAATGTAAATAGTTACAATTCATTTCTGACTCTGCTATTCTCTGGTTTTAGGAGCAAATGTGATAGGGGATTCTATATTTCCTCTAGACTTCAATTGTGAACTGTGTACTTGTCCCTATAAACATGATGCGCTCACACAAGCACCATCATATGATATATCACTTGTTATTTATTCAGCAGCTACATTCTGAAAACTATCTGCTTCTCTGACACTCAACACAGGGATTTACTACATTTTCTAAGGTTTATTTATTTTTTGTTATTTTATGTGTATAATGTTTGTCTGTATATATGTCTGTGCACTACATAGGTGCAGTACCCACAGATGCCAGAAGAGGGTACTGGATCTCCTGAAACTGGAGTTAGAGATGGATTGCCATGTGGGTGCTGGGAACTGAATCCTGGTCCTCTGCAAGAGCAATAAGCACTCTTAACCACTGAACCATCTCTCCAGCCCTTAGTACCTTTTCTATAACCGGAGACAGACATTATGTTGGCTGTTTTATTATAAATTGCCATAGTTTAAAAAAATCAATGCGTATGTGTGTCATGCACATGCATGGTTGTTCTTCAGGTTAGAAACTGAAAAATGAGATAGCTGTTTGAAAAGATATTTATAGCTTTTTTTTTTTTTAATTGAGGAATGTTTCTCAGTGATTGACATGGGTACTTTCTTGTCACTGTGATAAAATATCCCGACGGAAGAAACTTCAGGAAGAAAGGGTTTGTTTTGGCTTCTGATTCTAGAGGGACATAATCCATCCTGCAACAGGCAGGGAAGCAGGAGCCTGGCTCATCACTTTGCAAACACGCTCAGAAAGCAAAGAGAGAGCAGGACGTGGGACCAGACTGTAAATCCTCAAAGCTCCCGTCCAGGAACCCACTCCCTCTAGCAAGGCTCTATTACCTAATGGTGTCACAACCTTCCCAAACAGTAGTACCAGCTGGAGACCAGTTTCTAAGCATGCAATTCCTTGGGGGACATTTCACATTCAAACATCAACAGTGGTCCTTTAGACCAGTGTTTCTCAACCTTCCTAATGCTGAGACTCTTCAATACAGTTCCTCGTGTTGGGGTGATCACCTTGCCCCCCCAACCATAAACCTATTTTTGTTGCTACTTCATAATTGTAATTTTGTTACTGTTATGAATCACAATGTAAATATCAAATACGATATATAACTCCCATGAAAGGGTTGTTTGACACCCCCCCTCCCAGAGTCATGACCCACAGGATGAGAACCACTGCTCTAGAGGAACTCTATCAATTCCTTACCCAAAATCTGAAGCATTAAGAGTGCCCCACATTCAGCTCTGAACATCTTTGCCATTCATTTTTGCCAGCCTCCTGGTAACAAAATTCTCATTTTTCTTTTATTTGCACTTGCCCAGTTGGGGCAAGTTTTGCCAGTTGTATTTCTTTTGTGAATTGCTTATTCTTATTCTATTCATTTCCTAGGACTGGATTCACTTTCTTTTCCTTATTGACTTGTGAGACACTATTAATAGATTCTGGTAACCCATTGTTTTTAATGAAACAGTGTTTCATTTCATTTTAGCTACCCTGTTTCACTTTTATGTCTTTTGTTATATTACAGCTCCCATTTTTCAGATCATCAAAGTCTACTAGTCTTTTGTATCGTGGCTTGGGCAGTGTACAGTTTGTTCTTTTTCCATGTTTATAAAAAGACTTGCCTGGCTATTTAAAATAGTCAAAAATACAATTAGCTTAGGTGGCTATCAACAAATGAATGGATAAAGAAAGTTCTGGACATATTGAGTAGAAACAAATAAAAAAAATATTTTTGATTTGTAGTTGGTTGAACTTGAACCCAGACTCATGGATATGGGAAGCCAACTAAGAAAAAAATTGCCCTTGCACAAATCTGTAATCGGAACACGAAAGGATGCCTTGATAGCTTTCTTGAATGTGTCTTCTTTCTCTGTTACTGCACTCCAGTGTCCACAGGTGCAGCGGGGCTGAAGAGCCTGCTCAGGGGTGAAGAGCACTTGGCGTGAGTTTGGATCCGTATAACAGGAAGGCGGTCTCACAGATGTCTGTAACTGCAGCATTGAGGGAACTGGAAGACAGGAGGACTGCTGGGGCTGCCAGCCTCACCTCCCCGTCAAACAACATAACAAGGCTGAAAGTGACGGAGGCTCCCAACATGGTCCTCTAGACTCTAGATGTAAGCATATACCACGCCACACACACATACATATAGACTGACACACGGAAGGAGCGATAATCTCCCAGAGATTCAATCAAATGTCGAATCTGAACATTTATCAGTAAAATTTGGCAGCCAGCCCAGACTGGTCCCAATCTTGCAGTCCTTCTGCCTCACTCTGAGTACAGGATTCCAAGAGTGAACCCACTTATCTGGTAACATGACACATTGGCTCTTTGGCATGAGGCTGCTCCCCGAGCTATGGTGATCTTCCAGACATAAGTAGAACCATTAAGCAGATTCAAGGCTCTACAATCAACAACGTCACTGGTGCCATCAGAAAATGCAAAAACTTAAATTTTACTTTTAAGCAAATTAAACTGTTAGTTTTCTCATTGGAAAACGGGCTCTTTTTTTTTTTTTTTTTTTTTTTTTTGGTTTTTTCAAGATAGGGTTTCTCTGTATAGTCCTGGCTGTCCTAGAACTCACTCTGTAGACCGGGCTGGCCTCAAACTCAGAAATCCACCTGCCTCTACCTCCCAAGTGCTGGGATTAAAGGTGTGCGCCACCACCGCCTGGCTTGAAAATGGGCTCTTTTTAATCTGTTTTAAAGGAAATATCTGCAAAGTACACAATGTTGAATACCAAGAATTTTCTGTCACTTGGTTCTTTATCTTTTTTTTAATTTTAAGTAAAAAAATAAATTACCCAAAACAAAATTATCCAAACTTGGAATGTATTCATTGAATTGAAATGAATTTAAAAGTTACTTGCCAAACAAAACATCAGAAAAAAAAAAAAGGAGCAGTAAATTACCAACCTATGACTTAACAGAGCTTTTGGAGATCAGGATTAAGAACAAGGAACTGCACACCCAAGCTATATTTACTCTACTTCTGGTACCTACATTTTTTTTTTATCACACATTTTGAATCACCCTGATGGACTGAGTGGTCAGTTTATTGACAATTATAGATTGAGCACCTGTGCCAAACACTGTTGTTCTTGGTCCTAAGTATAATGAAACCAAGTTGTGAGGCTTATTTTTTTATAAAATGGTAAACATTTAAACAGATGCACAGCATTCCACGTCTTACATGTGCTGTGAAGTAAAGCAAAGCAGATACACGTGGTGCAGTGAGACTAGCTGTAGGGGAGTAGAAGAGAGGGGAAGGAGGGGAGAGGAGAGGAGGAGAAGTGATGAGAAGAAAGGGGAGGGAAGGGGAGAGGAGAGGAGGGGAAGGGAAGGGATTGGAGGAAAAGGGGAAGGGGAGGAGAGAGGGAAGGGAGAGGAGGAGAAGGGAGGGGAGAGGAGGAGAAGGGAAAGGAGAGGGGGGGAAGGGAAAGGAGGGCATTGAAGGAGAAGGGAGGAAAGGGGAGGGGAAGGGAGGAGAAGGGAGGAAAGGGGAGGGGAAGGGAGGAGAAGGGAGGAGAAGGGAGGGGAGGGAACGAAAGGGCACTCACCTTTGACTCTTCTTACTTGCACTGTTCCCTGAATCTGTCCACATGTCATCATCTCCTTCTCCCAAAACAGCCACCTTCCCCTGCCTGAGAGTAAGAAGGAGATGGGAGGGAGGGAATAACACTAGTGCCTGAAGATTTGAAATAAGGAGATGATTCAAAGAGGCCAAAAGCAGTCAGTGAGGTGGCATCGTCAAATTGAGACTTTTTAAAATGTTATTAAATCAAATCATAATATTTACTTATTCACACAGGGGTTATAAACACAAAAAGGCAGGACGTGGGGAAGGGGATGACACTGGAGTGTGGGTGTTCAGAGGGAGTACAGATATCTTTCAGAACAGGGTATTGGCTGGGTGAAGTTTCAGAGGACAGGTCGCTATGACTCTGCCTATGATTCACTTGTCCTTATCTAAGTTGGTATTATCTGCCAAGGCTACCTATTTACAAGGTCTATGACTACTCAGGCTGCTAAACTTCCACAAAAGCTGCCTGTTTACAATAGCTTATAGCCATCTGTTTCAATGTTTTTCCACAGAGACCCAAGACTTGGTGTTAGTATACATGTATGACAGGCCTATTGCTGATTTTAGGCCTATGGCTGATTTTAGGCCTTCGGTGGGTAAGCAGGGCTGCCCCTGACATCTCCTCCCTTCTCTAAGTACAGAAGGGCTGTGGCAATTCTAATCTTGTGTACAAGAATTGGTTTTCAACCTCTCCATGATTGTCAACCCTACTTCCTCCCATCTTGGGATCATTAATTGGGTTGTTTTTGCTGATTTCTTTTGGTCCCTGGGCCTTAAATAAGCTGACTAACTTTGTGAACAACAGATAAATAATTTGGTAGCAAAACCTATTCAGATACATTATAATAAGTTAGCTATGGAGGACCACAAGACTCAAGATGAGGTTGTTACTCTATCCAGGGTGTTCCCAAAACCCATCTCCACCCAACCTAAAAGAGGGGACTTCCATCCTTAGACCAAGCAGAGAGGGGCCACCCAGAACTTCCTCTGACTGGTGATCTGAATTCTTGCTTAGGCTTCGAGGCTAAGCACTGCAAGGGAATATAAATAAAAGTTAAAAATATCTCTCTGGGTTCCCTGAGGGACAAACCTGACTGCATAGGGGTTGATGTCGAAAGTATCCCCTCTTCAGGAAAAAGACATTGGGATGGGTATGGCCCTCATGCCTCACTGGACAATGACAGGGGGACCGGAGCCATTACAAAATCGAGACATCTTACCTGTGGGGAGAAGGGGAAGACTGAGTTGGAATCCTGAGTTGTGGAGTCACAAGTGCATTGTGATGTTGACGTGGGAACTGCCATGTCAAGGGCCCCATAGCAAAGGCTCTCTCAGGGGACAGAGTTTGTGTTGAGAGCATGGAGAAAATGTCCATGATAGTCTCTTACCTCCACCCCAGCTCCTAAGACTGAGATTAGCTAAACCTGTCCTCCTGATCCAGCTGTACACCCCACACCCTGACTCCTTAGGTAATGAACCTGAATCTTTGTTCAGCTGTAGACAATACCCCCGCCTCTCTAGTCACCTCCATATAATAAATATTGCTGAACTTCCAGTGTGTTGAGCGTTCTCCGTCTTGAGAGCTCAGATCACTTGATCTAAGCTTTCCGTACATGCGTGTATCTGTCTGTCTGTTCTTCATTTTCTTACCACTCTAGTCAAGTCGGTTACCAAAAGCCCTCTGGAAAAGAGCCAAGGAAAACACCAGTAAGTGACTGAGGAAGTTGGGTTTACCACTGATGGCTGTGAAAGAGATCACAGCATGGAGAACCATCCAGTGAAGGGTGTGAGAAAGGATTATTCCAAGTTGGCTTGTACTGAGTGACTGTGGGAAAAGACAAGGACAGCCCTATTGTGGACTAGCTGTGTTATCAACTGATGCAGGTTCCCTTAACAGCAAACGAATACATGAGCTCACTCTCAAAGCATCCTTTCCTAAAGCCGTGGCTAAAATCTTTATGGGGAAAAAAGTTAAGTGGGCCCAGAAGTATCTGACTGTCATCATTACCAAGCAAGCTAACCAAGCCAAGTGATCTTTTAGGCTGTCTTTACTTCTTAAAGACCTTAAGCTGAGCATGCTCAGTTGTGTATATCCGAAATCAAGCATGCGCAGGAATGTGCCTATCATCCTATCGATATACATAGATTCCTTGAGAAAAAAAAAGTCCCCATGTTTCCCCTGCTCCAGGAAGGTCTTACTTTTTTTTTCAAAGAATCTATGTATACCGATGGATGATACATCTCTTATATTGCCGTTAATAGCTTATGCTGCCTGCAATAATTCTTTCTCTTCTTGTTTAGTTCTTGGATGTTTGAACTCTTATTGAGCTCAGTGCTGTCAGGAAGAAGGTATAATCCTATTTCTGGGTGACTTACACATCTTCCTATGCTCTGAGACTCTCGATGCCTCATTTCTATGGAATCCAAAGATTCAAGCCCCTCAAACCTCTGGCCTCGACAGCTAGAGTCCTCTTTGAACCAAGAGAGCCACTTTTCAAAAAGTTAATCCATTATGAATTTTCTTGAAATAAGGTTTTTCTGGGAGCGAATGAGTGGATCAAGATGGTTTATGGCACAAACATTTGGCAAATATGTCATGTTTTAAATCAAATAAACATTTTTGAAAAGATTCATTTATTTTTATTTTATTTATTTGGGTGTGAGTGTTGATAGTGTGCCAAAAAAAAAATGACCACCATACCCTCTTCTCCAATCCCTGATGTTTATGGCTGAAAACTGTTCCCCTACAGAAACCGCTCCTACTGAGATTAGGTAAACGTGTCCCTTCACCCAGCTGTATACTATAAACCCCGCCTTCTTGTGTATCCGTATGCAATAACCCCACCTCCTTGTTCAGCTGTATGCTCTAACCTTGCCTTCCTGTTTGGATGTTCTACTTGCGTGCATGCAACCCCATGCATGCAATGCAATACCCAGGGATACCAGAAGAGGGCGTCATATCCCCGCAACTGGAGTTACAGGCAGTTGGAAACTCTCTTGTGAGTACTGAGAATTGCATCCCATCCTCTGGGAAAGAAGTCAGTTCTTTTAACTGATGAGCTATCTCTCCAGTTCCTTATAAGCTTTTATTTTCCTTTAGAGGGTCTCTCCTGCAGGCTGAGCCTTTGGTTTCCTTTTCTTTGCTGAGATGACGCTGTGCAAGGCTTTTTTTTTTTTTTTCTTATCGCTTTCCCTCTGTTCCTGTCCTGTTCGTCTCTGTCTTCCCTAAGTAGAGCTAGGTATCCCAGTGTTCCCAGTACATACTTCACTTTTACCCAATGAAAGTCAGCAAACATCAGGCTCACAGGCATTCGGAATTTAGTCTCTGGGTAACTTCTGATGGGGTTGAGAAGACAAGCTGGGTCGCTTCTATCCTGTAACAAGTCTATGAAACCATTCATCTCCGTGGGTGTTTCGATGATTCTAGAAGGTCATTTGCGATCCGTGTGATACACAGTAATGGCTAGGGACCTCCCCTTCAGGTATCAATTCGTGGGACTTAAGCTTTCATATTTTAAAGATTTGTTTAGTTTTATTTTTATGTGTATGAGTGCATTGTTCAAATGTATGTCTGCCTGCCACATGCATGCCTGGTGGTTTCAGAAGTCAGAAGGGCATTGGATCCCTGGATCTGGAGTTACAGATGATAGTGAGCTGCCGTGTGGGTGGTGGGAATCCAACCTGGACCCTCTGGAAGACCAGGCAGAACATTTAACCGCGAGCCATCTCTCCAGCCTGGTTTTTATATACTATGTGTTAAAGACAAACATGGAAAGCAGACTGTTCACAGTTGGAGTCTGGTGTTCTTCCCGAGGAAGGGATATCCTCATTCCAATACTCTCTGTTCTCTCCCCACTCAGTTCAAATGGGCTCATATATGGGTTTTTATTTCTTATGCTGGTCACTGTGGGAGCTGAAGAGAAGGGAATAGGCACATGGGTCAATCACAGGGAAGACTTTAAAAGAAAAAAAAAATATATATATATATATATATATTTTTTCCTTTTCATAATCAGCTCCTATCTAATAGCTAGAAGATGGAAGGACTTAAATTTAATGTTCTAGCTTAAACTCAATGTTCCAGGAGCCTTCCAACCTGACAGCAGTGAAATATTTAAATCTATTAGTGTATGGTTCCCGGAATTTCAGAGTGAGGCCTCTGTCAGTGAGATGTAAGCTGAGATGCATTTGTCTCATCTGTCTAAGATGACAGAATGGAAGCAGATCACTGGAGGGACTCAGGCCAAGCATCAGACCCTTCTGTCAGGTCCTTATCCCTCAGATTTTAATTTATGACACTTGCACCACTTCCTTGCCAGCAGAGATGGAAGTTAACTGTTGATTCAAGAGATTGGCAGCTCTTGGCAGGGCTTGGCACATGGCAACCAGACACTGGAATGCATTTACAAATTAACCTTGCTACTCCATCTTCTCCCTGCCCCCTCCCATCTGGGAAAGATGTCATTAACAACCAACTTTTGGGGTGATACTCTAGAGCTACAGCTATATGGTATGGCTCCAAGAAGAAACTTTCAAGTTGCATCCAGTTGTCATTCTGCACACCTCTCTGCCCACCAGTAATTACCCTAGATGCATGATATATCAAAGCGCGCGCTCTCTCTCTCTCTCTCCAGACTTCTGCCTTGTTTGGCTTCCCAGGCTCCTGCTACTCAGTGTTAGTATTGTCTAAACTCCACCTCCACAGTTACCTGGCAGCAGCCAGGAACGCTCCTCCCCACAGTTACCTGGCAACAGCCAGATAGGCCTGCCCACTATAAAAGGGGCTGCTTGCCCCCTCCTCTCTCTCTTGTTCTCCCACACTCCGTTGATCCCTGCCTGCAGGCTCTCTGTCCCCTCTCCCCTCCCCACTTCCCTTCCCCCTCTCTCCACGTGGTCATGGCCAGCCTCCCTCTCTCTTCTCTCTTCTCTCTTCTCTCTTCTCTCTTCTTCTCTCCCCTCTCCCCTCTCCCCTCTCCTCCACTCTCCCCTCTCCCCTCTCCTCCCCTCTCC
>NW_021604630.1:12396951-12427033 GCF_004785775.1 Grammomys surdaster | reverse complement strand
CCCCTCTCCCCTCTCCCCTCTCCCCTCTCCCCTCTCTCTCTGTGTCTCTTAATAAACTCTCCCTCATGGAACCGTCTGGGCTAGCGTTATCTGTCCCAAGCTACTCGCAACAACCTTTCACTCAGCATAAAGCTCTTCGGTGTAGTGGAAAAAACTTGTTAAATACTTAAACACCCAATGAAGAAATTAAGAAGCCAAGGGGATAGGTCAGGCAGTGAAGTGCTTGCCTTGCAAGTAGGAGGGCCTGAGTTGAGTATCCAGAACCTACCCAAAAATACCAG
The DNA here is from genome assembly GCF_004785775.1 of Grammomys surdaster. Classification (NCBI taxonomy): domain Eukaryota; kingdom Metazoa; phylum Chordata; class Mammalia; order Rodentia; family Muridae; genus Grammomys; species Grammomys surdaster. The sequence continues at coordinate 12,426,752 of NW_021604630.1, read as the reverse complement.
ATCTGGTCATACATGCCTGCGATCCCAGCACTGGGGAGGCAGGGTCAGGAGGCTCTCTGGACCTCACTGACCAGCCAGTCTAGCCTAAACGGCGAGCTTCAAGTTCAGGCGGAGGCCTTGCTTCAAAGGATGTGCACCTGCACAGTACACACATGCACCGGAACACACATGTATAGCTGCACATACATGAACACGCACACATATTTTTTAAAAAGAAGAAATTGAGTACTCTGCACACCTGGGTGTTGGAGTCCCAGAATGAGAGCCTGCATTTAGGCTTTAGTGTCTGATGAAGCAAATTCTGAGTCTTCATAAAAGTATCCACAGGCCATGTTGCTCTAAAGTTTTCTATGCCTTCTCAGGAGAAAGCCATCTTCAGAGTATACATCACTACATTCTAAACAAGGCGGTCTACCCAGCTTCCTAAACAGCAGCTTATCTGAATTAAAATGCTCCTCTTTGGGGCCACAGGTCTTGGATCAGGGGGCACAGTTTGACCATTAGCAAGGAAACTCTCAGCCAAGTCAAGGTGGTCTACACACAAACTTAAATCCAACAGGGTGTAAATCCTAGCATCTATGAACTCTGGATAGGCAAGAGACACAAACAATGGCGTATGATACATTATAGTTTACACTAAAGAACAGACCAACATCACTTGGTTTTAATTATATTCATTCCTCATTACAATGCCAAGCAACTCCCTTGATTCAGGACTCAGTGATCTCCTTCCTCCCCCATCTCCTATTCTTTTCCATTTCCTTCCTTAAAAAGGGACAAGTAAGGGACTGTCTTCTTCTGCTTCATGGGAAGCCTTCTCCCTGCAGCCCAGTCCCAGCCTTCCTGCTGTTCTGATGCAATTTTTTCATTAGCAAATGACATAGTGTCCCTGGTTGATTCCTCTGACCGAGATGTCTATTAAGTTAATAGATGAGATTAAGTCAAGATAATTGAAAAGATTTGTGATCCCTTGGATGCAATCATTCATTTGTAAATCTAATCACAGCAGTAGGCATAGGGCTAAACATCTTCCTCACCAAGAGGGAGGCTCCTTTACTAGGTAAGATTCATCTCCCGGGGAAAGGAAGCTATTCAGTAGGATTTTGAGTTTTCAATTCATTAAGAGCAGATCTATAAAATCACGTGGCTCCCACAGGTGGACATTGGTAAGGACAACATAAAGAACTTCCAGGACATCTTCTCCCATTGGTAAGGACAACATAAAGAACTTACAGGACATCTTCTCCCATTTCTTCATATTCTCTGTGAGTGGAGAAGATGGTGAAGGGTAAAGAAAGGCCCTAGCTGATAAAATAAAAATCATTAAAAAAATTATGTTTGTGACCATCCCATCTAGGTTGGAATGAGTCAAATAGGATGGCCTGGTATTTGAGAAGTTTTCTACATCGGTGGCAGTGAGGAGTGACCACAGAAAGAGGAGCCTCCTCATGGGACATCCCCGTGTCTAAAAAATTCTACTTGCCTTTTTTTTTCCTCCCATCTTTTTATCAGTGAGAATTTAAATCAGGCAAAATGTCTAAGTAAAAGCTAGCTCTTCAGCTCTGGGAATCTGCGCTCTCCTGTATCTGTGGGTTTTCTCTATTATCCCGTTGATTTTTCCATGCAGTAAGGTTTTGTTTCGAACGCAGCAAGCACTTGTGGAAGCTGGTCTAAATGCATTTACTTCCTCATCTCTCATGTAGACATTCAATTTTTCAGTCCAGGAAATCAATACGTGGCCATGTTACTTTAAGTTCTGAAATTAACGGCCAGCAGCACTGAGGAAGCGGAGCTGGAGAAGTGATTGCGTTAGGGGATGAAGACAACTGCAAAGCCTCCGGCTTTAAATCCTGGAAGATGCCCAATGGCTTGGGTGTTGGGTTTAGTTTTGTTTTGTTTTGCTTTGCTTTGCTTCCCCCAACCCCTGTCTTCTACAAAGTACACATTTCATTTCAATGAAAACAAAAGAATTATTTTTCTAATATTTTTGAAAGGTCATTCTTTTAAAAGATCGATTGTTTAAGTAAACTGTAATGCAGTTATCCTACAGAAAGGGCAAAGTGAGGGAGACCCACTGGATTTGATCAGGAGGGAAATGTAAGAGGTGAGAAACAGTCCAATACACCGTGGACAGTATACGCCCACTTGTGCAGGGAACAAAGCGCCTGCATTGGCAAGGTGTCCTGGCTTGCTGAAGTCGTCTTTGCCTGTCTGTTTGCCCAGTTATAATGATAGCCAGTGCCCACGTTCACTCTTGATGTTTTCTGATTTGGAAAAAAAATTCCACAATGATCAGACTCAGCTCTATGTGTTTATGTTTTGCACCTATGTAGGAGCCAAACTGTGAGGGCCATTCCAAGCACTGAGCAAAGGCAGAATAGAAGGTTGTCCTTGTGTTTTTCTGAATTTAATTTGACAAGGAGATGTATTCGTGTGCTCTGGCTTTATGATTTTTTTTCGGAAGGGATTTACAGCTAGTTCAGGAAAACTCCCCATGTAAAAGTTTAAATAGCATGAATAAAATAAAACCCCTTCTTTATCTCTTAGCCCACGGTGTCAGTCTGTTTTCTATTGCTAATAGCACAACACCATAGACTGGGCACGTTTATAAAGATTTGAGGTTTCTTTCATCTTACAGGTCTGGTGTAAGATCAGAGGGTATGGCTGATGTGTAGGGCCGGCCCAGAGCGTCACACAGCAAAAGACAGGGATGAGTCTGTACATCTCCACAGGGCCCTCATCTGGTCACTTCATCTAATCCCCTCCCTGAGACCCTGCCTTCAGCAGCAGATGCAGGTTGACTGTGACCACCATACCGCCTTACAATATGGATGAGCTTAGGGAAAAAGTTTAGGGGTGGCAAGCCATATTCAGACTACAGCACCCCAGAGACAGCCTCTCAAATCTCACAAATCGCTGTACAGTTTTTAAAGTAAATCAGATGAAGTTGTTTAAACTTAACTTGGTGTCCTAGAGAACTGTGTATATGTCAGTACATGTGCCCCCTTTCTTTTTAATACCTTCATAGCATCCCACAGTGGTGTGGGTAGAATTGTCTTCCCCAAATTTATATGTTGAGGTGACAATCCCTAGAATCTCAGAAAGTGACTATTGGAATAAGGCCATTATGTTGATTTAGTATTATGTTTGCATGTGTATGTGTGCTAACTTGTTGTATGCAGGCTAACATGTGTGTATGTGTGTGTGTGTGTGTGTGTGTGCGTGTGAAGGCCACTAAGTGTTTCTCTCCATTACCCTCCACTTTACTTACTGAGGTAGGCACTCATCCAGGGTTCACATATTTAGTTTTGTGCTGAGGATATCCTGCCTCTGCCTCTCAAAAACTGAGCTTATAGGTTGTGAGGCGTGCGTGTAATCGTCTCGCCAGCAAGAACGCACCACACACACACACCAGAATCCTTCCGTAAAAACACGTTTATTCCCAAATACAAAATGGTGGAAGAAGACGCCAGGCCCAGGAAAAGCACTGCTTAATATACCCTTGGAGCGGTGCATTCACCTCTGATTGGCTGCTTACTCGTAGCGTGCCAAACGCCGTGGGATGGGCTTTAACTTTGGCAGGCCTTTCCCATGGCACATGCGCAATTCACCTATTCACCAGGAAAAATCCCGGATGTCAGGCAAACGCGGCTTTAGCCAGCGCATGCGCGGCTTCCTACACTAGGTTACCATCAAGCCTGCTTGACTTTTATGTGCATTCTTGGGATCTAAATAGTCATGCTGAACTGTCAAGCATTTCATCCAGTGGGCCACCTTTTGACTAGATAGAAGGCTTTTCAAGAGATAATTAGCTTACTGGAGGTCTCTGGGTGAGCACTAATCTGATGCTGGTGCTCTGACGAGACGGGACAGAGAGGAAAGGCCACGGCGAGCTCACAGGAAGATGGTGACCAGATTGCAAGCCAAGGAGATGATCAGGTCTTGGTCCCATCATGCAATGCCTGTAGCTCTGTCTTCAAGGTTGAAGAAGTGGGAGAAAATGCTCCTGCTGACTAGAAGACTCGGTCTGAGGTACTGGAAGACCTCACAAACCAATACACGTAACAGTGGAACACTGTGACTTACTGACTTATCCATTATCCCCCTCCACTTTGGCTATGTCAAATTATGCTGAAACAGGACTTGTTGTGTACTGTTCTATGGGCTCAGAGTTTCTCTTTGTGTATGTCTGTGAGAAGGTCCTATTTGGAATCAAGATGTAAAATGACTGACTTAAATGTGTACACCTTTTCAATATAAAAGAAATTCCTGTAAAATGCCTTTAAAATGTCTGCAATACACACACACACACACACACACACACACACACACTATCATTTCTAGGGAACTAGAAAAAGAAAAGTAAGCTTCTCAGTCAACTTTTTCTAATTTGTCTGTAAAGTGCAATTTATTAGAAGTGTACCCTTCTGTCTAAGATGTGTGTGTGTGTGTGTGTGTGTGTGTGTGTGTGTGTGTATCGATGGATGGATAGATAGGTAGGTAAGTAGATGGATGTATGGGTGGATGGGTGGGTGGGTAGATGGACAGATGGATAAATGGGTATGTAGATAGACTGACTGATAGATGTGTGTATAAGTGGATAGCTCAATGGAAGGGTGATCTTCTACTCAATGAATAGCTGCTCCAAAGCAATGTCAAATCTGGTACTAAAGACCAAGTGGCTCAAAGAATGAACTCTTGACTGTGCTCAGCGTGAGATAAGTGTTTTAAATGTATTGCTCTTGCTACAATATGTCCTTGAATGCAAGCCAGCTGCTTAATCTGTTGCTTAAGGGAAGAGGCAGTGATGTGTTCCCATGTCAGAGAGGCTCTGCTCTGCAGTCACAGTGGTCTTCAGTGCAGCCCCTTCCCACACCCTCTCCAATGGTCCTTTTGGCCATAGAACACTGTACCTTTATTTGTTAACCTTAGGACCTGATCTTCATCTCCAGTGTGAAGAATGTAACCCACTCACATGAATGTGATCTTATCAATTTTAAAAATAATAAATATTTTAGAGCAGTATCTAGCTGGGAGCATTAGAGAAGAAAATGGTGTTTTAAAGGTGGGGTTTGTAGAGAAGAAAGACAAGGAGTGATTTTAGGGAAAGACACACAGAGCAGTGTAAGTCAGTTTAGGAGCTAGCTCATCAAGACTTACTGTCTGGCCTGGAAGTCACATTACAATGTTTGATACTAAATTTGTTGAAAGATATGGCAATTCTAACATCAATTCAGAGATATATATTTTCAGTTTTGTTTCTAGATCACTGCCAGCAACTTAATGTTGATTTCTCACCAGCTGCCATTTAGCTGCGTCTCTCGGGGTTCTTTTAGCTACGAAATTGAAAAAAACAAATGTACTTATGCAAATGAAAATAAAAATATGAGCCAGGGCAGAAGACACTTTGTAGGTCTGTGTGAGAGTGCAAGAGGGTACTCTCCACTCTGTCATTTAGAACTCCTAGAATTATTGCAGTAAAAGGGACTTTTAGTGCTTCTACTGTTATCAATACACAGGTGACTGAGAAAACTGAGATCGAGAAATTAAATCAGTTGGGTTAGGGTTATGCAAGTAGCCATTCCTGTACTTGAGACAGTGTGTGAGTGTGCATCAGTGTGCGTGAGTGTGCATGGGTATATGTGTGTGCACATGTGTAGGCATGTATGTGCACATGTGTATGCTCATGTGTGTGTATGTGCACATGTGAATGGATGTATGTACATGTGTGTATGCACATGTTTGTGTGTAAGTATGCACATGTGAATGGGTGTGTGTGCATGTGTGTACATATGTAGGTATATATGTCTGTGTACATGTGTTTATGTTTGTATTCATGTGTGTGTGTGTTGTTCAATATATTATGTTGTAGGAGGAGTGCCAGCTCCTGATCCACCCCATTCTCACCTGTCACGAGAGGACAAAGCTCTACCCACTCTTGCTTTGCAATGAATCTTTAATCATCAGGTTTAGCCACATGTATATACAGTTCTTAAAGGCCTTCTGTTACGTTCCTCTACCTGTAAGGATGTTGGGGGAGACACCTTGATGATATTGACTTAACATTGACCACAACAGTCCCTTGACTTGACAGCAAATGACTTTAGCTGGTTATCGTTTTTGATGAATTTGTTTGCTCATTATCCCTCAGTCCTACACCTTTCTCTTATTCATCTAGGAGGAAATGCAGCCCACTGTTATAATTCTCAAGTGAATGTCATTTCCTCATATGATTTCCTCATAGTTTCACTCATCCAGGCATTTTGGTAGATATCCATTTTGTCTCATTTTGGTGACACACATAACCTCTTTACCTATCTCTTTCCCCACTTCGACTCACTGCTACCATTTCCGTGACCAATAGTGCCAAGTCAGGCTTGTGTGGGATGCTATCAACCTGTCTGATATGCATGATATCTGATATGCAACCCCAAAAGGTCATGACCCACAGGTTGGGTTTTGAAGGTGGAATCTAGCTTCAAGAAGTAGGTTGCTACAAAGAATGGCACCTCCTGTCTGAGCTCTCTGCTTACTGTTCTACCAAGATGTTAGGAGTCCTAGACTTATGTTCACTATGAGCCCCACGTGTCTTCTCTGATGAGAGAGGTCTGTCTCTTCTCAAGCCATGAGCCCAAATAAGCCCTTGTTCCCTTAAGTTGCTTTGATCGGGTCATAAACAGAGAAAGATAACTACTACATGCATACTTGGTAGGCTCTGAGCTGGAGAACCAATTCCCCACCAATCAAAGAAGATAAGGATGCCCATGAACAAGCAGTCCTCTTCCACATCTGCTTCTCCTTTCTGTAAGCTTATTTTAAACTCTTCTATCTAACGTAGATGCTGGTAGAATGTACCAAACATTCATCTACTGGTCTCGATTTCTCTGGCAGTCACACTGATCATGCGTCTAGAGCAGTGGTTCTCAACCTTCCTAACACTGCGACCCTTTATTTATGGTGAGCCTCATCTATAAGATTATTTTGCTGCGATTTCATAACTGTAATTTTGCTAGAATCATAGTGTAAATACCTGATATCAGGATAGCTGATATGCAACCCCTGTGAAAGGGTCGTTAGACACTCGAAGGGGTCTCAACCCACCCATGGGTTGTGATCTACTGCTCTAGAGACAAGGGGAGCATACATTACGTCTTAGCCCACATACCCTGCCCACGTTCTTTTTATCATGGTGACCTCAGAGGTTCCGTGTAAATGGAGGAGAGCCAGTGATTTCCTTAGCATCATGTGAAGCTGTTATTGCAGGAAATTTCAGGGTTTAATTGCTCACATAAGTAGAGCCAAGCTGACCCTAGCTTGGGCCAAGCTATACATTTAAACCTTGCAAACAAATCCACGAGAACACATGGGTTGCAAATGTGGAAGCAAACTCAGAAGATTAATTTGGAGGGGAATCATTCCAGAGACTGCTGTCTCTTCTTCAAGTGAGACTCTGTTGTTAGACTTTAAATGTGACACAAATGCTGTAGACGCCCAAGACGATAATTAAGGCAATCGGAAGGAAATGCATCCCCCACGCGCAGATATAAATTCATCCAAGAACTAGGTTGTTCCCCTTCCAGTATTCTTTCCGAACTCGTAATTATGGAGATTGCTAGCTCAAGGAACAGGAGCCTAAACATCTGCTTCCTAAAACGGAGCCAAAAGCTCAAAACAAACAGGCTGAATCACGCTAAAAGCAAAGACAGAGCTACTGAAGTTAAGCGACTCTGCCCGTGGAGCGCATCCCACACTCCGATGCATGCGATACTGCTACACATTGAGTGGTTACTGAGGACACAGCTAGACAGTGGGAACAACCGAGCCAGTGTCGCCATCCTTCTGTGGCTGCTCCCCTTTTTTATCCCTTTCTTATACAAACTCCTGTTCTTTCTGAGTCTTTGGGACTCTTTAAGAGTAGTTTCAAGCCTGTGACCTGTGTTACTCAAATCCTTTGAAGACAGCACCAAAGGTCGAGAGAGGTGGATAGGAGTGCACCTTGGTCCCTAGGCGTTTCTTTCACTGTCCCTCATATCTGACATGTTAGTATTTCTTGCTGTGCTAATAAAAGTAACAACGATTTTTTTTTAAAGTCTTGGTTTCTTTGTATTTTATGTTATTGTTGTTGAGAGATTGGGTTTTATTTTATTTTTTTTTAAATTTTAGGTCGGTATACAAAGTTTCATTACAATATTTTCACAGGCGCTTGTCAGTGTATTCTGTTCTCATTTTTTCCTCTCTGCCTTGCTACTCTCCTCTATGCTCCTTGTCAGCTCTATGCTCAGACTCTGCACCAAGCTGATGGATTTAATCTGGTTCCTCTCGGCTTCTCACTGAATTGCTCTGCTTGGCCTCAAACTAACTCTGGCAATTTGTTCTAATCTTCTGCCCCCTTCTCATTTTTCTGGCTTGTTCTGTCTTCACCTATGTCTAGCTTGTACTCTCTACAAAACTCTCTCTGTAAAAACTGCCTCTGAACTTGAACTCTGAACTTGAAAAACCAGGAACTCCACTCCACTGCACTCACTGCCTTTCGACTCTGACTCAACCAACTCAGCTGAGCTGACTGACTAGAACTCAGAGATCTGCTTGCTGCTGTCTCCTGAGTGCTGGAATTAAAGGCATGCACACTCACCCCTGGATCTAAGCTTTTCTTTACCTGAAACTTGCTCTATATCAGATTGGACTTGAATTCAGAGATCTGTTTCCATCTCTCTCCTGGGATTAAAGTTGTGTTGGTATCCCAGCTAGATCACATAGACCTAGAAGGTTTTAGGATGTGATCTCTTGTGAGAGCAGCTATGTTGCTGGATTAAAATTCCTCTACAAGTTTTCCTCACCTACTGCTGGTTACAGGTTTATGGTATGCAGTCTTTATTATATTGAGGCATGTTCACTTTTTTCCCCCTTTGGGGCTTTTTTATCCTATGAAAAAGGACTTTAACTTCTGTCAAAGACCACTTTTGCACCAACTGTGAGGATCATGTGGTTTTTGTATTTAATACACTTAAGCAAGTGTGTGTATGTATATATACATATGTATGCACATATGCATATATAGATATACACGCATACATGTCTCTATCTATCTATGTGTTTCATTACACTTGTTGACTTGTGAATGTTGAATTGAACTATTATCTTCCAATAAAACCAACTTGGTTGTGGCATATAATCTTCTTAATGTATTCTTGAATTCTTGAAGTCTGTTTTCCAGAATTTTTGAGAATTTTTCCACCTTTGTTCATCATTGTTCAGACTAGTCTAGAGTTGTTGTCGTGGCAGGTTTAATTGTTATGCCCTTATCTGGTGTTTGTATTAGGACAATTATGGCTTTGTGGAATAACTGTTTTTTTTTTCTTCCCTTTATATTTCATGAAAGAGTTTGCAGAGCTTTGGAGTCTTAGTTAGGGGTTTACTACTGTGAACAGACACCATAGCCATGGCAAAGTTTTATAAGGACAACATTTAACTGGGGCTGGCTTACAGGTTCAGAGTTCAGTCCATTATCATCAAGGCGGGAACATGGCAGCATCCAGGCAGGCATGGTGCAGGAGGAGCTGAGAGTTTTGCATCTTCGTCTGAAGGCTGCTAGCAGAATACTGACTTCCAGGTAGCTAGGATGAGGGTCTCATAACCCACACCCACAGTGACACACCTACTCCAACAGGGCCACAGCTACTCCAACAGGGAGGACCACACCTTCTAATAGTGCCACTCTCTGGGCAAAGCATATGCAACCTGTCACAATTGGTGTTAGTTTTTCCTTAAAGATTTACTAAACTCAGCAGTGAATCCTTCCACGGCTGGCCTTTTTTTTTTTAATTGCATAGATTAAAAAATTATTACTGCTTTAATTGCTATGGATCTGTTGAAGTTGTTTACATCTCTTGATTTAGCTTTGGTAAGTCATATGATCTAAGAATTTATCCATTTCTTCCAAATTATCCAGTTGCTTGGAATTTAAGATTTCTAAGTATTCAATAATGACTCTCTATGTTTCCCTGGAATCTGTAGTAACCTCCACTGTTTCTGATTTAATCATATTAATCTCTCATTCTTTTTTAATAGAAATTTACAAATATTTTTAGTAGCAGTTAGCTTTTACTTTTTTTATTTTATTACAGTCCAGTCAATTACCCCCACTCAGTCTGCCCTCCCATAGCTTCTCATCCCATTCCTCCTCCCCCTGCCTCCAAGCTGATTCCCCCCTGCAGGCCTCCCTGCTTCCTGGGGCCTCGACTCTCTCAAGGGTTAGTTAGGCATGTGTTCTCCCACCGAGACCAGGGCAGTGTTAGGAGCCTTGGACCAGCTCCTATATGCTGCCTGGTTGGTGGCTCAATGTCTGAGAGATCTCAGGGGTCCAGGTTTGTTGAGACTGCTGGTCTTCCTATCAGGTCACCCTTCTCCTCAGCTTCTTCCAGCTTTTCCCTAATTCAACCACAGGGGTTCCCAACTTCAGTCCATTGGTTGAGTGTAAGTATCTGCATCTGTCTCAGTCAGCAGCTTTTTGGGCCCCTCAGAGGGCAGCCATGCTAGGGTCCTGTCTGTAAGCACACCATAGCGTCAGTGATAGTGTCAGGCCTTGGTGCCTCCTCTTAAGATGGATCCCAAGTTGGGCCTGTCACTAGACCTCCTTTACTTCAGTCTTTTCTCTATTTTTGTCCCTGAAGCTCTTTATTCTTTTGTTTATACTGAGGATATATTAATGTTGATTTTTTTAAGGAACCAACACTTTCATTTAACTTATTATTCTCTTAGTCTCCATTCATTGCTTTCCTGACATTTATTATTTCTTTATTAGTCTTTACTACATGTTTATTACTTCTTGGATTGTCCTTATCTTTTTAGGGCCTACAGGTGCATCATTATTTATTGGAACCTTCTGTTTTTATTATAAACATTTACAGTTATAAATATTCGTCTTATAAATGCTTTAATTACATCATAAAGATTCTGACATATTGTAGTTTCATTTTCATTTGATTCCGGGAATTTTTAAATTCCATCTCTGGCTTCATTAATATCATCCTGACTATTTAAGTATATTGTTTATTCTCTTCCTATTTACAGTTTCTTCAGTTTCTCTTGCTTTCTATATCTAGTTTCAATGCGTTATTATCTGATAAATAGATTATTTCAATTATTTTTTATTCAATAACTGTGATTTGTGGTCTAGAATGTGGTATACTTTAGAGAATAATCTACAGACTGCTGAGAAGCATGGCTATTCTATGTCTATTGGATGGAATATTCTATAGGTATCTGCCAACTCCATTTGATTCACGGTGTAACTTAATACTGGGTTTCTCGTTGACTTTTAGTTAATATAATCTATATATACATAAGAGCAGGGTATTCCTGTTTTGTGCTATTATTGTATAGGGACCTATAAGATCTAAATGTTCATTACTCTTTATTGTTTATGCCCATAGCACCTCCCATGGCCATCTGGCCCATATGTACCTCTTGTTCTCTTGTATAAGGGAAGGTTCCCCTGAATCCTTCCTGCTGTCATCGTATCATTTCTTCTTGTCGCCGCATCTCTTCTTCACTGCGCATGCGTTCCTCTTCCTGCCTCAGTTCTGAGTTTCTGAACCTCTTGGTTATGCAGCTCCTCCATCCTCCAAAGCTCTTCTTGACATGTCATTAAATCCTGCCTCATTAGCATAATCTGGTGCTCATGGTGTATGGAGATCTCCTGGAGATCTCCATCTCCAGCTTCTCACGAGCCTCCTTGATGTTCCGGTCCAGTATTGTTGCTTCTCTATCTCAATGAGTGCCCTCTAGCGCGTGGCATACTCATACTCAAAGGACCCAGGTTGTACAAATCTGAGTGGCTGCTCTCTCTCCTTGTGAAATTGCTGTTGTTGTTGTTGTTGTTGTTGTTTTTAATAACCAGCTTCTCTAGAAGTCCCTCTTCATCATCTAACTGGTCCATAGACTCCACAGTCACAGTCCAAGGAAGTACGGTTAGCAAGAAGGAGCCTTCACCGCATCTGTCCAGAGCTTTCTGAGCAGCTGGCTTCCCTGAGAACTCAACAATGCCTTTCCCTAAGGGCCTTCCTCGGTCATCCACAACGACTACAGCCCTCTCCACCTGACCAAACACAGAAAAGGCTGCTTTCAGCAGTTTGCTGGACATGTACTTAGGAAGGTTGCAGACTGTAAGGGATGCACGGTGACAGGCAAAGCGCACTCGCAGCTGCTTTCCACGGAGTGGCATATTGTCCAGCTCCACTTTGGCAATTTCCGCTAGGGTTCGTGTTTCCAAGTAAATAAAGTCAAAGCCTTTATCCTTCTGAATAAAAACTTCACCTGCTTTCCCATATTTCTCAAAAAGTTTCCTCATTTCCTCCTCAGTGATGCCAGGGGGAAGATTGCCCACAAAGGGAAGGTTATGTTGGGTGAAAGTCTTCAGGTCAATAGTCAAGCCTTCATTCTGGCTGCTGGCCTGCTGTCCATTTGCAGATATTGGCGGGGGTAGCTGCTGCTGCTGCCGCTGCCGCCACCGGCGATGGCGATGGCGATGGCGATGGCGATGGCGATGGTGACGGTGATGATGCTTTCTTGGAGTATGAGTCTGCTTCTCCGAGTTAAAGGTTTTATTGCCCTGCATTTTTGCACCCTAGACTTCAATTTGAACACAGCAAAGTGTCTGCCTTCCAGTCCTCTCTAATCCCAGCTGCGTCTTCCCACAGTTCTTTGCTCAGAGTAAGAGTGACTGATTTAATTGTTTTTAAAACTAGATTCATCATTATGAGACAAGAGAACGGATTGATTAAAGCGCTTTTGACCACAACTGGCTATATATTCTACAGTTGCTCTTTGCAAGGCCCTTTAAACCTCTGTATGTTGAAAGATTACTTTCACTGCTTTCTATTATTATTGAGTTGACAGGCCAAGCAATCCTTGTGCTAAAATAAGTGGATGTTACAAAGCATGGCTGGCAATGTTAAAAGTGTATTCTGACTCATAAAGACAGAGATGTTCAGTCATGAGAGGCTGGCTTTCAGGCAGCTACTGTCCCTTGCCAGCTTAAGGAAGGAGACTAAAAGAATCACTCAGACAAGACAAAGAGATAAGCTGTCAATTATTTCTATACCAACAGCACTGCAGGGGAAAAATAGACCTATGGCTTACTTTTTCTGCTTAGAACCAAAAGAATTCAAAGGCTTCCTTTCCTTGTCCATTTTACGCCCAATCCTACCCTACTGTCCCAATGAGAAGAAAGACTATTTACCAACAAGAAGGAATACACCATGGAAAATCCTGTAATGATTGAAAGTTTATATTCCTGAACCTTCTAATCCACATATAAAACTTTACCCTTGCAGCTTGGTGCTATTTGGAGATGGGACTCTTAAAAGGACGTCATATGAATTGAGTCTCAGGGACTAGTTAATGATTTCCCAGGAAGAGGCCACAGGACTAGATGGTGCGTTTTCCTCTGTGGTATGATGCAGGGAGAAAGCAGAAGGTGTCTGATACATCAGAACCTGACAGTGTTGGACCTTGATCTTGGGTTTTCAGATCCACATTTAAGTTGGGAGGAGTCTATACATGTTGTTTAACTCACCCAGGTTAGGGGAGAATGAGTGAAAACAAAGAACAGTGCCCATCATTGTAGCTCACAGGTATTCCTGTTAGATTTTCTTTTTATTGTTTATTTGATACAACTTGAGTCATCTGGGAAAAGGGAACCTCAGTTTGAGGCATTGCCTCCATCAGATTGGCCTGTGGGCATGCCTATGGGGCATTTTCTTGATTAATGGTTAACAGGGGCATCCAGCCCACTGTGAGCTATATCACCTATGGGTAAATGGTCCTGGTTGTATAATAAAGCAAGCCTTAGGAGTAAGGTAGTAAATGATGCTCCTCCATTGTTTCTGTATCAGATTGTCTCAAGCTTCTGCCATTGAGTTCCTACCTTGCCTTCCCTCAATAATGGACTGGGAGTAGGATGTGCATAAACCAGATAAACACTTTGTCTCTCAAGTTGACTTTAGTTAGTGTGTTACCAAAGTAACAGAGCAGCACCCTAGGACTGTGTTCTGTGGATGTGGAGGAGCATGGAAGTACCTCTGTCATTGAGTCTAGTGATTGTGTCCACCGTTGCCATGGTAAAATGTTCCCAGACATGACTAGAATTAATTATTTCTTTGCTTAGGGAGATCGGTAGAGAAGCCTTCATCTGCCATTAGAGATTATCCGACTTTTCTATTTCTGAAGTGGGAATTTCTTTGTGAATTAAACCTAAATTTTATTAGATGTTTTACTGAGTATAATGCTAGGATTGGCCTTTGTATTAGTTAGGGTTCTCTAGAGTAACAGAACTTATAGAGTAAATCTCTCTATACGTATAGAAAGGGCATTTGTTGGAATGACTTATAGACTGTGGTCCAGCTAATCCAACAATGGCTGCTTATAAATGAAAGGTTCAAGAATCCAGTGGTTGTTCAGTCCATAAGGCTGGATGTCTCAGTTGTTCCTCAGTCTATACAAGAATCCTGAAATTTTAAATTGCAATGCTAGTGGAGGAATGGACTTGGTAGTGAAGTTAAAGCAATCAGGGAAAGAGCAAAAGTTTTCTTCCAAATCCTTCTATAGGCTTTCAGCAGAAGGTGTGGCCAAGATTATAGGAAGCTCTTCCCACCTCAGAAGATTTGTGTTAAAGTTTGTGTCTTCCCACCTCAAAGATCCCGATGAGAAGTGGATCTTCCCACTTTAAAATTAAGCAAGAATCCCTCATGGCTTTGCCACGGTTTTGGGTTAATTCCAGATGTAGTTAAGTTGACAACCAAGAATAGCCATCCGAACTTTATTTATAGCTTCCTATGTTGCATGAGCATTCAAATCTCTGTGCTTGCAAGAAGCTTCCAAGATGATCTGGAGAGTCAGGTTAAACCAGGAATCTGAGCATGGATGATCATTTGACAATACTCATCAGCCCAAACAGGACAAACATCATAGAAATCTACTTTAGAAGACTAAGTTCATCAGGGTGCTTGCACATTTAAAAAAAAGTGAAAGTGGATCCTCACTCTGTACATCTCTCTACCATTTATCTCCTACTAGACCAGTGGTTCTCAACCTGTGGGACACAATCCCTTTAGGGATCACATCTCAGATATCCTATCAGTTACTGACCTTATAATTTATAACAATAGCAAAATGACAATTGTGAAGTAGCAATAAAATAATGTTATGGTTGGGGGTTACCATAACATGAGGAACTGTATTAAGGGGTCACTGCATTAAGAAGGTTGAGAGCACTAGGGTGTATTTCATGAATAGTCCCTGACATTAACATGGCTTGCTATCATTCTCCTTTAAATAGGTGCTTCCAATTTTATAGAATGGGTATCATAATTTATTCACGCATTCTCTTGCTATAGACAAATAGGCTATTTTCAGATTTAATTTTTCTTTAAATAAATATGCATATGCTTAACACAATATGCCTGAACATTGCATAAATCCTCATGCAGTCATGCTTTTCTTTCCCCAGCATGACTGACAGGTCAATGATTTCATTGTACATGTGACTAGACATACTGGACCATGACAGATGTCTATTCCAAAATGTAGCAACCGAAGCTGCTGTTAGCCATGTGCCAATATTAGAAGTTTTGCCTCATTCTGGTCCAACATTGAGTGTTATATGATTTTAATTTTGATAAATCTGACAGGTTATGTTTTGTTATTTTTTTAGTTTATGTTTTTCTCTGGCTACAAAAAAAAAGGTAAGTATCTCAAACAAAAATTTCCTTCAATAGATTTCATACAAACAAAAGAAACCACATCTTTGTTAATATCCGAGGATTCATTAGTTTGCCTTAGGGAAGTAGATGTGTTCATCACACATGCACACAGATATTTACATCTCCTGACTTCCAGGAATAAAATGTAATAAAACGCTACCCTTTTCAAAATTCACTTAGATTAGATTATGAGTGAGAAATGTTATAAAAATTCTATTTGTTTATCTCTGCTGTCAGCTTCTTCCTTCTGAATATTGCTATAATTTATATTCTTTGAGGAATTAACAGTATATTGAATGTGTTTATGTATTGAATATCACTTGGCTGGAAGTGATTAATTCCATAAAATCAGGAGTCTAAGCATGGATGGTCATTTGCACATACTCCTCAGCCCAAACAGGACAAACATAAAGCATAGAAATCTGCTTTAGAAGACTAAGTCCATCAGGGAGCTTGCACCTTTTATAAGTGAAAGTGGATCCACACTCTGTACAACTCTGTTTAATCATTTTGTCCTGACAATGAGGCCAGACTATACCCATGATCAGTGAGGTTTACTATTGTTTAATCTGTGTTGCTAAACATGATAAAGCAGGGGACAATAAAATTAGCCTTTGATGTATTCAAATCAGTTTGAGGGTAAATAAACTAGTCAGGCTGGTGACTCTTTCTGATGTGGAGACATAAAGGATTAAGGAGTTTCTGAAAAGAAACTGGTGGCCCTTTTAATTGTTAATATTAGAGACTAAGAACAATCAATGTATAGATAGTAGTTTTACAGTGTATTGGTCAGAGATCTTTAAAGCATTAACACATACTAGGATATCATCTGTCTGTCTGTCTGTCTGACTGTCTGCCTGTCTGTCATAAGATTTATTTTTAAGAGCTGACTCAAATGGTAGCAGGCTAGCATATGGGAAATTCAAATAAGAGTCAAGGCTGTAGTCTGGCATCCAAAGCTTGGATCTCAGGCAGAATGTCTATGTTACAAGCTAGACAGAATTCTTTCCCTGAGAAATTTCCTATTAAGGCTTCCAACTAAGTGAATAAGACTTACAGTACAAAGAGTGTCTCTTTCATCTAAATTGCCTGATTATAATGGTTAATCACATCCACAAAGCACCTCTATAGTAACAGCTAGACTAATGTAGGACCAAACAACTGGGCACTATATTTAAGGTAGATACATAAAATTTGCTGCCACAGCATTATATATTTTATGTGTTTTGGATGAGTTCAAATGGTACAATCACTATGTGCTTCTCCATAGAATGAGCAGCTTAACTGGGGCCTTGCTATGATTATGCTCTAATTCTAGAAGGATTTTTAATGGCCTGTTGGTTTTGAGAACAATATCACCCCCAGGAACAACAACTGTGGAGTCCATGGCCACAGCTTATTTTCAGAAAGGGGTAGGAAAATAAATGCAAGGGGTCTCCAGATCTCTAATCTCCTTCTCTTTCATCACCTAGTCCACCTAATAAGTTGACTTCTTTTCCCATTTTGAAAAAGAAGTAAATGTTAAGAGAGTTCAATAAAAATATAATAAACCATTTCAATTTTCTTACAATGTATTTATTTATTTTGTGTGTGTGTGTGCGCGTGTGTGTTTTCCAGGAGCCATCAGTCTTGGTGGTAAACACCATTACTTGCTGAGGCATTTGCTAAAGATCAACTTCCAATAGAATAGGAATTAGAACTCAGATGAGCTTACAGTATGCATTTTCAGGGGAGACATGGACAAATTTATCTACTCACCCCAGATAGATAGATAGAGCCCTGACAACAGACCAAATAAACAAGTCTAACCAAAATCTAACTTAGTAAACCCGTGGGTTTATTGGATTACTTACAGGAGGATGTATAAGTGGATATTGACATGAGGATGGGCTAGTCTAAGGAAGCTGTATTACCCAAAAGCCCACTCCAGAACAGGTAATAACTCATAAAAGCTACATGCCTGGTGCTCTCTGTGTGACCTGTAGTCAGCCCAACAGGTAAAACAATCTCCTATGCATAGAGTTTTTTATTACTTCTGTAGGCCTTGTGAGTCTTGCTCATTTCAGGAACTTCCTGAGTCTTGAGTTGTTTACTTCCTACATCTGAAGAGCTTCCATTCCCCCACTCCCACCCCTCGACTCCTATGCTTCTTGATGTTCCACCTCTTTCTTCAAGCTCTTATATTCTTTCAACTACTTTCATAATGGTTCTTTATGACTTGGAGCAGAGCTATAGATATCCATGTATGGCTAAGTACTGAGCTATGATGCCCTAGAAACAGTCATTTAGATCCAGGAGCTTTAACAGTGGCTATGAGTGGTTATGAGTCTCTGTGGTACAACACAAAAGGGAAATTTTTACTTGTGACTGATTGTGATGATCAGCAGCAATGATCTATGGGTATTAACAAAATATTTAAAAGGCACTATGACAAGCCTATCATATCCATTTAACAAAACAACAGCAGTGACTTCCCCGCTGACAGCTATGACTTCCTCAGCCAGTTTTTTGTTCTGGCTTACAGTTCCAGATATGAATTCCCTGCTGTGAGTGGTCCTAAATCTAACTGGAAAGATATTGGCTGTATCCACATTAGTGCAGCTATGGTTGCTCCACCAAGAAGTTGCTGTCTGGCATTTTAGTATTGTAACACACAGGGTCCATAGTAGAGTAGGGTTTTTGTTGACAGCTCTCCCTCAGTAGGTCACATAGTACTTTTAGACACTATGAAAGCCAGCCAGTAAGGAGCAACTTAAGTATGTGGATGTGGTGTCTTTAGCAGTAGGGTCTTACCATCTAGTCCAGACATATTACAAAGAGCAATGGTAGTAGCCTTTGTGGTTTGGGAAGTTTCAGGAGTCTCCCTGACTAACAACTCATAAAGGAGTAGCCCACCCTTGGCACTAAGATTTTTATTGAGCAACCTCATGGCCTCTGAAATGGTCCTTTTCCATCCACACAGGGTGCCTCCTATATCTCTTTAAGTTGCTGTTTTAATACAGCATTCTCTTTTTCAATCAACCTAGCTTGAAGAGAACAGTCAAGTAAGTGGAATACCATTGTACTTGGTTGCCACCAGCCCAGAGGTCTGTTCATCGATGTTAATGAAATGATTACCCTGTGACCTCTCTGTGAATGTCTGTATATAATGGGACCCTTCATGATGATGTCATCTGTTGCTCATTTGCATGGCAATTCTTGAAGGAGGTCTATGGCCACGTCTACACAGATGAGGGCATATGTGTATGCCTTGTCAACAAGCGTAAGTCCATACAGTCTGCTTCCTAGACCTTTACAGACACACATATATGTGTGTCTCATTTAGGCCTGGAATCAGGTGTCACATGATGGAAGAGCATGTAGGATGTTAAAAATATGTCCTCTCAGGTTGGTTCCATGTGCCCAGATTTTGCATGAATTCAATGAGACGTCCCTAGTGGCACCTGAGGGCAGATGGTCTGTGCTTTGATAAGGACATATGATCCCTGAATTTTAAGAGATCTCAATGGGCCATGGGCTTCCTCAAGGGGATTGCCAAGAATTCCAATTCCTTTTGAACTCTGGTATGTATTTTCTTTTACATCTGTTGTCCCCCAAGTGGCCAAGCCAACATGTGCCAGGTCTCCCCTCACACACGTTGGATACCCATTAAGTGAAGCCTCTGAATGCAGTGCAACTGTCAGTACAGATGGTCACACATCCAGACTCATGAAGTCCTACTGTTCATATCGCTTGGCTTCTGGTTACTTTTTTATTTATTACTTTCTTCCTCTAGCTACACTCTGTATTCATTTGTATTGTTACCACTACACATTCTTGTTTGGTGCCCCTATTCATCCTTGGGTAAGGATGAGTGGTGTCCCTTAGAAAGGTTTCAGGCCCTTGAAAGGACACTGGTCCCAGGCCAGCCTGGATGGCATTGACCACAGGGCTTAGAGATAACATACCACATTGCTGTATGTCACCTTTATAGAGTTTATGTGCCACGCCAGAGAGAGGCTTGCCCAACGGCAACCTGTAATTGCCTTAGCTGTTGGGCTGTGGTGGGGTTGCAATGTTGAATTCCCACTGTTGTAATGCATTATACACAGCTGGAAATTACTGTTCTCACACTGTGAGTTGAGATTTTGCTTGTTTCCATCATTGAGATCAATCTCCTGCTGAACTCATTTGTTCAGGTTATTTTTGTGTGTAGTTTCCAGCTATAGCCCTCTAAGCTTGGAGTGGCATTGAGATAGTGGGATCTGCAGCAGATGTTAAGCTGTCCTTCAAGGGTTTTAGCCTGAGCAAAGCCCCAGTCTCCCTTCATATTTCTCTTTGTCAAGTTATATAGAGGATGGACAACTTGAATTGGGTCAGGTGTAAAATCTATCAACATCCCAAAAGCCCTCGCCCCTAAACCTGCAGTTCTTTACATTTAAAGGCACAAACTGTTCTAAATTTTTTAAAAATTAAAATTATCATTGTCATGTATTATACATGTCTTACCAGACAATAATTCTCTTACATGTATGTCTTTTAAATGATTTTTCCCGATATGTGAAAGAAATCAGTGGTTTGCATTATGTTACCTACATAATGAAGCCTTCTTGTGGAGTGTAGCCAGGACAGTAAATCAAGGTTTACAACCACCATTCCATGACAAATGGTGGCACTGTGACAGTGACACTGGAGAAGTGGCAGACAACATACAGGAGGAGCTGCAGTGAGCAAGTGAGCTTCTTGGGAGACAGCCCGTGCTATTGAGCAGTTTACTTGTAGATCAATATGAAGATGAACTTTCATAAAATAATACTTAGATGAATTGATGATCTCACAGAATTCTTGATTTGATGTAAATGGTTTTTGGAAGTTAGGGTAATTTATAAAAAAGTTTAAGGATATGGTTTAAAATATAATAAAGTTAGAATTAAGAATACACTGTGCCCCCTCCCTTGGAGAACAGTGAGGGCTGTATAGGTAGAAAAAGAGCACAGTGAGCTTTCAGGCATTGCAAATACATAATTGTACTTGGAAGAGACAAATTGGGACAGTTAACTTGGGTCTGAGTTCCTGGATCTTGTGATCTAGGGATGTGGTTATAGGCTACATACGGTGTGCACCATGAAATGACAGGGTTATGAGTAAAGAGTAAATAATTCTATTATGAGAATAAGAATAGAGACTAGATGATTAGCCAGTTTAGCTGACCAAGACTTCAAAAGTAAGATGTAAGGTGGATGATGATCTGTTTCTTAGTAAATACAAATTGTCATCAGCTAATCATACTGATAAACTCGCTACTATAGACTGACTTGCTTAAACTTTGTTAATCAATGACAAAGAATTTGCTTTGGGGGTTGCGATGAACTTGTGGAGAGAAAGACAGATGGGAAATGTTTCGTTAGGTCTGAGTTTCAAATGAAGACTACATAACCGATAATCCTGTTGTAATTTCCCTTTGTGTAATGACTTTAATCTGCTTTTAAAGAATATGTCTTAGTGGTGATTGTTTTTAGAGAATTTTTAACTTGTGGCCATGAGGTAGTCTTTTTCACACACAGAGAACTCTGTCTTAGATGGTAAAAAAAAGGTTAAGAGAAAAAAAAATGTGTTGGAGCCATCTTGTTGAAACTTGCTTCATCCACCAAATGTGTGTATGTGTACATATGTATGTGAAATGGTTGGAGCCAGCTCGTTGGAGCGTCTGTCTGTCTGTCTGTCTGTCTGTCTGTCTGGTCTGTCTGTCTATCTGTCTGTATATATGTATGTGTGAAGTTGTTGGAGGTTGTCTTGTTTCATCCACTCAGTGTGTATGTGTGCTTATGAGTTACCCTGTCTTTCTTTTCTCTAATCACTGGCTGCCATCACCAACATCTACCATTAGTTGCTATCAGAATGGGCCCCTGTCAGCACTACCAGTGCCCCATCCCCAACTCCCTGTCAGCTGCTATCAGCGTTGTTCCCCAATTGCTGACTCCACTCTCAGCCCTCCTCAGTTTACCCTGTGGTGATGAAGCTGGCTTTCAATAGATAAATTCTCTGATGGCCCACTGCCAGGTATTACAAGTGATGAAAAACTGGTCTTGGAATCTAGAAACTAAAAAAATACATTTATTTATTTATTTATTTATTTATTTATTTATTTATTTATTTAAAAAATTGTTATCAAGGTCTAATAGAGCATGGAAAGACCTATTCACCTAGATCACTTATTTTGGCGAAAGATCAATGTCAAAAGCAGAGTAATTAGGAGGGGGAACTACCTAGGGATGTCACTCATTAAAAGAAGAATGATAAACCCACAATTCTACATGCAGTATTCAGTCCTCTATGTGTGACCTTCTCTCACAGACAGCATTGGCTCCCCTATAGGGGAGAGGCTTGGGTGGTTCCCACTTTAGGATATTTTTTTCCTCTATATTAGGGGTACAATGGAGGTAGCCCGTACCTCTTTATCTTTTACTCATTTTTATTAACCCTTTGGTGAACTGCTGGTCTTCCAAAACTTTACAAGCTCAGTATTTGGCTTTCTGTCATTGCTCCCCCTATCCCCTGAGGAATTTCAGCTCAGCACAAATCATAACACATTTGTTTTCAAACAACTCAGTCAAGATTCAATGCCTATTTTTTTCTCATCTTCTCCCAAGTGCCCTGTCACCTTACAAGTTCAACTTATGCAGCAGCTTAGATCATTCACATGTGCCAATGCCTTCCCTACTTCATAGTCCCATAACAGGACTCAGCAAACCCACTAAAGTCCCACATCACTCTCCTGGTTTGTGCAGAATCGATATCCTTCTTAACTCTCCTGTGAGCATAGTTCTTTCTGGCCCAGTGAACCAGGAACTAAACACAGTTTCTCTTATTCCCAGTTCCCCCAGCAATGTCTCTCTTTCATCTGTTTTCTTCCATTCTTTAATATGTATGGGGATCTCAGCAAGCAATAACCATGTGTTCCTAATGGCTCATATAAACCAGTGCTCTGGGGACTGGTTTCCTTAGTATTGTCTCAGCTCATGGAGCCATTATCTTAATGAGGGATGGGTAGGTACATTACTGTGTATTTCAGGACCCATAACTCTCAGAATAATCGCATCAACCATCATATTCCAGGCTATAGAAAGCTCATAAGCCAGGCTATAGAAATTCTTTCATTGCTTGCTTAAAAGCCCTTCCCAGTTCATTCAGTTGGATGCTGAATGTTTCCTGATCACCATACTTTCTTATATTGAGCCATGGTTAAGACCTCCATGTGCATATTCTTCTCTATTAAAGATCAGATCTTAGGCCTGTCTTCTATCACTTCTAGCACATTCTCTTCTTCATAATTCTACAGATCTTCCCTTGAGTTTCACTTTTGGGATTCCAAGAAGTATTTTTGAGTATAGATCAAATATGTACTTACTTTTAGTCCCTGTGCCCACTCCCGCCTGCCGTAAGAAATGACAAATAAGGATCTCCATCCTATATAGTTTATCCAATGTACTTTCCAAATCAAAGGGCAACATAAGAGACGCCAGTCACATGCCTTTTGGTTGTAATTCCCCCTGAGTATTCATCTTGGCCTCAGTTGTTTGTCTTCTTATTCATAGCAGTGGCCACACAACCTTCTCAGCAGCCTACTGATGGGCTTGTCCCTTATGTGCTGTTATGTGATGTTCTTGTCCCTTAAGAACTAGAAATGTTGCTTTAAACCTTCAACTGTACTCAGAGCGTCTCTGTACACATGTGGTGGATGCCACTCATCAAACAACAGTGTCATTTCATGGCGGATAAAAGAAGACCACCACCTCAGGATTCCTCCCACAGACATTCCACCTCCAGGAGGCTCCATCCCAGTTACATCTCTTTCTACTCATAGTAAGACCCATGCAACCACAAGAAGACACACTTCCACACGTGGAGAAGCCACATTGGGGTTTCCTCCATAAACACTCTACTCTCAGATTGTTCAGTCTCACTTTGCATGTATTATACATAGTCAGAAGCATGGAATCCTGCTTGCAAAGGTTCTGCCATTCCCTGTTCATAAGCCAAGAGTGTTGTGTGACTTTTTCTGGAATGACGTGAGTAGACAACTCACTTCAGACCAGTGAAACCAGTCTATCAAAGTCCAACATGGCAAACCAATAACTTTACTGTGTTATTTACAGGAGCATGGGTGAGGGATATACTCATGGGGGTGTGGATAAGTCCAGGACAGATGCATCACCAGAAAGTCCACCCCAGGATGGGTGATAACTCACAAAAGTTACAACCCTGGAGCTCTCTGTGTGACTTTCGGAAAGCCTGACAGGTTAGAGAACCTCTTCCTAGCAATTTAGTCTATAGCCTCAGGAAGAGGACATCATAAATTTTGTTCATTTCAGGAACTTCCTGAGACTTGTGAGTTATTTTCTGCCAAAATCTAATGAGCCCTCACCTCCTTTCTGGAAAGAATGTTTTATATCAGAGGAAATTGTTATGTAACAGATAACTTGACATCAGTTTCAAGCTTCCTAGGGCAGGAACTAGATGGTATCATATATGGCCTCTGTGAAATATATTGAAAGATGTAGTAGATGAGTTTGGATATTGAGGAACCATAGAGACAGATCTCTCCAAGTTAAGCTTTCTAGCTCACACCCGGAAAGCAAAGAAAAAAAGTTGATACGTTTCAGATTCTGTGGACCAATAGAAACAGTATGTGAAGGAAGATTCTGATCCTCTGTATAGCATTGTTTTGAGAAAGCCATCCCGGGTACTAGGTTCATTTAGTTCTGAATCCAACCTTCTTGCCTCCGGACATGTTGCTTCTATCCTCAGAGAGCCCAGAAGATCTTCTCTTCCAAATCCAGGCTTATACTGAATTGAACACCCTTTTGGGAATTGTGGCACACAGTTGTAATCCTAGCACTTGGGAAGCAGAAACAGGGGAACTAGGAGTTCAAGAGAACTCTTAGAGGCTGTAAGTTGGAGGCTAGCATTACCTATATGAGATCATATGTTAAGAATTAAAGATAAATTAAAACAAACAAGTAAACAAACTGAACATCCAAGATGATCTGTTGTCGGCACACTATAGCATAATAAAGGAAAACAGCATTGCTATCTAATATGTGGAGGGGAGCTACACTTCATTTGCAGACAGCATCCATCCTCAGCAGCAGCCTTTCCCCCCAAGCCTGGCATGGAGCCCCTCAAAATCCAAAGCCAAGAGAAATGGAAGTCTATTAATTCTGGGACTATTTCTCCTTGCATCATCGGTGTTAGCCCGGTGAACACATATGTCTTGGAGTCAGTGGCAATCATAATTGAGAAGGAAGTCTTTCAATAAAAGACATGATTGAGATGTTCTAACCCTATATTGGATATATGCTGTGGGGTCGTGCTAATTGTCTTACTACTATGTAACCACCATCTGATAAGTATTCACAACTACATTCCCCCTGCCATAGATCTGACTCTCTCTCTCTTATGACAGACTACAACACACAGCCCTGCTGTGGAGGCTCAGCATGTTGCCCAATACACATAAACTCCTTGTACTTCTTAGTTACAAATTTTTACAGAAGTAGTTGTGTGGCTTGTTTCTTAACTCAGTGATGGTTTGGAAGGCTATTGACAACACTTATTTCTGGAGAACATATACAAATGAAGTATAGATCCTTCTTGCAAACCCATACTATAATATCACAAGCTAAATTTTCATCCTAACATACACAAAATCTCATAAGAACCAATGCCCACATGGAATATTAGGAGAGCAAAATGTAATGAGACTGAATGCTAACAGTCACAACACCTTATTTATGGCATAATTTTGTGTCACTGCGAGAATATTTGTTTAAAAAATAAATACCTTCCCAGGGTGGCAAGAAACTATTTTTCAAGATGTAAAGACCATCTGGGAACCTGCTGTAGAATGCAGAAAGTGAGGCTACAGAGCAATGCATTCGATACTCACATCCTCAGTGGGATGCCTGTCATTCATGGTCTCACTGACCATACTATATGAAGACACCAGCATGGATTGACCTTGAATTAAAAAAATAACCAGTGGCAGATCTTTAAGAAATGAAGACACCAAAAGAATTATTATCAAAAGCAAAGATTCTATATGTTCTTTTTCAAAGAAAATAAAATAAAAATACGCAGGGTGGTCTATAAAAGAGATGCTTTTCACGACCCATCTTAGAAGTGACGTGAGACAGCTCCATGGATAAAGCACTTGACACATAAGCTTCACATCCTGAGTTCAGTTCCTGGATTGATAAAATGATCTATGTGATAGCACACATCTATAATCCCAGCACACTTAATGAGAACTGGAAGGTAGAGACAGGAGGATGCCTGGAAGCTTGGGGGCTAGCGAACATGGTATATATGGCAGAAAAACAAAAGGCCCTGCCTCAAACACAGGGTGGAAAGTAGTAGACCAACACCCCAAAGTTGTCCTCTGATATCCACGTCTGTGCTGTGTCACATGCACACCTGCACTGGTACACACATGTCATAGATACACTAACGCCTCCCCCCATACACATATCATACACAAACAAAGAGAAAACACTTTTGAAAAGTGAAGTGACTTATTGATAACAAATAATCAAAATGACGAGTGTGTTTGAGCACTTCTCTTTAGTCAGGCACTTAGCAATTGAGATAAAAGGTCTGTTCTTGCGACACTGACTTTCAGGGGGTGGGGGTACTCACAGAAGTAGTAAACAATAATAAGCAAGTTGCACAGAATTCTTGAAGGTAAAAACAGAACAGATGGCAAGAGTCTGGATGTGGGAAGTGAAGTTGCATTTGCGATGCTGTAATTGGCACGCTTCATAGTAGTGTTCCTTGGGCCATGGTGAGTGCTAGCCAATAGGCACCTAGGGAGAGCCTGTTCTTGTGCAAGGAACAAGAACAGAAAGCTATAGAAAGGATGGAAGGGGCCAGCAAGGAGAGGGCATGTCCTGAGATGCCTTTGGCCATTGGAAAAAATTTTTTTTCAATAGATTTTGGAAGCCACAGGGGGAGGAAGGATAAGTGGAAGAGAGTTGGGCTTGAAAAACAAATGGCAGAGGCTTGTGCCACATGCTTGTAATTCTAGCTATGTAGAATACTGAAAGCTTAAGGCCAGCCTGGACTACAGAGTGAGTAGAAGATTAGCCTGGGTAACTTAGTGAGACTCTACTTCTTCAAAATTATATATATACAAGCACACACACACACACACACACACACACAGAGAGAGAGAGAGAGAGAGAGAGAGAGAGAGAGAGAGAGAGAGAGAGAGGCATATGGAGAGAGCATATAAAGAAAATGATGACAACCAGTTGCTGGCAGGGATGTAGGGAAACAGGAGTCCTTACTCTTTGATGGCAAGAGTATAAGCTAGTGAAGCCATTATAAAATTCATTATGGAAACTTCTTAAAATAAAATAAAATAAAATAAAGAACTATCTAGATGGGTCAAGAAGATGGTTTTCCTACAGTGAGGCTCATTCATTGTGCTCCAGATATGAGGAGGAGCAGCGTCCAGTCACATGCTTCTGTGCAGGAGCTGTGCTCAGTACAGTTGATTCTGTGCTATAGATGGGTGGGTGGTTACAGCACTTGGAAGTCAGAGAGCTGAGTCCAAATCCCAATGTTCTTTTGTTTCTCATCCTCTATTGTATCTTTGTGGGCTGCCATTCTAATTTCTCAAGCCCCTTATGTTTTTTTTGATGTTATTGTAAATTCCAGATTGGATTCCCCTGAGGGTTGGTTTCCTTTTTGATTTAACCAGGTAATTCAAAATCCACCTACCTCCAATCCGTCCTGTAGTTGGCTATAGCTGTTTTTATTTAGCCAATACTTTTAAAATAAGTAACAAGGTTTATACAACAAAAGCTGGTAAACAGAAGAATTTTCTCACTAGTAGGACTAGCTCTTGGCATACAGAATTCAGCATTACAATCCCAGACCAAACCTCAACCATCCTCCACAGCACTGAGATAACAGGTATTTATCTTGGTTTTACTTAGGTACTAGGGATACAAGCTCAAGTCCTTATACTTGCTGAGCAGGTGTTCTTACTGCACTAAGCCCCTCAAATAATTTAACATATTACTTATTAAAGTTATATTTATTATAGCAATAAGTAAAGGATTACTTTCAGACTGTTGGAGTAATTTCTCAAAGTCATATTATTAATGCGCCTAAGACCTGGCTAACTCACTGTTCCTCATTTATTTTCACACCTTACTTGCAAATCAATTTGATAGATTTATATTTTACAATGAGCGTATACTAAGTATATAAAGAGCAATACAATTAATCGTTACCCTAGAGGTCCTAACAACTAATATGGAATATCTCGACGGCTATCACGTAGCATATTACTTTTTAAGAGACTAAATTTACCATCATTTTAATAATTTAACTATTATTTTAAGTGTGGATATATAACGTACCACAAGATTTATAACCAAGGTTATAGTCACTTTTTTAAAAAAATTAAATTACCTTTCTGAATTTTGGCAAAATTAATTTATCACTGACTGTGCATATTAGAATTTCATATACATGACCAACTTATTCGGTCACTGTAGCTGACCAAGAGGCTCTGTTATGGCTGAAATGTACTCATGAGGCATTGGTACCCTCTGTATGACAGTTAATGACGTAAATTTAGAGAATTTTAAGGTCACCTAAGCTACTCTAATGCCATTCTACAATTTTACAAATGTAGAGATCTCGGCTTAAGGAGGCAGAGGAAACAGTTGAACATCAGTTGATTGAAAAGCTTGACCCAGTTCAGACATAGGACTCTGGATCCTTGTACTTCCTGTACAGCAAGCACTACCTAATGTGTGAGCAACAAGCCACACAGAACTGGATTCATCTACTGGGACCTAGTGAGGGCTGTCCTGGACACAATTAAACAGAGCAAACATCGGCATCGCCAAGAGGCTTCACGTACCAACTTTAAGAAGAATAGCAGAATCTCCTAAAACAAAATTTGTTAGAAAACTCCATAATGAACTCAATATCTGTTTGCTAAATTAAAAATAAAAAGATAATGTGGTGGAAATTTAAAAAGTAATCTAAGAACAATAACAATCACAAAGAAGGAAAGCTTATTTCCTTCTTTGCGTTTACCATCCATGCTTCCTCTTTAAGCAAGACTACTTAAATTTGTAGTCACTGCAGCCTTGCTAGCATGTTAGAAAGGCTTTCCGGGGTGAGAACTATATTTTTCAAATGTGTATTAAGGTTTACAGTCTCTGGAATTATCTATTAAACTGTTTTTTTTTTTTTTTTTTGGTTTGTTGTCTGGCTGGCTTGTTGTTATGTTCTCTTCAGTCAGGATTTATTTTCTTGCTTGGGCTGCCAAGGATGTAGAGTGTTTGTTGAGGAAGGTAATTAAATTTACATTTGGGTTTTGTTTTATAAATCAGTGGTCCTTCACCTCAGTGTTAAACTGCTCGTGTATAGTGGGGAAGCTAGAGATATGAGCCTTTTTCTACATCAAGGACATCGCCTTAACATTGAGGATCTGTGTGTGTGTTTAGTTCCCTTTAGACATTTTATGTTCAACTGTACAAACTCAATGCTAAAAATGATCAGGATTCAAGATGGGCTTTTATGGAGCAGAAATAATTTCAATTTGGATGAATCCTCCCGTAACATCAACCCGTGAGGGTGAAAAACAGACAAGTTTCTCTTGCACAGCAGTTGAGACAAGGATCTTAATGCTCATTACATTTCTAGACTGTCCTTTATACCTGGGAACTGGGCAGTGCCACAAGCCTTTGCTCTCAATCCCCAGAGCATCCTAATCAGAGAAGATGCAGGGCAGAGAGCTGTGAAGCACCCAAGACCCTGTGTCCCAGGATTGCTACCAGGTCAACCCACAGTTCCTCCTCCTCCTCCTCCTCCTCCTCCTCCTCCTCCTCCTCCTCCTCCTCCTCCCCCTCCTCCTCCTCCTCCTCCTTCTCCTCCTCTTCCTCCTCCTCCTCCTCCTTCCCCTTCCTCCTTCCCCTTCCTCCTTCCCCTTCCTCCTCCCCCTTCTCCTCCTCCTCCTCCTTCCCCTTCCTCCCC
>NW_021604630.1:12348467-12396851 GCF_004785775.1 Grammomys surdaster | reverse complement strand
CCCTCTCCTCCTCCTCCTCTTCCTCCTTCTCCTCCTTTTTCTTTTTCCTTCTGCACAGAGGAGGCTTCTCTGAACCCAGTGAAATGAGAAGTCTCTGCAAGGATTATCTCAGCCCAATGAGCAAACAAGCTTTCTTTTTCTTTTTCTTTTTTTTCCTGCCAATTATTGCTAATCCTATTTAGGGCAAGGCTCTCATTTTAATTTTATTTTTTGTAGTTTTAGACACAGAAGGCATTTATTCTCTTTGCTGTCCTAGCAGCTGACCCCCTAGATGTAGGCTTCCACAATTCCATCACCCCCTCATCACCTTCACCTTTTAAGCATCCAAATGTTTTAAGAATTTCACACACAGGTATAGCGTTGTTTACATCCTTTCCATGCTTTCCTCTCCTCATCTAGCTCCTCCTGTTCCCCCCCCCCCCCCCCCCCCTCATTCACTACTTGAATTTAGAATATCATCTTCTGTGGGAACACTATGCTAATTAAGGTCTAAGTCTACCATTGGATGGATAATCTTTGGATTTCTGCATACAACAAAAGGCTCCCTTCATTGGTAGGACTTCCCCTTATCTGATCGTGTCTGGGGAGTTCAACACTCCCCCCGCCACACACACACACACACATCTCTACCTGCAGAATGTCACTTAGACTTAGATTTCATGTTCAGCTTCCTTTCTCCTGATAAGAACCCATTCAACTAGTACCTGATATTCTTGAAATGCTTCCCCACGCTAATGAAGTATTTTGTTACCCTAGGCCTTCAGCCAATGACCTTTGACCATCCTGGATGTTGCTATCCCTGTCTCCAAAATTATATAAACCTCAAATCATCCCAAGTGAAGTTGATCTGCCTCCCTGCCGCTGTTTCCGGTGTGGTCACTCACTGTACATACTCACAGGGCTTCTGAACCTGCATCTGTCATCTCTGCTCCCTTTGCTGTAGTGGACTAATATAGACCGATGATCCTCATGAACAGGGAGGGTCACAATAATCTATAATTATCATTGTTAGGACAGTATTTTTAAATAAAATATGATGACTTCATGGAAGCCAAGGACCAAAACCCAGGTCTTTGCCATGTTCCATGAGCTGCTTATTTTGTCAACTTGACACACACTAGAGTCATCTGGGAGAAGGGGACCTCAATAGAGATAATGCCTCTTTTAGGTTGGCCTGTATGCATGTCTGGGTACATGTAGGCATGTCTGGGTACATGTAGGCATGTCTGGGTGAATTTTCTTCTATGTTGACTGATGTAGGAGGGCCCAGCCCACCCGAGTGCTGCTACCCCGAGGCAGGGAGGTAGAAGAAACTGGGCTGAGAGCCTAGATATCTGCTTCACCTCCTGACTCCAGGTTTCTGCCTTGAGCTCATGCTGTGGTTTCTCTCAATAATGGGCTGTAACCTGTAAGCCAAACAATATAAAACAAAGCAAAACAATAAAATTTTTCCTGGTTTTGGTGATGTTATTCATCGCACTAAAAGAAAACAATCTAGGACCATCCATGAGACAGCTGCAAGGCCTGCATTTATTCACTCTGCTTTGCAGAATGAAGTGCTCATTAGCTATCCAATAAACTATTACCTTTTAAAATTATTTCTTGATTTTTTTCCAATGTAATATCTTTATTGATTTCTTTGGAGTTTCAAACAATGTACTCTGATCACACTCACTTCCCATTCCTCCCAGGTCCACATTTCAACCCTTGCACTCTCCCTGCAAAAAAAGAAAAAAAAATTCCACATCCAATTTGTGTTGCCCATATATTCATTGGAGCATGGTCAAACTCCGATTGGCCAGCCCCTTAAAGATAACGGAGTTCTTCGCCTCTTCCTGCCAGAAGCCAATAGCTGTGAAGAGCTATATTTCTACATCTTTGTCACAATGTTTAAGGACTCTTTTCAATATCTACCTGTCTGGGGGGATATCTACCTTCTTTGGGGGGCATGTCACAGAAGCCTTCAGTGTCTCTCTTTCTCAGTTATTAGTCTGCAATCATCAATCCACTACATAAGAAGCCTCCTTGCCCCTAACAGCCAGAGGCAGCGGAGACCATAGACATCCACAGGACCTCTGGTAGCAGCAAGGAACACACACCTCAACATGGCCTCTGGAGTCAGCATGCAACACAGACATCCACATTGCCTCTGATGGCAACATTATCTGTTGGCTCCAAAAGAAACTCGGGACAAATGGCTATCTGTCCTGCTTAATAGATTACCAAAGCGCATGCTAGCCTCTAGGCTGCTCAGTGTCACAAATACTATTAGTCCATGCTGGCATCCTACAGAGTCCATGCTGGCATCCTACAGAGTCCATGCTGGCATCCTACAGAGTCCATGTTGGCATCCTACAGAGTCCATGTTGGCAGGCTACAGGGTTCATGTTGGCATCCTACAGAGTCCATGTTGGCATCCTGATACTTCTCTGCTCTTCTCACCCTGTTCCTACCCTAAATTTCTTCAGTTTATCAGCTTTCCCCTCCCCAGCCGCCCAGTCCTTTAGAACACTGCTGTTTTGGCTGCATGCTCTCTTGGCCCCTCTCCCTTGGTCTCCTTTCCCCCCCACTCTCTTGCCTGCACACTCTTTGTCTTTCTCTCTCTCTCTCACACTCCTCCCCCTCTCTGCTGGCCCTATCAAGTGTGCCAGCCCTGTTCAGTCTACTACTGTCTCTGCTCTGGATTCCTCCAGATGCCTCTGGCTGTATTCTCCTTCATTTCTACAATAGAAACCTCTCCTCAGTAATACCTTGGAGTAGTCCTGTTCTCAGTGTATACATAGTTAGTGAGCATTTGCTGTACAGAACAATCAGACTCATGCAAACATTTTTGTTCAAACACATCATGGGTGGGTCAGGGAGTGAACTCCAGTCATCGGGTCTGGGCCGTTACATGTTGAGCGTATATATTAATTCTAGCAGGAGTCTCCATTCATTTGACTCTGCCAGTCGTCATACTTGACCTAGTCACTCGGGATCACTTAGTCACTCGGGATCACTTAGGGTACATGAATTTCTGCTTGTCAGTTATTTGCAGAGGGCGTGTGCATAGAAAGCGATGAAATACTCTGAACAGTTGTATGGTTATTTCCTAGAAGCTAGAAATACTTTAATTGCAAACTTCAAAAAAAAAAATAACTGTTTCCTGGAAAGAACAGAACACTGTGGTTCTCAGATTCAGATAGATTTCTTTCAGTAGACGTATGGTCTGTTTTTATACAGCTAAAGTATGGGTAGGCGGAAGGACACTAGCAATTTAATCAAAAAATAACGTGAGCTTGGGGCTGCAGAGATGGTTCAGTGGTAAGAGCATATAGTGATTCTCTTGCAGAGGATCCAGATTTGGTTCCCAGCACCCAGGTGGTGACTTAAACCTTGTCCCTTGCCACCTGTGGCAGGCAGGAGAGCTGGCCCAGGGGTCATGACAGCAGGTGAGCTGCTCCCGCTCAAGGGCTGTAGCACTTGGG
Source organism: Grammomys surdaster (assembly GCF_004785775.1). Lineage (NCBI taxonomy): Eukaryota > Metazoa > Chordata > Mammalia > Rodentia > Muridae > Grammomys > Grammomys surdaster. The sequence continues at coordinate 12,393,384 of NW_021604630.1, read as the reverse complement.
AGAGCCAGCCCTACATGTCGCCTAGGCAACACAGTAGAGCTGGTACTGGCAGTGGAAGCAGGAGAGAGCTGACCCCAAAGGCATGAGCATGGGAGAGCTGGCCCTGGCACCTGTCTGCTGTTCAGTGTCGTGGGCAAGACAGTGATGCCCCCCACCACTTCACCCCTGCCCCTCACCATCTATGGCAGGTAGGAGAGCTGGTCTTGAGGTCTTGAAAACAGGGATGCTGGCTCCTCCCCCTCAGAGGCTACAACACTTGGGATGAGAAAAATTCATTAAAACTACTTATGTCTATTTATCTACTGAATTACATTCATTACAGCTTTCTGGCAAATAGTTAATACTATGCATGATTCCTCGTGGCCTTTTATTTCAGAAATCCTTCTTGTTATTTTACACACTTTCCCACTTCTTCTGTATTAAAAAACATGGATAACATCATGAAAAGGGCAGAGTAAGGACCTCCAAACTTTCTTCTTTATAGAAGAACTGGGCAACTACAGGTTGGTTTTTTGTTTGATTTGTTTTGTTTTTTTTTTAATGCTTTGGAGATCGTTCAAAGATTTGTAACACTGTGGGTGGCTTTTAAAAAATATCTTCATCTTATTTATATCAAGCCTGGTGGCTAGAGAGCACTGGCTACTCTTCCAAAGGACCAGAGTCCAATTCCCAGTACCCACATGGTGCCTTACAATACCCTGTAAGCCGAGTTACAGAAGACTGTGCACCTAGTTCTGTCCCTCTGAAGACACCAGGTACATGCATGGTACTCAGACTGGCATGTAGACAAGACACACGTAGACGTAAAATAAAATAACCTTTTTAAAGAAAACCAAGAGTAAGCCTTCTGACATTTGAGCGGGACCTCGGACCTTCTTCCATTTGCAGTAACCTTGAAAACCGTTGCCTTCCTCTTTCCAGACTCCCTTCCTGTCTCATCCCTTGGGAAAGCTCTCAGGAAGGAAGCTCCCCACAGTGCTGAGCCTCCTCTCTGAGGACCGGCATCACACTCCAAACGGCACTTGGCAGCTGATGAAGAGTCAGAGAGGACTCTTCTCTTCTCTGCAGCCCAGGAAGTGCTGGCAGGCTCCTGAGAAGCTCTCGGCAACAGCAGAGGTGCCCTCCCACCCAGTTACTGAGCATGCTAGTCAGGAACAGAGCCCTGATTGTAGGAAGCATTCCCGAGGCTGATGCTGTGCTGACACAATGGTCATGGGCTGGGCGTCATGATAGAATGGATAATGCATGTGAAGAGATCTAACTCGGTGCCTTTTTTCCCTTGGGGACATAGGTGGGAAGCTACCCTGCAAAATAACCCTGTGCTGGGGTATGGTGTCCCCATAATTGCCACTGTGGGTGCCATTGTTTTCCTGGTCAATTGGCTTCATCTCTTTCACAGCTACCAGACCAATATCCAGGGGTAAAGGGATGCAGGAGAGAATGTGCCTACCGCATTGCAGTCACGAAGTAAAACGGAGCAGCAGAGAGCCAAACCAAGTGACAACCTTAAAAATACACCCTTGCCAACTGCTTCGTCCAACCAGGGCCCATCTTTCAGGGTTCCGCCAGGTCCCAAGAAACTGTTTGCAGTCTGGGTTACCCAGATGGTAACCCTATAGCCATCACTGGGTTAAAGCATTGATTACATCAGAGTCTTCAGATCTGATTATCTTTGGAGACACCCCCACAGACACACCTAGAGGTGAGCTTTACTAATTTTCTAGGCATCTTAATCCAGTCAAGTTGGCAGTCAATACTATATATCAAGGGCTGGGGAGATAGCTCATACTGTTAAGTGCTTCTCTTGCAAAGAAGACTTATGTTCAATCTCCATAATCTGACAAAAGATAGTCGGGCATGGAGGTTCACCCCCTTTTTTTGGAGGTTCAGTCTTGTGATCTAAATGCTGAGGAAGTGGAGTTTGGCCGATCCTTGGGGCTTGGTATTCCCCCCCCCCCCCGGCCTCCTCTTTTCAACAAGTTCTTAGCTCATGAGAGATCCTGTCTCATAAAAAAAACCATTGGTAGTATTGGAAGAATCGTGTCCAAAGTTACCTTAGGACCTCTACATGCAAAGACGGACACACACACACACACACACACACACACACACACACAAACACGCATCACGGGCTGAGTGTTCCCAGTTCACAAAACCAGGGACTGAGCAAGGGATGGCAGTGAACCTGCCTCATCAGGCACAAAGTATGTGTTGACTGGCTCCTCTCCTGTGAGAATAGGAGGTGGGGCTGAGCCTGCAACCCTGAACTTCAGACTTGCAGAGTTTCTCATGGGCATGTGCAGTGTCTACATCATTCTAGTTCACTGCAGATGGGCGAGACAATGGGGAATAGCATCCACTCACTCACTGCTCGCTTATTCTGAATATCCTTGACATTTTCCTGGCCCTGAAAGATTAATTGCTGCTTAAAGACTGGCTAAGTATGTGGAGATGTTAGAGACCTAGGGAACAAAACAAAACCCAAAAAACTCTTCTGACAACAGTGAGAGATCTATGCATGCACATGCCAATGACACACAACCAAGCCAGAAGAAGCAGAGAGAAGACTCTTATCTCTTGCACTGAACCCTAAAGAATGGAAAGTTCTTCCTTAGTCATCTAAGGAAGAACTGCGTAGAATAAAGCGCAGAAGTCACAGTGTGATTAAGTATATGGTCTGGAGAACAGTGACCAGGTAATGTTACGTTCATTTCCAAGGTGGATAAATAGATGCCAGGCTCTGAGACAGAGCTTTCAAAGGAAATTGTCTGTCAGTGCATTCAGTCTTTCAACAAACATTTACCAAATGCCCACTGTACAAAGCAAACGGTATGGGCAGATTAATAAGGCTTGTTCTCTGTCCTCAGTGAACTCCAGTTAGCAAGCATTTTCTATAAAGAGGCAGGTGTTGGGATAACGGTTAGAACAAAATGTTACAGAAACAAGAATGGAGTGCTTATTTGTGACTAAGCAGGTCAAGAAGTCTTCACAGTGAAAGATTTTTTTTCAAGTATTAAATAGGACAGGAAAGGACCATTTATTCATTTTACCAAGATGCTTGAATCTGTCTGTCTTATTTTAGTTTGCCCTAGTTTTGAGACGCGGCAGTTGCTGACATGCTTATAAATCAGATGTTAATTAATGAAGTGAAAACGGGCGCTGGAAGGCGAGGAAGTCCTACTTTAGAATGACTTGGGAGAACTGAGCTCTCTACCAAAGTCAAGTTATGCAAATCAAGAGGATTGCTTTTCTAATAGCAAAAGAATCGGTGTGTGTGTGGGGGGGATGCTGCTGCTATTCAAATATGTTACAAAAACCTAGCCAGCAGTGTACTCACAATGCTATCTAACTTTATATTGAGATGTTGTACATTGTATAACATAAATCTCTAGGCCCCTTTCAGAAAAAATTTTCTCCTCAGTGCTTTTCTTCTCTGGGCATAAATTCAAGCTTGGTTTATATTTTTCTGTTTTTTATTCTTATTCTAAAAAAAAATACAGTTTCATCAAGTGTAATTTTCACAATTGCAGGGATCTCTAGTTAATATGTACATTCCATTTATGCTATATGAATCAAAATAGAAGACATTTTCATAAGTTAGAAGACTTCCCATGAGCTTTCCTAGTTCATATTCGACCCTGTCAAGACATGATCATCCTAGTTTTCTACCACTGTCAACTATTAATAGTTTTGAACTTTAAATGAATGGAACTATGAGGCCATCCTGTTCTATCCATACTGTGCCTCTCAGTCATGCCTTCTTTTTCACTGAGTTTCATAACAATCCATATATACCAAAGAAACCAATCTTCCTTATTGATTGTCCTTTTTGTTTATTGCTATATTATGTATCATTATACTATCATCAATACATTATGATATACATCAATGCATTGCATTATTAAGTAACCAAGACTCTTCTCAAACTTTTTAATGCAGTTCACAGTAGCCTTGAAACCATAATCCCTCTGCCTTAGCTTCCTGAGCTTTGGGATTATAAGCATGCACTACCTTGCCAAGATACTTATTTTGACTGATGAACAGATGCTATTAAGATCATGCAGAATGAATCTTGGGCTAAGTTGATAGCTCTGTCGGTAAAGTGCTTTCCTTGAAAGCACGAGGACTTTAGTTTGATCCTTTAGATGCCCATTTAAAAGAAAAAACTGGGCATAGTAGCACAAGTTTATAATCTCAGCCATGAGAAGGTGGTGGTGGGTGGATCCCTGGGACTTGCTGGCTATATAGCCTAGCCAACTTGGTGACTTCCAAGTCAATGAGAGACCCTGTTTCAAGAAACAAGAGCAGCGCCAGGGTTCTCTGGCCTCCATATACCCAAGTGCTGTGTAAACAGTTATAGCATAGTGTTTAGGAAAAATGGGAAGAAAAAGTACATACATGCTTAATACGGATGCAATTCCCTTCTCAGTATTTTCCATATGCAGATGGTTGAACTCTTAGGTATAGAACCTAGATACAGGAGGCATCAACTAAAGATTTCTTTAGTGGACATAGATATTTAACTTCTCTAGAGAAACAGGAATTTTAAGTAATCTAGTCAGAGGATTTTAGGCACTTTGTAAATTATAGTTGAAAATCTTGTCAAATTCATTTAAACTTACTACTGTGGTATGAGAGACTTGGAACTGTGAATTTTCTTGCATTAATCACTTGTATAATATTTCTTGTGGGCATCATTTGCATTTCCTTGGTAGCCAGTTAGCTGTGAGCTACCTCATAGCATTGTTGGCCATTTTGGATGTGTCCATGTGAAGTGTTGTTTAAATCTGCCCTTTTTTGGTTTAAAAAATATAATATTTATTTGTGTGTAGATGGACACATACATGCCACGACTTGGATGTGGGGGTCAGAGAACAACCTTGGGAAATCTGTTTTCTTCCTGACTATGTGGATTCAGAGATCAAACTCGGGTTCCCAAGCTTGCCAGCAAGTGCTTTAACCTACTGATCCATCCTTTAGGCTTAAAAATCTGTGCTCCCTGCCACTCATCTTTGGAAGATGGAAATTGAGTTATCTGATTTTTAGCAAACTATGAGATTTCTGCTTTAAATGTGACTCCTGTGACATCATCTGTCACAGTGCCTTTCCCCAGTCTTTCAAGGGCCTCTTATTCTTTAATGGTATCTGTCTCCTTCATTGAACATAAGTTCTCAATTTTAATGAGTTTCAAATGTATTCCCTTTTTCCTCTACCAAGTACATTCTGTGACCTTTAAAGAAACTTGGTCCTCCCAAAGGAAATCTTTTCACAAAATCAAAACAAACTATTCACATTTCTCACCGAACCCTTAACCTTGCACGAACGTGTACTTTTTAATTTATACTGGCCTTGAGATTCACTGACTGTTCCAGTCCACTGTCATAAAACACCCCATTGACAACTACCTCCAAATTAACCCTAAAAGACTTGTGGGGGAGGCTGAATTATAAGCCATCTGACAAGGAGTTTAAACTTTAGGGTAGCTTACTCAGAAATAGATCTGTTTTAGAATTACATGTGTATATACATTAAATAAATATATATTTATTTATACTGATATTTAGGGATTTAATGATGGGGAAAGTTATGAAAATGAAAGAAGAGTATGTGGAGTTAAGTGTGCTGGTAATACATACCTGTAATCTAAGCATTTGGGAAGCAGAGGAGCACAAGTTCAAAGCCAGCCAAACTAGAAGAACTATAAATATTTTAGAAATGCTACAGCGACTCAATTACTGTCAAAATTGTTTTTTTTTTTAACAGTGATTGCAATGCCTAATGTTAAAGACTGACAAACTCATAGGGACTTAGCAGGGTAAAATGTTTGCCTGGCCTGTAGACAAAGCCTCACTTAGGTTCAATACCAAGCACCACGACAAACCAAAGACTACCAATTAAACAAACAAGAATATGGAGATTCATTATCCAAACAAAGAAATGTATTTAATATTTTCATGCTATAATTAATGAGACAACCATATGGTTATGTATGTATGTGTATATGAAACACATTTCAAGTAATCAGTCATATTGAAACCTAATTATTTAATATAAAAAATTAAAGCTGAAAAGGCTATAGATATCTGGACCTTGGGTAGTAACATACCTTCATCCAGTAACTCTCACAAGCTCAGATTCATCTTTTTGTGTGGGATATATATGGAACTAGATATAGATAGATAATAGATAGATAATAGATAGATAGATGGATGGATAGATAGATAGATAGATAGATAGATAGATAGATAGATAGATATGGAGAGAGATACAGATAATAATTGATATGGTACTGGATATACTACTTGAGGATGTTCCCTCAGTGCCCAGATAAGATTATTCTTAATTTTGAGAACCTGTTGGGTGTCATCCTTTCCCATTTTTTTAATGATAATTATGAGAAAATACCTTGATCTATGAATATCAAGCTTCTTGTCTTTTTTTAAAATGTTATTTCATTGGATATCTTCTTTAATTACATTTCAAATGTTATCCCCTTTCCTGGTCCCTCCTTGAAACCCTCCATCTCATCCCCCTTCCCCTATTTCTATGACAGTGTTCCCCCCAACCACTCACCCACTCCCGCATCCCCGCCCTCAAATTCCCCTACAGTGGGGCATCGGGCCTTCTCAGGACTAAGGCCCTCTTTTCCTATGTCCGACAAGGTCATCCTCTGCTACATATGCAGCTGGAACCATAGGTCTTTTCATGTGTACTCTTTGTCTTAAAATTCTTTTTAAATCCTTTATGAACACTTTTTGTTGACCTGAGAATTAATGCAACCAAAGATTACAAATGTGTTGACAGAGCCAGGAAAAGAGAGAGAGAGAAAGAGAGAGAGGGGGGGGGGGGACACATTTGGCTGAAGATGAAGGAGTTAGCTTCTTTGGGGTGGACACAGGCTTAGGAAGCTTAACATGGATATAAAATTATACTGAAGGGAGAGGGAGAGGAATTATGTCTCTACATCCATCTGTCGCTTCTTCCACATAGTGACAAAGATTCAGAAAATCCAGTTATTTTTGGCTTAGTGTTTTACCCATACTGGCTAGCTTTCCTAATACTGGAAGGTGCTATGCATGCTGTTGGAGAAGCGAAGTAATCACCAGTCTTACCCAGTCTGAATCCTATGAGCCGTAGCCTGATAACATGATACAATAATTGTACAGATGCCATGGGAGCAGCCAACCACTTTCTGATTGAAGAACCAACTATTACTCTGCTTCTTTTTGTTGCTATTGGGGTTTTTGTTTTGTTTTGTTTTGTTTTTGAGACAGGGTTTTTTGTGTGACAGAACTCTACCTGTCCTGAACTCGATTTGTAGACCAGGCTGGCCTTGAACTCAGAGAGATCTGCCAGCCTCTGCCTTCTGAGCTCTGGGATTAAAGACGCACACCACCACTCCTGACCCCTTCAACCAATTTTTAATGACTTATAATTATACCCATAAATAAGCACACCATCCAACCCTCATCAGCGCCTTCTGCAGTAGATGGTGATTAACACAAAAACTCACAATTGATCAAGGTGCAGAACATGAAAGACCATGCAATGCTCAGCCTTACACGGAACGCAGTATCGCATCCCCCCTACCCATGGCTCAGGAATCATGGCAGAAGAGGGAGTGGAAAGAGTGTAAGAACTGTCAGTGACGAACAACTACAAGGAAACAGTGCTTTCTGGACATAGCAGGGCAGCAGTAGTTGAGACAACATGTACAAGACATGCAAAGGCTCAGGCCAGACACAGTCCAGCATGGAGAACACAAGTGGCATAAACTCCCATCTCTACTTAAGGAGATGTTGACAGTTGATGGTGAGAAATTGTCAGTTTTCTTTAGCGGTGCAGGTTCTGGTGGATAGATTATCCTACAATGAAGGCCACAGAGCTAAAGAAAGTACATAAGCAACATAAACTGTAGTTGGTTTTTTTTTTTTAAGAGGACACTAAGTGGTCAGGAAACAGTGGAGGAATCTGGGAGGAGTGAAGGAAGAGGTCAATATGACTAAAGTGCATTGCGCAAAATTCTCAAAGAACTCATAGAAAGGAGGAAAACAAACCTTTGGAATTCATTTAGGATCCTCCTTAGCTATGAAGCCACAACTATAAAAGTGATAATTATTGTAAATACAAAAAAGACTACATTCTAGAATAAAATCTTTTATGTGGATTAATATTTTGAATTTTAAAAAATTCCTAATGAAATGTGGAGTTCAGTCCGCTCTGCTGTTCGGACTGCTCACTCTTATTATTCAGTACGGTTCATTCTGTTCTGTTGAGAGCAGAACCGAAGTTCAAATACCAGGGAGCATCATCAATTAGATGTCCCTACAGGCTAGCACAGTGATTGTTGGGGACTTGAAGCAAAACCCAGGTACGCTGCTCCTCTTCAGTTCACACAGATGCTCAGGTTTCCAAGGCAACCAAATCTTCAACATGTTTTTTTCTACAATACTTTTTGAGAAACTTTGCAACTAATTATTGAACAGCATGCTCACCAGAGCAACTCTGATAACTAATATAGACCTGTTTACATCAGGAAAAAAATAAAGAAATACGGCGGGACCAATCTGAGCCAAAGAAATCATGCATTATTCATCAGACGAAGACTTATTTCCAGCATCATGTGCTAGACTCGTCAATCCTGCTAAATTAATTTTCCTCTTAATTCCTTTTCAAAGGGTTTGACTTAGTTCTTTTCCACATTGTCCCAGACATAAATCCTATTATAAGATTGTTTTCAGTAGTCTTAATTTTAAAAGACATTTTTATTAAACAGAAAGAAATTTGGGATTTTTAAAAAAAATTTAAGTCTCAATCCATGGAAAGGAAGAAATGGGGAATAAATGTGTGTGTGTGTGTGTGTGTGTGTGTGTGTGTATGAGTGTGTCTATGAGTGTGTGTGTGTATGTGTGTATGAGTGTGTCTATGAGTGTGTGTGTGTATGTGTATATGTGTGTACATGATGTGTGTATAAGTGTGTATGCATGTATATATGTTTATAGATGTGTGTATGTATATGAGTATGTATATATGTGTATGTATATGTGTGTGTGTTTATAGGTGTGTATATGTATATGTATGTATGTGTATATATGTGTATAAAAATGTATGTATATGTGTGTGTATGTATATGTATGTGTGTATGTGTGTTTATAGGTGTGTGTGTGTGTATGTGTGTGTATGAGTGTGTGTGTGTGAGTATGTATATATGTGTGTATATGATGTGTGTATAAGTGTGTATGCATGTATATATATGTTTATAGATGTGTGTATGTATATGAGTATTTATATATGTGTATGTGTGTGTGTGTTTTTATAGGTGTGTATATGTATATGTGTGTATGTGTATATATGTGTATATATATGTATGTATGTATATATATATATATATGTATGTATGTATGTGTGTTTATAGGTGTGTGTGTGGTGTGTTATGGTATGTGTATTATGATATGTATACAGTGATAGAGGTAGAGGAGAATAAACTTTCAAGAAAATTGAAGTGGAAATTGTCATTTATCCAGCATGTACTGAAAAAATACAGATCTTATTTCTAAGATTGTTTAAAACTTAGCATAGTAAGTTATTAGGAATATGGGTACCTAGAATTCTCCCAACACTTCCCAGACTGAGGGCAGATAGGCAGTCATAAACATCTTTATGCTATTGCATGGTGTTCCCTGAGCCTGAGATGTAGAGGGTGTGTTGTAGTTGTTCAACTGGGGATAGGGACAGCCCATACCAACTGATGTCTCGTTGCTTCAAGATGGAGGTGCCCACCATCGGTGGAAGGGATGAGCGTTACTCTTTACTGAGATTTAAAATCATTTATTTATTTACTATTTTTGATGTGCAGAAACTGGTATTTGTTCTGATTCACTAGGCCTCCAAAAATTCTAGAGTAAGTGTAAGGAAGACATTCTCAACTGTACACACATGATATAAACAGCTGCCTATTTACAAATCAGACATTCAAAGGTTATCTTCTGTGACGGGTAATCTTGATTATCAACGAGATGGGATTTGGGATTCCCATGGAAATAAATTCCTGAGTGTGAGGGATTATTAATTAGGTTATTAAATTGAAGATAGAAGACCTGCCATAAAAGTGGGTAGTACCATTCAACAAGCTAGTGTCCCAAACTGAATAAAGGGAGACAGAAAGCTAAGCACCAGTATTTACATTTCTCTGTTTTCTAACTAAGGATTTATTGTGATCAGCCACCTCCTCTTCCTACTTCCACCCCCATTCCCTGCCATAATGGAGTGTTTAGCCTAGAACTGTAAACCAAAAAAAAAAAAAAAAAAAAAAGCTCTTTCTTAAGTTGTTTTGGTCAGGTGGTCAGGTAATTTGTTGCAGCAATAAAACAACTAATGTACCTTCTTTCATTATTTAAGTGGTTTCGGGCTCTACTTTCTTTGTTGAAGCTAATGTTCTTGCCTGAGGATGCATTATTGTCTTCTCAAGTCTCTGTTGATGCTTCTTTTCCATATTAGCTTTATTTCCACAATTGTCAGCTCTTCAGTTAGGCATCACTTTCTCATGATACAGATTTCCTCCTAAAATGTTTACTGTTTTTTTTTCATATTTATATTTTTTTTCAGTGATGGAGGTGCATGAATGTGAGAGACTTACCCCACCCCAGTTGTTGGTTGTTGGTGCTAATCGGTACATATGGGATTCACCAAGCTTTTTCTAATTCTATAATATTTGCTCTAGTGCTTTCATGGTTCTTTACAACCAATGGCATAAAGTGAACTTGCCATTCTCAGTGAGACAATAGTATTCTATTTCTACCTTATTCGTTTTTATCTGTAACTCAGTGATGGCCACCCAGAGATCTGTCAAATACAGTCACATCCATCAGAATGATGTCATAGTCAGTGCTGAACCAATATGCAAGAGTCCCCTAAGATGAAAATAGACCTTACACTTTTTGTTTTTGTTGTTATTGTTGCTTTGAGACAGGGTTTCTCTGTGTTACTCTGGCTAGCCTGGAACTCACTGTGTAGCCTAGGCTTACCACAATCTCAGAGATCCGCCTAACTATGCCTCCTGAATGCTGTGGTTAAAGGTATGCACCACCACCACTGGGCTAGTAGCCTACATTTTTAAATATAGATTTTTTTGATGTTACAGAACGTGCATTACTCATGTTTGTGGTTATGTTTACACACAAAGCTACTGTATTAACCATCCTGTAAAACTATAGCAACGTGATTATTATAGTACATGATACTAGCTCCTGATGATAAATGGCTGTATTACCGGCACATGCATTCATTATGCTAACTGTTATGGTCATTTTGGAGTGCATCCCTATTCATAAATGCCAACTGTGAGACAGCTTGCCTTGTCATGTGGGAGCAGTCTGCTTATGAATCTCATGTGTACTGAGTCTCTGGATTGAGTAATTTTCTCTCTGCTTGTGTAAGTGCACTGTGTGATGTTTGCACTACCATGCAATTGCCTAGGGATGTTCTTCTCAGACTGGATTCCAGTTGTTAAAGGATACACAACTATAGTTACTCAGTTAGTGATAGCAATCTGAGCAGGAATAAAAGGGATTCATTGCCGTGTTCCTCCTTCTCTCATTAAGAATAGCAAGTAAGGCTCTTAGAGACGGGACAATCTCTAAGGTCTGCCCTGTGCAAAACAGCAGACAACGTGGACTTCAACCTTTCCCCAAGCTTCTGAATAAATTATCTCAAAAAAAAAAAAGAATAGCAAGTAAGGGCCATCTTGTTTCTTTAATTTTAACAAGTACAGCAATTCTGCTAATGGATAGCTAGCCACGCCTGGTGGTGGCTTTTTTTTAATGAACAGAATATCAAGTAGTAGATAAGAATTTTATGAGGCAGTATATTGGCTCTGGTTTATCTGAAATGCTAGAAGAAAGTGAGAGTATGTTGATAAATGCTTTCTGTTCTGTGATCATAGGTTGCTGAATTTTTGACAAAACTCTTTCCAGATAAATGACCTAGAATACAAGAATAGTAATTCTAGGAGTTGTGCTCTGTGCAGCATACGCCATATGCGAAGATCCATGCTTTTTTGGTCACTATTCCTGAAGTAATTGTCACCCTGAGTAGTAACTCTAAAATATGCTATCTCTTCACAATATGCTTTTACAGAAGAACTGTAGTTACCATATTGTCAGAAATACAAATTCTTTTTTAATAGAGCAATGATCTTGGATTTTTTTGTTTTCAGGTCTGGGATATAGCTCACTGGTAAGGCATATGTAAGACTGTAGGGTCAATCTCTAGTACTAAAATAAATGACTTCTGGAATCTCCACTTCCTCCCACCTTTCTGACTCTTCCTTTGTAACCTACTTTATGAACACTTGTGGCTCTCTTTCTCAAACTGTGACATTTGTTATATGGATGGTGAGGTCTCTTTTTGCCCCTTCATATCCTCCCTGGGAAATGTCTCCCTCTTCTCTGACTTTATCTGTAGACAGATGTCTAGGCTGGTCCCTAGGATCATGCCTAATTTAATGTACCTAAGAGTCCTAGAAGTCTAGGGCACAGAATGAGCCTGCACAGATTAAGTAATGACACATGAGCTGAGAGTACACCGCAGAAACAATGAGTTCCTCAGATGAGCTTAGCAGCTTACATGAAATCAGTGATATAGATGAGAAAGCAAGGCTGGAAAAGCCAGAGAGACAAGAGGCATCAGTGGCCCAGGGGACAATCTCAGGGGACAATCTCAGGCAATACAACACACATCCACTTGGATTCCAGAAAGGAGAAGGCATGCATGTGTGCAGGTGCACACAAGCACACACACACACACACACACACACACACACACACTTTTTAAAAATATAATGTCTGGCAAGTCCTTTACAGAGCAGTAGCCACACAGCTTTGTAAATCTGCTCACTTTTCTGAATTACTCATGAAAGTGCCACTTACCCTGTTCTAGCTACCTAAAATAGCATGGTTTTTCTTAACGTTCACTAAAGCTCCCATTTCTGCCACTAGATCTCCATGTGGCTGACCTCCAGACTAGTTTAACTCAGTGGGCATGGCCCTTTCCCCTCTTTTCTATCTCCCTCCTCCAGGCAGCTGCTGAGACTTAAGAGCTTGCTTGCCCTGAGGGTTTTCTTTTAAACTTCAATAAAATTGTTCTCTAGTTCAAAAGGAAGGAAGGAAGAACAGGAGGGAAGGAGGGAGGGAGGAAGGGAGAAAGAGAGAGAGAGAGAGAGAGAGAGAGAGAGAGAGAGAGAGAGAGGGAGGGAGGGAGGGAGGGAGGGAGGGAGGGAGGGAGGGAGGGAGGGGGGATGACAGAGAAAGACAGCAGATTTGGGATGAAAGTTATCACCGATCCAAGATTTTTAAAAAACCCAAGTCAGATAAACCCAAAGGAATCCAAATCAGGATCCGTTACAATCAAAATTTAAAAGTTAATTAAAAGGTAAATTCTCACAAAAGATAAAGGGCACACTCTATAGGATAATGTTAGGGATCAGTTGACTTCTCTCCCAAAACAAGACAAGAAAGCAAGCAGTAGAATAGTGTGCTTTTACTTTGGGTGTGTTTGTGAGAGAGAGTGAGTGTGAGTGAGCGTGTGTGTTTCAAACATTCAGCACAAGAGATACCATGTAGTCCTAGAGTGAATGTATTTCTAACTAACAAACTAGACTTCCAGATGTATCACCAGGATTGAGTAGGGATATCTCAGCATGTTAGAGCATCAACTCGTGAAAGAGACATAACAGAACAGATCTATATACACCCAAGGACAGAGCTTCTAGACACAGGGCTCAACTTATGTATGAGAACCACCCGTGAAGGTTTGTAAATGCTACTCTGGTCCATTTTGTCCCCCGGAACTGCTGTTGAAGACTCTCTGAGTCTGCCACCTGGGTTGGTATGTTTTGTCACTGTTGCTTTGCTTACTTTTGTTTGCCTTCTATTCTTGCTTTGTTTCTTAGAGACTGGCTCTCACTCTGCAGCAAAGAATAAAAAAGAGCAAAGTAAGAGGCTGTCCTCGCTGTCCTCTTACTTCAATTCCCCATAGGTATTGTTTTTTTTAAAAGCTCTACTCTGTCTGACATTTGGCATGTCTAGGACCATGAATCACCTTTCTCCAGGCTCTGTATTTGCTAAGTCCAAACATTTTCAGACATCATTGTCATAAATTCTCACATTCTCCATGAGGAAACAGACTCAGCGAGGCAAAGTGACCTACTCAAAGCCACACAGACAGGACAAAGCCAAAATTCAATATAAAGTCTGTCGGATAGGCAAGGCCTTGGCTCTAAATCCAGTCACACTGCCTCCCTCAGTCTTTCCTTCCTTTTATAGGCAGAGCCAGGAGCATAATTTAAACGATGTTATCTCTAGGTTTGTATGAAAACCTTAACATGAAGTACATTTGAAGATTTTATTCATGTGTAGATTATAAAACACAAACTTATAAAAATGAGCAAAATTTCTGTACTGAACAGACATAGTAAAGAACTCCATGTCGTTCATAAATTATAAATGCAGTGGATTTCCAAGACTGTTCAAAGTAGAGTCAAAAGATGTTTTCAAGCCTGGAAGATTCAGAATAGTAATCAATACACATAATTCCTTGAAACATAGTTTCTATCATACAACTCTCTCTCCAGTAATTGTTTAGAAGCTGTAAAATCATTTTAGGTCTTCCGCCCAAGGGTATACTTGGGAAATCTACTGAATTGTCCCTGGAATATGAATTTCTTGGGCAGAATTTAAGTGAGACTCAAACTCTGAGGTCCCGGGACTAGAGAGACATCTCAATAGTTTAAAGCACTTGTTGCTCTTGCAGAAGACCCAAGTTCAGTTCCTGGTACCCTCATGGCATCTTACAAATGCCTGTAGCCCCAGTTTGGTATTAGATTTCCCCTTCCTGTCTTCCAGAACATAAGTGGTGCATAGTCATACATGTAGACCAACATACATATACATACAAGTAAAAATAAATATTTTTATAAAAGAATCTGAGGTCCTATGAGGGAAAAAACAACCACTCTGTATAGTTCAGTAAGCTTCATGATTTAGGGAAGGCAAGCACCTGAAGCAGATAACAACAACAATAATAGTAATAACAACAACAGCTACAGCAATCATATTGCAGAACAAAAGAAAAACAGGAATAAAATTTCATTTGGAATCATGCATTAAAGAACACATTTGAGTGGAGAGGAAGAGTCGGTGGCAGAAACCAACCCAGCTCTCAGCAGCTACAAGGTCTGCAGGTCTCTTTTGTCTCCTCTCAACCACGTGATCTCACAGGAGGAAGAGTGACCATGTAAGTAAGGGGAGACCTACAAAATGCCATTTAAGCTACACCATTAGTCAAAGCCAAAATATCCCGTGAGAATGGCTTCAAGTCACTCATGGGAGCCTTGTAGTCCGTACTGAGCTAGGGGAGGACTTTTCTTCTTGCTCCAGAACATCAGCTGCTGAATAAAGGATAAAATCTGAGAACAGCTAAGACACAAAGTCTTACTCCACACAACCTTCTGGAAAAGCTTGCTAGCGATACCGAAGACTCCCATCTGAAAATAAAATTGTCAGCAGCAGCTTCTAACAGACAGAATCAACCCAATATGTAGGTTTAAAAAACAAAAAAAGGAACAGGAAATCAAGTTTAGCTGAAAATGGCATGGAGTTTTATGGCTTTCCCTGGGGAATCAATTTCTAGTCTCCACTCCAGAGGAGTCAATGATGATGGGCCAGAGAAAGGATCCTATCCAAGCCCAGCGTGCTGGACCAGTGGATGCATTGTTGTCGCCTATACTAATATAAGCAAAGGGTTACCTCTAAGGACATGGGTGGCTCTGGCAGCTGTGTCACTGTAAAGCACATTTCCATATGGGTGACAACTCATCAAAATGACATCACTAAAGTTCCTTGCCCAACAGACAGGCAGCCACAGCACCAAAAAAGAGTCTGCATCTACTCACTCCAGAAATTACTGCCTAGAGAATTTTAGGACAGGGCCTTTAAAAACAGTCTCCTGTGAGTCTCGCGTGTCTGTGAACAATCTCCTCCCCATCCCTTAGAGGAGGATGCCTGGTGTTTTTGTTTTCTCTTATTTGGATTTAAAACACTGAAGCTGAACTGATCAAAGGGGCAGAAAGAGCCTAGAACTAACATTCAGACCCAAAGCTAAGCAAATAGCCATCACTACAAAGCAAATGTCATCAACCACTTGAGAAAGGCCAAACTGTTGCTTGGTGACAGGGACACTGATTAGTTTTGAGAACACAGCAAAGAGAATGGTTTGTAAAATGTCTCTGGCAGTGTTTTAAAGGGGGAAGAAGAAACACTAATTTAGGAGTTAATGATAAAAAGTTAGTCTATCTGTTTAAGTATGGGTAGGCAAGGGAGGCTCTATGATTGTGAGAGTCACCAACAAGCAGTGCTATAAAAGGTCTAACCTCAGGCATGCTCTTCTTCTCCCATGGAACTAAACTATGCTGTAGAAGCTTTAAAAGCAATATCCTATGACCAGTATAGCAAAATATCCCTAAAGATGTAATAGTGGCACAAGTTGCATTCCTGTCTTGATGGTGAGCAACAGCTGTCTAATTGGACTCGGGGCCTCTCACTGGGAGAAATAGCATGCCTGGTATTGGAATCCTAGCACCTACCTGGGGCTAGTGATGTCATGGATCTCAGAGGAGAACCTACAATCACCACTTTACTAAACCAGTATAATACTTATCCTTATACCCACAGACAAGTGTTCCTCTCAACAGTAACCATAGAAGCTTCTCTTTGACCACACAGAGACCATTACAAAAACCAACAGCTGGTCAAAACATGGAGAACAACTGATCTTGGAATGTCCAACTCCAATGGATAACTATGAACATACAGGGAACATTGCAGAAGAAGAACAGATACGGTTGTAAGATTGTTTAGTTTCACGTTAAAACATTGACACTAGTGGTAACATGATGATTTAAGCTGTTTCTCTTTGAAACTCATGATTAAAACTAATAGTTTTCAGACCTGGACTATTAGTCAGTTTGGAGGAGATATAATCTGGTCAAATTCTGTTGAATGCTATAGTTTCTTCCCTAAACTTCCTCCCATCTTTATCCCTTCTTACTCTTAATAAGGTGAACTCTATACCGAGATTATTCTGAAAGTATCAGAATTTAACCATTTCCAGCATTACTCATTCAGATATTATCCAGTGAGATATGGCTCTGTACCAGGTACTGACTCTGCATTGGAACATAACAATGGATATAGTGATTGGAGTTTCCATCCTCATCCTAATCTTGAGGACTTAAAAGATGTCCATGCAACCAATGTGTGTTAGGAAGGGAGGTCTCAGGGCTGATGGATGTTTCAGCAGCTAACGGTGATTATTACCTAGCCTGACAGCCTGAGTTCGATCCTAATGGTGATTATTACCTAGCCTGACAGCCTGAGTTCCATCCCCCGACCCACATAGTAGAGAGAAGAGACTGTCGAAAGTTGTTCCCTGACCTCCATGTGCTTGCTCATGTATGTGTTTGCCCCCACCACCATCAATAAATAACCATAATAAAAATAAAATATATAATAAAAAATAAATAAAAGCTCATAACAACAAACCTAGTGGTTGTTTAAGCTGAAAGTGCTGACCCCTCACTTGAGTCTGCAGTTGTCCTATAAAAGCAAGACACTGTCTTGCATTTCTGCCTTCCTTTTATTTAAGATTTTATTTTTATTATTTCAAATATGTGTATGTTGTGTGTGTGTATGTACACATGAGTACAGGTTCCCAAGGATGTCAGAAGAGTGTGTTGAATCCCCTGGGGCTGGAGTTGCAGGCAGTTATGAGCCACCAGATAAGAGAAGACCGAACTCATGTTTTCTGTAAGAACAGCGCATGCTCCAGCCCCTGGGCCTTTGTTTTATCCCTCCTTTCCTCTGAACATAAGCATTTCAATCACATAAGAGATGTTCATCTAAAATGGTAGCTCCTCCTTTTCAGCAGACACTGATAAAAGTAACAAAGTATTTTTAATATTTTCAAGAGCATCATAGTAACGTCCCTGAAGACTCCTGGAACAGTGCCCAGAAGTCTCTCAGTGTCATGGTTAATCCCGATGGCCAACTTGAAAAGATTTAGAATCACACAGAAGGAAACCTCTGGGTGTATCTGGGCATACATTTCCAAGGAAGCTTAACTGAGAAGGAAAGCACTACGGTAGATAAGGCAGGCCCATTCTGTGGGCTGTGGCTCAGGCTGAATTAAAAGGAGAAAATGCCTTTGTCAGTGTTTTGTTACTGCAATGAGAAAAGTACTTAAGACACACACTATTGTCCCAAATCTGGAAGTCTCAGTCATTACCCAAACTGCATCTCTCTTTTATGATTTGCGAGTTCTTCCATGCAGACACCTTATATGTCAGGGACAACAGCTGATCACAGACATCTTGAGACGGGAGTCAAAACTCAGCCCCAACTTCTGTCTCACTAACAAGTTTCCACATAGCCATAGCCTTCCTCCTTTAATCTCTTTCTTAGCTTTTTCTTCTTTGGCACAGGGGTGGGGTGAGGAGGGGGAACACTTCTTACTTTTATTTATTATGCTTGTAAGATTGACTGGGAAATAAATACACTTCTCTTTGATGGAGGCTACAAAGTCAAGCTTTAATAAGTAAAATTGCATGAATATTTTTATGCTCTATAACTTGTCTAACAGCAACACCCATACGAGTTTAGGCTATGCATACGCATGGCCCCTAAAATACTCTTAATGAGGGAAACATGGCAGAACTATGATTCTAACCTGAAAATATTTTCAACAGTTTCTTTTCAATAATAAGAGAGTCCTGTGAGCACAAAGCAGTTGTTCTGTGGATTCCAGTTGTCCCGTGGCTGCAGCATGGTTTGGATTCACCCATCTGTTTCCTTCTCTTTGTATCGCATGTGGGATGACCAAATAACAGACTGCTAATTTTACATGATGTTAGGACACTCCACTCCACACACAAGTAAGACCGGAAAAGCTGCACTCTGTAGGTGAGTGGACTTGGGAAAGAAACCACTGAAACAGTTCTTCCATGGTATGGTTAAGGGGAAGAGGCTTTGTTGTGAATAGGAGGAAGAAGACATCCAACGCAGTCTAGAAGAGTCCAGAGCAGAATGAAAAAGTAGACTAGACATGGGTGGTGCGAGGGAGGAGGGAGAGCAGAGGAGAATGAATGGTGGGGATTGCAAGAGATTGAGACAAAGAGGCTAGCAAGAGTGGAGGGAGAGCCTGGGCAAAAGAGAAAACCTTGCTGTTATGTAGAGAACAAAGAGGAGGAGAACCTGGAAAGGTGAGAAATCCCAGGATGTTGGTGTGGGGGCTCTGAACTGTGTAACTGGTACTTAAGAATAGTGACTGAGGAGCCTGGTGGCTACACAGACATTACTATGTACCCACAGGTGGCAGGTCAATGAAGCCATATGTCCCTTCTGCCAGGGGCAAGGGAAATGACTCCTTCTGGGGCCAGAAAACCCATTTCGCAAGTACCATAGGAATGCTGACTTTTATCTAACCACTAGAAATTCTTCTATAGTCCAGCATGAGCTCATTTCCAGATATTTGTACTTCCTAAGACCTAACAATCATAGCTGGCCAGCATTTGTTAAAAAAAAAAAAAAAAGCCCCACAAAAACACAAAGAAAATCTACAATGGCTTACCTAATAATCCAGTTTAGGTGAAATTATGTTTAATATACTTTATTAATTCTTTGAGAATTTCACACATGAATAAAATGTACTTTAGTTCATCCCCCCAATTGCTCCCTAACTCCTCCCATATCTATACCCCACTCCATCACCCCCCCCCAACTGCCTGTCATCCACTTTGTCCAGTTTGTGTTGCCATATACACATGGCTGTGGGGCCACCTACTGGAGCATGTTTGACCTTTCAGAGATCACATCCTTAAAGAAAATTGATGTTTCCCCAGAAGCCAATAGCTGTCAATAGTTAGGGGTGTGGATTAGGAGCCCCTCTCCATGGTGGAATGATGATTGGCTTGATCTTAGGCAGGTCTTGTGCTGAAACCATTTAATCTCAGAAGTACTTACTTGTAATAGGCATTAGTATCCACCAGCTCTGTTATTAATGCACACTTTTTGGGAAGTGTTGATTTAATGGATATATGGCAGTCATAGGAACAAAATTCACAGGAGTGAGCCCCTTCCTGTATCTTGAGGGCCTATATTTTGAATGGTCGGCATGCTAAAAGCTCAGTTAATAAAGAGTCTGAGGAGATATCTGAAAGCTCTGTTGGTGAGCATGAGGGAATGAATTTGATGTTCAGAACCTACTTAAGAAGTTACATATGATGGTTGTATGCTTTCAATCCCAGCACATGACAGGCAGAGACAGAAGGATTTTTGAGTCTTGTTGGCAAGCCAACCTAGCATACCTAGCCCCAGGTCCCAGTAAGTGACTGTATCTCAAATCCACAAAGCAGTACCTCCTGAGCATCAATACCTAAGGTTGACCTCTGGTCTCCACATGTGCAGGTACACACATGCTCCTGCACATACACGAATGCACATGTATGTGTGTGAAAGCAAACTGAAATGCAAGTACTCTGCTTCCTGGTTTAAGGTAACATTTACTTAATGACTAGTTGACTTTATATTTTAGGGTGTAAAAACAAATGTGCCCCAATATACACACATGCACACACACACACACACACACACACACACACACACACACAGAGAGAGAGAGAGAGAGAGAGAGAGAGAGAGAGAGAGAGAGAGAGAGTTAACAGAACAATGTGTGAGATGAATGGCTATGTTACATAACATGCAGTACTGAATGATCCTGAGGTTATGAGCTGTTCTTGACTCCAGAGTTCAGTATCACTTTCCTGATACTGATGGCGAAAAGAAAGTGGACTGAAATGTTTATGATGCCTTATAAAATGCATACTCTCAGTTCTGAGGATCAAGTCTTTGACAGAATGCATCAGATTTTCTTGGTGGATATTCCACAACTGAAACAATGAATCTGCATTCTCATGCTGCCTGCCATCTGTTTAAGACCTAAGAGACAAATCTTTCTCTTTGCAAAAAAAAATGCTAGGCTGAACAATCATACCAAGTAAGGAAGACACACACAATGTAGAGTCCTTTGTGGGGACTCAGAGATGGATGAGTTCTGAATGCTGTTAAATTGCAGTGAATTCTATTGCAAACCCCATCAGCTCCATTCTAAAGACACCAGGAGCTTAACTTAAAAAGAAATTTACAAACTGTTATTCGCCAGCTACCAGAGGCAGCTGGATCCAAATCAAAGCTGACTTTCCAGTTTGCATTAACACTGACCAGCTCCTGGATGACACCAAACTGAAATTTGTCTTGAACGTTTCTTCTCACTTCACACGAAATAACTCAGAATTTTATACCTGCCTGTTCTTTCGGGAAATACCTAATATTTAGTTAGTGAGTCATTGCACATGTTAATATCATTCCATAAATAAAGTCAATCTGGAACTAAGACTGCGTCAGATACTTACTAAAAACTGACACAGAGAAACAGAAATATACCTGAAAATGCATTGACCACACAGGCCACCTGACCTAGATATCACAGTGAGAGAGTGCTCCATTCATAATAGCAGCATGTCGGGGATAAGTGGGGGTCAATTAAGATATTTGGTGGGTTGGCTGTGCTTCAGCCTGTGTAAGAAGACTGTTTTCCACCTAGTAAGAGCAGACCCAAGATCATAAGAGCATCCTGGCAGCTGGAGGAGGTTCAATCCATATCAAAGTAACCCCTGGGTAGGGTAGCATTAAAGAGGCAGCCAGTCACAGAGGATCTCTACCAGAAAGATGAAGATGGATGAGGGTATCACGTGAGGGTTGGCAGCAAGGGTTCCAGGTTGGCAAGTTGAGGGGGAGACTCAGAGAAGTTCTTTCTGGAACATGTAAGAGGAGAGAATCTCTGAAAAGTCTGAGAAGTAACTGGGAGAAGTCTTGGGGTGGGGGGAGTGTTAGGTTCTTAGCAATTAGCCATTTCATGGGAATGTGGAGCCCCTCACCCCCAAAAGTGCCAGGCTGATTGGAGACTTCCTGGGGAGGGCAGTTCTGTGTGTGACCCCCAAGCTGATGGACTCCTTTAAAAACTAAATGCTATGCCATTAAAAAAGTGTTGGATACATTGGTCACATTGACTGTTGTCTGTTTTTATCTAGCCCCCCACATTTTCTGAAACAAAGATTCCGTCTTCTGAAAGGGAAGGCATGACCAGCCACAGAATGGTACTCAGAGATCACTGGGAGTAGTGAGCATACAGACATATCCCTAAGAGCAAGCTGATGAGACATCTGAATAGGCAGGAGTCTGATTTGAACAATGTGAATGCTGTCAGAAGCAAAAGGAAGTTGCTTGTGGGGGAGCTGTAAAAATATTTAAAAATAAAGCCGAACAGGTCCCAATAATGAGGAATTGCAAGCATGTACGTCTGAGGACAGGAACTCTCCCACTGAACCCTGGCAGAGCCATTTGCTTGCACAAAGGCCACAGTAACCTTGCCCAGAAAACACCGCCATAAGGAAATCTGCCCAGCAACTGCCTGCTTAACCTTGGACCGATGCCACCATTGTTATTGATCCTCCTTACCAAGCGCAATTGCTTCCAAACAACTTATGCAAGCCTTTCCATTTTGCCTTAAAAGCCCTCGTCTCTCTTTGTATCCCTAACTATGTACATTGTTCACTGTGGCACACAACTCCCGGAAATGATGAATTCATTGTTTTGGGTGAATCTCTCTTCATTTGTTATTTTAGGTTGATGACAGCAGCAGAAGCATTTATTTCATAACGGTGCACTTCGAATGCTGCCTGTGCATTTAACATCAGACAACCACAATGCATGACTTCTAGGCGTTCTGCTAGTCTCACATTCTGAAATATTTATGAGTGAAATAATTAGGATTCTGATATTTAAGTTAGCATAAGAATAGTTCAAGGGAATAAGGCAGGTGTGTTCGTTAGCTTTCTATCACTGTAATAATGCACAAGGTATTCATCGAAGTTTTAGAGGCTCTAATCAGGTAGACTCACTGCTTCTGGGTTTCCATTGAGAATTCGGGTGACAGTGGTAGGGCATATGGGACACAGCTGCTCCACTTATGACTTGAAGGCAGAGTGAGCAGAGAGTTGGGGTTCTATAATTCTCCTGTAGAGTGGTCTCCCAATGGCCTAAGGATATTATCCTTAGTTCCACTCTTTAAAGACTTCACCACCTCTTAACAGTATCATCTTGGGGACTAAATATGTCAATCATGGGTCTTTGGAGGACATTAGAGAGTATGTGCAGTAAGACAACGCTTCCACAAGATAACGGCTGGGAGAGTTTGATAATACTATTTTCGTTACATCTGTGAATGTTAATTTTTTCACAGTTATAAACAGGAATGAAAGTACAAATCACTGACATTTCCTTCCCCATGGAGGCAGCAAAGAGGTTGTTTCCTCGCACACAACTCTGCTTTGAATGGTCAACAGCCCACTTCTCTACAGCAAAGTAATTTTCCCACTAGAGTAGACCTGTCTATTGTGAATGGGAGGCGTCCTGTAGGCAGGAGAGACTATGGATGGAAAATGAGGGGCAAGGTGATTACACAAGCCCACAGAAGTGTGGCAGGCTTTGTGACACACCAACAGAAGGCTGTCGGTCATGTCTACAACATCCACTTTTCTATATTAAAAAATGTATATGTACATAGATATGATCATAGAGATGATGTATTGCATTTAATATATTTAACAAATATTAGTACTGCATTTAAATGTGTATTCCATCTGGACTTTAGAGTGTGGTAAGAAGTATATAATCCCTCCCCAAATCATTAGCCTGGCACATTGACTGAACAAGTCAACGGTTTGCCCCACGGCATGGTATGCCATGCTAATCAAATCCCACATACTAAGGTCTGCTCAGTCTATTCTATTCTTTGGGTCTGCATATTTTAGCACATATGTCACTGTGCAAATGATGCTGGCATAGAATGTGATACAAAAATCTGAAAGTTCAACTTCCTTCTTATACAAATCATTCCCATTTCTTTTGCATTTTAAATTCCTTCTTACTACTTTGCATTTTCAGATAAAAGCTAAAATAATCTTGCCAACTTTCTTACCAAAGGCATTTTAAATTATAGCTTTATTACATTCATATATTCTTTAGGTGGGTTTTAAAGAACCCCGAACATGTCAATGGGTTTTCTGAAAAATTACAGCTTATATATTATAAAAAGATTCAATAAGAGAATATAAAATGCATAGTACATTTGATTTTCTTCTAAGAAGCTAAGATACTACCTTTTAAAATTCTTAGTTCTTTGCTTAATGTCAAAGTAAGTCTTTACTTCCAGTATTTTGAGCAATGGAGATCCTGTTCAGATAAATTCTGAACACATAGCTTCCTTGGAATATTCTTTATTTCTACTGTACGTTTGAGTTTCTGATGAATTTTTATCAAAGCCAAATGCTGGGATTTTTTTTTTTTGCACTTGAATCCTAGCTGAACATCAGAAAAGATAGTGGCCACGTTTGGAAGTTGGGCTCCCCCTGCTGGTTGGTTTAGTGCCTTTCTCCCACTCTCCAGGTCCTTTAAAATGGAATTCTGTCCTCCAGCAGAGGGAGAGGGGGAGGGGGAGGGAGGGAGGGAGGAAGGGAGGGAGGGAGGAGGGAGGGAGGGAGGGAGGGAGGGAGGGAGGGAGGGAGAAAGGGAGAAGGAGGAGAGGGGGAGAAGGAGGAGG
Organism: Grammomys surdaster; assembly: GCF_004785775.1. Taxonomy (NCBI): domain Eukaryota; kingdom Metazoa; phylum Chordata; class Mammalia; order Rodentia; family Muridae; genus Grammomys; species Grammomys surdaster. Next base: position 12,368,616 of record NW_021604630.1, on the reverse strand, counting down.
AAGAAGGAGGAGGAGGAGGAGGAAGAGGAAGAGGAAGAGGAGGAGGAGGAGGAGGAGAAGGAGAAGTTGGTCACTGATGTGGTAGATCACCTAGGAGGATAGAATTTATTGATTTGATGCCTATAAAATTATATAACTAAAGCCAGGCAGTGATGGTGCATGCCTTTAATCACAGTACTTGGGAGACAGAGGCAGGTCCATCTCTGTGTGTTTGAAGCCAACCTGGTCTACAGAGTGAGTTCCAGGACCACCAGGTCTACACAAAAAAGCCCTATATAAAAAATCATATATATATATATTATAATTTTAAAAATTAAAAACTATACATAACTACTTATAAAGTGCGTAAAAAACAGGAATGAAGAAGAGATATCTGTTGCTGGAAGGCATTGGTTGTGTGGCAGCCAGTGTTTAACAGCTAGCTTTCTGAGAAGCCTTCACTGTGACATCTACTAATTTTTCTGGTGCAGATACATCAACTGTGACCCACTGAAAGCTTAGTGTGAAGTCACTGCATGTGGAGTTATAAAATGTGTGATAATAAGCTCTATTAAGTACCACATGAAAAGGCTTGACTTAAATTTTGTTCCCTGAATAGGCTTAATAAATGTTGCACAGAATAAAAGTCAAACACTTACAAATTATGGAAATCCAAATTTAATCCAACTCCATGGCTTTCTGGTGTTAAGCAATGTGTTCTTTGGTTCTGAGCATATTTGTGGCTAACATGATCTTTAACATCTACCTTTCATGCTCATTTAAAAAGTTAAGTAAGTAGAAAAAAATATTTTTAGTTAAGTGGTAAATTAATTTTCTAAATGCACATGTAGGAGGAAGGCCTGTCTAAGGACAAGATAACCAGACACAGGATGTTTACCCTGAGCTGGACCAAGACTAAGTTAACAACTTAGTGAAACTCTCTCCTCACCCCCTCTGCTTCTCTGTCTCTCTGTCTCTTATACATACATACACACACACACACTCGCACAAAAGCTGTGAAAATCGTGTGTGGCAGTTACACACCTGTAAACTCCAGCACGTGGGAGGTGAATACCAGAAGATCAAAGCAGGTAAGAGTCCATCCTCGTCTATATTGCAAATTCCAGGTCAATCAAAGAAAGCTGTGTAGTGAAACATTGTATCAACATATTAAAAGAGAAAAATTAGAAGTGGGCATGTAAATCAGTGATAGAACCTTGCCTGTCATGCTCCAGTCCCTGGGCTCCATCTTCTGTCCTATGGGAAATGAATGTGGAGGGTTTTGCGTTAGTCAAGGTCTCAGGAGTTGTCTGGGGTCTTACCCTACAAAAGTGAGGGGAGTGCATATTCAAACATCTAAGGAATGCACAGACTCTGTCATCAGACTATTAGCAGTTACGAATAATTATTTAGAACGTTTTCATGCACAATTTAATATTTAAATTTTACATTTATGTGCGATTAACTTTTTATCAAGGGAAATTTATATATTTTAAGACTAACCACTCCAACCAGATGCTGTGGCTCATGGCTATAATCTTAGCACTCAGAAAGTTGAGGCAGGGAGATTTCCTAAGTTCAAGAGCACCCTGAGATTCCTAGTGAGTTCTAGCCAGGCTGGGCTACATAGCAAGGCTTTGTCAAAATCTACCACCACTACCACCACTACCACCATCACCAACACAAATTGACCTTTGTAAAGTATATTATTCCACACAGTGTATTTACAAGTAATGTGTCTGTTTATTTTATTTTAATCTAATCTTCCCTAAAGGAAACCACTGCCCATTATTAAGCATCTGCTCTCCATCTCACTTTTCCAAAACACACAGGAACCACTCACTAATCTGCTTCTGCTTCTATAAGATTCATTTATTTTGACTATATCCAAGAAAAGGAATGACCATTTCTCTTTGACTTCTCTCACTCAGCAAACTGTCAAAGTCTCATACTGTGGTGGCACCTACCTTTAATCCCAGCACTCAGGAGGCAGAGGCAGGCAGATCTCTGTGAGTTCAAGGCCAGCTTGGTATACAGAGAGAGTCCCAGGACAGCCATGACTATACAGAGAAACCTTGTCTCAAAAAGAATCAGCCTAAAGTTAAAGCATAGATTGTTTCGCTGAGCAGAGGATCTGAGCTGACAGACATTTTCCCATAGATCCTGCAGTCTCAGCTCTTTCAAAGTTTTTTCAAACATAACTCTACACTTCAGGGTAAGGGTCCAGAAGCTTCAGGCATGCCCATGAGCCATCACAGCCAGCCTCTCTAGAACTTTATCAGGGGACTCCGGGCTATGGAGGTGGCCCCACTCAACTCAGATGTATGCTGGTTTTCTGTATACTTTGTTTCTTTGCAACATTAATCCCATAAAAAGAGTTAAGCTCTGTTTGGGAACAGTAGAAGATCTCCTGGATCCTTGTCTCTAGGACATTTTTCTCACACTGGAGATGCCCGTAGATCACTAAAATGTGTTTACCTCTAAAGTAGGAAATTAAAAAACATTCTCAACTTTCTCTGTATAAAAAGATATTTTTAAACTATTCCAGTAAAAAGCATAAAACAGTGCCAAACTTTGTCCCTGGCCAGCTTTTAATGGGAATGTCCTCATGGTGATGATACAGCATTTGAGGGATCCATTTTGAACAGGGTGTGAAAGAATATTAACCATAATATTATATACACCATGTCAGTGAAAAACATAACACAATGGTATTCTGCAAAGCAATATGTTCTTTAAATCCTATTTGCTGTTCAATTTTTACATTATGATTTAGACTCCAAAAGTTGATGCTTCCATTGTCATCTGATTTGGTCAAAAGTGTCAAAATATAAATAGGAAAAAACGACCTCTTCAGCCAACAGTGCGGAGAGCACCGGGCATCCACACATACAAGAGTGAAACTAGATTTCCATCTTGTCTCCTGTACAAAAATCAACTCAAAATGAATCAAAGACCTTGCTGTAAGATCTGTATTTTGAAACCACTAGAGAAAAAAAATTGGGTAAGGATTGCTTCAAGACAGAGACATAGGCAAGGACTTTCAGAATAGAACTTCAATAGCTCAGGAAATAAGAACAGAAGTGAGCAAATGAAGTCAAACCAAATTAAAAATTTCTGCATAGCAGAGGAAAGCATGAGGAAACTGAAGAGATGGCCCACAAAATAGTAGAAAATCTTTGCAAGCGTCAGTGAACAAATGATTAATAACCAGAATAATATACAAATTACTAAAAAAATCAAACAGTAGAATAATAAAATAAGTTAATCAATAAAAGGGTAAGTGATCTGAGCAAATCTTTACACCTGTCTTCAAAGAAGGAGGAGGAGGAGGAGGAAGACGAGGAGGAGGGAGGAGAGAAGGACAAGGAGAAGGAAAAGTAGGAAGGAGGGGAAGGAGAAGGAGAAGAAAGTGGAAGAAGAGGAGGAAGAGGAGTAAATTCAAATTGCCAAATACATGGAGAAATATTTTACACACTATTGATGGAAACTTAAATGGAAATCAGCCTAGAGGGTCCCCAAGAGACTAACAGCAGAACCCCCAAATACTCTACCTATTCTCCTCCTTGGTATGTGCCTGAGAGAGTCTAAGTCTGCATGCCCCAGGTGCATTAGCAATCTCATGTTTCCTGTGGTATTTTCACATTTCCAAGTAACAGAATCAGCCCAGGTGCCCACCTACAGACGAATGAAGAAGACAAGGTGGCCTAGATGTACCATCCGTAGCGAACAAACTCACACTTGCAAGAAAATGGATGAATCGGGAAAATATGATTAAAAGGAAATCAGCCAGACTTAGGGAGTATGTGTTGCATGTCGCTGTCAGCTGCAGAATCAAGAAAATGAAGATGATGAAGGGGAAGAGGAACAGTTAGGACAAAGGAGAGAGATAAGTGGGGACAGTGCCGGTGCAAACATGACTGAAGTCCATAGTATGCGAATGTGAATATACCATGCAATCCATTACTTTGTACAGTTAATATATGCTAATAAAAATATAGCTCCTGGATCGACAGATGGCTCATGTCGAGGATCCAAGTTCCTTTCCCAGCACCATGTCAGGTCACTCACCTGCCTGTAACTCCACCTCCAGGTAGGTCCCTGGCCTCTGCAAGTATCTACATGAACCTATGCACACACACAAGCAAATTCACATAATTGCAAATAAAATAATTTTTTTTTTTAAAAAAAAAGCACAACCCTCTTAAAAGACCATTGCATCGTGACAGAGGCCAAGTGCAGCTGTTTGCCAGTTCTAGAGTTTCCTTAAAGCTATCTCACTCACTGCAGTAGTGGCACACATACCTTGGTGGTCACCAACAGCTCTCTGATTGGAGCAAAGACCCAGTCAACAAGAGGGAAACCATGCACTAGAGATGCACCACTACTCAGGCTACTGAAGTCATTGATGTTGGAGGAGAACTTAAAAACAACACCTTCCTAAACCAATACAATTCCTAATTAACATTCTAAATATTGGTCCTTGAATCTGCAGATAAGTGACTTCATCCATCATCAAGGAAATTTTTCTGAGGAACAGACAGAGACCATTACAGAAAAACACAACTAATCAGAATGTGGACTTTTGGAGTCTGGTCCCAGTGGATTGATCTGCAAAGTGCTCCCACACCCAAGGTCAGGGGACATTGTGAAAAGGTGGTAGACTGATTTTAAGAGTCAGAGGTTCTGGGAGTTTGGTGTGAGGTTGTGTCTCTTAGCAGTGCCCGAAGGTACAACTGTAAAGTCTCACTGGCATAACTGCCTATACATGAGCTAACAAGGATGACAACAGACAAAGTGGATGGGAATTCCATGAGGCTTCTATACAGAGAACCATGGGCAACTGAAAATACTCAGACTGGGGGACAGAGTCATCACCAGGAAAGTGGGGGACATAAGTCATCACCAGGAAGAGTACACTGGTTAGTTAAGCCCCACCAAATGGTCAGCCCTGGAAACACACACACACACCAGTAACATTATACAGACTGAGAAGTTTATATTTAGGGATATATGTATATGCACATATACATGTATGTATCTGGGAATAATGAATGAAAAACTAGGACATGAATTGGAAAGAGAGCAGGCAGGGTTTGCAGGGAGGAAAGGGAAGGGGAGACATGATGTAATTGTAATCTTAAAAGAAAGAAAAAGAGGGAGAAAGGGAGGGAGGGGGAGGGAGAGAGGGAGGGAGAACGGAGAAGAGAATAGTTGAAAGAAAAATAAAACGAAAACAAAAACCTCACCTCAAAAAGGTAGACCTGAGGCGTGTAGACAGACAGTGTCAGCTCTAACTTCCAGAAGCCCCTAGATTCTGCCAAAAGTTACAAGTGTGGGCAGTATGCTTTCAACATTACTATTAAATAGACATGAGATTTTTTAGAACAGGAATTTTACATTAACACACACACACACACACACACACACAATTTTAAAACCTTTATACAGAAGTTTTTAGAAAACACAGGGGGAACTTCCCTAAGGGGGGGGAAAAGAAAACATTTGGGAATTTTTGTGTTGGTAGAGTCCTTTGGAAGCAAACTTCATAGGTTTTCAACGGGCCTTTGACAGCATTTTGCTTCAGGGCATTGGCTTTGCTATTTTTGTGGTTATTTTACTTGGAAATGTTTGTTTAGAAGCAGGCCAGAGAACTTTAAATGAAGTTTCTAAAAAGGCTCTCTATTGCTCCTTTGCTCTGCCTCCCTCTTCCTCTTCCCTCTCTCCCTCTCCCCTGCCCCTCTCTCCCCTTCTCCTGCCCCACTCTCCCTCTCTCCTCTCCCATTTTAGTTCCTAACATGCGATGCAGGATTTCCACACAGCAACCTGTTCAGTTGCCTTGGTAATTTTCCAGCTTTTGTTGTTACTCTGTTGGTTTTTCAAGTTGGAAACTGAGGTTGGAACCTCAAAGTTGTTTTTGTTTTGTTTCCTTGTTTTGTTTTTTTTTTTTAAACCTGGTCTAAATTCTAGAAGAATATTTTTCTTTACTTTTTATTCTTCTTTATAGAAGGATGTCTTGGTGTTCTTGGTCATTGGATGTTATTTTGTTTAACATGAGAAACTGCAAAGGAGCTGGGCTCACTATCATATTCTAGAAAACCTTTTTTAAAGTCCCTTAGAGATTACTTCAGCCAAGCATCTGGCTACATAGTCCTGCAATTGTTGTTTCACTTCAAAAGCAAAAGCTTCTAGTTTCATGTTGGCTGTTCATGTTGCATGGTGTTCTGGGGGATGTTGTGGTTAAACCATTAATTGCTTATATTCCAAACATATTTACTGAGCTCCTAATATGGGGCAGACAGTGTTTGTAAACTCTTGGCTATAGCAGTGAGCAAAGCAAACTTCTCACCCTTGCAATGCTTGGGTTCTAATGTGGGCTTGATAGGATGCTCCAGTACAGAGGGTTCAGATCTGGTAGGTGAAGCAGGCACTCGGAGGGCAAAGGGAACATGAAGTGGTTTCCTCATGAGGCTAGTAGTTTTAAAGGAGCAAAGACTAGAAATGGGAGAGTAATGGTGGGGAAGCCAGGGACACTGGGTTTGGGGGAACAACAGAACAGAGCTTTTGGTGATCTTATTCCGTGCGTGCATCACCAGCGTGGATGAACGCATCAAACAGCATTCTTTTTTTTAGATAGTATGTCATACTGCCACTAGACAATCAAAAAAGGAGCCCACTAAAAACCTGGAGAAATACTATAAATCCCCTAAACTCTACACACAAACACACATACACACAAAGAGACACACACTCCGAGAGATACAGACACAGAGACATAGACACAGATACACACAGACACATACACACACACACAGGCACACACAGAGAGACACAGACACAAAGATACAAACACAGTTGCTGACCACACATACACACACATGCGCACACACACATAGGCATACATGTAAAGATGCACACACACACACACACAGAAATATAGACACACACACGCACATGCATACACATGCACACATGCACAGAGAGACACACACACACACACAGATACAAGCAGAGACACAGACACAAACACTGACACACACATGCACACACTTTTCTGCACTTGGAAACATGGTAGTAAAGAAAACAACATCCTTGTGTTTGTAACCCTTAGATTCAAGTGAATACATCCTGAATTAATACATCTTTAGAATTCAAAGCTTGGGCTGGAGAAATGGTTTGGTGGTTAGGAGTACTTGCCAGGCAAACATAAGACCAGAACTCAAATCCAAGCACTAGAGAAGAAAGATTTAAGTATAGATACTTGAAATGTTTACAGAAATCGTCTAGAATATAGAACAAAGGGCAAGATTTTATAAGTTCAAAGAATAACAGAAGCAAGGCTAGGTGTGGTGGTGTGAACCTTTGTTCCCAGCACTCTGGAAGCAGAAGCTGGTGGATCTCTGTGAGTTCCAGGCCAGCTTGGTCTACATAGCAAGTTCTAGGACAGCCAAAACTAGGTTAAGCAACCAATCCTGTTACAACTCACCACCAAACAAGAAGAAGAAATAAACAAACCCAACCAATAAGACAAAACAAAATTGTATTGTCTAAATACAGACTGAAGTTCAGAAAACAAAACAATTCCCCCAAACCATATGTCTAGAAAATTCCAAACATGGATCCGGGCATTTCACGGATTAAAGAAAAATTCAATGAAGTTAATGAGGGAATGTTTATATTAATCATAAAAACATCATATATAAAAACTTATACAATATACTAACATATCCCTTAAAAAGAAGTATCAAGCTTTACGCACAAGGTTTGGGTATTTTTGTTTTTTGTTTTTTGTTTTTTGAGACAGGGTTTCTCTGTGTAGCCCTGGCTGTCCTGGAACTCACTCTGTAGACCAGGCTGGCCTCCAACTCAGAAATCCGCCTGCCTCTGCCTCCCAAGTGCTGGGATTAAAGGCGTGCGCCACCACCGCCCGGCCCTTGGGTGATTTTTTAAAAAAAAAAAAAAAAAAAAAAAAACAAAGATAAAGAGAACATTTCTTCTTAGAGACCTAAGTGACCTCTAATAGGTTCTTTTTAAAAAACGTTTTATTCTGAAAACGTTCAACTTCTCATGAAAGACAATGGAGTGCTGTTGTGTTAGGAGCCTCTGGGCATCCGTACACAGCTTCAGCAGTTAGTCACTCTGGCTGGGTTTGTCTCATTCAGACTCTCGGCTCCAGCTCTCCACCACTGTTCTCTCCCTTAAACAGCTAGAATATTTAAAAGTAGACAATTTGTGCCTTATTTTATTAATAAATACACCATTAAACAATCTAAACATGTTCTTTTAGAGAAAAAGAATAACATAATAATCATTATCCCAATTAAAATCTTTTGAACAAGATTCCTTAACATTATGAAATACTCAAGCAATTGCGTCATTCCTGATCGAAAGAGGTCAGCCCTTTTGGATGGCTCCCACTCCAACTTGTGCCTGCCTTGCCTTGCTGTGTGGAAGGCTTTTAGGCTGTATTTGTTCAGGAGCCTCAGAGAGAAGCAGAGAAGTGCTCTTAATTCTGTGTGGTGCCTATACCTTAGCCCACTTCCATATAAGAATACAGGCTCCAGCTCTGCCTTCTCCCAGCTGTAAGCCAATAGCCATGTGTCCTTACTTCAACTGAAACGCAGGCAAGCTAAAATTCAACACACTTTCCATTTTCATTTTCTTGGTTTCAAGTCTCACTAGTCATATATGGCTTATGCTTCAGACAATATCCATCACAGGGCAGCATCGTAGAAAGCTATATAAAGTATATTGTTCTAGAACAGTGGTTCGCAACCTGTGGGTCTCAGCACCTTTGGGAAGAGTGTGTTGATCCATGCTTTCACAGGGGTCACCTAAGACCATTGGAAAACAGAGATATTTACATCACAACTCACAACAGCAGCAAAGTTACAGTCATGAAGTAGCAATGAAAATAACTGTATGGTTGAGGGTCACCACAGCATGAGGAGCTGTAAACATGACAGAATCTGGAGTTGGAACTTCGGGCACGCCTGTGGGGATTATCATGATTTCTTTCATTGAAATGGGAAGAAGAGTCCACCATGGATGGAACCATTCCCTAGCTAGGATCCTGTTGTTTTCTGCTTCCTGATTGTGGCTGCAATGTGACCAGCTGCCACTTTAACCTCTCCACCATGACTGTACCCTGGATCCATGAACAGGAACGACCCCCTTCCCCTTACATTGCACTTGCTGGGGAATTTTTATCACTGCAATAGAAAAAGGAACGGAGATGAGGATGCAGCTGGGTAAAGGGAGACGTGGGGGAATGAAAACAGGTGCAAAACTAGAGGAGAGCTTGGCCCTCTCTGTGAGACAGAAGATGACACAGGGTCTCATCAATTCCACTCCCAAGAGAACGTATATCCCAGCAAAGGGGCGCTCAAATGGCCTATCTGCCCTCAGAGTACAGCGGGTAATCTTTGGTAACACTTGTCAAACTGTGGGATTGTGATTGTCACTGGCCTCTGATGCACAAGAACCAAGGATGTCACTGGATGTTCTGCAGAAAAGAATGGCCAGCAGAAAAAGATCCTCCCACCCAAGAAAGCAGAGGTGCTGAGGCTATGTGAAGTATTGCTCTGGAAACATGATCAGAGTTAGAAATCAGATAGAAATAGACACGCTTTAGTAAATGTTTGTGTGCAAGATTTGAATGAATGAGAAACATGTACCAACATGACAAATTTCAAAATAAGACTGAGTAGAGAAAAATTACTTAGTAGAAAGTTTAACTGTAATTGTCTGTAAAGCTGTGAATGAAAGCAGTGGTCTTAGTGATCTGTGCCAGCACTTGGTCCAAAGTCCTACCATTTTAGACAGAATCCTGTCCTTAAAAGGACACCTCTTCTCTGTACAGACACATGGGGATAAGGCTAGATTTTATATGATTTATTTTTTGAGACAGGGTCTCATGTAGCACAAGCTGGACTCAAACTCAAACTCGGGGCAGAGGACGATAACCTTGATTTTCTGCTGCCACCACCTAAGTGCAGGACTTACGGGCATGCACCTGGCCATGGTTTCCATCTTGAAAAATACAGCTGGACCCGTATAGAGAGGCACACTGGTGTCTTTCCATCCCTCTCAGAGGTGACCACCCTCCTGATGTTGGAGTGCATCATTTTCATCTATTTTTCTTCTGTTCTTTCATCATGTATGTATGTATGTATGTATGCACATATGTATGTATGTATGTAATTAATTGTAGCTTTTCTCCCTGTTCTTTTAACTACAGCTTTATTCATAACAATTTTATGGTGCTAAATGAATTACTCAGTTAGAAACTGAGTTGCAACTTGAGAGGCTCTGAAGGTCCCAAAGTCCCCCCACAGCCTCCTTGTCCTCTATCATCTTCAGATCCCCTATTTCAGGGTCAGTGGTCCTTTTTATTTTAGCACCAAGTGAGCTAACAAATAAATAAGTAGTGTCACTTCTGGCAATGTCATGCTCCGGTGATTCCAGCTGGAGGTCAAGGAGACATTTTCTCACAGCACAGATGACCTAAAGAGATAGCTGGAGAGAGGACATCTCAGCCATACAATCTGTACACTGAAGCCTCCCACCACCAGCAGAACCTGGGGCCCAGTTACAGGGTGGCTTCCTGAGTGACTTGGTGTAGACCGGGGTCCTTTTGCTTGTGAATTATCTTGAATAAGTTCTAAGCTAGGGCCCTGCTAGATTAATATTTTTACTTTGGTTCAGGGTATTTTAAGGAAGATGGTCTTGACATAGATAAAACTCCAGAGAAAGGTCTGAAAAATGACAGGGAATTTGATCTGAAACCACCTTTCTGTTTTGAGAGTGAAGTCTTTCATTAAAAGGAGGGAGAGGGAGGGAGCTGGGAGCTGGATGTCTGATTTCTGGTCCTCAAGAGAATGCATAAATGAAGAGCAAGAGTCATGATGGTACCAGCCTGTACTATACTGTACTATACTAGCCTGTACTATACATAGCTATACTGAAGGCTGGAGCAGGAGGACTGGAGGTTCAAGGACAGCCTGGGCAACCAAGCAAGATCCCATTTTAAAATTTTAATAGTGAAAATAAGTCCGGGAGCATGGATGTGTGGAAAGGGGCTTGTGTAACATTTATGATATCCAGAGTTTAATTCAGAATGCTTTATTTTTTCATTGTTTCATAATGCTTGAGGCATAACCAAATAACTAGTCATCAGCCCTGTCTTATAGAATCCACCCCACACCAGTGAGAAATAAAAGGGGAGATTAAAGGCCATCATGCATTAGAAAGAATCAAAGGGCCATCATGCATTAGAAAGAATCAAAGGGCTAGAGAGAGGTTGCTTGGTCGTTAACAGAGCATTTGTTCTTGCAGAGGACCCGGGTTCGATTCCCAGCACCCAGGTGGTGGTTCATTAATTTCCCTAACTCCAGTTCCAGGATGCACATGGTGCATAAACATACTTTTTGAGCAGAACATTCAAAACACCCAATAAAGGACCCAATAAAGATTCAAAAGAGAGAAGGAGAAAGAACAAGAAGTTCATTTGGACCTGTAAGCGATATTCTAGAACATCTACATGTTCCATCTGCTTAAATGTGGTGATAACACTGAACACTGGCTCACTAGCACACCACTTCAGTGTTTGAATGCTTGCCTGGTCCTAGGCCTGGTGCGAAGTGCTTTTTGATGTAACCCAGATGCTTCCAAGTTCCTCAGTTTTCTATGGGTCTGTCTCCTTTAGTATTAACACCACAAGCCTCCATTCCCCATAAAGCTCAAAGCCCTCAGCACCTATCACAATACCTTGGGAGCCTTCAGAGAGAGTGTGTGTGTGATGGGTAAGGGTAGATGGCAAGTTGCCCACTCCTGTCTCTCCTAATTTCTTCTCGCTGACTGAGTTAGTCACCAGCTCCTCTTTTCTCTGCTGTCTTTGTGCCAGTCTGGAATGTTCTCTCTTGTGTTTATTCCCATAAATGTCGTCACACTCATTCTGGCAAGATACTTTTCTGGGCAGTAGGACACAAAGATAAGTACACAGAGAACTGATGGCAAGCATGAATATCCTATACCTAACGCTTCTCTTCTTTTACAAGAACTTTCCCATCTCTCTCTCCTTTCCTCCAAACTGCCTTAACCTTACATCCTGATCCCTGCACAAGCTGAACTTTATCTGGACTTTAAAAGTTTACATAGTAACCTAGACTTACAGGGAAGGCCAAATAGCTTTGCCCATTGTACGTGAAAGAAACATCACCACAATGTTTCCTAACCTGGGTAGCAATTCTAAGCAGTCTCTCCAAAGAACATCCTTAGCCAAGAAGGTTAGACGTACCTACAATCTCAGCCCTGGGGAGACTGAAGCAGGTGGTTACTGAGTTCATGACCAGCCTAGAATATATCACATTATATTAAGACTGCTTCCAAAGCGCAAACAAATGCTTAAAAATAAAAACAGAAAGAAATATGTGTTCTCCCATAAGGCTTGGCAGCTCAGTTCACACCTCAAGCAAGTGGCTGTTATCTTCATTTTGTAGATGAAGCAGCTGGGAACAAGGATGGCAGCTTACCCAGTTGCAAGTAGCAAGAGCACCCTGCAGCCTATAGACATGACTTTCACAGCTTTATCTGGCCCGAAAGTGTAAGTTAGCAGAGCCAGATCCTGGGTTTTGTCGCTCGCACTGCCAACATGAAAGATATAGCCATATCCACTCTACACTCCAGCCATGCATCTCAGACAGAGAAAGGCAGTGCTGTAGGTATTAGAGAAAGTGATGTCTAGAGTTTGATGGGGTGGGGATGGGAGAAAGGAAGGATGTGAGAACGGGTCCAGGCAGGAAGTGATGATGACTTGGATGGAGACGCTGGATAGAGAACATTGGTGATTTGAAAATTTTTGAGGACAAAATTTTCAGTAGCTCCACATTTTCTAGTCTGGGTGACTGGCATCATTTATTCATTGAACTAATAGTGAACGCTTTGCTAGGCCCAATATGCCAGGCATTGTGCCAAGCACTGGGTGAAATACCAAGAAGATGAATGTCAGGGATGAGAAGGAAGTTGAAGTATCTCACAGGTGAGACCTGCGGTGCACTGTCCTGCAGGCAGCAGGAAATACCATGTCGACTGGCCTATCAAACGGAGCTGCCCAGGGAACACCAGGGGGCAGTATGTGCTCAGCAACTGAAGGGATGCCAACTGCTAATGGCTCTGAAGTCTTATTCTTTGCCCCTGAAACATCAAAATGTCATTTTCTTGGGTAACCACTTAGAAATTTTAGAAATAATCTTAACTTGTTCAATGATTCATTTAAACACAAACTTTCTCCTTTGGTGGGGGCTTTAAGCAGTAGGATCCGTGAGCTAATATTGTGTACCTCTTACATAACAGAAATCATCAAAAGCCTTGAGAAATAGGGACAGAATGAGGGCCATGCCCTTCCAGATGAACAGGTATCCCTAAATGAAAATATATTCCTGTTAACGTGTGCACTGCTATGTTTTCATGTTATAAACCAGTGGCTGCTCTTGTGGTTGGGGATGAGAATACTGCCCTAAGAATCTTGAGGTTTCTTACTGCTACACAGTTAGTGACTGAATCAACAGCTTTGCATTCCTATGCATTTCCCATGCATCCCTTTCTGGATTGAGCATGAGCCTTCACTTTGCTTGCCATCCCATGCCCAGTACACTTAGTAACCACTTCTCCTCAAGCTGTTCCCATCTTTTTCTTTTGATGAGTTCCCTGCGTTCCAAATTCTCACTCATCCCCTGCAGTAGCCATGTTCTGTCACACTAGCAGGTATAAAAAATCAACAACAAACCAGTATAACAGAGAAAGGATTTAAGGTAGTCAGTCCCCCCACCACCACCCATCACCGCTGCCATAGGGCAGAAAAGGCATCTTCATCTCTCAGAGGTGCTTTAGAAAGATGCCATTGACAATTCATGCCAGCACACATGTGGATCTGACAGTTTGTAAAGCTATGGTTTGCATTTTGCTGCGTAGAGTTCATCTTAATTGTTCAACGAACGGCAAATACTTAATAATTCTCTACTAGTCCCTTGTTTCACTTATGTAACTTCAAATTATTAAAACTCTCCAGGTGTTGATTCATAGCACATTCAACAAGGTGAAAAAAATTAGAAGACGCTCGTGTTATACATAACCTATCCATCAACACAAATATCTGTTTATGCAACTTAGTTGAACCCAAGGGCGGCAAAGAAAAGTACGCATTGGAAAACTGGCACAAAGGGGAGAGAATAAATAAAACATAATCCAGTGGAAACATCTGGATATGAGGAACATTACATAAGACAGCTGTCAACATTTTGTAAGACAAAGTGAGCCTGACCCATTTTAGCCCCAAGGCAACTGAATGTGATGGATGGTCCCAAAACAGGAGAAGAAGTTGCTATAAGCATGAATTGAACTTGGCATATGGTGGAGCACATGCCCCTTTACTTCCATTACTCAGGAGCTAGGAGCAAAGTTTTAAGTTCAAGACCAGCCTGGGCTATATAGCCAGACCTTGTCTTAAGAAAAAAAAAAGTCTGTGATAATTGGGAAAATTTAAATATGGACTTTACATCAGACAGAGTATTATATCAATGTTACATTTCCTGAATTTGATCCTCGTGTCATGATTACGTAAAGAAATATTTTTGTTCTTAGACTGGCATGGTTTGAATATGACATGTGTTCATGCCTGTATTTTGTATAGTTGTTCCCCAGCTTTGGGCACTATTTCAAAGGCTGTGGAGCTTTTAAGAGATGGAGCCTAGCTAGTAAAATGTGATCACTAGGGATGGACCCTGAGAGTCACACCCACTTTTGCCTCTGGCCTGTATCATCTGGTCTACACTGTGTGAGGAAGACTCCATTATACATGCCCACCGCCATGGCTTCTCCCAGCCTCTTTATCTCTGTGTGAGAGACTTGAATTCCCTAAAGCCATGTGGCATAGGAAGCTTATGTCACTTTTGTCAGACAAGTCACAACAACCATACATACATACATATATATATATATATATATATATATATATATATATATATATACACACATACATACATACATACAAAACCTATGGGGAAAAGGACTCAGGCTGGGAGATTACAACAAATTAGTGTAGAAACACTTGAGGGGATGAGGAGAGGGCTCAGTGGGCTAAAGAACTTGCTGTGAAAGTCTAGAGACATGAGTTCAAAGCCCTAGTACCCACATACTAAGTTATGTGTAGCCATATACCCTTATAATCCCAGTGTTGGTTGGGGTGGAAGCAGGAGGATTGCTGGGGCTTGCTGGTTACCAGATTAGCTTCCAGTTCAGGGAAAGGGTGTGTCTTGATGAAGCATAACATAGCTAGACACCAACATCTTCCTCTGGAATCTGTACATATGGGCCTGCATATATCACACACAGAGACACACACACACACATACACCCACCCACACATAGAGATAGGCACATACACACAGACACACAGGCTCTTGCACATGCATGTTAAAACTTACATATACAGCTGGAAAGATTGCTCAGTGGCTAAAGGCACCACCATGGCTAATAATCTGACCTTGATTCCCAGGATCCACTTAGTAGAAAGGAAGAAATAAAAAGCGATTTGAACAAGTAGTCCTCTGACCTTCACACATGTGCTGTGGGATGCTTGCGTTTGATTTCAGTCTTGGTTTGTTTGTTTGTTTGTTTGTTTGGCAGGTACATCACAGACATTGATGATGTGCTATTTTGATTTGTCTTATTATTGATGATGTCCTTCAATTACTTGACTAAGTCCAATATCCGTCAGTCTTCTCCAATGTAAAGGTACTCTCCTCATCTTTCTAATGAGCAAGTGTTCTGTGTAGAGGTACTTTAAGAGTGATATATCCTTTCTCATCAAATTCATAATTCATTACAATCAATGCAGGTTTACAGTTTCCTATTTTAGACAATGGATTTGGAGTCACCAAGGTTACTGTTCTCCTTGGGTTTCTGCTTGCCATGTTAAGACACTGACCAGAAACAACTTGGAGAAGGATGCAGTCTGTCATCAAGAGAAGCCAGAGCAGGAACTTCAAGGCAGGAACTCCAAGGTGTGAACTGAAGCTGAGACCCCAGACGGATGCTACTTGTTGACTTGTTCTTCATGGCTACCTCAGGCTATTTCCTTATCCCTCTCAAAACCACGTGTCCAGGGGTGACTCCCACATCAGTCATTAATCAGGAAAATGTAACATAAGTGTGCCCACCCAATCGGGTGGGTACAAGTCCTCAACTGACGTTCCCTATTTTCAGGTGACTCTAGTTTGTCAAGTTGACAAAAACTAACCAGCAGCTGCTGAAGTGAAAATTGTCTCAGATATGTTCAACAAGGACTTTAAGTTTGTCCCTTTAATGTGAATGTGTCACCATTCTTCCTTGAATACTTCTCCAGTTTTGACTCCAAAAGATGTTCCCATCTTGTTTTGTAATCTTCTTCACCTAGCTTTTGGAGGAATCTGGCTCTGTCCTGTGGAGGGTGGTATTGGAAGGACCAGATCTGGATTCCAGGTGGTGTCTTCACTGGCATCAGGATATTACATCACCTAGACTCTCAGGGGATGGAGTTGGGAACATAAATGTCTATTTGTGTTTGTTGATTCTCTCTCTATATTGTCGGATCTCCAAACCCGTGGGTTCTGCATCTACGTTTTCAACCAAACTCAGACAAAAAGTATTTAGGCTAGAACAAAGAAGTAATTTCAGACAGGAATCTAAATTTTAGGCTAGAACAAAGAAGTAGGCTTCAGACATGAAAATGACTTTGGCTAGGACAGGGAAGTTGGCTCAGATATTTTGGTCATCCTAATAAGTCCTTAGAAACAGTGATCACGGGAGTGTTCATAGTTTTGTTTATTGCCTTGTTTGTTCTTTGACTGTTTGTGTTTATTGTATTGCTTGTTTCTTGACTATTTGCGTCTGTTGTATTGCTAGACCCTCAACCTAGAACTGACCTTAATACATGCATGTAATTAAAAAAAATTCTAGGAAGTTTCCAAAAGTAATATTTGAATTAGCACTATGTTAGTTAATCTTAATAGTCAAGTTTATAGGATCTAGAACCCACTAATATAGATACTTCTGGATGGGTCTTTGGGGGAATTGAAAGCAAAGATTAACTGTACTTCAAAGTTTTGTGGAAATTCACTACTTTTTAAACTAATTAAGAAGTATAATTATTTTTAAAAGAATCTGAACAGAGCTACCTTTGCGTGACTAGACTATGCTTCCCTCAGAAGACATGGGTTACTAAATAAAAATCTCATTGCCAGGTGTGGGATATATCACCTTACAAACTATTAGTCAGGGAGGCCTCAGAAGTCCCCAGAAGAATAGTGGACACTATTGTGAACCATAGCTAAATGGCAAGACTCTATGGTTAAAGCCACAATGTACTTCAGTACCAGGACTTAGAGAAATCTGCCTGGACCCGGCTTGGAAAGTCCTCCCTACTGGCTAGCTTTCCCAGTGCAAGGAGGTGCTATGCAGGCCACTGGGAAGGAGGAGTCAACAATGGACACACCCAGGGTTGGCTCTACATGCTACAAGACCTGCCAGGCAAGATGAGTCCCATACTGAAATGGTGGCATTGCTGTATTGGAGGGTAACCAACTGCTTTTTTATTGCATTTGAGGCCTGCTATATAAAGTGGAATCCATGCCTTGTTCTGTAAAGCGGGTCCACAGGCCATGGCTATAAAGGTTGTCGTCCTTAAAGGGAGCCTATTACTATTGTTTTGCCAAATGTACATGTTGGCCAACTGCCTTTGAAATATTTATGTTTATAACCGTTTGTTATATATGTTATATGAGAACATCTATGCTGCTCTCAACCTTGGTTAGAGGAACATCTTTTCTACAGTAGGAACAGGAAAGCCAGTTAATGCAGAGATTCATAACTGATCAAAATGCAGAGAATAAATGACAATTAAGTTTTCAGTCCTTGATGGGACATGAATGTCACATACTACCCTTTCTCTTCAAAGCTCAAAGACCATTACAAAAGAGGACAGAAAGAATGCATGAGGATTTGGAGGGGTCCTGGGTGACGGAACTCATGAAATGACAGAAGCTATAGTGACCTGTACAGGACAATGCCCATTAACTATTTCAGCATAGATGGGAAAAGGGCACATGAGGGTCTAGCCTTGAGGAGGTACTGGCAACTTATGACAGCTGAGAGAGCGGTAGAGTCAGGATTCTTCAAGAATGTGGCCACCAGTAAGTTTCCCAAGAACGAGTAAATAACTCTACACACATACACATGAAAGCGACCCAAATTAAACTCAGTGAACAACAGCAAGAATCAGCACCAGATTGGGAGCAAGGGGGAGAATGGGAATGTGTTAGGGAAAAAGAGTTCTAGAGGGAGTGGTACGGGTGTGGAAGGGGGACGGGGAGGGAATGAATTTGATCAAAGTATACGTGTAGGATGTTGTCAAGTAAATAATAAAAATTTTGGGAAGATGTGCATGGATTATATCCAAATTCTGCTCCATTATTTATAAGGAACTTGTACCTCTGGATTTTGTAGTCTGATTGGCGAGAGCCTTGAAACAAGTACCCCATCGATGCTGAGAGATAACTGTATACTGACATCCTATGTGTACATTCTGATGATAACTGCAGCCCAGTACCACCGCTAAGTTTATTTCTTTAAGTTCTCCCCTCTCAAATACTGAGAAACCCCTAATATCTATTTGTCTCCTTCAGTTTCTCCACTTGAAGTTACCTCAGCTTGTTTGGACTACCCACTGTGTACAAGGTTTCTTTCCTTATCACACTGAGGTCCGGTACTCCAAGCTTTAGCTGTCCTTATAGATTTATCTATCTCTCTTCATTGATTGACTATTGACCCCACTGAGTGGCCTCAGGGCTGCACTGTGAGTCTCCTTTCCCAGTCTGAGCTTTAACGGTCTTGGGTTATAAGCAGGATACATTAATCATTAAGGAAACTAGCCCTGCCATACACAGAGGTGGAGGTTCCCTCTTCCAGCAGACTTGCTCATTTGGTACCACTCCTTATCAAGATCCAGTAAAACTAACAAGGAGAGTGGAATACAGCTAGAATCGAATTCTACTGTTGAAAATATGGGAAGATGTTGAAAACATCTCATCTTTGGTGCAGCAGGCTTGAGCTATTAAACCCCATTAAGTCTGAAGTTGTCTGAACACAAACCTAATGGCATTTTTTCCCCCTGAGAGCCACGCTATGGAGGCTGGGTAGAGAGAGTGAACTCAGAAACTGGAATAACAGAAACTGCTCATCTTTGCTTCACTTGGTTGTGGGATGATTTATGAGCTTCCTAGATAATATCAAGAAAGCAGAGAAAGGGCCTCCAGCCAACTCCTACTTAATAGAGCCATTGGTGGCATCTGTTCTTACTCATGAAGCACTCAGGTGTGTGGAATCTTCTCACTGAGTGGCAGCTTCCTGTTCAGGATTTCCCAGGACCACTTGGAGCCAGGATGGGCTCTGGCATGTGCATGATGGAAGCCATATTTATTTCTACTCTGCTCTGTTCTCAAACATTCAAGAGTGTGCACAAAATATAAACTGTGGCCAATGCCACAGACAACTTCTTTCCGCCATCCATGGCTGACTCTTCATTTATAAGTTCTCCCCAGAGTCACTGCCATATTGAGGCAAGAACGTAGACTTGGAGCTGGGCAAACAGTTGAAATCTGTTTAAATAAGACTTTAATTCCTTTTATACAGAACAGCATTAAAAATTACACTTATTTCAAATAATATATTTTTTTGCTAATTTTCTGTGAGGACAGGACAGCATAGATATAAATTGGATGGAATAGTTGGACATTAATATGGGGGAAATGTTATTTATTTTTACGTCTGACTTAACAAATACACAGCCTTGATCCGAGAACACTCAGGGCATCTCTCTGCCCAGGGGAGGAAGATTAAGATTTCTATAAAAGGAACACAAAGAAAAATTAACAACAAAATGACAAATACTTAGCTTCTGTCATTTAAATTATGGTTTGGCTTGAAACATAATTTAGTTTCAACGAAGCAAAACATTTAGAACTTTGAGAAACATTAGAAATATGGTTCAAATGAAGGAAAACAAAAGGCTGTCTGGCAAAGCTTCTGACACACACGCACACACACAGAGAGAGAGAGAGAGAGAGAGAGAGAGAGA
>NW_021604630.1:12315880-12348367 GCF_004785775.1 Grammomys surdaster | reverse complement strand
AGGGAGGGAGAGAGAGAGAGAGAGAGAGAGAGAGCGAGCTAAATTCATCCATTGTTTTTTTCTTCAGTGTGGTTGGTTGAACCATAGAATTTTATACAAGAGGCCAATAGAGCAGGAGAATAGGAAGAAAAGCCTCCTTGCCATCCTTGAGACAATTCAGTAACGGATGGGGAGTAAAAGAATGAGTTGGCCAGACAGGTGCCACAGTCAAGACACAGAATTCATAGACTCTGGTGTTGTTTATGGTGTTGTTTATTTAAGTCTTGGAGAAAGGCACCTTCTAGGCGGCTGCACACCAAGCAAGAAACAGTCCATGACCAACCTGCAAAACGAAGCCTTGTAGTTTAGCCTCCCAGGGTACTTTTCCTTCATTCCCACATGAGGAGGGCACAGAGGAGGGCCAGGGCAGTGGATGGGAGGTTACCAGAATGATGAGAGCGGCCTGCAGCAGACACTAAGAGTGAACCATCAGTGCGGGCCGTCATGTGGGGGAGAAGACACGCTGTGTGGGTAGATAAGCTAAAGGACCTAAGGCTAGGCCGAGTCATTAACCCAAAACAGCATTCAAAAATAGTTGATTAGGGACATCTCCTTAGAAGTGACCTATCACACTTCAAATACAAACCGAAACCACAGTCACCCTTCCCCACCAGAGGTTGTATAGTCATGCCTTACCCTGGGGAGGTTTGATCTGAGAGACAGAACATTTTTATCCAAAGCAATTAATTCATTAGTCCTAAAGGTCTTTCTTACTCACTTGGAGGGTGAGAGTAAGGTTTACACCATAGAGATTTAGCACCTTGTTCTTAGCCTCTGCTGAGAGAGGACGGAAGGTGGGAGGCAGGACTCTGAAGTTTGTATCCACTCTTGATGGCAGAGTGTCTGCTTGCAGTCCACGAGCTGCTTGGTCACAGGCCAGTTTCAGACTCAGTTCGGTCCCAATGGCTTCCATCAAAATAAGCAGCAGAGAAACGAAGAACAGGGTTCCGAGCACAGCCAAGTCGTGTTCTAGGAGAGCTTATTAACAGCCCATCTGTCATTGGCTCCTCTGCCAACTCTTAGTATGCCGCTGGTGGCCAAGGACCAGAGACTAGGGAAGGGCTGGTGAGTTGTAAAAGAAACAAAAGAAACAAGCCTCTTCCTTTATCTTTAAGGGTTTGGTGTTTAAGAGTGTTGGATTACACACACACACACACACACACACACACACACACACACACTAATCTAAGAAAGCATTTTGTCATCTTTTCTTCGGTGGGATAGTATCAGTGGATAGTCCATATATCCACTTGTCTCAGGCGGTGACAAGGGAGTCAGGCCCATGTGTCACATGGTGATAGACCCTTACTTTGAAGCACAGTCCTTCACCCAGTTGAATTCTTGGAATCTGGAGCAACCAAAGAAAACAAAACACAAAGCAAAAGAACAGGAAGAAGTGTCTGTGTGTTGATGTTTACTTGATACCACCTGGAGCTGCATCATAAACTTTCAGTGCTTCAGCTAGAGACGATGCCCTGCCAAGACAAGGCCTTTAATGTGCTTGCAATATAAGCTGTGTTTAATTTTAAATGAAACTGATTAGAAGTGTATATGTTTTATTTACCAACAGGGCCAAATTGCTCACTCGAGTGGGCTGTTGCTGTCCTGGCTTTGCAGGTGCCAACGTCTATATAAAAACAGCTTCGATTCTAAAGAGGAAAGAGGAATTTTCCTACTGGCAGCTCTCATTTGGTTAATTAGATGGTATTAGGAAGGAAGAGGTTGGCCATGTTATCTAGAAGAAAGTGTTATTAGAGACAGTGTTGTATCCTGAAAATGCTTAATACCTCACATTCTGGTTTCTAATTGCCATCTGGAGCAGATAGTTGGGGGAAATTTTCAGCAAACCGATAGAAATATCCTAAAGACGCCTCAGTTAATTCATCAATAAAAGTGAAAGCATCTTGACTTTTAAAAAGCATTTGAGTGTCATTTGTGAATCACACTTTGAAAGACAGGTACAGATGACGGCACCACATGATGCCTCTCTGACAACAGAACTGTCATAAGGTCGATTAACATTTGTGAGTCGGTTAACTTCTCAGAGACTCGTATCATCTGTGTAAAATAGGGATAATAGCTTTTTAATATTAATTTTAAAACAGTAGCTGAAAGGTCTATTAAAAGAAATAAAAGCTAGCCATCACTACCAGACACCTGTCAGAATGCACAAAATTCAGAACCCAAGTACCAGGGAGACAGGGGATGGAGAAGCAGGAGCGGATGATGGACTACAGGCATGGTGGAAGGTCATCCAGCTGCTACAGAACTGAAGGCACTGGGTGATCTGGTAATCACCTTCCACAGTAGTTACCCTAAGGCAGCGGCGTTCTTAACCTATGGATCACAATCCCTTTGGTAAACCCCTATGTCCAAAAATATTTGCAATTTGCAACAGTAGCAAAATTGCAGTTATGAAGTATCAACAAAATAAATGTATTATTGGAGTTGATCAAACACCAAACATGAGGAACTGTTTTAAAGGGTTGCAGCATTAGAAAAGTTGAGAAGCATTGCCTAAGGCTAACGGAAGATTAAACAAGTACATGCAGGTATGCTCAAAAGACATCAGGTGCCATGTCCTGGAAGGACATGAGAGATCTTTAGTGCAGTGCTGAGAAGACACTGAGCAAAGCAAAGGATGGTCCCTACTATGTGACATTACGAAAAAGGCAAAAATAAACATACGCATATACGGAGATAGCAGAATGATTGACAGTTGCTGAGAGGTGGAAGGAGGGGATGAATAGGCAGTGCACATTTTTAACACAGAAAAAAACTATTATTGATGCTATTGTGAGTGGATTCACATCACAACCCAAAGGATAGCCACTGACAAGAGTAAATCTAACATAAAACATGGACTTGGTTGACATTGGCACACCCATTTAGGGTCCTCAGTTGTACCAAATACATGCTGTGGGTCAGGGGTGAAGGAAGGAGAGGCTCTGCACATTTTGGGGTTGAAGTTCTCTGACATACCTCTACGCCTCCTCCTTAGCTTTGTTCTATAGAAAAATAAGTCTATAAAAATAACCACCTAGGGGCTGGAGAGATGGCTCAGCAGTTAAGAGCACTGACTGCTCTTCCAGAGGTCCTGAGTTCAATTCCCAGCAACCACATGGTGGCTCAAAACCATCTGTAATGGGATATGGTGCCCTCTTCTGATGTGTCTGAAGAGATTGACAGTGTACTTACAATCAATCAATCAATAAATAAATCTTTAAAAAAAAAATAACCACCTATTGGCTCCTAGTTTGACACTTTTCCTGTCTATTTTTTTTTTTTTGGCCTTAAAAAGGGGAGTGTTTTAAATGATTGCTCATTCCGTTTTGGTTTTAAAGTCTCACGTAAAGAGACTTGCACGATGAAAACTTTGTTTCAAAAAGCACTTCATGTTTTCTGCTAGTTAGATTATGATAAGAAAGGTTGAAGTGTTTAAGTCGCATACTCAAAAACAAACACACAGTGGCAAAAACACGTGCTATCACATCCATCCTTCCAGAAGCTTCAAGACACCTGCTCGAAAATCAGGGAAACGTGGCAGTTTCTCAAAAGCTCCTTCAGCTCCTGTCTGGGCCCACTGGGATTCAACACTGGGCAGTCATCTGAGATTCAGGACATCCGTATGGTGAGGTCCAGGGAACAGTCTCTGGTTTTCCTTCAGGGATCAAGTCTTGTAAGTAGGACACAATGGAGAGCTCGAGACGGAATTGTCTTAAGGCACAATTGGTTTTTCATTTTGCTAACAGAGTTGCTCACCCCTTTCGTTTTGAGAGAAATCATGTCATGCAGAAGCCTAGCACATACTTAGAAAATAGGAACAATCCGAAGCATAAGCTCATAATTTGGATGCATAAATCAGTCATCATATCTAGTTATTTTTATTTCAGTTAACTGGTAAATAGAAAGTAATTTTAGAATATTCTATTGGTAAGAAAGCAATCTTATAAGGCCAGAACACTGTTTGTATTTTCTACATTAAAAAAAAAAGTTAATTACTTGTGTTTTGGTGGGAAAGCCAAAGAACAGTGCTGGGGAGTCGGTTCTCTCCTTAAACCAAGTGGGTTCAAGTATGGAACTCGGGTTGTCAGACTTAGGAACAAGGGCCTTTACCCATCTCACCAGCCTCAAACATCTTTAAAAGTCAGAGATCATGCAGGAGAAACGCCTCATATATAAAACTCAATAAATGTAAATAAGTATAGTTACAGTGTATTGAGACACAACTGAATCCATGTTTTAAGTCTTAAATTCAAGAAGAGAAATACTAGATGCATAGTCTGTCCAAACGCCCCTGAAAAAAACACATTTCACTTCATTGTTTTATAGATGGGGCTGAAACTGTTATCCAGGGCATACAAAACAGTCATGTATGAGCAAAGGATACATACTTCTGTACCTTTTCTTACTTAAGGTCCTATTTTTTTTACATCTAAAAGAAAAATGAACAATCCAGCCCCTGTTGTTCTCTGGAGTGGCTGTAATTAAGTGGCTTCAGGCTGCCTGCTACAGTGCCAGAGACCCAGCACCTGCTTCTGCTAATGTACCCACTGGGTCCCTTCCCTTGACATCAATCACTGCAGTACCACAGCTCTAACCTCTGAGTAAGCCACTCAGTGATCCCTTGCGTGATGTGTTATTTCGTGGTCCGATGGAAGTCTCTGGTAGACATCAGGGTCCCCGTGAGGATTCAAGATATCATCTAGTGAAGAAAAACACCCTTTAAGCCTCTAAGGATCCAGCTTTTCTTGCTACAGTCAAGAGCTTCCCAGCTTATCCACAACAGCTCATGCTGTCACACACAGGCTCTCTAAATCTCCTCTTTCCTTCATCCTCCCCTCCCTCCTCCCCTCTTTTCTCCTTTCCCTCTTTTCTCCCCTTCCTCTTCCCCTTCCTCCTTCCCTCTTTTTCCCTCCCTCTTCCCCTCTTTTCTTCTCTCCCTTTTCTCCCCTTCCTTTCCCCCCTCCCATACACCTCCCCTCTTTTCTCCCCTCTCTCCTCCCCTTTTCTCATCTTCCTCTTCCCCTCCTTCCTCCCCTTCCTCCTCCCCTCTTTTTCCCCCCTTCCTCCCCTCTTTCCTCTCCTCCCTCCTCTACTTTCCTCACCCTCTTCTACCAAGCTGAGAGTCTCAGACTTCAAGGTTGGTATTTGTTGTTTCCTAAATACCCCCACTTCTTGTTTCTTTTGAAAAATTTCCTCCCACTCCGCTCTGCTTCTGTCATGTCTACCTATGTGTCATGTTAAGCTACATGTAAGTGGTATGTCCTCTGTGAAGATTTATTTCAGTCTATATCAATCACTACGTGTATACAATCATTCTTTGCATTCTACTAGCAGCAAGATACAACATCTTATGCAGAGACTATATGAACAGTCTATCTCATGTTTGGTGTGTGTGTGTGTGTGTGTTTGTATGTGTGTAGTGCACAAGCATGTGCAGATACCTGTGTGTGCACATGTGTGTGGAAGCCAAAGGACATCCTCAGTTGTTATCCTTCTCAGTTAATGTTTTTGGTTTGGTTTGATTTTTTTCCCAAGACACAAGATTTCTCTGTGTGTCCCTGGCTGTCTTGGAGACTCATAGAGATCTTCCTGCCTCTGCCTCCTGAGGGCTGGGATTAAAGACATGTGCCACCACTTCTGGCTTTGTTTTATTTTGTTTAGACAGAGTTTTTCACAGAATCTGGAACTAGCTGATTAGGATAGGCTGGCTGTCCAATGAGCCTGCCTGCCTGTCTGGGCCCCCCCACCCCCCACCCCAAGATCTGGGAAACCAGCATGAGTGATTTTTTAACTGTGCTCTGCAAATCTCAAGTCCAGCAGTAAGGACTTTCCAACCCAGGTATCTATCCATCCAGTCCCATATTCTTCTGTTTATCCAACTGCAATTCTTATTCCCCTAGATGATGATGACGACAAAAGCTGCTGTTGCTTTCAAGTCACTGGCTCATCAGTGCTTCATGCCTCTAAGTCAGTGGATCTCAACCTTCCTAATGGAGGGTTAGGGGGTGTGGCCTTGCTGGAAGAGGTATGTCTTTGGAATTGGTTCCAACTTTTGGAGTTGGCTCCTTCTGTTTCCTGCTGACAGTTCAAGGTGTGAGCTATCAGCTATTCTTGCCACTAAGCCTTCCTGCACCACATTTCCCCACCTTGATAGTGATGGACTTTCATCCCCCTGGAATTTTGGGACAAGTGGACCATACCACCAGACAGAAGAAGTGGTAAGGTTGAGTGAATTCAGACTCTAGGAATCTGAGAGACTTGAGATCAGCAGGAGTTGAAATCTACCCTACCCATTTCTGTACCTGTGTTGGAACTCATAACCATGACGCCCCACTGAGAGGACCATGGGCAGTCAGTCAAGTAGGGAAAGCACCTGGGGTCCTTCCCCATGCAAATAGAGCATCACTAACATCTCAAACTGAACCAATAGGAAACACCTACCAATAATCCCAGGCCATTCCCCAGCATTTATAGAGTCCCTGTCCATATGGAATAATAACATGCACAAGCTATTTCTTGGAGGAAGATTGTGTGAGAATGGCTGTTTTTCTGAGCTGTAATACTTGGGGAAGAGTTCTGTCTCCTAAAGCATTCATTACTGGACCTTGGACCCACCTGGCTGGCCAGGCTCACACTGCCACCACCACCACTGCCCCTGCTACTGGCATTGTCATTGTCTTGGTAGCTGCCAAGAGACCTCAGCTACCCACCTTGCACAAGAGGTCCAAACCTATTCCCTTCTCTTATAAGAGCTGCAACACTTCTGGCATTCCCAGCTGGACCAGTGCCTCATGGAACCAATTCATCCCAGTTCCTCTGGAGGGACAGAGGATGCCATGGGATCTTAAGTCCAAGTAAACCCCTTCCTTCTGTAAGTTCCCTTAGCCATGATGTTTTATTACAACAACAGAGAAGTAACTAATGCCACACTCTAGAAAGCCTGACCCCAATATAAATACAGATATGTTCATTTCCATGCAAGTTTTGGAAAGCATAGGCTGGGCTGGTATCATAATATCTTACTGAGTTAAATTTAATAATAAAAAAAAGTCCTATAATGCTAGCGCTTAGGGCTGAGGCAAGAGGATTAATTATTCGAGATAGGTCTGGGATAACTAGCAAGTGCCTGGCAGCCTGAGCAACAGAATAAGACTCTAATCTGAAAAGGAAAAAGAATAATCTATGCGCGTTAAGAAATTAAGACAAGTCTTAGCTGAGCATGGAAGGGTAAGACAGAAGGGTTGCAAGTTCAAGACCAACCTAAACGTAAAAACAGAAGGACTAGAGGTATAGCTCCATGGAAGAACACTTTCCTAGTTTGAGTTCTGGTACAAACCCCAGAGCATTACAAAGATCTCAATAACATAATGAAAGCACACAGCTGCCAGCTTCCTCTAAGGACCAGAAAGGACACTCACCTGAAGAAATGTCTGGCATCACCTTTATCTGGGGCTACCTTTCTTCCAGAATTGAGAGAAATAAATGCTCATTTTTTTTTTCAAAAAAAAAAAAAGTTGTAAAAGTAACCCATTTGTGTCAAATATTTAAAATTCATCAACTCTTGTTTGTGCACAGTGTATATCAAAGTATATGTAGGATATGAGTCGCAAGAGTCTAAAAACATATCAGAAGACAAATCTCTGGATCACACAAATATAACAAGTTTCTCTAAAATCTATCCATTTTTTTCCTATGTCTGGGCTGCTGGATGCTTTGGGTTTTGCCAGTTTAATGGATGTGAAATAGTGTCTTATTATTTTTGGATTCTCCCCCCCCCCCAAGGCTGACTATCGATTCATATCAAAGTGTAGGTCAGAAGAGAGGGGAGTTAGATGGGGCTTACACATATCCTCTCAGTTTCTGTAGGTAAAAGGGTAGCAAGCTGGCTGCTCTCATCAGACTCACTAGGCTAAAATCAAAGTGTTCTTACTTGGATGTTCCATTGGGAAGCAAGCACTTCCAAACATCCTCAGGCTGTTGGTGGGATGCAATTCCTCACAGCTGTAGAATTCTGGCATCTTGTTTTGCCATCTTGCTGTGAAGGAAGGCAATCTGTCTTGGTCATCACTGGTCCCTAGAACTTGCTTAATAAGGCTCCCATATTGGCTTAGACACTATCAACACAACATTCTGTTTGGTGACTTTAAACTTCACTGACCAGAGACTTTGATTATCCGTAGAAAACTTCCTAATCTTTGCTATAGAATTTAAACTAATCAAAAGAGTGGTACCCACCCCATCATCATCTTAGCTGCCTTCCATTGATCAGAAACAAGTCAAGGTGTATGTGGCTCAGGGGCAGGGGTCCATCCAAGGATGTGTCCGATGCTAAGCTGCATCCAATGCATAGTTAGAGACTTGACTTTCCATAAAGTTCTTTCTTTCTTTCTTTCTTTCTTTCTTTCTTTCTTTCTTTCTCTCTTTCTTTCTTTCAAAAAAAAATTGATTCCAGGGTCTGGGAAGATGTCTCACTGGTTAAGAACATGACTGATTCTGGAAAGCACCCTTGTCTGGCAGCTCAGATCCATGTGTAACTCCAGCTCCAGGAGATCAGATGCCTCCAGCTTCCGTGGACATGGCACTCCCATATATGTAATTAACAACAAAAATAAATAGTAAAAGACCAGAATCCAAACTTTAACATTTGCTTTGTTTGATATCTGTCCTAGTATTCTAGATTTTCCTTTAGAATTGAAACAGTTCTGACTGCAAGCAAGATTTATATAGAGTGAGCTCACTGAAAAGGGGTGGTTTAGTAGAGCCACAGAAACAGAGAGAAAGCACACAGTAGGAGGAAGCCAGTCTTGCAAATGCTTTGGTTTTGGCACACCTGATTCTGAGAACCCCAGATTTTCTCTTTATTATTATTATTATTGTTATTATTATTATTATTATTATTTTGGCTCTGTAAAAGACCAGCGAGTCTGTGGATCTGATGTCTGCCCTTCATGCCAATTAGCCAAATGCATGTGTGCCACATTTAAATCTGATGAAGCAAGAGACAAGCTCCCCCGGCTCCTAACTGTTGCTGTTAGTAGCTGAACAGCATCTGGCCTCTCCCCACAGGTACCATCTAAAAGCTACTGCAAATCCCAGACAGCCAGAACCCTGGATCACTAAACTCATTTTTTTTTTTTTTTGGTCTGTATTCCCGAAAAAGAAAATTAACTCTACTCTCAGTAATTTGTTGACTAGGGGACAAGAAATTGATGGGATCAGGCAAACAGCTCATCAAAGGCAGCTTAATTCTAACTGCCCAAACTCTAAAAAAAATGGCCTATTTTACTGGGAGTTAGCAAAGCATGACAAGTTTTAACAAGAGCTGAACAGACTGGAGGTTCGAGTTATGTAAACATATTTGGTGCCAAGAGAAAACACTGAAGAAGGATTTCAGCAACTCTAAAACAGAGGGTCTGAGGAAGTATCTAAGTAAGTCTAGGCAAGTCCTGCCTTTCTCAAAGGGTAGATAACGCTGAAGGTATCAGCATTCGATTTAACATTTCCAAACTCTCTTTTTGATCCACTACTCATCTTAAATGGATTTGATATCTTTTATATGTATTACTTTTTTTAAAAAAAAATTACTTCTTTCAATAAATTCCAACCAAAACTGAAAATTTAAAAGTCTCTCTAGGACGAGCTTTGACGTCTGCCTTTCTCCTATCCCTGTGGTGACTCAGGATCTCAGAGGCCTCTATCTCTAACCGGGAATGGGGCCTAGAGAAGATTATCCATGCTGGCTTCTGTGTTGACTTTTATAAGATATAATCTTAGTTTGACTAAGAATGATCTAGATTAGAAGATTAAGTGGTTGGCGCTCGTGGTGACCCCATGGCTAAAAATAAGTACTGCTCTTTTGGGGGAACAAAGTTACTGCCTGAAACTTCAGCTCCAGGAAGATCCAAGGATTTCCTCTGGCCTTTACTGACAATTGCCCTCACCTGAACACATACACACATGTATCCATAATTAAAAGTCCAGGCAGGACTCCCAGTAGAGGGCTAAGGACATCGACCCACCCACAAAACCTATAAGATGTCCTGCCTACAAGATGTTTAAGGACAAAGACAGAACAGAGACTGAGGGAATGGCCAACCAATGACTGCTCCAAATTAAGACCAAACCCATGGGCAAGAACCAATCCCTGATACTATTAACTATACTCTGTTATGTTCCCGACAGGAGCCTAGCATAACCTCCATCTGAGAGGCTCCCAGCAGACAATGGAAAGAGATGCAGAGACCCACAGCCAAACATTAGATGGAGCTCCAAGAGTCTTATGGAAGAATTGTGAGAAAGATTGGGGGACCTGAAAAAGACAAGGACTCCACAGGAAGACCAACAAAGTCACCTAACCTGGACGTTTAGGGGCTTCCAGAAACTGAATCACCAACCAAAGAGTGAGCACACGGGGACCTATGTAGTAGATGAGTCACCTTAGTCCCCAGTGACAGGAGCAGGGGCCCTCCCTGTATCTGTTGCCTACCTGCCTGTGGATCCTGTTCCTATAAATGAACTGCCTTGTCTAGTCTCAGGGAGAGAGGCTGTGCCTAGTTCTACAGTGACCTGATGTATCAGGGGCAGGAGGGTGTGTGTGTGGGGGGGTAGTACCTAGAGGGGGAAATCTCCCTTTTCAAAGGAGAAGGGAAGGGAGGAATGGGGAGAGGTTCTGCATGAGGGGATACTGTGAGGAGAGGGGAGCTGATATTGGGATATGAAGTGAATTTATAAAAAGATTTAATAGCACAACAGAGGTGCAAATGTTATAGGAATAACCAAAGTCAAGAAAACCATGTCGGACACTGCTAAAGTGGCCAAGATCCTGAGACTAGAGGTCAGGAGCCTAGGGACAACCTACTATTACTATTCTGCTAAACAAATAGAAATAAAAAGACCGCTAATGACATCTGGATATACTACAGATTATCATCAGAGAAGCTTCTTTCTGTAGTGGACAGGAATTCACGTAGAGCTCCACCACTGGACGATGTACAGTGAGAGCCGTGGAGCACTCAGCCCTAAATGAGATGTCACCATCGAACGCCTCCTCTCAAGGTTTAGGGATCTATGTGGAAGAAAAGGGAGAAAGATTGTAAGAGCCAAAGGGTATAAATACACCAAGAAGACAGTGTCCTTCAGACACAACAGGCCTGGTGTACATATGAATGCACACTGGGGCAGCACGCAAAAGGCCAGCCAGGTTCAAACCAGACAGTGTCTCAACACTGAGAGTGGGAAGTCAACACAGGTTACCAAGAAGCTATCTGCAATTGATACCCACTGGCAAAGGGACAGATAAGGTTTTCTTCTGAGGAGTGACACTGGGTGTTTCAACCACACTCCATGGTAGTAGGGTCTTATGCCCAAGAGTAGTTGGCTAACATAAACCAAGTTTAATTTTTTAATGGACTTATTGTTTCTTTTGTTTTTTTGGGGGTGGTGGTGTTCTTTTTGTTTGATTTTCCTCTCTCTCTCTCTCTCTCTCTCTCTCTCTCTCTCTCTCTGTGTGTGTGTGTGTGTGTGTGTGTGTGTATTTTGAGAGAGTGAGAGAACATAAAGTTGGATAGGTAAGAAGGAAGAAAGGGTCTGGAAAAACTTGAGGGAGGAGAAAACATGATCAAAACATATTGTATAAAATAAAACTTTTATTTAAAAAGGAAAAACGTTTAAAAAGCTTTGCGTTAGTAAAGAAGTCTCTGAAAACAAATAATATTAATATTAGATTTAGAAATTACCCTTCCAGAAGTGTGCTCACTTTAAAAGGCATGAGGTGATGAGAACAGTCTGAACTTGCGATCATGTTTGTACAACATTGAGAATATCCTAAACTCAGGAAAGTATATACTTTTTACTCAAAATACACAAGGTGAGTTTTATCTCAATAAAAATCACGAAAGAAAAAGAGAAGGCATGAACAGGGTTGATGTCATCACCAGCCCAGAAAGACTTAGAGTTACCCTTCGCCTTTTATAGGATCCTTGTTCTCTCAGCTCGAAAGTGAACATGATTCATCCAGACAGTGATGGCTCCTCAGAGAACTGGTTTCTGGAGCTAAAGTTCACGCAGGTCTGGGGTCAACTGCAAGCCAGAGTGAGGCCTGGCACATTTTAATGTCAGCTTTTTGGACCACCATTAGCATACATTCTTTTGCCAAAATATACACATCGCTGATTTTATTCGATTCTAGTGACCATTGACAACATTGATAGATTTACACATTTGCTGAGCAGTTTCTCCAAAACCTCTTTGAGGAGGATTTTCCCCCCTCGGCATGGTTTGTGATCTCACTTGGCAACTGTTTTGCATTACATTAAATTAGATTGTCAGTTACTTGAATAGACTCCAGTTATTTGCATTCATCATCATCGGTGGCTGTGAGACCTGAGTCTCACAAAGCTTGCACAGGTTTATTATTGACTTACACAAAACAACTTTATCAGTACCAGGAAATACAGTGACCATCAGCTAACACTGTCTGATATCTGCTAAGGCCGCATGCATGGAATAGCAATGTAATAATCATTTAATCACGTGGATAGTTGCTAGTCTTGGGATTACACCTCAGATTTTTTTTTCTCTATGAATTCCCCAAAGATCATACAACTAGTTTAAAATTCCCCTTTCTCTCCCCTCACCTCCCCCCCACACACAAGTGTGTGTGTGTGTGCGTGTATGTGAGAGAGAGAGAGAGAGAGAGAGAGAGAGAGAGAGAAATAGAGAGATGTTTTCAAATACAAGTCTGTCTATTACAAGGCAATTTAGTATTTTACAATCAAGCTGGGCTGAAATTAATGAAATTGAACCCATCCTACTGAAAATGTGCCAAGATTATATGTTGGTAGGACTTTTCAAAAAGCCATTGAAATTTAGGGAAAGAAGAGAAACATATATTTTAAAACACCTTAAACCACATTTTGAAATTATTTAACCTAGTAACAGGGCTCTGAGAAACAGTGACTATAGATGCATTCGTTGGGAACGCAACTAACAAGAAAACACCAACGATAGCAGAGACAGGCGTTTCCCACCAAGTAGAACATTTAATTCGTTAATCTTGGATCTTGAAAAGTAACTGGAGAAATCATATATAAGCTTATTTTATCATCAACAGCAGTTTAGTGTTTCTGCATATAAATGTTAATTCACTGGAATAAGCAAAAAAAAAAAAAAGGCAGATTTGTTAGAGGTTGGGGAGGCAATTATGTTTATCAATCACTGTGTGTCTGTGCCTTGGAACAAATCAGAGAAATGTCTCCAAGGATTCAAGGATGCCTAGCTCTGCTGGAAGATTAAGGGCTCTTCTGTCAATACTAATGTCAAAAGGAAAGAGACAAACAGAGTCAAAGACTTCAAACCATGGAACTAACAGCAGGGATAGTTGCTGTGCAAATTCTTGAAGAGATGACTACAAAAACCATCCAAAGGGAGAGGGTCAGAGGAGTATCAGAACATCAGTCCTCTGGGAAGGGAAAAAAAAATGTCCAGGACACAAATGCCCTGTACCAAGACTTGTGGATGTGGCCTCTGATAATCCCTGAATAACTCATGAGACACTAGGATGCTCTGAAACCTCTTGCAGATAACAGCCCTGGGGTCCAGCACAGCCAGGCCACAGGACCGCTCAGGAATCACAGCCTAATGATCATTGGCGAAACCTACATTTCTCAGGAGTGTCTTTTTTTTTTTTTTTTTAAATAGTGCTGACGTTGGAGGAGAACAGACAGAGAAAAAAGGAAGCTACTTACCACTCATGGTTACAGCAAAGAAAGAAGCCACTGCAGTGCAAGCTAGACATCAAGATTATTCCATTTGATTGATTTCCTACAGTTTGGGGAAGCTTAAAATCCTCTTATATGCCAGAAGCAAAATATTTTTGTTGGCAACTTAGATCTTCAGCTAAAGATGGTTTTCATAATATTTAACACACCAGTATGGTACTATAAATTGATAAGCAGACTTGAAAACCTGGAAGATCAAATTCAGAGCCTTGCACTATGCCTGCAAGAATTCTATGCCTGAGCAATATTCAAAGGTTTGGTTTGGTGTGGTTTGGCTTTCTGAGATATGGTCTAACCATTTGGACCAGACTGATCTTGAAGTTCAAGTGTAGCCCAGTTGACTCATAAACTTGAGACCTTTCTTGATCTTTCAAGTACTGAGATTACCGACACGTGCCCCCAAATTCTGCTTTGAAATGTTTAAATATGCTTCCCTGTGATCTTTGTTAAAACTAAAACAGCTCATGAATTTTATCAAATGACTTTGCTAAGTGATAAAATTGGAGTGTAAGTTCATCTGATCACTCTAGTAACTTGCAAGTCATTTGTTGATTATTAAAGTTCCTGCCCCCCTGCACTATGGGAGCCTTGTTGTAACCCAGGATCCCTCAACATCCATCAAATCTGTTCTGACCAGTTGACTGGAGATTGCACAAAGTACTTGGGATAATTATCTTTCAGCTCAGCTCCAAAAGCCACTCCTTACCCTACCCCATTCCCAGCCAGTTCTCTCTGAGCCTTTTCTCCTTTGCCTGCCCAGTCCTCTCAGCATCCAGGAAAGCATGCTGGGTCTGGTTGCCCATTACTCTGTTCTAGGCTACATGAGCACCCGAGTCAGGGGACAGAAGCAGAAGAGGAAAATGTTACTCATCCTGGATGCGAGCTCATCTGTCTACCACAGAACACCTCAACAGTGGCAGACAGCAATTACAGATCCTGTCCGGATCAATCGGGGCTCAGCCTATGACAATGAAGCCCAGCTGCTCTGTGTGATAAAATGGGGGTGTGGGAGTGGCGAGGGGAGAAGACAACTGAAAAGCAGTGGCTGGCAGGTGAGGCAAGTGCCTTAAGGTCACCCAAGGACAGGAGAACTGAGAAGTTCTATTTGCTGCTAGAAGGATTAAAGAGAAGATCAGGGAGAGGCAAAATAGGGGCCTTCTCAATGCAGCACAGTGCTAGCACATCAGGGACCTGTCACACAGAGGCTCGTGCGTGTCTACTGCTATACTCTCCTACCTTTAAGGTGGTTCTAGCAAGGCACTTGCCTGTCCTATGCATTTCCTCGGTTCAAACCTAGCACTTGGGGAAAAGCAGAGGTCTTGGGTAGACTCCCTCCCCTGTTCTTTACACAGTGCTTAGAGGTGGCCACTTGCATCCCGGACAGGGTGTTAATGACCGCCCAGCCATCTTACATAACACCAAGGGGACAGCAAACACTTGCTGTTGCTGCAGCGCTCTCGTTAAGGCCTTATGATTAATCAACTAGCAACTCGACTGAATGCAGAAACACCAACATTTGTAAAATACATCTCTAGTTGGTTCTAGTGTTTCCAGAAAGGGGTAAATTAGGACAGGGGAAACTGTGTCCTGGGTATGGAGAGAAGCACCCAACAAAGAGGGACCAAGGTGGAGAAAAAGATGTGTGTGTGTGTGTGTGTGTTTGTGTGTATGTGTGTGTGTCGCTCCCTCTCCTTCTCCTTGTTCCCCACCATACAGGACCGGAGCTTCTCTGCTCAGCTAGGCCTGCTCCTCCAAGACTGAGCTTCTGAAAGAGCCACAGTACCTGAGCCTGCTCATCCTTCTTTAGCAATCTATGGTGTCATTCTCTAGTTTTACTAAAAAGACCTTCAAGTGCACTCTCTGCCCATGTTCCAAATAATAACTTTAAACCCAGGGGCTGAGTGATTTAGAAGGTGACCAGTGATAGTCTCCAATGTGCAAACCAGAAGAGTACATTTGTACTATAGCGAGTTCAGATTCTAAAACAAGCTGTTTGTACTGAATTTATTCAATTTTATTTTATATTTTAATTGATAAATATTTTCACTGGCAGCAAAGCTATTAAAATGATGTGTATCTGTGTGGTGTCACGTGATATGCCGGTAATCTTTATAATTCCTCTGCTAGCACAGCTACTGCTATATTGCTAACGAAAAGAAGCGTTGGTATAGTCTCCAAGTATGCTGGTTGGCACTATTTGGATTCTTTCCGAACAGATCAGTTCAATTATAACTAAACAACATCAGTTGGTGACGTCCTTAAGAACATCGTGTGGAATTAGCGGATGTTTGTAGTTGATTAAGGATCAGCGGGAGAATATCGAGGCAATCTAATCCCAGGACATTCCACAGTTCGACTCTCAGACAAGGTGTCACTCAGCTCAGACCGTAGATTTGCATCCATGGTACAAGGTAGACGACCTAGTACAGCAGAATGAGTAAAGTTTGCTTGCTTCTTTATTTTGATTTCTACTTTTATGGTGTGTGCGTGTGTGTGTGTGTGTGTGTGTGTGTATACATTTCTTGCTTTGTTGTTGTTGCTGTGTGGTTTTGTTTTTTAAGAGAGAGGGAAACGAACTTAAGTTGAATGGATGGGGTGTGGAGAGGGACTGAGAGAAACCGAGTGAGGAAAAACATGATCAAAATATACTGTATAAAAATGTTTATCCAATTAAAAACTGGGGGAAAACTCATTTAACAAGGCACAATATGATAGATCCCGGAGCTATCAACTATCAATATATGAGGCAATACCACTCATACATTGTCTTCTTGGGAATGATTGTTTTTAAATGTTTATTTGTTGGCTTGCTTTTGTGTATGTGTTAGAGATTTGGAGATAGCCTTCACTAACTCAAACTGATTGATGGTCTGAACTCCTTCACTTGGGCTTACAGAAGCATCCACAAGGCTGTCTGTTGTGTTGGAGGGACGGAACTGTATACTCAGACCTTGAAAGCAGGACCACTTTCTGCATGTGCATTCTCTGAAGAGCTATGAGGTGTGTGTGTATCTGTGCAGAGCTCAGACCCTATCACCTTTCCTTATCTCTCCCCACCCCATTCCATAGATTTTCCTGAATTTATCCTTAGGAGGTGGACTGGAGTTTTGGGGTACCTACCTTACTATTAAATGAATAATTCTTTCTCTATTGAGCAGGTCACCACTTTAGAGACTGACCACACTGTGGCAGCTGAACCATCCTGACTCAACCAGGGTGATACAGTGGTAGTGTTACAAAATACCTCCCCAAACTTATCTGAAGCCTTTGGTCCTCTGCTTCTGGGTCCAGTTATTGAGAGGTGATTGGAAGTTGAGGGCTCTGACCCAATCAATTGATAAATCCATTTATGGACTAGTATCTTAGTTTGCTCATTTCTTTGTTCTTGTTATTTGTTTGTCTGCTTTTGTTTTTTGAGTCAGAGATTCATTGTATAGACCAGGCTGGCCTCAAACTCACTCTGTAGACCAGGCTGGCCTTGAACTGACTCTGTAGACCAGGTTGGCCTCGAACTCACAGAGATCCACCTGCATCTGCCTCCCAAGTGCTGAGCTTTAAAGGTGTGTGCCATCACTGTCTGGTATGGATTAGTAATTTACTAGCATTATGGTTGGGGCCCAGAAACTAGAATGGCTGACAGAGTAGGTCCCTCATAGTATGTACTAGAAGGGTATTTCTTGTCAGTGTCTCATTTCTTTGCTTCCTGGCCACCATGAGATGACCTCCTACTCTGCTGCTCAGCCATGCCCTCCTCCTGCCACCACTCTATTCTATGTCACTCACTGTCCATGGCTTCTGAAGCCATGAACTCTAATGTCTTTATTCCCTTGGGCTATGGATCTTAGGTATGTTGTTGCAGTGAGACGTGCATTTGCATGTTGAGTAAGCAAAGGACAACTGGTCTGTGGAGGGAAACGATTACATGTCTACACAATGGCTACCTTCACCACTACTTAGTGGACATAAAACTCAAGAAAAGGAGGTTACAGGACTTTTCCACTGATGAAGAAGGAATCGTCAGATTGCCAGGGTTATTGTAATATGTCCCAAACTGCAAAGGGACAAAACTTCCTGTTCTAGGAATTCCCTCTGTCCGTCTGTCTGTCTGTCTGTCTGTCTGTCTCTCAGTCTGTCTGTCTCACATCTCAAAGATGACAAATACCTGCCAGTGGTCATGTGAGGGGCTCCCATGACATAAAAAACCACACGTGACCCACTGGGGAGATGTTCAGATGGCTGAAGACAGAGATTTCCTTTTAAAGAGCATATCAAAGGCTAACAGGCATCTGACAAGACTCTCAACATCATTCAGTAAGGAAACATTAAAAAGCAAAGAAATGCCACTGTACATGAACAACAATGATCAAAATGAAATGAGAAAAGTATCCGCAACAAAAATTAATACATGACAAGAATTAAATGAAGTTGTCACACAATGATGAGAGCAAAAGTAGGAAAACTGTTTTTCTTACATGGGCTAGTCGCACTTTCTGATCGATAGTGGGTTGATAAATAGTTCAGTTAAACATGTGAAATTCCAATATGAATGTTGACATTCTTGCCTGCATTAACAAGATGAGAAAGGAAACAAATGTTTCATTTTATAACTTTATTCACTTCTCAGTTCTGTGAGTTATTATCTGCTGAATTAATTGTTTCCAAATATTTAAAAAAATATTTTCTTAATCTCTATGTCATTTACCACATAATGGCTAAGATACTATAATATTCTGAACCTAATTTGTACTATTAATGTTTTCCACATCTCTTTCTTACATCTCGGCAGTTGTCCAAATAAATTGACACAATTCTTTGTGTTCACCAATCCTCATAGTGTAAATACTACCATCCTAACTAATGTCATTACACTACCAGGTTTCTGAATGTTGAACAGAGAGGAGACAGTTCAGTGATATTTTCACTGCAGAGATACAATGTTTGCAAATAATCTCAAAAACGTAGACAATGGCAAAATAATTGGGAATCAAAATGTTTGGGGATTACTATGATTTTAAAAACAACTTAATTGTAAGTTTGTATAGTTTTTAATAATAGCTATGCTTAGCAGCTAGATTGTAAAAACTCTAATAGTCATTTAAAAAAAGATTTGTTTTTATTATTTATGCATAAACTCTGTGTGTGTCTGTGTGTGTGTGTGTGTGTCTGTGTCTGTGTGTGTATGTGCACACTTGCAAGCTGGTGCCATGTAGACCTGAGGAGGATGTTCGATTCGATGGAGCTAAAGTTACAGGTGGTTGTTAGCTACCCAGCATGGGTGCTAGGAACCAAACTCAGGGCCCCCGCAAGAGCAGCAAATGCTCTTAACCATTGAGCCATCTCTCCAGCTGTTAACAGTGGTGCTTAAGGACCAGTAGAAGCTTGTATATGCACACTGTTGTTCACGATCCAGAAATTTCACTTAGGGATATACATCTGCAGAAATATGTACACACTCTCTTAGGAGATATGAGCAGCCATTTTTGTTACAACTTTTCGTTAGGTCAAATGTTAGAAACAATCCCAAAGTCCATCAGTGGTAAAACAAACAAACAAACAAAATGCTTGTACTTGAGTATGAGTCTGTAGTAGAAACAAAATTACTGCTCTGGCCAACTCAATAAGCTGGCATGTAAAAAGCATGGATGTCCTGTCTAATTTACCCACGTTTAGAAAAGGCATCAGGAACCTAGGGGATTGAAGTCAGGACCCTAGCTATCCTGTGGAGTGAAGAGCAATAAGGAATGACTCAGAAATGGGCCTGAGTAGCTTTAGGGGTGCTGGCTAAACGGTATGTCTTATTTCAGTTTTGGCCTCACGAATGGTTACAGTCTCATAGGTCAACAACATCCATGACAGTGTTTTAATATTGTCATGAGCAATACTCTCTTCTTCATAAGAAAGCTTATGTCAAAGCAAACCACTTTGAAAGTTATTGGCTTAACAGAAAATGTTATGAGATAGTCCCTCATTCGGAGAAGAATATTCTGATTTTAAGGAATTTTTTTTGGGGGGGGGGAAGCAGCAGTGAGCAATGGCTTACCACAGAACCTCTGAGCAAAAGGAAACAAAGTAAAGATCATGTTTGGGAGCGTCTCTCCCAGAGGGCAAAAAATGCTTTATCATAATGGCCTGGCCTAGTCCAAGAACAAATGTATGATAAATATGGTGATACTGACTTGAAGTTTAGAGAGGTCATAGAAAGCCCAAGAAGGATGATTCCATGTGTACTGATGCTCACTGGGATGCCAGAGAGCATGGAAAAACCTGGCTGGATTATCTCCTCCGAGAGGAGGGATACGCTGAATCAGCACATCATCCTCTGTAATAGATCCTGGTTTTGAGTATACATTCTTCTAAGAAGAGAGTACTGCTGTCCTCCCAGGCTCTGTCTTTTTAATCACAGGAGCAGTGCAGCCTGACTGGGGTGTTTGTTAAATGTATAAACTTGCTGTAAGCATTTGGCATTGCTTACTTCTAGTCTGAGATCAAAGTCCCACTCTGTATAGTCATTAAAATGACATAGGGCATTCTGGAATGCTAAGGAAATCAGCCAGACAACGACATTTTAAACATTTAAGCATGGGAAATTCTAGAAGGTCATAGTTAAAAGACACTAAGTCAAGTAATGAATTTTGGTAGACACAGAACAGAGTATTTGTTTTTTGGTTTTCCCAGTGTGCAGCAAGAGGCGGTCACGTGGTCAGGATTCTCCCTGTAACCTTTTCTAATGTCTTAGCAATCAAGAATCCCTTTTGAATTTTCATTCTCTATTATCCCATTACTTCATATTTTTTTTAAATTTTTAAATTTTTTTAAAAAAGATCTATGGGGCATGGAGAGATGGAAGAGCATTTGTGGTTTTTCCAGAGAATGCTAGTTCAAACACCAGTGCCCATGCCAGGCAGCTAATAATTCCCAGAAACTTCATGTTCGGGGGATCTAATGGTTCCTTCTGGCCCGTGCTAACACTGATATATGTTCAGATGTATGGGGCTGGAGAGATAGCTTAGACCTTAAGAGCACTGATTTTTCTTGCCGAAGACCAGGGTTAAATTCCCAGTACTCATACGACAGCTCACAGCCATCTGTAACTACAGTTCCAAAAATCTGATGTCCTCTTCTGACCTCTTCGGACACTAGGCTCAGAAATGGTCCATGCAGGTAAAACACCCATATACATAAAAAATCTAAATTTAAAAAAAATATATATATATGATTGCCAAAGACAACGCGAGCTCTACCCAGCATGAGACAATCAGCATTACTAAGCAGACATAATAATAAACTTGTTTCCAAAGAAAACATTAGTTATCCTGTACAAACTAAACAAAGTACTATTTGGACAAAAGTTTTGTAAAATTGGTAATGGGTTGCAACTTCCTGTTATACCACCCATGCTACTAGAAGTCAAGTCACTGGCTTTCAACCATGATTCTGTAATTTCCTGATGTTACACTGAAGACACCAAGAGGACAGACAGCTGTAGCATCTGGACATTTGATGATGAGCAATCTTGGATAAGCTAAGCAATATTTAACCTTTTCAAACTCTCCTATCAAGGTCTTTCTGTCCTTTGGACTCAGTTCAAATTGGGAATTGTAAAAGCAAAATAGGAATTTTCACATCACTGAGAAATTCACTGCGAGCTGGCTGGGCTGACAAAGCTCTGAGATCACTCAGCAACGGCAGCAGCAACCGACATGTCTTATCCTCGGCCAACAGAGAAGAATGAGGGTGTGGTCAAAGCCACTGTCTAAAGTAAAGCAGGAGCCGATATGTCAAGACTCAATTACCCAACCTCTCAGAAAACCTTTCCTCATCATTGGAAGCACCCAAAGCCTTTATTATAATGTTACCAGGTTACCAGGGATTCAAGGATACTGTTATTTTCATCTGTGTATAGGGGACTTGTGATGGTTCCTCTTCTTGTACTTTTGACTCAGCTGAGGACCACCTGGACTGGCAAAGAGCACCTCTGGGTGTGTCTGTGAGATTATATGCAGACACACCGGGAATCATAATGTCTTTGACCTAATGAATATTAATCCATTGATTGAATTTTGAATAGACCATTGGCAGGAAGTAGACTCCTGTAGGAAGTGGCGGCTGGCTGGAGGAAGTATGGGACTGAGGATATGTCCGTGGGGATGGGAAGAGCTATCCTAAATCTGGATAGGACTGTTCTGTAGGCTGGGTTCCTGGGCTGGAAAATAATAAGAAAGCCAGCTTTCGTTACTCTCTGCTTCTGGACTGTAGGTACAAGATTCCCAGTCATGAAAGCTCTTGTTCCTGTGCAGACGCTTGTCTCTGGAAAATGTCAACAGGTTTCATTGTTGCGGAAGAAAATCAGAATTTTGTCAGCTGGTGTTTCTGTCAATGATTGCCTGGGCCACTGCCTGCTCCTTCTTTTCCTCTTCCTCTTCCTCAGCCTCATCTATCTATCTTTCTTTCTTTCTTTCTTTCTTTCTTTCTTTCTTTCTTTCTTTCTTTCTTTCTGTCTGTCTTTCTTTCCTTTCTTTCCTTTCTTTCTTCCTTCCTTCTTTCCTTCCTTCCTTCCTTCCTTCCTTCCTTCCTTCCTTCCTTTCTCTTCTCTTGCTTTTCTCTCTCCTCTTTCCATGTTTCTCAGCTTCTCAGGTAACAAACTCAGAGCTTCATTTTGTAGCATTAATGTGTGTGTTTGTGTGTGTGTGTGTCTGTGTGTGTGTTGCATGCATGTACCTGTATAGGTGTGCAGCTGTAAGCAAGCTGGGCCCCAGGAGGCCAAAGC
Organism: Grammomys surdaster; assembly: GCF_004785775.1. Classification (NCBI taxonomy): domain Eukaryota; kingdom Metazoa; phylum Chordata; class Mammalia; order Rodentia; family Muridae; genus Grammomys; species Grammomys surdaster. Next base: position 12,325,777 of record NW_021604630.1, on the reverse strand, counting down.
CGGAAGAGGAATGTCTTTCTCCACAATTCTCCACCTTGAGACAGGATAATCTCATTGAACTGCAAGGTTGCTAATCTAATAAGGCCAGCAGGTTACTGAGCTCTTGGGGTCAACCTCTCTCAATCTCCCAAAGCCGGAGTGACAGGCACCCACAGCCAGACCTGGCTTTAGGCATTAATCAAAGCACCAATATCCTTTAAACTATCAGAACAGGCATAGATTAAGTATGCTTTTAGACATAAAAGGACACTGTTTACAAGAAAGCAACGCTGAACTGGTTTGTAGACTGCAGGGTTTCCCACATGCCTGTCTACAGCATAGACGGTAGACTTCCCAGTGAGGCCTCAAAGACATGACTGAGCCAGAGGTTGGAAGATACACCAGATGTCTCAGCACACATGCTGTCTTGTGCCTGCAAAGCCAGAGAGCTGGCTGCTGCCAGAGCCCACTGACTCTGTCCACTTCCTTAACGCACCTTTGAGCTTCCGTTTGAATCAGTGAGGAACAGGAGGAGAGCAAACCCCATTTGGAATGGTTTCAGAAGAAAGCCTGCATGTAATAGGATTGTTTGAAAAATAGGAAGTATTAGAAGACAGACGGATGGGGAAACATGAGCGAGCTGATTTCTGGCTACCTCCGCTGTGGATTCCTGTTAACAGCTTGGTCTTTCTTCTCGGGAGCCTGTCAACACTCTAGCCAGCAGCTGAAGGTTGCTGGGAACCATCTTTAGTGGTTGGCAGACTGGCCCGGGGCCAGTGTGTGCCTCTTGGGCCTGCTGGGTTTGGAAGCGCTCTTGGGAAAAAGTACACTCCTAGAACAAAGTCTCTGTGTCTGAAAGATTCTATGCCTGTGGAGCTCATGGGAAGGAAACTGCCTATTAATGAAGCGGGGTGGGGAGGGGGGACACAACTTGCTGATGTGTCTGTCATTCGTAACTTTGAATTTAGAACTTTTTTTGTGTGTGTGGTGTTAGAGATCAATCTGAATCCAATGCTAGGCCACACTCTATACTCTTGGCCACTTGACACTGTTTTAAACTGTGTTTTTTTTTTAAATTATGCATTTGAAACAAACACACATTTACAAAAGGAGTCTCCCTGCAAGCTGACCATGAACTTGCCCTTGGTAAGCAAAAAGTCACAGGGCATGGCTGATTAGAAATCTTCTTGACCTTTCTTTATAAAAAAAAAAAATTTTAATGAACTCCATTACTTTGTTGATTCTGTTAAGCTGTTATCATAAGTGTGTACTGGCAAGATTAAGCCAGGCAACATTCCTGCATGGAAGGGAGAGGCTCAGGAGGCTCCATTGAGGAGCTGATGGCAGTGGGTGGCTGCTGAGGAAGAGAGAGCCAATTTTCTGCAGGGTCGTGGCCCCAGTAGGTTACACATGCTCCGATGGATAATCCAACATCCATGTGTGTATGGGCCACACTAACTGAGCTCAGTGAAAAAAAAAAGGGAGACATGGAGTTGGCGGGGGAATGAGTGCAGTTGGGGAAGAGTTGGACAGGGGAGTAGAGAGTAGATGTGATCTAAATACATTGTATTTATGGGAGGAATGTCCAAAGACTGAGAACAGAGTGTGCTGACGGGGTAGATGACTCTATAAGGCACTTGCTATACAAGCCTAAAGACCTGAGTTCAGATTCAGCAATCATGTAAAAGCTGGGATTACCATCTCTGTTACACTAGCCATGGGAGGATGAGATGGATGGATTCTGGGGACTCCCTGGCCAACCAGCCTAGAAGAAACAGCGACCTTCAAGTTCAATGAGAGATCTTGTCTCAAACCTATAAGCTGGAGAGCAATAGGAGACCCATGATGTCGAGTTCTGGAGTCCACACACTGAGGCAAATGCACACATGCACACGGGCACATACAAGGAGCATGCCATGAAAGCCAGGTTAAGCTAAAAGAATATCTTTTCAGTTCCAGGGATGCCTTCCATCTTGCTAGGTCTTTTTATATATCCTTTGAGGCATCTTGGAGCACAGACTCCCCAGTAAGCTTTACTTTCTCTTAGCTGGACCCAGTGTCTCCAAAACTGCCTTGCTCAGAGCCTAGAGTTGAGAATATTGAGCAGTTGCTCAACTATGAATAAATTGACACTTTGCTTTCCCGTTGGCTGTGTTGTTTATGTATGTAGACTCCTTGGTTGTGAATGCTGAGGAAGAGGAAAGGGGGAAGGGAGAGGATGGGGAAATAGAGGAAGAAGAGTAGGAGAACAGGAAGAAGGAAAGGAGGAATGTCTACTTAGGTTCCTATTGCAGTGATGAATACCACAATCAAAAGCGACATGGGAAAAAAGGCTTTATTCATCTTACATGTCATAGTCCATCATCCAGGAAAGTTAGGGCTGGAACCTGGAGGCGAGAACTGAAGCAGAGGCCATGGAAGAATGAAGATTGCTCATATGGCTTGTGTCAGACGGCTTTCTTATAGCACCCAGGACTACTAGCCCAGGGGCTGCGACAGCATTCACAGAGCCCAGGGCTCGCCCACATGTTAATCGTTAATCAAGAAAATGCATCACCCGCTTGCCCACAGGCCAGTCTGGGGGAGAATTTTCAAACTGAGCTTCCCTCTTCTAAAAGGACCCCAGCTCCTGTCAAGTTGGAATAAGATTTGCCAGCACAAGAAGGGGTAATAGATTGGGGTGAGGAGCAGGAGAACAAGGGTGTGCGTGATAATCAACCTCAGCTGTTTGGGTAAGTGATGTCCTCAGGGTTTGGGAAGGGAGAAAGGCAGAACGTCTGCGCTTTGCATGCTTCAGTTCCAAATCCCAATGGGAGAAAATCTTTCAAAATTGAACTTAACCCTTCAAACAATTCCTGCCTACTTGCTACTTGGGGTACATTGTCAAAACTCAGCAGTCAATTCACTGTCTCCCTCCCTTGCCTGTGGTTGACTCTCTCACAGTTCTTATAAATCTTGTACTCCAGTGTCTTTTGCAAGCCTTGATTGGGCTGCAGTCAACAGAACACCAGAGGTACTTGGAAAAACACTATGCAATCTGGTACTCACCATAAAAACTATTCAAGCTACCATCACATGTGAACGATAGGCTTACAGGAGTTATTCTAGATGTTACAGGGGAGATGTTGTTCTAGATGTTGAAAGTAGTTGGGTTTGAAAACAAAAGGTAAAATGGTTTCCTTCTGGTTCGTTTTCCAAATAACTAAAACACAGCAATAGTTTGTCATTGAAGTTTAGTAGAATTCACCGACTTCCAGTTTACTGCAAACTCTACAAAATATCAAATGACAAATTGACTCATAGGCGCTCTTACAAGGAAGAACTGGGTGTCTTCCAGCGGGTTATATAAGACAATAGCATTTATAAAATGAGCTTCTGTGGTAGTTTTCCTTGGTCCTAGAAGCTTTAGTTACTCTTCCTGCCCTTGGTAACTTTAAAACTCACTCAGAGGCATTACAAACCCACCATATGCCTGTTTAAGTAAAGGCCTGTCTTCCTTGTATCCTGGATCCAGTGGAACCCAGCTGTTTCCAAATCTCTTTATAGAAAACAAAAAGCAAATTTTCAAAAGAATTATAAACAAAGAAATGAGCAAGAGAATTCCAGCAGCCCAGGGCTTTAACATCAGATCTGAGAAAACACTATTTCGATTGTTTGATTTATGTCCATCTGAGAACATAATCCTTAAAAACAGCGAGATCCAGGCGGTGCCTTGACAATGTTCTTTCTTGGTATTCAATAGCATCTTTGCTGCCTCAGGGCATATAATGCTGTTACACAGAATGAGCACTCCATTCTTTATTACAGAAAATATCTATAAACTCCTGTAAGCCTATCGTTCACATGTGATGGTAGCTTGAATAGTTTTTATGGTGAGTACCAGATTGCATGGTGTTTTTCCAAGTACCTCTGGTGTTCTGTTGACTGCAGCCCAATCAAGGCTTGCAAAAGACACTGGAGTACAAGATTTATAAGAACTGTGAGAGAGTCAACCACAGGCAAGGGAGGGAGACAGTGAATTGACTGCTGAGTTTTGACAATGTACCCCAAGATGCAACCCATCACCTATTTCTTCTCCATCCTTAAAGCTTCCCAGAATCCAAGGCTCCTGGCAGATAAAAAAGAAGATAAACACTCGAATGCAATTGGCATGACTTTTACATATGCGGGTTAGAGTTAGGTTTATGCATGTAGGAGGTAAGACAGGAGCTAAAGATAGACAGATTACTCTCTGCCCAGCCACCACTGCCCAGCTTTGTGAGTAAGTAGAGACCTGGTACATCTAACCTTTTGCATCTGACTCTGGGAAGGGCTACGGTTAGTGCCAATTCCCATAGAATCATGCTTTCTTCTTGGATATCAGTGGCCTCACCATCCTTAATATCTAAAATGAGTCTCCTCTTAGTCTAGCCAGTTCTTTGTCCATTTCATCGGGTGCTTCATTGTCGCTGACTGGAAGGGAACCATGCAGTTACTCAGCAATGACTCACTCTTGTATGTCACTCACTCAAAGCTGAGTGCTTAGGCCCATAATTGGCTTTCTTTTCTTTGGCCCACACGCTTCAGTGGCGAGGCTTTTATGCTGTCCTTGGAGAGATGGTTTATCTTGACTTGTACTGCAGTCCCTCCACTGCTTGCAGTTTTCTATTATTGACTTAATTTTTTTTCCTTTCCTTATATGCAGTGTCCTCTAGACTGCGTGAGCCAATTGCCCACCCGCTCCAAACTTTCTATGTAACTTAAGGTGGTCAAAAGCTCATAATCTTTCTATTTGTGATATCCCAGATTCTGTGATTACAGCTGTCCATACCACCATGCCCAGCTATTTGATTTTTCTTTTGAAAAACATGATGTGTGTGCATGTGTGTGAATGTGTGTGTTTGTGTCTGTTTGTGTGTGTGTGTCTGTGTGTTACATGTGCATGCACATGCATGTCTATGTATCTATAAGTTTGTGCAAGTGCATTATGCATGAAGGTACAGCTACAAAATGTGTGCAGAGGCCAGAGGACAGCCTCGGTACCATTCTCAGGGGCAGCATCCAGTTCCTTTGAGACATGGTCTCTTATTAGCTTATAGCTCACCAGTTAGGTTACACTGGCTGACCAGAAAGCCTCAGGGAGTAGGCTCCTCCACCATTCCAGTCACAGTGTTGGAACAAGTGTGTACCATCATTTCTGGCATTTTTTTTTTACATGAGCTCATGGATGTTCGTGCTCGTGAAGGAAGATAGCAAGTCAAGCCTTTATCAACTGAGCCACCTTCACCACAGGCCAGTCATCCCCAAAGCCCAGGTGCTAGGGACTTTCTGCTTTGCATATTGCTCTGTTTTCCTTTGAGAATGAACATTCAGCTTTTAAGAGCTACTTTACAGCTTATATATCTGTGTATTATTTATTCCTGGAAAAGCTGACCCTTAGTCTGACTTGCTTATTCTTCGACATGGCCTCATCCTGACACTGTAGGTCTAACTGAATACTCCATGCTTCCCCTTTTTTTTGCTCTGGTTCATTTTAATCCCATGGAAACTCAGGTTCCAGAACACTGAATCTGACAACTGAAAAGAGTGCTTGAAAACTCATCAATCGGGGAGTCTGTTTGCAGAGGTGCAGCCACTGCGTGTCTGCTTCAATTGGGGAATCTCTTTATAGAGGTGTGGCCAATGCATGTCTGCCCCCTCAGGAATTACTATCACTTCTCAGGAGCTTATTAGACCACATTAGCGTTTGCTTGATGTCCATAATGCTATGCTTTCCATTTTGTATAATGACACCAGCAGATAAATCTTGAGACCTCTCTTGAACTAATACATCATTGATTTATCACTAAAAAGCTGTGTGTATTTTTGGTTCTCTAATTTGCTAATAGCCTGTGCTAAGAACATGGGCTTTTAATTCAGTCATAACAGGATTAATCCATCTTGGTGCTCAGCTATGAATAGTCACCTCTAATGGCATGTAGTGAGAACATGCGACTGTCCTTGACAAGCTGTAAAAATAACGACGTCTCAGAGTGCTAGTCGCAATTCATGTCCCATTAGTCATAAATTTGTTCGTGTCTTTTAAGAGTCCATTTGTGTTTCCCAAGAGAACTTTTGCTGCTGTACATGACAGTCACTCTGGATCAAAGTGGCAGAGAAAAAAAAATAGCTACAAGAATGATAGAATGAGAGGAGGCCGGGCGGTGGTGGTGCACGCCTTTAATCCCAGCACTTGGGAGGCAAAGGCAGGCAGATTTCTGAGTTCGAGGCCAGCCTGGTCTACAGAGTGAGTTCCAGGACAGCCAGGGCTACACAGAGAAACCCTGTCTCGAAAAACAAAAACAAAAACAAAACAAACAAACAAAAACAGAATGAGAGGAAATTATATTCTTTATGCTAATAATATACAAGTGTGTACTACGATCTACAAAATCAGATGTAGATATAATTGGAAAACATTGTTATACGAAATGGTGTAGGGCATATATTAATTTCAAAGTAGGCAGATCTAGGTTTAAATTGTACTCTGTATTTCTATCTTTCTGATTCCCTCCATGACCTCAAGAAACTTCAGCCTTTTCATGGATGAAAGAATGATAGTCTCTACTTGAATATCAGAATTAAAAGCAATATTAAAAGGTCTTTGGTACTTAGCGCATGCTCAGTCTATGGAAGGCACGATGGTAGTGGTGGTGATTTGGTGTATCTCATTTGGAAATTTCCACTAAAAAAATAGCTACGAGAATGACAGAATGAGAGGAGGCCGGGCGGTGGTGGTGCACGCCTTTAATCCCAGCACTTTCCACTAAAAACAACCTTGAAGGAGAGAGCCAACACGTAGAGACTGTTGTACTGTCTTGGTGATCTGTAGCAGATCTCTCACAGGGAACATGGTCTCTACCTCTGGTGTCTAATTCAATAGCCACTAGCCTCATGGGATCATGTATATTTAACACATTAAATTAAAAAATTGTTACTCACCTGTACCACCCACAATTTAAATACCAGTAGGTACACTGGATAAAGTAGATTTTCCAAAAGTACAAACATTTCCTTTGGGCAGTATTAGACTTGACCAGAGACCTACAGGCTTGGCTATTGCTATCACAAAGTTCTTGTCAGGAGTCTGGCAGCCATCTATGGGGAACAAAAGAGTTCCTGTATCCCTTCTACACCAGTCCCCACATCCTTAGCCTGGTTCTCAAAGCACATACTCATCCTTGTGTGCTCTGCCGTAAGCCCATCTTAGTTCCAGACTATCTGGTCACTAACTTGAGTTTAGATTTCAATCTTTGAAGGTATCATATAAACCTCTTTAAGGGAAGAACTGAGTTTTCTGATTCAAAGTCAAGTCCTAAAGCCTCACACTGTAGACTTCCAGGTGGAAAGTTTGTAGCAGAAGATTGATATGTTCTGAACACTTGTGAGCTTTCAAGACTTATATACTGTATGCTGAAACCTGGAGGGGTACCATGGCTGTAATAGGCCGTGATTCCTCTGCCCTTGCTGCCTGTGCCCTGGACTACCAGCTGTCCAAGCCTACCTACCCTTGGGGGTTGGAGGTGGGGTGGTACTGAATCCACAACACAGACTCTGGGAGCAGCAAGCTCATCTGAATGCTGTTGCAAGCTCCTTTAATACCCTCCACCTGTGCCCCATTGGTCCCAAGAAAGCATCTCTTCTAAACAGCAGTTCCCGATTAGCTGGAACTGTCTGCATCAGTAATCCTTGGTCTCTCTGGCAGTCTTCAATTAGTTCCTCCTGCAGGAGATGCCTTTGCCTTTGTGCCACCCTTTTCCCTCCCCATCCATGCTCCTCCTACATGCCCTTATGAATTAGTTTGATTCCCTTTAGAAGCCACAGTACTCTTCCCGAAGAGCTGTCCTCACCAAACACAAACTCAGCTAATGCTGTGATCTTGGAGTTCCCAGACTCCAGAAGTGACAAATAATGATTTCTATTCCTCATAAATTTCTCTGTCCTGGGCATTTTTCCATAGCAGTCTGGAAGGATTAAGATGGGGACCTATTTGATATGTGAGTGGGCACCTGTCCTCTTATGTCCGTGCCTAGTTCTGTTCTCTCTACACTACTTGACGAGATTGAAATATGAAATAGCTCTCAGAAGAGTTACTCTTTTGGAGGTAGACAAGTGTGGAATGCATACATAGTTCATTGCTTAATACCTTTTTCAAAAGTTATCCAGCTCATTGTATGTAACTCACAGTGCTAGCTAGTATGGCTTGTAAAATATGAGCATGAAAATGGTTGAACAATATAACCCTGGAACTTTCCTAACAAGCAGACCACTAAGTAACATTTTTGATTTGGAGTGCTGTAGTGTTGATTGACATAAAGCAAAAGAAGGGACATAAGTTTGCCAATCCAATCAGGAAATTACTTTCCTGGCTCACGTTGCTGAGCTTCCAATGTTTCTATTGCTGATAGAGAGCAGAATGTAGACGTTCAAGCCAGATAAGCACAAGGTCACATAGTAAGGAGAGGAGACGCTACCATTGTGGTGCAGGCATTTAGGGGGAATCCATGGGGAAAGCAGCAGATAAACACTGCATCAAAATCCAGTTCTTTGAACACACACTATAAAAGGGACCGTTTTGCCCTGCATTTAATACATGAGAGTGACATCCTCGTTTAAAACAGCTTGAGACTAGAATGATACTGAAGATACATAAAAAGATCCATAGTGCTTGAGGACTTGAGTCCAGAGGAAAATTAATGTCTGCATGATCTAGGACCTAGGACAGGAAAAGTTCTAAGTCACACCAAAGAAAGCCAGCTGACAAGGTGACACCAGGATGGAAAGGTTGCAAGTTGGTATCAGAATTCTTGCTGTGTGTTAAAGATTAATCCATTCAATTAGTAACTGAATTTAAGGACTAAATGTCTTTTATTCATTATTTGTAATGTGAATTAGTCCTTTAAGTGTTTAATATTTTTTTAATCCATATTAAAATTTATCTCCCTCTGGTGAATGAGGGCCTCTTGTTTCCATGATTCCTAGCCCTAGGTACTTGAGTTAGCTGGGCTTGAGTTAGCTGCATTTGAGTATGCCCTAAATTACAACCTAAAGAGAAAGACATCACGCCAGACATCCCTGAGGAGAGCTTGCAAGGCTGTTGAGGGCTGTAGACTTGCAACATAACATGTCATGCGTTGCTACTGAAGGCAGGAAGGAGGCACACAGGAAGAATGAGTGTGTATTCTCCTTTCCCATCTGGAAGGTCATTACTATTCTAAAGCAAGCCTCCTAGGTGGGAAGATGTCACTTTACCAAGCTGCAGACTCAGAAAAGGCCACTTCAACAAAAGCCTACTCAGTCCAGTCCTCCACCCCCGACTATCCCATCCCTCCTACCCCACCTCACCCCACCCCACCTGCCAGCCACAGCGAACATCTCCCCTGGAACCTCTAGGCACAGCTCAGATGCCAGTGAATCTTAAAAACGAGTTGCATTTCTGATGCAAGAGTACCCATTCTAAAATGCAGCAGAAGAGCTGAGCTCTGCCCTGTGTGCATCCTGCTGTCTCCTCTCTACAGAACCGTGCCTGCTTCTGCTCATGCCTGTGTGTTGCAACGGCTTTCTCGCATCAAAACCCAACAGATCTGGTTACAGGTTATCAGTGTCTCTCAGTGTTCGTTCTAAGAGTTGAGTTGCTTTTAGCAAATAGGTCATTGAAGTGGTCGTGAGTTAAACTGGTCATTTATGGAACTGAATTAATCAGGTCCCTTTTTACCTTGAAACTGGCAGATGCTTGAGCACCACCATCAAGAATCTCTTAGACATAGCCTGGCGGTGGTGGTGCACGCCTTTAATCCCAGCACTTGGGAGGCAGAGGCAGGCGGATTTCTGAGTTCGAGGCCAGCCTGGTCTACAGAGTGAGTTCCAGGACAGCCAGGGCTACACAGAGAAACCCTGTCT
>NW_021604630.1:12313893-12315780 GCF_004785775.1 Grammomys surdaster | reverse complement strand
AAAAAAAAAAAACACAGAAAGTGGGTTCCAGGATTTGAAGTAACTGTGAGTGTATGTACCATGTGTCCTGTTCATTCTGGGGATGAAGTATTTTAAAATTAAATGTTGCCGAGAGTAACATGAAAAAAACGTCATTTGTAGTCAGTCATTCTGCATTTAACTTGATTTTGGCCATGTCCTCATGGTTCTCATATTATTGTTGATTTAATGTTTAGATTGAACCTGACTCATGTTTCCTTTTTCAGTTGCTGTACTTCAAAGGTAACTTTCAAAGTGTTGTGCAAAAAGGTGGAAGAATATGCCACCCTAAAATATATCACTGTGGCGTAAGGGTTATTTTAAGCTTCCGGCGCTTAAATAAGCAGGCAGAGCAACAAAGACCTTGCCACCTTTTCTCCCTAAAAGAAGAAGTGAAAACCTGCCTGGGGAAGGATTCTCCCTATGCCATAAAGAAGCATTCCTCCCACTAAAGAAGGGAGCCAAGGCTAAGAAAAACCATCTAAACAAGCTTCCGTAAGTACCCATCTGCCTAGTTGCTTCTCTCCCCTGAACTGTCCTGTCTCCTTGTCTGGCCATAGCCTCATAATCCGATGCTCTTTGCCCAGTTGGGAAAATGAGTGTTCAACTCTCATGTCCTGGAGGAGGGAGGGGTGTCTTGCTTTCCTCTCTTTCCTTTATTTCCTTTCCTCTCTTTCCTTCTTCTCTTCCTTCCTTCCTTTCTTCCTTCATTCTTGAGTATTCTCATGTTAAAGAAAAGATTATGTTTAGTAATTGTATAATTATTTAATAATAATTTGCTCTTTGTGTCAGTTTAATTCCCAGGCCAAGTCAAACATAATGAAGGAAAAAATAAAAAGTTACCTCTCCTTGAGTGCTGAGCAAGACTACCTGTGACCATACACACACACACACACACACACACACACACACACACACGTACGTCAGCACAAGTTGACTGTGACAACTATTTGCTTTTTGAGTGAATACAGAAAATACACCATGATTTAAAAAAAAAAGTGTTCATCATTAAATTGCATATCATGCACATATCCACACTGGGAGAACAACTAAAATCAAGTAAACCACGACTACCTGCCCTTGGCAACTGCCATGGGACCAAGAGTTCGATACTATCATGGGCCGTACCCTGGTTCCACCCTAAGTTACATGAATCTCTGGGGCAGTGGGCCACAGGCATGCTAGTTTATAACAGCTTCCAGTGGGTTCAAATTACATCCAGCATTAAGTAGGTCAGTGCTAAGCCGTATTATCCCAGTGACTCATGACAGCAGGAACCAAGCCAACATTGCTCAATGCTTTTGATCGTGTCTTTAGAACAATGGCTGACCGGCATCGATGTTGAGTTCTTCAGTATCCCAAGAGAAGTCACAGAAATGAACTGCTAGGATGACTTTTGAGTCTGCATTTAGGACAAGTAAACCCCAAAGGCAGAGCCTAGCTGGCCAATGAGATGGCTCAAGCCTGAAGACCTGAGTTCACTGTCCAGGACCTGTGATGGAAAGAAAGAACCAACTCTAACATGCTGTCCTCTCAGCTGCATGTATGTGTTGTGTAGCCCCATCACACAGACAATCACACACAAAATAACCCTTTAACCTTCAAACCTACACTATGCACTACGGTGCTCTCTCTCGCTCTCTCTCCCCCTCTCTCTCTTTCTCTTCCTCCCTCTCTCTCCTCCTCTCCCTCTCCTCTCTCTCTCCCTCTCTTTTTCTCTTCCTCCCTCTCTCTCCTCCTCTCCCTCTCCTCTCTCTCCCTCTCTCCCTCTCTCCGTGTCTCTGTCTCTGTCTGACTCTGTCTCTGTCTGTCTCTGTCTCTGACACACACACACACACACACACACACACACACACACACACACACACA
>NW_021604630.1:12301366-12313883 GCF_004785775.1 Grammomys surdaster | reverse complement strand
ACACACACACACACACACACACACACACACACACACACACACACACACACAGAGCAGGTGATTCCACCTGGATTGAAGCCTTAGAAATTTCCTTGAATTGTATCTTTTGAGAACTCCCAATCCATCTCTCTTGCAGACTTTCTTTTTGGTCTTGAACAGAATGGCTACCCTCTCAACTACCTGTTTTCTTTGTTTAAAGTGAGAAAAATTAAATTCCAGAGCCTTATTCCAGTGAATAAGTGACAAATGGCTCTCTGAGACAGAGAGCAACGTCCTGCAAAAGGCCCAGTGAGTAATGGCTTGGCTTCAGACCATATCCATGAACGTGTGCTTCTGAGGATTAAAGAGGTATTATCAATTATGCCAAACCTTTCTCTCCGTCTGGCCTTCACACCTCCCGGCTAAGCACATCTGAGCGCATACAATGTGAGCCTTCATTGTGTTGGCACGGATGTTTATCCATGGGAGTGTGTGTGTATTCATCCAAGCATTTTAAAAATAACCTAAGTGAACTGAGTCAATGCATGTGTGTCACATTTACCAGGAATATTAGGAAGCAAAGGCCTTTAAATGTCTAACTTAGCTTTGGCATCCTGTCAGGAAAGAGCTGGCTCACGTCGCTTGCATAAGTCTTATATAAGAGATTAGATATGGGGCCAGAGCTGTCCCGGTTATTAAAGTCCCAGGAAAGCAAAGCTTGCTACGCTGTAGACACTCACTCGGTCTCCCCTCCAATGCAAGTGTCTTTATTTCTACATCAAGCACTTTCTGTTGTAAAAATAATTCTACAAACAAAACAAAAAACAGCCTAGCTTTTCTATTGCTTTCCTTTTGAATGTATTTAGAAGTAAAGAAGCACACAGTCAGTATACACTCTTGACTGTGTACAATCCTCAAAGAAGAAGGTTGCCTTTACATAGACAGACAAGGAGGGTTAAAGAGAGCATGAAATAGGTAGTGAAAGCCCTAAGAAAAATCAGAGAGAGAAAGAGACAGATGAATGCTGGTACAAGAATTGGTTTGCAGCCTCTTCAAGGTTGTCAACCGTATTTCCTCCCATCTTGGGACCATTACTTGGGTTCTTTTTGCTTTTTTCTGCTGGTCCTTGGCCCTCAAATAGGCGGACTAACTCTGTGATACAACAGATAAATAATTTGGTAGCAAAACCTACTCAGATACATCATCATAAGTTAGCTATGGAGGACCACGAGACTCAAGATGAGGTTGTTACTTTATACAGGGTGTTTCCAAAACCCATCTCCACCCAACCTAAAAGGGGGAACTTCTGCCCCTAGACCAAGCAGAGAGGGGCCACCCAGAACCCCCTCTGATAGGCAAGCTGAATTCTTGCTTAGGCTTCGAGGCTGAGCACTGCAAGGGAATATAAATAAAAGATAAAAATATCTCTCTGGGTTCCCTGAGGGACAAGCCTGACTGCATAGGGGTTGATGTGAAAAGTATCCCCTCTCCAGGAAAAAGACATCGGGACGGGTATGGCCCTCATGCCTCACTGGACAACGACAGGGGGACTGGAGCCATTACGAGGGCCCCTTCAAATACTGGAGGTCAGGCCTCTATCCCCGCCTCCGTAAGTTTAGAATTGCCACAGCCCTTCTATACTTAGAGAAGGGAGGAGATGTCAGGGGCAGCCCTGCTTACACACTGTAGGCCTAAAATCAGCCATAGGCCTAAAATCAGCAATAGGCCTGACATACATGTATACTAACACCAAGTCTTGGGTCTCAGTGGAAAAAGCACTGAAACAGATGGCTATAAGCTAATGTCAACAGGCAGCTTTTGTGGAAATTTATAAGCCTGAGTGGTCATAGACCTTGTAAATAGGTAGCCTGGGCAGACAATACCAACTTAGATAAGGACAATCGAGTCATAGGCAGAGTCATAGTGAATTGTCCCCTGAACCTTCACCTAGCTGATACCCGGTTCTGAAGATATCTGTATTCCCCCTGAACACCCACACTCCAGTGTCATTCCCTTCTCCACATCCTGCCTTTCTGTGTTTATAACCCCTGTGTGAATTAATTACGATTTGAGAAAAAAAAATTAAAAAAAAAAGAAGTAAAGAAGCATATTTAGAAGGCACGGGATGGCCATCAGTTTATAAACCAAATAGATATTCCCATGTGTTCTTACGCATACTACTTGAGAATTGTAGGACCAGCTTGGTACCATGAAGCAAGTTTCACACACGGATGTTGTAGGTGTGTTCACGCATCTCGTAAACTGATCTTTCAAAACTTAGAACATGACCCATTGCCCTGCTCACCTACTGTTCTGAAAGGGATTTCATCAAATCCCGTTTCCAGAAAGTAGAAATGAAGATCACATATGGCTCAGTTTTCTCTCTGTTATAAAGCCATGCCTGGCTCATATGAGATGGGAATAAATATATACAAATAAGTACACGCAGAACCATGCTTGGACAGAGGAAAGACCTTGAGGTTTAGAGTTCCTCCCTCCAGCACAGGGACTAATGCTAGCAGCATCCGATAGCTGCTATAGAACACAAGAGAACCAAAAAATGCTTCTAAGGTTATATTTTCTATTATAAAATGGAACTTGATTCTGGCCCTACTTTATTGGTGGTATTATGACCACTTAGAATAGATTCATTTACTTTTTTTTTTGACCCAGGATCAGCTATAAATGATGTTTGTTTCAGGTTTTTATAGGTAGCTGGCATTAGAAAAACTAAATGTAATCCTTATAACAGGCTTATTATGCTGGTATTGCTGTTATTGATACTTTCTAGATGATACTCAGGCCCGAGTCACCTAAGCTTTAAGTTAGGCAACAGGATATGAACGGAGGTGTGCACTGTGAGACTCTAAAACCTGCAAATGCATGTGACATGTATCACTTAGTAACCCGTAGGGCCCTAATCAAGCTCTGCTGAATGTCATTGCATGTGCCTCTCCTCTCTCCAGAAAGGAGATCACACCAGGAAACAATGTATGTCCCATAAGTTCCGATCTCTGCTGATGACGATGCCAGAATATCGCCATCAGTGCCATTTACTGCTTGATTTGCAATTTTTTCGTAGCTTGAGGTAGAAGGAATTAGGAGCAGATTTAGTGAGCTATTAAAAAACTGCAATAATTAAACCCAGCCTGAAATATCTGCATTGAGAAGAGAGGGGCAAAAAAACATGTTTTATCATAGTCATCTGTGGAAAGAAATTCTGCAAAAGGAATTGGCTTGTGTGAGTTAAGGCATCAAGTCCCAGTGATGTTCAGTTGAGGCTGGCTGAGAGCCATACGGTCGTTCTAGAAGCATCTTGTGCACAGAACACACCCAGAATCCCAGTACTCAGCATCCCGAGGCAAGAAGATCATAGGTTCAAGGAGAAACCACTCTACACAAAGAAAATCTAACTCAGTAAGAATTTTTTTTAAGCATTTTCCTGACATCAGTGATGCATGTGGAAGCCCAGCCAAGCCCCAAACACAGAGAAAGCCCAAGTGACACATCCAGATTATTTTATCATGCTTTGATTTGTATGTTAACTTTCAAAAATCTGGGGTTGAAATGTGGAATTCCTTAGGAGTTCCAAGAGGAGAAGAAGGAGGTTTAAGGTGACCCATAGTGAGATGCCTTATGCAATTTGAAAGTCAAAAAGCTGTGTAGCGATTGCATTGCTCAGTAGTTAAGGGCACTTGCTGCTCTTGCAGAGAATAGGATTTGGACCCCAGCACCCTTGTGGCTGTTCACAAGCTTCTGTGTCTTAGTTTGGTGTGAAGAGACACCATGACCATGGCAACTCTTAAAAATGAAAACATTTAATAGGGGCTGGCTTACAGTTTCAGAGATTTAGTCCTCTATCATCACGGTGGAAAACATGCCGGCATGCAGGCAGACGTGGTGCTAGGAAAGGAATTGAGAGTTCTACATCTTGATCCATGGGCAGGAAACTGTGTGTCACATAGGGCATAGCTTGAACATATAAGACCTCAAAGCCCCCCTCCATTGTGACACTCTTCTTCCAACAAGGCCACACCTATTCCAATAAGGCCACACTTCCTAATAGTGTCAGTCCCTATGGGCCAAGCACATTCAAACACATTGAGTCTATGGGGAACATTCCTTTTCAAACCACCACACTCTGTAACTCCAGTTTCAGAAGATGCAGCACCCTATTCTAGCCTCCACTTGGACCAGACAAGCACACACTGCACATAAATACGTAGCACTCATACACATAAAATAAACTTGATTTAAAGTTAATTACTAGGTTGCTAACCTGGTCTCATGCTGTTGCCATGGTGATAGGACTTCCCCACAGCCTTTACAGTGAGAACCAGGATTTCCAGACTCTGCTGTTTCGAGAATGATTTCTTTGGGAGAACCAAGTCACGTGGTCATCAAAATTACTCATTGTAGCTCTGTGCCCCCAACACAGAAATATACCAAAGTATAATGGAC
Organism: Grammomys surdaster; assembly: GCF_004785775.1. Lineage (NCBI taxonomy): Eukaryota > Metazoa > Chordata > Mammalia > Rodentia > Muridae > Grammomys > Grammomys surdaster. The sequence continues at coordinate 12,309,443 of NW_021604630.1, read as the reverse complement.
CTTGCATAATTCCAAAGTATTACTATGATGAAGGTAGATTAAGAACATAAATGCTATAAAAGTTCCTCTTAAAACTAAGTCAACTTTAGTTTCTGTATATCTAAATGCTTTGAATGAAATATCTTAGGAAGGATTCACAACTCAGGATAGAGAGGTGTTTTGACATCTATTTGAGTGTTAACTCTTTTGAAATGCTAAAACATATATATCCATTAGGTCTTCAAAATGATTGGGGCAGGGTACCTCAGAACTTTATTGCCTAGAACACAGCAATAGTATTTTAACAAGAGCCACATCCTCGGGGGGAAAAATCTACACTTAATGTTCGTCCCAAGACTCAAAGCTAGAATACACCAAGCTTCTTTTGTAAGTACATCAGAAAGTGAATTCTGTCCAGGGATCACTAAAGTTGTAATGTTTCTTATATGAATTTTGCACATGTGTTACTCAACTCATTTGTTTATAAGCTCCCTAATTCTTCTGAAAAGTTTTAAAAAAGAGATGAAACGCCTTAGGAGTAAATTTCACTGAAATAAATTACAAAATATGCTTTCGTGTCTCCAGTCATTCTTTTCCATCTGACCATAACTATGTTGTCTTATCAAGCAATTTTATCAAGGCCTGAGCAGTTTGGGGGAGGCTCATAGTTCATGAAATTGTACAACCACTCATTTCAGAAGTCTTGGTAATTTTTACTGTTCAGCATTCTTAGAATTTCTGAGTTTAAGGTCGTTACCAGTTGAACTAAATAATATGCTCATGGAGAATCAATTTGGGAGTAGAAATGTCCACTTTGGCTTTATCTTTTTGTTTTCCTTTGCTTGCATGATTTTTATCTTCAAACAGGTATTTGTTTGCATTTGCCTTGGGTTTTTCTTTTAAAGAAGTCTAGTACATTTGCTTAGGGTTTGAGCATGTAGTTCATAAGCTAAATTAACTGGGTCCTGTACAATTATAGCTAAATAGATGGAGAAAGCAAGACGGCAGGTTTACCTGTGGTAGAGCCCACATTGTCCTGAGTTCTTAAGTCTAGTGGGCCATAGGTGACTGGCAACATTTAGCCCAGTGGATGGTGTGACAATCACTATTTTATGGGACAACATAACTGATTGCCTAGATAGCTGATCAATCATTAGATATGTAAGCCGTATATGGTACCCAAAGTCAGTGATTTCAGCACTTGGGAGGACAGAGTTCAAAGCCAACCTGGGATCCAGTGAGAGCTCATCTTAAATAAAATAATTCAAATCAAACCAAAATAAAGACTAGTGTTTAACTCAGTAAACCGAGTAGGGAAGATTCACCTTTCCTAGTGAGTATCACCCAGTAGGGCCCCAACAGAAGAGAATGGAGAAGGAGAGGAACTTTTTTTTCCTGGAGCTGAGGCAGCATCTTCTCCTGCTCTTCAATATCAGACTTCCCAGGTCTTGGAATCCAAGACTTTACGCTGTCACTTCATCCCTTGGAATTTTGGTCACAAACTGTGCTCACAGTTACTGCTATCTCCCCTAATTCCCAGGTTGTCCTCCATGGTCTGAGCTTCAGCTGCTGCAACAGCTTTCCTGAGTCTCAGCTTGCACATGACAGACATAGGGACTCTTCGGCCTATATAATTGCTGGAGTCAATTCCCATAATAAGTTTCCTTGGCTATGTCTACATATCATGTTGGATCTGTTCCTCCGGAGTATCTTCATTTGCGGAAGATTCCATTGTCAACCCCGTATTTAAATATTTATAAAGCTCGTTTCCCATCTTGGTTTAAGATGAAAATTAAATGGTTATGGATGTTCCCCAGTGAAATCTCTCAGGCACACCCAGAAGGCAGTGCATCCCACTTTGGACACAGACACCTGAACGCATAATTAACCTTAGAGAATACTAAAACTGCGATTCCACCCAGCCCAGTACTATTGTAATTGTTGATGCATAGAACTTCCAACGCTCCTTGACTTTTCCACAGCATTCTTCTTCCTGCCTCCTCAACATGCTCTCTCCCTGGAAGCTTCAATTTGACGCAATATTGGTTTTCAGCTACTATTCTCCTCAGCATCACTGGATACTGTGCAAGATTGCAGAGCTGGCTTATTCCATCCGAAGTTTCTGGCATGCCTGTGATGGATGGGCCTATTCTAGCATACGATAGCAATGCATCTCAGTTTGTTGAGTGCCATCACTGAAGCAGGCACTGGATCCCCAGAGAGGATGCAGAGCCATAGAGACAGTGTAGTTTTAGGTCATATCTAGACTATATTTTATTTTTCTTTGGTGCTAAGGATTGAACTTATAGCCTCATTCCTGCTATGAAAATAATATACACTGAGCTTTATCTTAGCCATTTTTTTACTCCGAGTGTGTGTATATTCATATTATGTGCTGGTACATGTGTATGCAGAAGCCAGAGATGGATGAAAAGTGACTTTCTCAATTGCTCATCACTTTGTGTTCTGAGAAAGAGTCTCCCACCAACCCTGGAGCTCACCTATTTGCTAGTCTAGCTGACCAGTGAGCCCCATGGATCCATCACTCCCCACGTCTTCAGTGTTGGGATTATAGGAGTGTCCTGCCACGCCAAAATTTTTATATGCAGTAAAGACTGTAGTGTGCATCTTTTAAACTGTGGTACTCTTTCATAGAACCATTGCAGAGTCACTAACTTGGGTAATCCGTGACAATACAATACTACCAGCATCTCCTACCCACCTCATTCATTTCCTCTGTCAGAAGGAAACTTAGCACTCAGACCATGGTGGAATGCAGCAGCCTAGAATATTCTAATGTTCCAGCAACTTGAATACTCGTCTCTAGAACTGGGCCATCGCCTTACTGTGTATCCTTGGGTAAAGTCTCACTGAAAAAGATCCTTCAGGGAAATTAGCCACAAATCCAGTTCATTATTTTGAATTTCCTCTGGCAATAGGCATTCTTTTTCCATATAAGGATACAAAGAATCACAGACCATTACAGCGCTTTCCTTAAGATCTGTAATTATAAAAAGAAGATGCCCAAGCATAGGCAGGGGCCCTGATGACTTTCAAGTTGCTTTACTTCTACTTGCTCATCCTATGGCTGCTATACACGGGCCTGGGTTATGAGAAGCATGGTTGACTCTACCTGGCACTACAAGTTGTGGTGTTCAAACTCTTCAGACAAAACATGTAGGTCCCACAGTGCCATAAAAATATAAACATTGGTGACCCAATCCCCAACTTTCTTAAAAGGAAGGTTGTTTTTTTTCCACATTTGCTGTTTGTTTCAAGTTTAAGGGTTTTAAATCTCATTTTTGAAAGTAGTTCTGCTTGCTTGTTTGTTTTTTTTTCAGTGTTTGGGATTAAATACAGGGCTTTGCATACACTAGACAAATGCACTGCAAGTGAGTTACTTGCCTGGCTCTTTAAAAACACTCAACTTGAAGTACGATGTGGTTTAATGACTTACTAACATATACTTGTGACAGTGTTACATTTTGACTTATAGACATGCTTAGATTATATAGGAGACATTACGGTGATGATTTTCCAATTAAAATCTTCATTCATGGACAAAATAGCTGAGTGTCATAGATTCTAGAACTATATCGTTCTTGTAGAAGATCCACATACAACACTACTTGGGCATTTGTTGTTTTGTAGCTGAGAAAAGTTTTGCTCTCTGTTTTTATTTGCCTCTACTGGAACGCACTAGAATCTTGGACTATTTTCTTTTTTTTCCTGTGTACCGTTCTTTCCTACCTGTCCTTCCCCAAACATCCCAATCATAAAGACAGCCACCTACATCCTCAACATTCAGAAGGAAGCTGACTTGTTGTAGCTGTCCTAGGTGTCCTGGAGAGTTTAGTCTTCCATGAATAACTAAGGCCCTAAACCTCCAGCTCCTGCACTCCTGATGGGGATGAGAGAGACTGGCTTCTCTCTGATGGTTTGATGTCTGCACTACACTTAATGTGTTGCCCCGAGCTTTCTCCCTTTGGCCCATCAATCATTCTGTCTTTCATGACACTTCCCCAGCCTCAAACCTGCAGTTACTTTTTCCTGTACACATCAATGTAAGGCAAGCCTAATTATTTTTCCTTTATACTTTAAATATATATTGTAAGCATGCAAACTGTAGTGAACAGTGCCTTTAATGTAGAGCACATTCATTTCCTCAACCACTATGTTCACACTCTGACTCAGCAATCTAATTTATCCCAACTCGAAATGTGAGGAAATCCGTTGAGGACTGTGTGTTAAAAAGCCTGGTTCATCTTATTCCCCGGTGAGTCTTGTTAACTGTGGTTGTAGAGGCCCTTTAAGAGAGCATTCTATATATACTTAAATTATCTCAAGTTGCAGCTTGCATCCCATGAAACATGTTTGTTTTGATAGTAACCTGGATCACATGCTGTTTTTGACCCTTCTGAGCCTCCAGAAGAGTGTGACATACAAATGGCATGACTGTGTGCACACTGAGAAGCAGTCGGCCACCCTCTCTGCACTCCTGTCGCCTGGGCATGCTTTTTTGCACGTACAGCTGGCCTGTACTTCTGCACTTCCTGGATGAACCAGTGAATGTTTGTGCTTATTTATAACAGCCTATCTCCAAAAAGGACTTCAGGCGGCTTGCAAAATTGATTAATAGCCATTGGAAAAATAGAATCCAGAGCCAAAGTCAGGTTTTATCTGGAAGAAACCTTCACCGCACTAAGCAAAACAGTTGATCGATGCCAGAAATGAGCTCAAAACTGCATGGGAAGACTCATTAATGCTCATTATATGCTTTGTAAGCCCTGCAAATAAAAACGCACTGTAAAAGCTACATAATACAGCAGGTTACATCAACCTAGACCATTTGTGATTGTGAAATGCTGACAGCCTGGAAGATAAAGGGCATCCTTGTAGTGCAGTGTACAAAGCTCTCCTTTGAATAGGAAGGAATCCCTCCCTGCCCAAGTAGAGAAATTCAGTACACCTACAGAGTTTTCCTCTGATGGAAAATGTGAAACCAGTTGATTGCTTCTTTCTGCCAGCCCAAAGAATTAACGATGCCAGAAGGGTTTTTTTTTTCAAATGTGTAAACAAGCAAAGAAATTCTAGAATAAGAATATGAACTTTAAGAGAACATTGCACTTCTCACCATGGAGGCTTTTCTCAAGGGGACTTTGAGCAGTGTGAAGTTCTTAAAGCAGTGTATTTTAAAGTGGATCTAAAATCTGACCGAGTCCACTTCCTACATGAACTACTGTACGAGTCTTCTAGAGGTCCTCCATTCTGTTCTGTAGCTACTCTCCTGGCAGCAAATGGCTTGCTATTGAACGAATCGCTGTTTTCCTGTAATCTGAGAGATGACATTTATTGACTGAAATTCCAGAGTGGTCACACTGGTAAGCTTACAGAGTTCTGGTTGGAAGCCGCTTACATGAGTGTATCGTTACCTTTCTCCTGGCATTTTAAACAGTCCTTTTGGATGTTTTTCCTAATGACCAGATGCCATTTTACTATATTAGATATCCAATTGACTCCCTTAGGTACTTCCTGTAGGCCTGTACTATAAAAACAAACAAACAAACAAACAAACAAACAAACAAACGTTGTCCTCAAGGACCAAGTTTCATTTCTGTCAAAAATTCAAGCCGGGCGGTGGTGGCGCACGCCTTTAATCCCAGCACTTGGGAGGCAGAGGCAGGCAGATTTCTGAGTTTGAGAGTTCGAGGCTAGCCTGGTCTACAGAGTGAGTGCCAGGACAGCCAGGGCTACTCAGAGAAAGCCTGTCTCGAAAAAAAACAAAACAAAACAAAAAAAAAATTCAAGACATACATTGAGTAAAATTGGGAAAATAAATCTGTGAATTCTACTCATCAGGCAGGGAAAGCTTTCCTAAATATGGGAGAGAATTCAAGGTCCTGTGTGAATGGATGAAAATCACAGTTAGTTGAACAGTTACCAGCTCTGCCACATTCCTAGGCTGGCTCCTGTCTTCTGAAGTGACTAAGGTAACGCCATCTTGCGCTGACTCTATTTTCTGACTGCTCAGACACTTCTCAGCCCTCTCTCCAACCCCTAGCAACAGTCCTGTCTGCCTAGGCAACACTTTTGAGAGTTCAATGACCCTGACCATGATCCAGAGGTATTAATCAAAATAATTCATGTTTATACAAACTTTAAACTAAAATAACTGAAGAAGGTATGAGTCAAAATTAATTGTCATGCAGTGTCTAAAATAACTATGTTCTGCCTAAACTGACATTGACCCTCACCCCACATTGATGTCATTATAGGTTTTTGCTTTTTAAAATGCTGTACCTCTGAGCTTTAGCACCAAGAGACTTTGGGGCAGGAGCCCAGGCTTGGTGGCTGGCTAAAATTAAAAGACTCTTATATTCTAAATTGGTTTAATAGTCACAGTTGTCTGTAGTTTTTCATGTGAATTTATTGCCCTTCCATATGGCTAGCAATGGCCAAATACACAGAGTCACTACTCTGGAATTTCCTACTGGTGTGTTGGCTTTTTCATTTTTAATTATATACCTTCCCTCTGTGCGCTCATTATATTCATAAATAACATTCATGATTTATATTTTCCTCTGTCTGGGTAAGATGACAAGGTAGATTTTTTAAAAAAAGACAATCAAAGAAGAATAATAAAAGAACAGAAAATAAAATTACAAGAGGTGTCAAGGTATTGACTGTATCAAGGGACAGATGAGTCAATGATTTGAAAGCTTAGCCTAAGGGACTTGTAGAGGTGCCCCAGAGGCTCCTAGGGAATGAGCAGGGCAGGGCTTTCTGCCCTGGGGAGGCTGGAAGTTTCAAGCCCCCCACCATCACTGTCTAAGCTCAGGTGGAATGCTTCCCTTTCATACACTTTTTTTTTCAGGCTTTCATTTTGCATGTTTTCCTTAAAGTATGACGTGATGATAGAATCCGTTCTGGGACATTCTTTCAGTGTTTGAGCTGATTGAATTTGGAAGAATTGCTTCCAAAGGTATAATTTTTAATACTGGCACCGTTGATATACAGCTTTGCAATCAGAAGATCTTCAGTGTCAGAATCAACTACTGTTGTGACAACCCAAGTATCATCTCAGGGTTCCCAAGGATATTCACTCTGAGTTCAGCAGCCTCTCTTGGAAGACGTACTCAAAGAATTCTGATGTGTGATGGGGGTTGGGCTGCCTGAGGTGGACAGAGGGACTGGTCCCCATATAACTAAAAGTGGTTTAAGTCACTACAAAAGAAATCACCCCGAAAACAGTTCAGAGATGCACACAGATGTTTTGTTTGATTAGCTGCCGATCCCACCTGTTCAATTTCTTCTTCATAGCCTCTAACTCTCTATTGCAGGTGTTACGTAAACACCAGTCACTGAAAACCCACGTTTGAGTTTGTGGTTCTTAAATTGTGGGTAATTCTTGTTAAGAGTCAAAAGGTCACAGGGACTAAAGAGCCCCAAGAATGTTCTGTTTCAGACACTTCTCTGCAAGGGACTGAGACATGAGCCTGCAGTGGTCTCACCATTTGTCTAATGTATCAGCTCCAACAAGAACATGCCATGTTGGCTCGCTGTATTCAGAGCACAGAACAATGCCTGGCATTTGGTGTGTGCCCTACAAATATTTGTTAGAACACATGATGGATGGTGTCATTTCTTTGCCTGACTTGTCCTTTTCATAAATTAGAAACCATTACCTTAATACATATAATATTTACCATTGGCTTTTTTTTCCAAACATAAAATTAATTTGTGCTAGATATGGTAAGATTCTTGAGAAGGTGCATAATGAAACCTATTGCTTAGCGGACTGTCTGAAAATTTTTCTTTATAAAGAAATGAAAAGGCTCAGAGATACACAATTAAAGGGCTGTGATCATTAGTAATCCCATTGTAAGTTTTTTCTAGTTTCCAATATGCATCCTTGTCCTCTCTCTCCGCTCCCTCCCTTCCCTTCTCTCTCCTTCCCCCTCCCTTCCTCCCTCTCTCCCTCCCCTTTTGTACTCTCTGTGTATGTTCCGTTGTTGATAATGTCTGTTTCTCTTTATTATATATATACATATACATATACATATACATATACATATACATATACATATACATATACATA
>NW_021604630.1:12300218-12301356 GCF_004785775.1 Grammomys surdaster | reverse complement strand
ACATATACATATACATATACATATACATATACATATACATATACATACATATATATATATATATATAAAATCTGTGTGTACAAGTTGTACATGTACATACATATTTTATTACATTTTTGCCAATGCAATCCTAATTTTTTAAAAAATTCTTTTTAAATTTATTTAGTGGTGTGTGTGTGTGTGTAATCTTTTTAGATTTATTTAGTAGTATGTGAGTGTGTGTGGGTATATGGGTGTTGTCTATGTGTATGTCTGTGAACCATGTGTCTGGCCAGTTCCCATAGACATCAGAACATGGTATTTGAACCCATGGAATTAGAATTACAGATGGTTGTAAGTCACCATGTGTAATGAGTAAGTGAAACACAATTTCCACCGTGGACAAGATACCAGGTCAGAGTAACTGGCTGATTACAGCTTGGGAAACAAAGGGAAAAGCAATGTCTCCAACTCCATCTGCTGTTTCACTGGCCCCCAAACCATTGTGAGTAACACCCCAATAAACTTCTGCAATTGCACCTAGAAACTCTTATCAGGTTAGAATTACTGCTAGGACTGCAACTGATGCTGTGCTTCAGTGCAGGCAAATGGGGTTAAAACCCCGACCAGGAAATCCACTCCAGTGGTGCCAGTAGGGATTTCAAAGAACAGGTCCTAGGGGCTGTTGCCAGGGTCACCATCCAGCAAGGATAAGCAGAAGCTCTAAACAATGATGAGCACTAGTGCCCCAGCCCGTAGCTGCCCTGTAGGGATGCAGCAGCCAGAGCCCACAGATCAGAGTCAAGAAAACTCCAAACACAGGGGGAGCTGGGAGTCCCCAAGAGAAGAATCCGACTAGCCCTTCCACAGACCAGAACCAGGGAGACAAGACAGCAGCTCTCCCAGGAAGATGAAAACAGCATCCAGCCAGTGATCCGTTTTCTAGGTCCTCAGCCTGTGCCTCTTCCCACTTCTGCTCCTCCTCTGCTGGTGATTCCATCATCCATCCTTGTGGTCACATCTCCACACAGCCCTCCTCCCTCCTTTGCAGCTATTTCTATAGAGTCCTGTGAGTCACTGTAGTCAACACTGTCCCTTACACGTCACCTCCTTTACTTTTTTATGAGTGTTTCCCTCTCCCTCTCCCTCTCCCTCTCCC
>NW_021604630.1:12286785-12295218 GCF_004785775.1 Grammomys surdaster | reverse complement strand
AATTTAATTTAATTCATATAATTAAATGAAAATGTCATATTTAAATCTATGAGATCCAAATGAAGGCAGTCTGAAGAGTGACATTCATTGCCCTAAGTACCCATATTCAAAAATTAGAGCTACTTCATATGAGCAACCTAATACTGTACATAAAGCACTAGAAAAACAAGAACAAATCAATTCCAATGTGCTAAACAGACAGCAGTACAAAGATCAAGGAAGAAATTAATAAATAAAATTGAGAAATAATAATAACTAAAAGAGTCCATGAAACAATGTTGTTTATTGAGGAGATATACAAGATTGACAAACTCAGTCAAATTATCCAAAAGGGGGAAAAGACTTAAATTAATAAAATTAGAGACAAAAGGGAGAGATTCTGATAGACATAGAGGAAACTCAGAAAAATCAAAAGGACATTCTTTACATTTTTACATTTTGCCGAACTGGAAAATCCAAAAGAAATGGGTGAGTTGCTAGATGTGTGTGACTTAACAAAGCTAAACCAAGACGAGCAAATAATTTAAACAGACATATAACGACTAATGGTATAGAAGCAGTAATTAAAAAATCTCTCAGATAAATCAAGCCTAAAGCTGGATGTATTCAGCACACACGTCTATCAGACCTTCGAAGAAGACATAACACCAATATGAGTTAAATTAGTCCATAAAACAGACAAAGAAGGAATAATTTCCAATCTCACGTTATAAACCTGTATTACCCTGATACCAAACCAAACAAGGAGGCAGCAAGAGAATTGGCTGGGCTGAGAATTATAAACTAATCTCTCTAATAGGCATAGAGACAAATACTCTCAATAAATTTGCAAATTGTATCCAGGAACAGCCCAAAAGGATCATTCACCATGGTCAGGCAAGCTTCATTCCAAGGACGCGGGGTTGACTCAATATTTATAAAGCAATGAAAGTAGTTAGGCACAAAATAGACACAAACCAAATCACATGAGCGTTTCAATTGATGCAGAAAAGACCTTTGGCAAAATGCAATATCTCTCCATGATGGGAGGGAAAAGGCCATGAAGGTACTAGGGATGGAGAGAACATAGTTCAACATAAATATATGTATGGCAAATAGGGGTACCATCAGGTTAAACAGGAAGCATTCCCACAGAGATGAGGAATAAGACAAGGCTGTCCACTTTTGCCACTTGTAGATGACCTGGGTCTATATATCAGAGACCTTATTAACACTACCAGGAAACTCCTAGAATTAATATACTTACGGCAAAGAGCCAGGCTATGAAATTAACATACTCAAATAAGCAGTCTTCCTACATATCACCTACACATATACACAGAAAGAAATCAAGTAAATAACCCCACTCATTGAAATAAATGTTCTTGGAAGAAATATAACAACGGAAGCAAAACATGTGAATGATGAAAATTCCCAGACATTGAAGAGGGCGCCAGGATGTGGAGCGACCTCCCATGCATGTGGTTTGGTGGGATAGTAATACTATAAAAATGGTGGTCCTACTAAAAGATATCTATGGAGTCAACAAAATGCTTATCAAAATTCCATTTCGATTTTTCACAGAAAATGAAATTTTAACTTTAAAATTCACATGGAAGCACAGAAGGTTTTCACCTTTCTTACCTTTAAGTTATATTGCAAGATCCATACCAGTGAAAACAGTAAAGAACTGGCATGTCCAAAGATGATCTATTTTCAATATTTAGGATATAAAAACAACCTAGATACCCAACAAATGGGGGCTGACAATGAAAACATGGTACCTCTACATATAGAATCTTATTCATCTATAAAGAAAATAAAATGAAGTTTGTAGGTGAACGAATGGAACCAGAAAACACTGAGTGATTTGATCTAATCAGATCTAGAAAGACAAATCTCACCTGTAGATCCTAGCATGGAATCTTTGTGCGTGTGTGTTTAACTCAGAGTTCCTATAGAATCCAGGAACCTAGAAGGAAGACACTGGTGTTGGGGACGGGTATTAAGGGATTGGGGAGAGTAGAACATAGAAGGTATGGAGAACATAGGAGAGAGGGGGACTAGTGGGGAAGGTGAATTAAATGAAGAAAAGATGCAAAGGTAGGGACAGGAGCAGGTAAGGGAGGAATAACTGACGTTTAGGATGTTTGAAAGAGCCATATGGAAACCTACCATGCTGTTTACATACAAATATATTTGTATATTCATATAAAGATTTAATTGAGGTTATCTGTATTCGTCAGGGAGGACAGGAACAAAACAGTCTTCTGGACAACACAGGACTGCTGCATGTATAAACTCAGAGCAGTTGTGGTTGCTGATACAAGGCTTGTACAAAATCAAGCCAGTCAATATTCCAGCATAAAATGGGAAGGGCTCACAGACCCCACCCTAGCTGAGAACACACTAACTGGTTATTATTTGGTAGGGGGAGGGAGAGCAAATTTTCTTAAAGGGTGTAGTTGTTTGGCTTTGGACCCTGGGATATGGGACTGAGGTGCATATTTTACATATCAAAGCAGATTTGGCCTCCAGGTTCTCCCAGCATCCCCCAGTCCCTACCTGCCACATCCTGACTCGAACCCTGAACTTTTTCCAGCCTAGGGACTGGACTGCCCTTCCCCTAGAGGTCTCTCCCTCTCCTTCCCTCCCTCCCTCTCTCTCTCCCTCCCCCCCTCTTTCTCCCTCTCCTTCTTCTCTTCTCTCTCTCTCTCTGCTTATGTACCCTTTCTCTTTTTCTCTCTCTATCTCTATGGTGACTTCTCTGGCCTCAGTTCTTGGGATCAGTGACCACCCCCCACCAAGGGCAGCTTGTTTTTAATATATTCTAATCTGGCTTGAATTGGCTTATTTCACCGGTGAAGAAACAACGTACCAGTAGTCTCTGTTAGGTGAACACTCTCCCCAGTAGATGAGGCACCCCGAACCCATGAGTACTAGAGGCAGCAGTAACTGTATTATGCTTATTACTTAAAGACAAAAGAAATCATGATGTAGAGAGGGTGGCAAGGTGGTGGTGGGTCTTGGAGCTATTGTGGGGAAGAATGGGAAGTGAAGATAATCAAGATATATTGTATACATATATAAAGTTCTCAAAGAATTAATAAAATATGTTTCCAATAAGCCCAATTGCCAGTAATTTTCTCCTGCCCTCCAGATCTTGACATTTTGATTCTAGAGAACCCAAGCATCCCTGGATGGGCTGAGATGGCTACGTGATCACTAAGATTGTTTCTTCTTCCTGTCCATGGCATATCAAGGGGGACAGGACAGAGGCATAGTCCCCAGCAGTCAGAGGAATTCTAATCCTTTAAGTAGTTTTGTTATGGGAAAACGAAGATTCTTGGCTTTGAAAAAGCCAGTATGAAGTGGAGCTGGAATGTATTACTGATCTTTTAATATGGATTTTAAGTACCAGTGTTAAAGGAAACAGGAAACTGGAGAGCATGGGGGTGGGGTTTTGGAAAAGCAAATCATTTAATCATTGAAGGGCATTTAAACATAGACTTTTTTTTAAGTATGGAGATTAAAAGAAAGATACTCAGAGGAAAAAAATAAGACATTTACAAATGCGGGCATAGGAGTCTCAAAGGAGAACCGATTTCATTGTCTTTATACATAGGATTTCGAAGCTTCTGCTTTGAAGGGATTGATAAGGACTATAAATAATATCACAGATCAGTTTGGGAGGGGGAGGGGCATCTTCAGGGTGATAGAAGATCTTTACTGTAAGCAAAATTAGTGATCTTGCTTGAGAGTTCTAGACAATCTCTGGGGAGAGTAGAAAGGGCCTTTCCCATGTCAAATACACTTAGATCTTGAGCCTGACTCATTGCTACTTGTAGAGGTGGTTCTGATGCTAAGGTCCTGTTCCCTAATTGGTTCTTGTGTCAGCAATAAAGATGCTAGCAGCCAATGAGCTGGGCGGTATAGGCGGGACTTTCAGGTCCCCACAGGCAAGCAAGGAGCTTAGGGGAGAGAAGAGGATTTTCACCATGCTTAAGAGGGAGAAAAGCCAACCAGCCACATGAGATCTCAGGCCATAGGCCGCTTCTCCAGGCAGAAGGTTAGGATATTGAGCTGGGACTGAAGGTAACTGAGCAACTAAAGTTGAGGACAGATTTAGGGTGCTGAGCTAAGAGTATTGAGAAGGGCACGCTGGTTGTGGTAGAAAAGAAGTGCCCAGCAACTGAACCAAGAAGGCAGGTTGTGTGTGTCTGTGCTTTTCATCCTCCCATCCAATATTCTCTGGGCAGGGGCTGGTAGTATGGTTTGCCCAGAGCTTAAAGTAGGGTAGCAAAAGCTACACATAACAGCTACTCTAAATAAAATAACTGTATATGAATGCAACTAGTATCTTTGTGTCAACTATCTTTACAGCAAATATTCCTTATGCTGGATTTCTTGCTTCTCAGCTGGTGAGAGGCTTTAACCAGATTCCAGGATGAGGGGATCCTATCTCTTGTACTCACAAATTTTCGTGTGTTTCTGCCCTCAGTCAGGCTACATGTTGTAGCTCCCCTACAGGTACATACCGTCGTCGATGGAGAAATGCAAGGGAGAGGGGAGAGATCTAATCTAGGGAACAGTGAAACACCAAACTAGACCACTCTGTGGGTAGAAAGAAAGTTTTATTGGGATCAAACTGCCAAGGCCCTCTCAGAGGCAGAGGAAGGGGAGGGGAGAAAGAAGGCAAAATGGCAGAAAAGCAAGTAGATTTTCTGTGCCAGCAGGGTGGAGGCTTTGAGCTAATACAGGCTCTTTGAATTGACTGGAACCAGGTCCCTTGCCAGAAGCGGCTGACCTTTGGGGGAAGATTGAGGGTGGCACCTGGTAAACAGAAACCCACCTTAAGATCCATTTTTGCCAAAGACCTTTGGTTTAGAACATTGTCCCCAGCTCGGCCCTGTGTTTGTGTGTGTGTGTGTGTGTTGGGGGGGGGTATGGGTGGGGGGGTGGGGGAGCTGGTCTGTTTTGAGCCTAACAGGAGGGATGTACAGCACTTCAAGATCTACCCAAGTAAAGCTTCCACATGTGCTATTCCTTTCCTGCATCTGGTCACTGGATGCTGACACATAAGACAACTGGATACCACCTACTACTCAAAATGGCAGGGGATCCCTGGAACTCTTTTGTGCCATGCAACAGTTACAAAGCATTCTCCTAATGTACTTTTGATGTACATTAAGTCTTTGCTTCGTCAAATGGAATTGGAGATAAAGCCAAATAAAATAAAATAAACCCTGAATGACCCAAACAAAATAAAGGAAAAAGGAAGAAAGAATTATCAATGTTTGATGTCAAGACAGCAATAACTTAGGGTCATCTGTTCAGCCAATGAGACATAATTCAGAATTTGTCTATCATCCACTACTCAAACCACAGCAATAGCAATATTCTGCAAATCAGTAATGTTACACAGCTTATGAGTAGCATTTTCATAAATTGTGTTAGTTAGAAAATCCTCTATGTAAAAATTAAAAATGAAAAGAAAAGCAAATGAAAGTGATAAATGAAAACATTATTTTTTTTATAAAGAAACAAATAAGACATACTTTTTAAAAATTTCACCTTAAATAGGTACTTTAAAAAATCGTCTGATGTGTTTAGAAAGCAAACCAAATAGTTACAGAAAAGGAAATGGCTCAAGCACTTTTAAATTTATTCTTCCTATGTCTACTAATTGCCATCCATTCTGTATAGTGAAATCACATGGTCCTTTGAAAGTAAATGTTGACATAGCCATATCCCATATAAAAATTCAAGGTGGCTTGCATCTTACTGAGAGTAAGATCAAGATTTATCTGAGGGGCTGGAGAGATGGCTCAGTGGCTAAGAGCACTAGTTGTTCTTCCATTGGACCCTGCTTCAATTCACAGCACCTACATGGCAGCTCACAACTGTCTGTGACTCTAGCTCTAGGAGATCTGATGCCTTCTGCATTCTGCAGACACTTCATGCACATGAAGCACAGACATACATGCAGGCAAAACACCTATAGGCATATACAATACAGTACAGTACAGTACAATACAACACAATACAGTAATACAATACAATGCAATGCAATACAATACAATAGACTTGTTTATCCAAGTGATCCCCATCTTGATCCTCTCCAGCTCCCTTTTACTCCATTGCAGTTGTTTTCCTCCTTCTCTTCCTCCTCCTCCTTTTCCTCTTCCCCTTCCTCCTCTTCTTCATATCCTTCATTTCTTCTATTTTTTCTTCTTCTTCACAATAATAGATGTCTTAGTTAAGGTTTACTGCTGTGAACAGACACCATGACCAATGAAAACCTTATAAAGGACAACATTTAACTGGGGCTGGCTTACAGGTTCAGAGGTTCAGCCCATTATCATCAAGGTGGGAGCGTGGCAGCATCTAGGCCGTGATGGTGCAGGAGAAACTGAGAGTTCTACATCTTCATCTGAAGGCTTCTAGTAGAAGACTGACTTCCAGGCAGCTAGGATGATGGTCTTAAAGCCCATGCCCACAGTGACACACCTATTCCAACAGGGCCACATCTCCTATAGTGCCACTCCCTAGGTCAAGCATATACAAACCATGACAATAGACGTTTCTTTTTTTGTTTGTTTGTTTTTGTTTTTTCGAGACAGGGTTTCTCTGTGTAGCCCTGGCTGTCCTGGAACTTACTCGTTAGACCAGGCTGGCCTCGAACTCACAAATCCGCCTTCCTCTGCCTCCCAAGTGCTGGGATTAAAGGTGTGCACCACCACCACCCAGTGACAATAGACATTTCTTAATGTGGTACAATGCACAGAACATAACCAACCATTACCGCCCTGAGCATTTGAGTGAGTACATAGAAGTATCAAGAGCATGCACACTGTGAACATTATTTGTCTAGTCACTGCGACGAAATATCTTTCAGAAGTAACTTAGTAGAAGAAGGGTCTTTGGCAGAGTTTCAACACCATTTTTAGACTTTCATAGCTGGGAGGGCACCATTGCAGGGGCAACTCAGGCTGTGGTCTCAGAAGCTTCCTGCACCTTGTTCCTACACAAGATCAGTGGCACACAGGAAGCAGAGCACTTCAGCCAGAACTGTGTGTGGGTATAATTTTTCAAAGCTCCACCTTCAAATGTGCTGGTTTTCAACATGTGAGTTGTGACCCCCATAAGGGTCACAGATCAGATAGCCTGCATATCAGATATTTACATTTTGATTGATGACAATAGCAAAATTATAGTGATGAAGCACCAAGAAAATAATTTTATGGTTGGGTGTCACCACAACATGAGGAACTGTATTAAAAGGTTGCAGCATTGGGAAGGTTGAGAAACTCTGTCCTAAAGTCACTATGACTTTCACAATAGCATCAAAAGGGAGGGACCAAGCATTCAAGTATTAGCCTGTGAGGGACATTTTGGATTAAAACTGCAATGACAACCATCATTACTATCTATCCTGTGAACTCTCCCCATCGCTGAGCTGACTCGGTGTTCTGCAACCACAAGAAACTGGGTTCAAATCCCTGGCACCCAAGTAGAAAGCCAGGCACAGCTGTACATAACTGTAACCTTGGAGACAAGAACAAATGGATCTCTAAGAGCTTGTTAGCCATCCATCCTAGGTCAAACAGCATCAAGTTCAGAGAGACCCTGTCTCTAGGCGATAAGATGGGGAGCGGGAGACGAAGAAATTATTCATCCTGTGTGCCGTGCACACCCTCATGCTCATGTGCATGTGCCAAGCACACATACACCATACACACATCATACCACACACATGTGCTGAACTTCTTCCAAATGTATTCTATTATAGAAAGACAAGAGGAGTGGTCCTGTAAAGAATTGTTTGTAATGTAGAATAATATATCTCCCAACGTACCCCCTGGGGAAGTAAGACTTCCTGAAGTCTGATTTTCCTAGATAAGGGTCGCCTGTCTATGGAAACACTTGCACGGTTGGGCAGTTGACATCACAGATAAATTGAGATAACCTAGAAACAAAATGCACATTTAAACTCTCTTTAGCCTTTGAGCACAGTAGGATTTTCTTTTCTTGCATTGTAAGATCTTTTACAAACGGATACTTTGCTTAGATGTTACTTCCTTTTAATGGGCCTCACAGAATGCCTGGCCACTGGATTATTATAAATAAGTCATTGGGAATTCTTTACTGAAGCCTTTCCTGTTACTCAAGAAATGGCTGGTACTGGGGAACAGCATGCTGTTTGATTCTTGGGAGAGCTATGCAGAGCCACACAGTGTATTGTCAATGGACTTGAAATGCATGATCAGACAAGATCCTGTAGCCTGTATATATGCTCAGAATGTACTGAATGCTCTGCAGGAAGTTCTGAGGCCTGAGTCCACAAAGATAATTATATGACTGCTTTTTTTTAACATTGAATTTTGAGATGATGGATAGAAACTATTATATATATATATATATATATATATATATATATATATATATATATAT
>NW_021604630.1:12255354-12286775 GCF_004785775.1 Grammomys surdaster | reverse complement strand
TATATATATATATATATATATATATATATATATATATATATATATATGTGTGTGTGTGTGTGTGTGTATATATATATATATGTGTGTGTGTGTGTGTATGTGTGTAAGGAAATATACATATACACATATATATTAATATGAAAATAAACATGTATATAATACACTATATATTAATACATCATGTATTTATATAATAATATATTAATATCTTATGTGTATGTACATACATATATATATATATACATATACTTATACATATATTTATATATATATGTGTGTGTATAAATGAGACACACACTACACACACACTATCCCTCACCTCAAAGTTTCAATGTAATAAAAAGGAGTCTAGGTAAATTAGAGGCTATACACCAGGTGTGTACACATGATTATATACCTAGATAGTGTATTAAATACTAGTTATAACAAGTCCTACCACGGTGAGAGAGGCTAACAAAATCTGGTGTTGTAATGAGAGGACTTCATGAAACACACCGTGATGTAATGTTAGTGTAAACATTTGCTCTGAACTGACACATTAGCCTTCGTGTCACTCAAATCTACGCGACAAACAAATGTCTTTCAGACCTCAGTTAAGCTCCTAAACAGCCGTTACAAATCAAGGTATCTAAATACCTCCAAACAGGGACCCCTTCAAGAAAACTTAATGAAGGGCAGCAGGTCCTCAGCACGTGGGTTTTTGTTGTTGCTGTTTCTATGTTAACTATGAAGGATTTGGAAATATAATTCCTCAGAACAATCCATATATGAAATCAATGGGGCTTAAGGTCAGGCTCTCATCAAGAGGTACAGTTGGAACAAAGAACCTATTACAGCCCTGCAGGAGGTTCGCTCCCAAGGTGAGTCTTTTCTTGTTACTAGATACTATCAGAAGGAAGCTGTTGGGAAGTGCTGAGCTCTGCAGTGCTTCCCTGTTCCCGTCAGTTAGCATAACATCATTTGGCTGGTGCTCTGGGTATTGACGTTATGTAATACAAACAGGCTTATGTAAGGAGAACGGAGCCAGGTACTGATCAATGTCTTCAGCACATACATGTTTGTGACCGTGCTCTCTCCAGAGAATGCTGTGTAGAGTTGCGAGATATCCAGCAAGTAACATCACAATAGGGTGTGAATAACTATTTCATATCCTTTCCTGGCAACTATCACTTCTCATTACATGAGTCTATCTTTATTACAACTAACCTCAGCTGTGTGCATCTTTGAGATAAACCGTTGGTTTGTTTTCTCTGTCCAAACCAAAAATGTCTAGACTTGTACTGCAGGCATAACCTGCTCTATTAGTAGCTTGGTACTTGGAGTCGATGGTTCCAGGCAGCCCCGTTCCTTCCTTACGCCCTAGTGTTTTCTCTCAAAAACTGCTCAGATTCATGCAGTTGTTGTTAGGAACCTCACTCTGATGTCAATCCAGGTTTCCCTTCTTACTAGTTTTGCATAAGTTACTTAAAGTAATTTCCTTGATTGTAAATGTGGATGCTGGCACCTGTCACGAAAGCCTGAGTGCATGAATAATTCACTGCAAGTGGCTGATGACAACAGCCTACAATTTATATTTTTATTGCTAGTTTATTACATAGGCAAGCTAT
The DNA here is from genome assembly GCF_004785775.1 of Grammomys surdaster. Taxonomy (NCBI): domain Eukaryota; kingdom Metazoa; phylum Chordata; class Mammalia; order Rodentia; family Muridae; genus Grammomys; species Grammomys surdaster. The sequence goes on along the minus strand of NW_021604630.1, from coordinate 12,285,168 downwards.
GAAGATATCTGAATGAATTGCTTCAATATCTTGATACTTGGAGTTTCTAAACTTCCAATTTATTTAACGTTTGTTTCAATAAAGCTCTTATTTCTCTGGGGAAAGCTGTAATTTTATCACCTCCTGTCATTGCATTTGTCGGGATGGGATGCTGGCCCTAGGGTTAACAGGGAGTTCAATGACTCCACAGGCAACTCTAGACAGCATAGATGCACCTTGGCTTATTCGTGATATCTGCCCTGTGTGATAGTAACACAGCAGGCTGCACACAGGAACACAGGGAACAACTGTGGTCTGCGGGAGGCACAACATAAAGTATCCAAGATGAAGTGTCTGCTGGTTTTACTGAGGATATGACTGGCTTGCTTGAATAATCCTGCAAGTTGGCAGAATGGCAACTGTCTCTGGTGCCCTTGATAATGGAACATTATTCATATAGAGGACCTTATTCGTGGGAGCAGAGCTGGGCAGAGAAATTCCAATTAGAATATTTCACCTTTCTAATTTCACCAAGCCAAGGCAGCAAATGATCCTGACCCTTACTTTCAGCATGAAAGACTTTGGTCTCTTGATGTGTAAACTAGTACATATGACTATCCCCAAAATAACTATAATTTGCTCAAAGGGTCTCTTTTAAAATAAATTCTTTGTGCTACTTGTAATGGTTAGTTTTGATTTTCAAGTTGACAAACTTTAGAGTCATCCTGGAGACTAACCTCTAGCTATGTCTGCAATGGTGTTTCCAGACAGACCCACCCTCATCTTGGATGGTGCCATCCTGCAGGCTGGGTCTCCAGAATGAGTAAGATGGAGAATGAACCTTGAGCCCTAACGCCTCTCTCTGCTTCTAGACCCCAGTGGCAACATGGCCAACTGCCTCATACTCCTACGGTCACAATAGATTATATCCACACATTTTGAGCCAAAATAAATCTTACCTTCCTTAATTACTTTTGTAACATTTTGTCACAGCATGGAGAAAAGTGACTACACTATTATGCCAAGCTGAGACTAGACACAATTGAGAAAGAAGCTATTATTTGGTACTGTGGGATAATACAAAATCTTCTTCACTTGAAATATATGTGCCATTTGACTCCTCTAGCCTAGTTTCCAATATATTACTGTGGATAGAATCACCGATTAAGTGGAGAAGAAGGCTTATCTGTGGCCTCGGTATAGATTCTCTGTCAAAATAGCCAAGATTTGTAATTTTATCGTGTGCTATCTACTGCTTCACAGCTCTATCTGTTCCCATGGTTAAAAAAATCAACTTTCTTTTCTTACCTACTTCATGACATCTGTATTTGTGTGTGTGTGTGTGTGTGTGTGTGTGTGTGTGTGTGTGTGGCAATAAGTTAAAGATTTAGAAAGTCGGGAGACCTGTTAAGCTTTGCAAAGTTTATCAGGACAAAAATAAAGAAAGTGGGGCTTTGGGAGTAGCCTGATCGGTAGAGTTCTTGCCTAGCATCCCAGAAACTGTGGGTTCAGTCCCCAGTCCTCTGTGAACCAGGTGTGGTGTCTCATTCATGTAATCCCAACACTCTGAAGGTAGATAGAAGAGGAGCCGGAGTTCAAGGTCAACCTCACCTATGACAAGTTTCAGTCTAGCCTGGCCTACATGAAACCCTAAAGTGAAGAATAGAAAGGGCCTTATCCCTCTTCTGTATCCCTTAGGAAGAATGATCCTATAATGCTCACACATACAATGATGCACCATATACATCATTGGGAATGAGGCAAGTCTACATGTGACCTTACACAAATGACCATCACAAGAAAGGTTGGGCACCCAGAACTGCCCAGTGCAGCACCCAGAACTGCCCAGCACACAGTAGACCCTCACCCTGGCATTTCTTAATGAATGAATATTGATATAGCTATGAGTAAAACTAACCAGCTTACAGTCCAAAGAGATGCGCACATTTACAGCAAACCCCACTGGACCAGCTTGTCTTTTTTTTTTTTCACAATTTTCCAATTAAATCATGTGCCAGTGTTTGCCTTGAGCTCAAGTCTTGGATCATCTCCATCAAAACACCTGCTACAGTTTCACTGTGGGACATCTGGTTTATTTTACGCGGGTCTACTAATATTTCTGAAAAAAAAATTACCTGAGATGGTTTAGATTATTACAGTTTGTGAGTCCTTGTGTTAAATGATGCTATGTGTACATCAGAGATAAAAATTAGGCAGGATGCTCTTCTGGCTATCAATGGTCCTCTGTTGATGAGCAGATCATCACCTGTCCCCTCAAAGTATCAATATGGATGCTTGGTTCTTCCTTCATCTATCTGAGACAGCTCTTCTCATACACAGACACACACACACCACACACACACAGACACACACAGACACACACACACAGACACACAAGACTTTCCTGAAGAAGGGCTTGCACCCTTGGATTCTACATTGCAAGTTAGTTTGGGGTGTGTGTGTTTGTGTGTGTGTGTGTGTGTATCTTTACACTATTTTGTTTTCATTTATCTCCCTAAATACAAGGCTGGTCAAAATCAAGGGGTTTTGGCCTCTACCCTCTGGCCATTTTTTTGATAGACTTCAGAGATACTGTCCCTTTGGTATCGGTTATGGTATCAGTGATTCCCCAAACCTTGTCATACTCTTCTCACTGCACAGTGGCCCTCTGGAGAAAGACCAATGACACATTCTGTTTTGATGGAAATGCCTTCCTAGAACAGGACATGCTGGAAAGCACCTGTTCCAAGTGTCTAAAGACTCTCAGGAGACACATCGAATGGACGAGTTGGTTCCACTTCTTCCTAACGTCACCATGGCTGTCCCTGCTGGTGCCATGTGACCTGTCTTCAGACTTGGCTATGACCATTCCCACATTGCCTGCAGCTTTGCCAGATGTTTGTACTGCAATTTTTGTCCCCATTGCTGTTCTTCTGTTGGGCACAGCAGGTGCTGTAATTAGAGGATGGGGTATGTCCAAGAACATATATGTGCAGGGGGCATGTTGAACCACATACATGGTATAAAGTATGATGGATTATTTTCCTTCAGAACATAATTAGAGGAGGTGGTCCCACATCAATAACCCTGAAGGAATTCCCTTCATGGAGCTCCATGGTCAATAGGCTGTGAGTCAAACAAGGTCCATGGTGTTCTCAGCTAAGATGGACTCAGTATAGATATAGCCCTCCCCCCATAATGAACATTAGAGTTTCCCATTGATATAATAGACCTTTAGCATCTGAAAGGGACACAGTTAAAAATGAAAGGCAGGCAAGATAGAACCATTGTACTAATTGCTATGGATGGATGGCCTTATGGGTATTCAGAGAAGCCAGAGAGACTGATCTTTGTAGACCTATGGCCTCTTTTGGCTGTGTCACTGTCACTTCAGGTACAGTGAAGAGTAGGATATCAGGTGTTATAAGGTTGGGGCTGGCAGTAGATATGAGGCCCACCATGACTAATCCCATGGTATATACATGAATCAGGTGGTACCACCTCTTTTGCTGGTATAAAAGCTGGGAGAGATCACTGTGTTCTTGAATATGGTATACTAGCTTTTGCTGGGAGCTCACTGCAGTTTTCCCATGAAATCATTTACAAACTGTGCTCTTTGCATAATTTCACCCACTGTGGAATATGGTAAAAAGACTCGATACTTGTAGCTTTTATCAAAATAGTTCTCCATAGTTCCTCTATAGAGGAATTTTAATCCAGCAACATGGCTACTCTGGCTGGAATCTAGACATGCCTTCAGTACAAACCTTGAATCATAAACAATGAAGGTAAAGTTAGTTTGTGAGAGAAGCAGCTATGTTTGAAAGTGACATCTATTTGAGAGGTAGACAAAGTTACGAATCAGAGAAAGATACGACAGAATGAGTCATAGACGGGATATGCCCAACTCTCACAAGAACAGGAAGAGTTAGTTTGAGACCAGGCAGAACAATTCAGTGAGAAGCTACGAGAAGCCAGATTGAATCAGTCAGCTTGGAGAGACTTTTGAGCCAGAATAGCTAAGTTGATCCAGTCAACCAGAGTTCAGAAAAAAAAAATTTGAAAGGGTGATTTTACTCAGCAAAAATCCACAGAGACGAACAATCACATTGGGTGAATAAATTATTTTTACATCTGGCACCCAATGTGGGGCAAAAGTTACATTTCTACTCCCCCACAGGTCCCTGTTAACACCTCACAGGCTACCCATGTTCTCTAGATTGTTCTATCACATGGGCTCATCACCTCAAACCACCTCAGGAGTAGGTAGAGAGGGACAGGGATGATGGCTTGCTCATTGCTTGGCCCTGTATGCCAGTTGGAGGAGGTTCTGATGTCTGTATTCAGATTGAGACCACCAAGGACACAGTGAGGGAACACAGTGTATACATGGCCTGAGAGATGGCATACCTCTGCCTCTGCTTCCATGCTCAACCTCAATCCACAGCTGCTTTCTGTGGAGCTTCCCCCTAAACTACCCATTTCTCATCCGTTGTGACCTAATGCCATCCTACTGTCGTTTGATGACCTCACCTCTCAGTTGTGGCTTCATAAAATGATAATAGTGCCCCTCCCAGCGACTGTCCACCTAGTAAGAAGGAAATGTATTTCATACACTGACACAAGGAATAGTTCACCCCTTTGGGGCCCGCGAGTGATTTCACCACCACTTACCTTTAAAGAATAAAAACTGAAAGAGTTTACCCGTGGACACACATAGCTTTATTTTCCACTAGAAACATATCTCTAGGCCAGGATACCCATTCAGGTCACAATCTCTGTGAATGGAAAGGGTTTTAGAGACGACCTTGACAAGCCCTACGTCACACAGACTTTGATCAACTTCTTTCCTAGGTATACAGAATCTAAATGGCTTACCGTCATGATTTTTGGTAGTCCTTCATGAATGGTGTGGACTAGCTTGGCTGTTGCCAACTTTTGCTATGCATGTAAAGGGTTCTCTATTCTTTTTCATAGAAACACCCCTCATGTTGGACTTACAAAGGATCACCAAGCATCCTTTTAAACAGGTTGTTTAGGTAAACAGACACTGGAGGAGGATTAGCAAACTCATCTATGCCTGGTTTTATTTGAGCTATCTAGCTATATTTGGAGCCAGATAACTTGGCGAGGTCAAATTCAGGGGAAACAAACGCACAGCTGTTTGGTTACTTCCAATGTGCCAAGCCTACTCTGTCTAAATCTGGAAAGTGCTTCCTATGGGAGAAGCTTGTGCTGATATGATAGTGGACAATGAGACAGGGACCAAAAGTCTGGGAGCTAACATGATCTAGACAGGGAAGGGTCTTTATAAACTGTTTGCTGCTGGAGTATGTTCCTGCCCTTCATGCTACAATCAGACTTCTCTGGTCAAAGTGATTCTCATTGTAAGGCATTTGTTCATTGCTGTGTGCCCTGTTTAGTTTCATAGGAACCACATACTATATTAGTCCATAGACCGTCTCACCTGGGCGTTCTCATTGACAGAAATGTGGAAGGGTGTGTAACAGAAATGCACAATTGCCTTTCTCATTGTGCCTTGACTTCATTAGAGATCTGCTTCTCTAATGAAGTGTTTCTAATGCAGTGTTTCTAGTGCAGTGTTCTCTAATGCAGTGTTTTATTGGGTTCATCAGCCTTAAGATGGTTCAAAACCATACACTAGATCTTATTGGGTTTTGTGATAAATACTTGCTATGTTTTATGTGTTCTACTTAGCTTTAGTTATCAGCTTGGCACAATCTAGAGTCGGCTGAGGAGAAACTGAGGAATTGCCTACAGCAAGTTAGTCCGTGGGCTTCTCTGTCATCTTAGATGATTGACATGGGAGTGTCCAGCCAACAGCACCACGGCTAGGCAGGTGGGTCTGAGCTGCGTAAGAAAGCTAGCTGTGCATTGGCTTGGGAGCCAACCAGTGAGCAGCTTTCCTTCATAATCTCTGTTTCAGTTCCTGCCTTGAGGTTCCTGTCCTGACTTCCCTCACTGACAGGATATTATTTGGAAGTATAAGCTGAAATAAACCCTTCTGTCTCTAAATTGCTTTGGGTTGTGTTTATTACAGCATCAGAAAGCAACCTAGGATGCTATGGTATGAGTGTCTATAACCCTCCCCAAATTCTCATGTTGCAGACTACTAGTGCGATACAAAGAAAAGGAAGGGTTTTTAGGAAGCACTCAGATTGTGGAGGTGAAGCCATTGTGCGAATCTGGTGATTGTATTGGCTACTTTGCATATCACTGTAACAGAACACTTAACAAAAGCAAAACTATACGTTCATTTATGGTATCATCCACCACAGAGGCTACGGCAGATGAGCAGGTCACCCCTCAGCAGAGGAAACCTGTCATAGGAGTGTCCCAAACAGGGAGTTGGTCACTGGTGGCAGAACCAGGAACCTGAGAGAGCAGGCTAAAAGCAGAAGGGGGGTTCGAACTTTCAGAGGCCTTCCATTAGTAATCTATTTCTAGCAGGCAGGCCTTCCTTCACAAAGGCTCCACTGAAACCAGCTGGAGAGAAGGGGTCCAAGAACAAGAGCAGGTAGCAGACATTGCAAGTGTAAAGTGATCTTGTCAAGGAGGTGTGAAGACCCTCTGCTTCCCTTGGCTATAGGAGGACACAGAAAGGAGATGCCATCTATGGATTGGATGGCCCTTACTAGACACCCAGTTTTTTTTCACTATTATTATTATTATAGAAAAAATGTTAATATGGTATATTCTGATCGTAATTCCTCTCCATCATCTTCTCCCAGATTCTGTCCAGCTGCTTGCTTGTCCAATTTCTTTGTCTATTTAGAAAACAAACAGGGCCATGAAAACAAAAAACCAACCAACCAAACAAACCAGAATAAAACAAATCAGACAGACAGAGAAAAGCAAAACAAAGAGAAGGCACAAGAAATACATATTCACTCAGACATTCCACACACATGCCTAACCCCACAAAAATGAAAAACCAGAACCCCCAATAGATAACCAAAAGATTGATAATGTAAAAAAATAGTGCACAAAACACTATGAGACAAAAACACCTCTAAAAATACCATTTTGTGTTGACGTCTACTGCTGGGCATGGGGCCTCCCTTAAGAGTGGTTTGTATACCCAGTGAGATGCCACTGGAGAAAACACATTTCCTTTGTGAGCAGCTGTCAGTTGAAGATAATGTCTGGGTTAGGGATGGGAGCTCAGTGTCCGGTTCCTCTCTCAGTGCTGGGACCGAGTCTGGTTTGAACCTATGTAGGCTCTGTACATGCTGCCATGGTCTCTGTGAGTTCATATGTGCATCGGTCCTGTTGTGTCTTGAGCACATTATTTGCTCCGTGTCCTCTACCCTCTCTGTCTCTTAGAATCATTCTGCTTTCTCTTCCTCAGAGTTCCCCGAGGGGAGAGATTTGAGGAAACATTCCATTTAGGACTGAGTGCTCCAAGTTTTTTCACTCTCTGCACTCTGTCTAGGTGTGGGTCTCTGTATTCATTCCCATCACTGACCTATGGGTATTGCAGAATCAGACACCAACTCTTTCGGTCCTTTGGTTTTGTATTTCCCAGCCTCTAGAATGTGACCAAGATATGCATGCTCGTTATAAATAACCATTTAAGCTATTCTTGTTATAGCAGCTGGAACAGACTAAAACATTTGGATTCCACACTAGATGAGTGGTCCCTTTGTGTGGCTTAATGTCATTTACATTTCAAAGGATTCTCACCTAACTGCTTCTGAATGGGAAAAGAGAAACATTCTTCTTTTGTCCAAGGCCCTGAAACAGTGTGGCCTAAAGCAGGCACTAGACACTGAGTCAAGTTATCTAGAATGTTCCTCTACTGGATGTAGTCTTTATCTTGCTTCTTGTCTCTCCTAACTTTCTCAACTACTGTCCTTGCTGCTTGTTCTAGCCTTAAATCCTTTTCTTGATTCTGAGCTGTACATTTTCATCTCCTGGCTATGAACTGTTATAATTTAGTCTTGAATGTACTTGAAAAATCCATGTGGTAAAACCTTGTTCCCCAGAGTGGTAGGTAGAGAAACATTTAAAGGTAGGGTCGAATGCAATATCTTCAGGTTGTTGGCAGTGTATCATTGAAGGAAATTCCAGGTCCTTGCCTCCACCTCATCCATCTTTGCTTCTTAGCCCTGAGGTGAGCCATTTTGATCTGCCCCACCCCCAAACATGATATACTGCCTTACCACGGGCCTAACCTATCATGGGCTTGGATCTCCAAATGCTATAAGGATGGATGCTGGCTAACAGATAGACTCTTATCTTGTGAAGTCAGCACCTTTCCCTTTGTAACAGTGAATTTGTGGACCATCTTGGGATACAGGTCCCCTAGGCTAACCAAATCACAGGGGTCTTCATATTTTGCATGTTTGATCTTCTCCTTCACCAAAGTCGCCCCTAAGCCTGTTAATCTACTTTAGTCTTTTAGACAAAACATATAAACAGGCACTCTCTGCACATCACTCATTCTATAAATTGTAATCCTAAGCATATTGTGATTTATTAAATAGGTCAGGTTCTAAAAGCAGTCATCACAAAGGAACTGAGAGAGTGCCATGTAAAAGTGTCCCATGAGCCTTGTCATTTAAAGAAGACAGCCCAGCCAAGCTGTGTGATCTTGGGAATGTACATATGAAACAGAACCACATGGGATGAAGGTACTGGCAAGGGCATCCGCCAGTACATTCAGGAAATTTCCAAAGGGTCAGTTTACTCAGTGACTATCACCAAGGTCAATGACTCCTTTCCATGTGGGCTGATATGGAAGCTTTATTTGTATGTATCTCTCTTGAATATAGTTAATATCTTGTTAGTCCCTGCCTTGGGAAGCCAGTGAGCCACTTCCACTGCACAACCTCGACCACATTAATGTCACTCTCCTCTCTTATGGCCATGACCTCAGCTTCTATGATAAGAAACAGAGCATCCAAGCAAACATGTTTCTATAGGCAGCACTGGGGCTTCCTTCTCAAATTTTCGACATTAAAAAAAAAAAATTCTAGGCAGGTCTTAAGATGTAGATCAGACTGGCCTCAGAGTCATGACTTGGCCTCCTGAGCAATGGATTGCAGGCATACCATCATATTCAACTTGTTATCAACACCCAATTACACTGGATATAGTGCCATGAGCAATGCACACAAAATCCCAAGTAGATTGCATAGTCTTTGGGGGAGACATATAAGATAAAGGTATACAGTATCTTGGGGAGAGCCACTAAAGATAAAATAGGGAAAGTAATGAGCCCAAGTAAGTCACCAGAGGAGGTGACATTTGTGCAAAAGTCAATAAAAACAGAACTGGAGTAACTTGGCTGGAGCCTACAGAATATCCCAAGCAAGGGAGACAGAGAAAACGTTCTAGAATGAGCCAGGACAGGAGTGAAGGATGAGGAGGCCAGCAGCAGATGAGGTCAGAGACATTAGAAGCAAGGAGGGGGAGCGGAGGTGGGTTAAGTGCTGACTTTTGGGGCACGGGTTTCTTCTGAGCCGGAAGTAGATTCTGAGGAGTGTGCAGCTTGGTTTAAGACAATATTTCCGGTTGTGTTGAAGAAGGAAGGAGCGGAAAGCCAGAGGGAGGGGCAGGGCTGAGTGCTTTTGGAGTAGTCTGGATGAGAGGTATGGATGGCTGGGGACCGGGAAGAGATGGGGGTGGGGGGATTGAAAAGGAGTAACATTCTGGATGTAGCTTTGAAGGTAAAATGAAAAAAATTTTCTGGCCATCCAGTGGGTAGTAAAAGAAAAGGTGTTTCAGATGACCCTGAGATATTTTAACCCCTATGGACATCCCAGCAAATCTTAAATCTTCAAGTCTGTGCTAATATTCTTAGGACTGTAGAAAGTATTTCAAGATAATGATGCTACTAAATAACGTGAAAACCTTTGCTAAATTATTAGAGTCTGATTTTCTTATTTACGTTTTTGTTCTGAATGTAACTTTCTTTATATCCGCTTCTACTGGGGGAAAGGGTATTGTACCTAAATAATGACAAAATTCTTTGCCTTAGTTTTGAGACAAGAGATGCTACTGTCATGGGTCACGATCCTGAGTGAGATTGTAGGTGGGGTTAAGTGGGAAGACTTGATGCAGGATATATTCTAAAGGTAGAGTCAAAGGGTTATCAGTCTGGCCAGTCAGAGAGAAAGAGTGGAGGGAGACACTGTTTTGGTCTGACTTAGCTGCTATAACAAAGTATCAGAGACAAACCAGTTTGTGAACCATGCTTCTGGCTGCTGGGAGTCTGCGATGTGTTTATGGGGGATGTCTGCATGTTTGGGTTCTGCTAGGGACTCTCTTCTGGGTTGCGACTGCCAGTTTCTTCCAATATCCCCACATGACAGTGTCCATGCAAAACACATAGCTCTTGCCTCGAAGGGACTAGGAAAGCTTATTCTGTTATCAAATATGAGTGGCCAGGATCTGAGAACACATACCCAGGTTTGCCCCAAATCCCATGTTCTAACACGTAAAGGGCTTCATGAAGTTGTCAGAGTAACAGAGCAAAGGAAGCCATAAATCAGGGCACTTTTCAAAGACACGGCTGGAAACATCTTGTAGCCAGGATAAGTGATCAGGGAAATCTTGGCTATAGGTCTCCATTGCTGTCTGATGATATTCTCAGCTTTTATATTGGTAAAAGCTAGAGGTCTGTACATTCTAAAAAAAAAAAAAGGTTTATCTAAGTTACAAGGATTTTACACTATACAGAGAGGTGGGCAATAAGTGGCACCTTAGGTTTCTAAGACAGCCAGTGATAATGAAATATTAATCAGCCAGTAGGACCTGTAGGATATATAATGGAGGCTTCCTTCTGTCTGTATGCTGGAACAATGACAACAACAAACATAATAATAACAATAGAAAGAGACCAAGCAAGCCCTCTGACTTCCTAGTAAAGTTCTGTCACTCACGAAGGCTCCGGTGTCACATCCTCCCAGTGACTTCCCAGACTCCTAATTCCATCACACAGAAGGCTACGCTTCTCCCCCTGAATTTTAAGAAGATGCCTTCAATCCACAGCTGAAAGGAAGGGGAAGGAAAAAGTTGTTCTAGTCATCAGTGTGAATAATAGGTTCTTGGTGCTAATAGGACAGCAGACTATGAGATGCTATCTCCGATCTGTGGGTGGGCTCCTTCAGCGAGTACCTGAAGCAGTTACTGACTTCCTACTCATGCCAGAGACCTATCAGTGAACCATGTGGACAGAAATCCCAGATCCCAAGGGGCTTATACTCTAGAGGGCAGTAAATGTGTACCTGTGTGCGCGTGCGTGTGCATGCGTTCGTGTGTGTGTGTGTGTGTGTGTGTGTGTATGTGTGTGTGTGTTCAGATGATAATGGTACTAAGGAAGTAGGAAATACTCAGGACCTCATGGGTAGTTAGTTCTTAGAATTTAACTAGTATATGAAGTGCATCAATGTGCTTATTTGTTCTTACGAGCCAAACGCTTGGGAAACACATCCATTTGAATATAATAAAACTGAATAATGATTACACACTGAGTACTCCTAGAGTCTTTTAAAGAGTTGGGGCAGGTGCCCTTCCTAAAACCCTGAAGTGTTCCTCACAGGGATAACGAGCAGTTTTAGTGAGCAGTAAACTGTACTGTAACAGTCACTCCTGCAAGTAACTGGGTTTCGACTCTGTCTGTTCAGGATCACCTCTATTTAATCCACTCAGGTTGTCCCCAATAGGGCTTTTCACTTAGAACCCCACTGCAGCGATCATATACTGTATTTTTAGCATCTTATATAAACTTCCTTACAAATGCCTGTTACATAACCAGCCCCCCCTCCCCAGGCTTTCTTCCAGCCTCTCCTAGATTTATGGTAGAGGTAAGCAGATATGTACGGGTTAATGGATCCCTGTCCAGTGACTGAGTGTCCCAGAGGCTCACTCACTCCACCTGCTTTGAGCAGGGCTGAGCAGGCAGCCGCAACAAAGTAACCATTTCTCAAGATGCGGTCCCCTCCCTTTCAGCCTCTACCTTCTGTTCCATTTGCATCAGGTGTCACACTGCTGTGTCCCCGAGCTTGGGAAACACTGTTCCACCTGCCATTGTGTTCATATAAAGCTCTCCAGCTAGGCTCCAGGGGCAACTCAGAACAGCATCTAGTTTGTCCTCTGTACAGATGGCAAATGGGAGCCAGGAAAGCAGGTGACCTCTTCCCACCGCCCACGGAATACAGTCAGCGCTGAGGTGTCTTGGATTCCCTTCCTTAGAGGGCTTCTATCAAGCCAGTAATTTCTCAGCTCTGCTTTCTCATACATAATGAACAAGACTAACTAGAAGGTAGATTTTGAAAGCCTTTCTAGAGGCACTTCACCTATAGAAACACTACTGGATATCACCTATAGAAACACTACTGGATATAGGCAGATTGTATAAAACTTTATGGTTTAGTGTTCAGTACATTAGCTAGATTCTAGCATTAGGAATGTCATTAGCCTGAACCAGAAAATGGACTGTGTATGTATGTATGTATGTATGTATGTATGCATGTATGCATGTATGCATGTTTGTATGCATGTTTGTATGATGTATATGTATATATGGTTGAACACAGGATTACCTAGGCATATACTCTTTGTGTTACATTCCCCGGTCAGTTGTTTTTCTTTCTCAATGATAATGTGGAAAACAAATGGTAAGTTGACTGACTGTACAAACAGGAGGTTCAAATGTCCTCCTGCATTGTGTGCAAGCAAACTATTGTGTCAATGTTATTCTTAACAGTCTAGTTATATCAGGAAAAGGCATGGGGTGCGGCAGTGGGCAGGAGGGATAAGCACGGAATGATGGTGATAAGCATTTTCCAAATTAGGAAACAGATACGCTTTTCTTCTGACTCTCTTACATAACCGATCTATTTTAGAAGACAACAGTTAAAAAATAAAGCTGAAATGAAATACAAATCCCCTGATTTTACTACTTCATTAGCAAAGAATGACAAAAGCCATCGATGCTTGCTGGAAGAAAGGAGAGAGCCCTCGAAGCCTGTCAGACACCTCCTGCCCAGAGGCTGGCTTGCAGGACGCCCTCTTTTCCATCCCAGTCTGCTGGATGAGTCAGAGACCAAAGGGTAAGTTTCAGAAAATGAATGAAGGTACTAATTTCTCTCTTCCTTGAATTTAAGAGGCAGTTGCATCAAAGGGCATACCCTTTCTGGTGTCACAGAGAGACAGAAGAGTGACCTATTACAATGCCAGCGATTACTGTGCCAAGACTTCCTGATTCATCGGGGAAGTTGTGCTGCATACAAAGGCCACAGTGGAAGTACAGCCTCTTACATAAATAAGTTACATAAATGAGAGAGAACAGGTTATGTAAATGTATAAACCAGCAAACATGAATTATAACCATTCACAAATGCCATGGGGAACAGGACACAGTTCCTCCCATCCCCTTCCTCCTCAACTTGTCATAACTGTGTCACTTCATTCCATGCCAGATCGAGTGTATTTGTCATAGTCATTAGGGAAAAAGACTGCAAAGGACAAGGTGATCCCTCATCTCATTTTCCGAGACACACATTTTCCTTTTGAGAGAAATCTCATAACAAACTTGATTTGAAACTGTAACTGAAAAGACCTATTTGTTTATCATGTTTATCATTTTTTCTTATACTTTGTCTCTAATTTTGAATGCATTTGCTAGGGCACAGTTTGAAAACTGCCTGGCAAGAATGAAGTGTGCAAGTGAGTGTGTGTGTGTGTACTCGCGAACGCGCATGTGTGTACTCGTGCGCATGTGCTATACTGGTTAGACTTTTAAGTCTCCAATGAGTGTCTAGGCATCTAACTAAAGTCATTGTTCTGCCATGGCTATGGTTCCAGGCTTGGGGGCTTGTGTAGCAGGCAGGAGGTTCTAGGCTTGATTCCAAAGCTACAGGAACAAGGTAACCATCATTGCCCCTACATAACTTAGATTTAAAGTTCTGCTCATGAACTGCCCATGCTCCCTATCCCAGATGATGAGGAAGTACTCCTTGCCCAGCTGTAGCTTTCTTCAGAGACAGTCTCTGCAGCACTGCTGGAACAGGACCCTGGGATTTTGTTTTTAAGTCAACTGTTCTTTCTCTGCCTCTTTGTTCCTGTCCCCTCTTTCTTTTCTGAAGTGTGCTCACTGTGTAGTAGAACGACACTTTCAGACCTTCATTACCTGTTCTGTGTAAAACAGGAACTCGTGTTTGACAGTTTTAGACAGCATAACCTTTGATATTCCATCCAATTGCTTTATTTTGAAGATCTCATGTAAAAAAAAACTTAAAGAAAGAAAACTGTTTATTAAACATTATATATAATATTGTCACCCTGGGCAGATCCTAAAATCTTTGTAAATACTGACTGTATGGTTTCAGACAAATATATTTCCTTTCCTGTTACCAAGTATTTGAAAAAGAACCAAAAGCTTTAAATCTCTTCCTACACTATCAACCCAGTCGCTCTGTAATCACATCTATAAATATTTCCATTGAGAATATTAAACTCGATGCTGTCACATTTAAAGGAACTAGAATCCATTACATATGAGCCAAACTGTCTTCACTCAACAAAGCTGCAGAATGCTTGCATCGTAGTGATCTCTGGTTTCTGCCACAGGGAAAATGTTTTTCTCCTGTTTTCTCATTTAAAAAACTTTAAGCAACTGTGGGTTTGTGTGCATGAAGGATGTGGAGCCCACCTGAGGAACCTGGAGACTTTCACTCTCTAAGTGCATGTGTGGTTTGTTTGTTTGTTTAATAGTTTAATTGTTTTTTTTTTGGTGTGTTGCATTTTTTAAATTAAAATTTAAAGGTCGCTCACAAAGTATCGGGCTTCTTTTGGACAGTTCATTCCTGTGGTTCGTACTCTTAATAAACTTCATCACAAGTCAGCACTAACCAAGCACCAGGGGAAAACTCTTGCGTGCTAGGAGGAAGTGGTCTCAGGACGTGGAATATGTGTGTGTGTCTAAAGTTGGCCGATTTCAGATTTGAGTCTCAAAGTAATCACACCGTTCATTCACAATCCCTTTGCCTGTTCTGGCCAGCAGTAACCCAGGGCATCCAGACCCACCCAAGACTTCCTTCCATGGCCAGGAGGAGTCGAAGTACCTACTCAGGTGCTGCAGGTTTGGGGGGTCACAGCACTGCTCGTGCACATACGAACTGCACAGCGCCCACGTTATAGGTCTGGGGACCGGCCACGGTTACAAGAGGTGTCAGCTCGAAACCGCCCGGGAGACTTCGGGCTTTGTTCAGTCACGAGCCAAGCCCTCCTTGTCAGAGAAGCCAATTAGATCCCCGCTGGGGATCATCTGATCTCGCATCCCACTCCAGGAGGGGCTCAGACAGGGCGGGACCGGCCCGCCAGCTCCCGGGAACTGGGCGGCCGGCCGCGTGTCGGGAGGCCGGGCGCGGAAGCCAAGGCCCGCCCCGCTCCGCCTCGCTAAGCCCCGCCCCTCGCCTCTAGGCCCCGCCCCTAGGGGCTCCCCGGGCGCGCGCCGCCCCGCCATGTCCGCGCGCCACGCCCCCCTGCTCGCCGGCCGCGTGCGGAGCCGCGCGCCCCGGAGGTTCCCGGACCGTGGCGGCGGGCGGCGGCAGCAGAGCAGCCCTCCACGGGCCATGTCTTCTCCGGCTGTGGCGAGGGCGTCCCCCGGCGGGAATCGGGAGGCGGCCGGCGGACCGCGGAGCCGGAACGGGCCGTGGGAAGTGGGCGGCGGCGAGCGGTTGGAGCGCGCGGGCGCGGAGCCGGGGCGCTGGGAGCTTCTGCTCCGCCGCGGCGAGCTGCTGGCGCTGGGCGGCCACCTGAAGGGAGCGCTGGAGGCGTTCGCGGCTGCGCTGCGCCGCGGGGCCCCGGCCAGGCCCGAGCGCCTCGGTTCTCTAGTGGACTGCCTGGTGTTCAGCTACCGGCTCCGCCACGGGCTGCGCTGGAGCGCGGCACCCGCGGCGGGCGCGGCCGGGCTGCTTAGCTGCCTGGGCTGCCGGGGCTTCCTAAGCGAGCCGGTGACCGTGCCGTGCGGCCACAGCTACTGCCGCCGTTGCCTACGGAGGGAACTGCGCGCCCGCTGCCGCCTGTGCCGGGACCGCCTGCCACCCGCCGCCGCCGCCTCCGAGGGGACCCCGCGGCCGCCGCCCCTGGCCGCCGCCATCGCCGACTTCCGAACCAGCGTCGTGCTCAACCACCTGGCGGAGAAGTGGTTCCCGGGCCAGCGCGAGCGCGCGCGGGCGGCCGGCCGCCTCGGGGAGCTGCTACACGAAGGGCGCTACCGGGAGGCCCTGGCCGCCGCCTGCGACGCCCTGCGAGCAGGTGATGCGGGGCCGCGGGGCCGACCGGGCGAGTGGGGATCGCGAGTGTGGGAGGGGGCGGCGCCCCGGGGTGCTTCGGTCACGGTGGGGATCGCCCGGGAGCCGCAAGTGACGCGGCGCGGGGAGGGGCACGGATGCGAGGTTCCCTCGTGCGCGCGCCGAGCGGGGACCTGGGGCCGCGGAGCTTGGGCGCGGGGTGGGTGGGGGCCACAGGCTTCCCTCTGTGCGCTGTCCGGGAACCCCAGCCAGGGTGATGCGAGCATCCCCGGGCTTGGCGGGGCACGAGGGTACCGCGTCTACCTTGGTCGTGCACTAAAGTCACAGGGGCAATTAGAAGCCGCGGGAGGGCAGAATTGCATAAGCTGGGTGGGGGGGGCGTTGTGTAACGGGTGACGTTCGGTGGGCGTGGCGGGAGCCCGGCGCGGGCACCGGCACCCGGAGGCCCAGTGGCAGCCCAGCTCGGAGTTGGTGGCCAGCTGCCCCGGAGGTGGTCACCTCTTCTTACCTGCAGGATTAGTTGCTCCTAGAACTTCCACCTGCCTATCTCATAGCCTGCTTTCATTGCGTGCTCCCACATACCCTTGGTGTTGCTAGAGAAGTAGTCTTCAATGAGGAGTTTGCCTTATTCACAGTAGACTTGTGAGGGGAAGCTTTGTAGGTCTTTTGTTTATATTTTTGTATCCAAGAAGCAGCAGCTTTGTCCTGCCTTTTAGTTAGAGCTTAAGATGGATGGCATTTAAGCTTCGAAAAAGGGTCATGTAAACTTAGTAAAACCAAGAGTTCCTCTTTAGATCCTGGAACCTGGTTGTTCTCTACTGGGGAGGGGACCTTATCTAGAAAAGCATCTTAGAGACGTCTTTGAATGGCTACCTCTTGTAGGAGTCCTATCAGTATGGACATCTAGAGGCCCGTCCAAGGATGTTGCTAAACATTCCCAGGCTCACAGCCACCCACAGGAAAGACTGACTGATCAGGCCCAAATGTCAATTGTATCTTAGTTGGTTACCTGGTTTTGGGCATGCTTTGTGTCTATTGCCTGCTACGAGAAATTACCTATAGGATTAATCCCCAGGAAATCATTGGCATTGGGAATTTGAAGTGATTTAGGTATTAGAGAAGTTATAAACTTGTAACTGAAATTATTATCTTGACTCTTTTAGTCATCCTGAGCAAGTGACAGTAGCTTCAGGCATCCCCTTCTGGCAGGTTTTCATTTTCTTTCAGCAGCTCCATGAGCAGGCACTAATAAACGGAAAAGACAAACCCAGAGCAATGGAACACTTTGGAATCCACAGTTCTGCTGGGAATGACTCTGGATATCTGGGTGAATAAAGTTGAGTGGGAGAAGCTGGTCTCAACTGGCTGGTCATCCAGTATCAGGCTGCAATCAGACCTTAATGAGGAAGCAGAGACAGGACGGGTGACTTATCAACAGTCACTTGAGTGGTGGCTTGTCTAGGCAGCTTAGACCCTCCACTTGCCAACATTCTGTGCCCAGTATTGAGATTTCTAGGGTCTACCAGGGTATCATCTTGAACAGAAAAGGCTGGGAATGATGAATTCTTTTGTTTCCAAGCTTTGAAGACCACATGTGAGATTTGCCTACAAGCTACCTAACCACACGTTTTCAGGACTTGAATGCAACTCTCTTGCCTTTCATTTTATTATGTTATTGGTTTGTTTGTTTGTTTGTTTTTCTTATTTGTAGGCTTGTCAAAAAAAATCAGTAATTCTACACCTGAATATGTTTCTCAGTGATACTAATGATACTATTTTTTTTCTCTTGAATTCTCTGTGTGAGATAAAAGGAGAACAGTTATAGAGCCAAACATATTTTAGTTGGTAGAGGGCAATTGTATGTGTTTCATAATTTATGGGCATTAATAGGCGGGTAGCTCAGGAGTAGTGTGTTTGCCTGGCATGTGCCGTGTTCTGCTTTGCAATCCTAGCCTTCCAAACAAGCAACCCACCACAGTTTGTGAGCTGCTACTCTCATAAATCTGTTTGTCCGGTTGTTAGTTGGTGAGTTATTAGCTAGAGAAGCATTTGAAATGCATTTGTATCATTGCTCAACTAGAGTTATTAATGGTACTGTCCTTGCTGATAATGAAAAAAAAGCCTTGCTGTAATTTTTCATGTTTCTTAGAATGAAACAAATATTATTAGAAAAAAATAATCTAGTCTCCAGTTGGCCCACACACAACCAAACTTATCCTTGTCGACAGAAAAAGAAAGCTTGGAAACCCTTGCCAAAATCAGAATTCCCATTGAGATTACATAAGGTTCTGTTGCATTGAAATATATTTAGATAACATTTAATCCATTGATCTTTTGGTATTAACTCTGAGATGTTTCATAACTTTCTTCTTAGTATTCAAGGAGCTTATGTAAAGGTCTTTTCTGCATCGAGTCTTTATACTGGAGTCTTTTGAACTGCTCCCACTGTGGAGCGCTGCCGTCTTTTTATTCTGGATTTTTACACCGGCCTCCCTCTCTCCTGTATTCCCTACTTCCTGAATGAAGACAGCAGAACAGTGTGGTTGACAGTTTAAACTGGCTTAAAAAAAAAGTCAAGGAGTGTGTGTGTGTTCACAAACACGCGTGCGCATGTGCTCGCACCCATGCGCTCACTTTTATTTAAATTGTTTAAGGAAGGTACATTTTTTTAGGTTTTTATGTTTTTCATTTACTTTACCTTTTTGCTCATGCATACGTACATGCCATGGACACTGTGTGGGAATGAGAACCCTCCATGTCAGACCTGGGAAGAATGGCTTGGCAGCAAAACCATCTCACCAGCCCAGACTTTGTCTTTATCTTATTAGCTTCATATGTATTAATGAGTCCTACAAGGACCTTCAGAAGGATGTTAAGGCCTCTAAGCTTTGCACACTGGAGGTAGACTACCTACCAGAGTCCCAGTACAACCTCCACCTAGTGTGTGACCTGGGTATGTGGCCTGACCTCTCTGTGCTCTGGTTTCCATGTCTAAGCCATAGGTGTGGTTTTTCCCTCAGAGAGCTGCTGTGAGAACTGACTGGGTGAAAACAAAATGAACTGCTTCAGAAGAGGGTCTCACACAGTAAATTCCCAGAAGACCATAGTGAGTTTTACAACGTAAAAGCTCTTTGCTGGTCAGGCAAATTAGCTGAAACTGAAATCTAAGCCTTGTGGTTTTAAGTTCAGTTCCATTTTCTATACACATTTTTACCAAATAAAGGTTAAACCCTGATTGTAGTTTATACATGTCAGTTAGTAGCATCCTGCTCTATCTGTTTTGGGCGGGGTGGGGGGGACGGCGGGAGAAGAGTACAGTGAGTTTTAGTTATAAAAAGATTGGTCAAATCAAATACATTCTGAATGTTTAAAGAGAATGGAAAGGGTTTTGATAGCTTCTGCAATTTAACCAGTTTAAAATGATTGCACTTTAATATATTTATATAGCCTTCTGTATTTAGTGTATCTATATCCTTATTGCACAAAGGACTTAGCACTGCCAGTTGTATGCCTCTTAGAGTTCACAGACTATTTTCATTTCAATCATCTTCCCTGAACCGCACAAAACCCTTGTCAGTCGAAAGGCAAGCATCAATTTTTCTTGTCCATGGACTAAGGAACATAGTCCAAAAGTTTCTGGTGACTTTTAACACAAATAATCAAGTTAGACCTAAGCAGAAAACAGATGACTTGCCTCTGAAAATGGAGTAGATGAGAGTATTAGCATTTAAGAAATAGTAATTGTAATTACTATTCAACAAATATTTACTGAGTACCTTTGATATGTCAGAAACAGAGGCTGTATGTTTTAGGTTCTGGAAGTACAATAAAGAACAAAATAAAGTCCCTGTCATCGCATAATTTGTATTACTGGCTTCTTTAATTATAACAAAATAATATTCATTCAAAATATTTTTAAAATGGAATTTATTAATTATTGACTTCTAATGAATTGATACTATAGCAGTCATTTAGTTAATGAGGGGCTTGAAGGATCTTTACAATGCCATGTAACTAAAATGTAACTAAAATAGCAGCCTGATTTTGTTGTAGAAGATAGAAAAACCTGGTCCTATAAATACCTTCTGAGGATCCCGTTTTAAATAAGTACTTTCCAAATTTTATCTGTCTTTTATTCATCAAATAATGCAAAGTATATCAAAATATTGTTACCTTAGATTTACAGTTATTTGTACAGTAACTTTTTAAAAGATCTGTTACATTTTAGATTTGTGTGTGTATACATTCATGTGTATGTAAATACATGGTATATATGTGTATGCATCACATGCATGCCAGTGCCTGCAGTGGCTAGAAAGAGAGCATCAGATACTCTGGAACTGGAGTTACCGGCAATTGTGAGTTGGCAGTGTAGGAGCTAGGAATGGAACCCAGGTCCTCTGCCAGAGCAGTAAGTGCTCTTAACTGTCAAGCCATCTCTCCAGCCTCAAGTCCATTTTTGATAACATTGTATCTTTTCCATTTCCTTTACTGCAAGCTGGTTTTCAGAATTGGAATTGAGTTGTTAGAGAAGATGAATTACACCTATGAGCACTCTAACATAGGAGACCAAATGTCAAACCTAATATGGCATAAGATGCCCAGGGAGGACACTCTCTCCCCGTTATTCGGCTTCGTGATGCTTTACCTCGAAAGGAGTACTTTTGGTGAAACATTCAGAGTTTTATCTGACTGTGCATCAACATCTTGTTCTCCTTGAAAACTAATTTCATCAACAGGAATTTTAATGCATAAGTGAACATGTAGCATCCGGTGGGATCAGTCATACATCAAACCTGATTTAATGAAAAACCTCTGAAATTTTAGAACAAAGTAGCACGTATAGATTTAGACCTGTGTGTTCAATTAGAGCTTAAAAATTGTTAAAGCCTTTTGCAGAATGTATACTGTGTAATTTATCCATAAATGTAACGAATGTTTTTCAAAATACTAGTAAATTGGACCACTGAATATTTTCTGATTTCTAGAACACACATCACCATTTCAAACTATCAAGTTGAGTGTTTTCTCCCAAACTCTCCAAAAAAGATACACTGGCAAGAGAGTTCATTCAGTACAATGGATAATATGATTAAAATTATTACTCCATAGTACAGCTAACTTATACAATTCACCCATCCCAAGTTACCTGAAATTGTTAAACATTGTGGCACTTTCTCTCATATAAACCTTTTCCCCTTTATAAAACCCACAGGTGGGACTGGGGAAACGAATCAGTACGTAGTGTTTACTGCATAAGCATGGCGACCTGAGTTCAATCCCCAGCACCCATGGAGAAAGCTGAGCTTGTTAGTTTATACCTGTAATACCAAGGCTGGGGAGGAAGAAGGAGACTCCTTGGTGCTTGCTTGGTGCAGTCTGGCTGAATTGGTGATCTTTAGGTTCACCGTGAGATCATTTATAACACACGTACACAGACAGACAGATGTGTTGTTTAAAACATACATACAAAGACTGATGGATGGATGGGTGGAAAGACAGGTGGAGCCCAGCATTGAGAACATATCAGTGTAATTAAACTGTAACCACAATCCGCATTTCAGTATGAAACTGTAGGTGTTGGCTTTTAAAATTTACATAAAGAAACGGGGCAACTTGTAAAGCTGTTCTTTACAGATTTTCAAAGATATTTCAGACCATTTTAGTCACAGGGCCTGAAGTGACCATTTAAATGATGTCCCTGTCATTGTAACACTCCCACTGAGATGACAGACACTTTTCATCTTTACTACTTTTTTAACGGTTTCCATAGTCATGCCCCTGTGATCATGACTTCCGTCTTCATTGAAGAAACCATCCCTGCCTCGTATAGACTCATGCTCGTTGGAATACCTAGCACAGCTGGTCTCTCCTGACCAGGATGAGAGTTCTGCTTGGCAGTGCTGTGATAATGGTTATTTGAAAACTTGTTAAACCGAAGATCATGTGACTGAACCAACAGTGTGAATCCCGACTGTCCACATGTAGATTCCCAAATTCCCACCCTGTGACAGCTGTGAGCACTTCATCCTTACCTGTCTCTGATGGTTTTCTGGAGAAGGGAATGGTCTGAGTTATTCGTGACAATGGAGACATGTGGCCCATTGTCCATTACTGCTGGAACAGCTGAAAGAGGAGCTCATCTGTCACTAACTTCCTGGTTGCCTACAGAGTAGCCCTTGCCTCCACTGCCGCCTCCACCCCAACCTGTCCCTTCTCCCTCCAGGATGAAGCTTACAGACAGAATATCGATCTTGGTTTTTTGATGGTACAGATGCTCATTTAGAGATGATACAGAGGGAGGTTCTTACAGTATCATGCAGGCTGACCTTAAACTCATTTTGTACAGATTGGCCTCAAGTTCTCCACCCTCCCTCAACCTACCCACATGCTAAAGTCACAGAACGCACCGTTATATCCAGCTTAATTCCTAGTTCTTCTTTATTTTTTTAATTTCTCAGAATGCATTTTAGAACCTTTGTAGCATGGCAAAAAAAAAAAAAAAGTTTAAGGTTGGCTATAAAGAAGCAGCTTTAAGATTCCTGCTAACATTGTGGACCTCTGCAGATGGGCACACTGGTGGGGAACCATGGCTGGAGAACACTTTCAGCCTATAACATGCACAGGCAGCTCGCCTAGATTCTTGAGCTGTGCAGCCACTTAGCTGTCTAATGACAGCAGTACCCAGTGCACAAAGAAATGGGAACTTGACCAAGGAGTTCAGATGGGTCAGGTTTTAGTGTTTCCCTAAGATCACAGAAAACTGTCAGAGTCAGATCCAAGGACTCGGAGAAAATGATGGAAATGATACTTGTCTCAAGATGAAGCTGCTCTCAGATGCTGGGCATATGTAGTGAAAGACACGGTCAGCAGAGCACAGCACACCTTCTACGAACCCGGCATGCCTATGTCCAAAACGCTCTTATTGCTAGCAGTGGCGAAGTGAAGTGCAAGGGTTCTAGGTTCAGAATCTTGCATCTGTCTTTACCAACCCGGGCAAGCTATTTGTATTGCACCTAGAGCAGAGGTTCTCAACCTTCCTAACGCTTGGACCCTTTAATACAGCTTTTCACTTGTGGTGATCCCTAACCATAAAGTTATTTCATTGCTACTTAATTACTAAAATTTTGCTACTGTTATGAATCATGATGTAACTATCTGACATGTGACCCCTGTGGGACGTGACCCAGTGCTTGAGAACTGCTGATGAAGGGTGACATGTGCCAGGCAGGCAGTGCAACACCAACTTTCATTCCAAGCCTTTTTCACTTTTTTTTTACTTTGACAGGAGTCTCACTAAGTTGCCTAGGCAGGCCTTGAACTTGAGATCTTCCTGCTTCTCCCCCTTGTAGCTGAGGTTACAGACCTGAGCCACCAGTCCTGGTATCACGAAAATAAATTTTAGGGTAGGGTGGTACCTTACCAGGTAATGTGCAAGCGAATGATCTGAGTTCGAATCTCTGGTAGAACACACAAATAAAGCTAGGTGCAGTAGCATGCGTCTGTGCTCATGACATCTCTATAGTGAAGTGAGACGGGAAAATGAAAGTCTTAAGGAGCTGAGTGGCCAGCCAGCCGGGCATGCGCAACAAACAGTGAAGGAGACCCTGTCCTTAGGTAGAGGCTGAGAACGTGATTGCCAGGGTTGTCCTCTGACTTCCACACGGGTGCTGTGGCATGGACACACCTCTACTAATGCACAGGACTTTTTTTTCAAAGTTTTAAATACTCTTTAGACATAGTTATATGGAGGATATTTGTCATTCTGGCCCTGGTGACAGTGAGTCTGGCCTCACACGCACACTGTTGATGCTAATGGTATCCTGGATGAAGGCAGACTCCAGTGAAAAGCATCCTGCGAGGATGGTGAGATGAGTCATGTGGGATGGAGAAGCCATCCAGAATAGAAGAGATCTATGTAAGGGCTAGAACAAGAAGGAAGACAAGGCGGGGGAGGAGTCAGGACACAGAAGGGCATCTACAGAGCAGGCATTGATGAGAAGTAAGGCTGCCAGAGGCGGGGCCGTCAGTATCATCTCTGTCGCGTAGATGGTGAAAACGGGCTAGGGTGGGAGAGAGCCAGCCTCTGTACTAGGATGAAGAGAATCTGGAAGCCTCACTCAGGGCCATTGGCAGGAGCATTAGAAACAAGAAGAGAATTGGCCACACTCAGGATGACTTTGATTTGGGACATCAGCAGTGTCACCAGTACAGAATGTGAAAGGACTTCAAGGTGGAGAACAAGCTGACTTGAGGATAGCCATAGCAGGCTGATGGGAATATGGTTGTGAAGTTAGGGTGAAAATTCAAAACTGAGGGTATAGACCCTAGAGGTAAATAATGGCAGAGAATTAGATCTGTGTCTGGTCCTGGTGGCAGGAAACAGCTAGATTAGATCACAAAGTTAAGGGCCACCATACCTTTTTAATTGGGGGTAGGGGGAGGTCAGGTCCCCACCATGTCATCCTAGAATTTCCCAGGCAGACCTGGCTGGCCTCTAATTCAGGATCTTCCAGACTCCTGAACGTTGAGGTGACAGGCGTGTACCTCATGCCAGCCTGTAAGAACCACAGCAGTTATCCTCCGTGTGGTCAGCCCAAAGCATGGCTTCTCAGGGTCTCACTTTTCAACAAAGTACATGGTGTGCCAGGCATGTGCTGGGTACTGTGGACACCGGCACTAGTGGACTGAGGCTCCTCCTTGATGACACAGGTGGTAAAGCCATTTGCTTACTCCAGGGTCCTTAAGTCAGGTGCGGTGCAGGTGGTTCATTGTTGTTGACTTTCAGGTGATGACACAGCCAGGACAGATGGCTGTTTTCAGTCAGCTTTCTTGAAAGTTTATGTGGAGAGTAAACTTTCTGTATGTTTGGTTATTCAAAGGGCCTGAGGTAGTGTGCTTGGCTCCTTTGTAGAATTAAGAATGGGGCATGAATGAGTGAGTAAGATGAGCGTCTCTTCAGAAGTGACGGTAGTGTGGACTCACTGGTGACATCACTGTTTTCCAATGGAGTCAGTCAGAATAATTATTCCATTAACAGTTGACCCTCAAGGAGCTAAGCAAGAGTTTAAAACTAGGTCTGTTTTCTTCTCTTCACAGTGTACACCTGTTCTCCTATCCCAAGTATACCTACATTTTAGGGCTTGCTTTAGGGGTACGAAATAGCTGACTGTTATACAGAAGATATGGCCCCTTTTCAACCTTTGTTGGAATGAGGAAAGTTCTTGATCTATAATGGTGTGTATTTATGCATGGTGACCAGAAAAGCATGGCGTTGGTGGCTCCATGGTAGTAGCCAACATGACATCAACTGCTCTATATATGAACAGGAAGCACATCTGTCTGGAAGCAGGTTGGGTTCTAAGCCTTTAGCCACGCCCTAGCTATTCGGCAGTATCCACCATCTGGACCCCATGTGTAAACCTTTCCCCAGCCTCCCCAGACAGTGCCAGCAGCTGGAGCCCGAGTGCTGGCAGGGGCAGGAGGGAGCCATTTCGCATTCCAGTGTTAGCAGGTGGATAGGCAGATCTGAGTGTACGTCGTGTACCAAGCATGGCGAGAACATGCTGTAAACATGTGAAATGAAGGGGCCTTCTAAGGGGTCCAAGAACAGAGCAGGCTGAGCTTCTGCAGAGAACTCCCTCATGGTAGGTTCCTGCCTCACCAAGGCAGCTGGAAGCCCTGAGCTGTGATGGGAAATAGTACTTCCTGGGCCAGGCACTTCAGTTGCAGAACCTTTACCGCTTGCTTCTGGACAGTGTTGGCATGGATACTCAGCTCTCCATCAACACTACTGATGCCACTTCCTGCTCATGTGACATCAGGTTAGATTGTAAGGTGCTCAAAGGTCCACAGCATACAGATTCAAACTTTGTTCTAGGAACTCTCAAATTCTTGGTTGGATAATAGCTGGGCTGTTAAATGTCTGTATGGTTTTGTTCAGAGAAATGTTTTTAAGTTATTGTTTTAAGAACATGGAATTCTTGTCATGCCTTTTTAAAAAATACTTTTTATCAGGTCTTTGAGAATTTCATGCAACAAGTTTAGGTCATACCCTTTCTCCAGACTCCCGCCGCCCCAGATCCACTCCTCCCCTCAATTTTGTATCTTTTTTTTACCACCCACCAAGCCCTATTTGTGTGCCATGGATTCATGGATGTGTGGCCTTTTACTGGAGCATGGTTCACCTACCCATCAGCTGCAGCCAGCCCTCCCTCCCTCTCTCCCTTTCTCCCCCCTTCTCTTTTCTTCTCTTCCCTTCCCTTCTCTTCCCTTCTTCCCTTCCCTTCCCTTCTTCCCTTTTCCTCTCCCCTTCCCTTCCCTCCCTTCCCCTTCCCTCCCCTCCCCTCCCTTCCTTTCTTCCCTTACCTTCCCCTTCCCTTCTCCCCTTCCACTGTCCCTGTCCCTGTCCCAGTCCCCGTCCTGCCCATCCCCATCCCCATCCCCTTCCCCTTCCTCTTTCTGTCTTCTGACAAGGATTCTGTCTGTAGCCCTTGCTATCTTAGAACTCACTTTGTAGACCACGCTGGCTTCAGACTCAGAGATATGCCTGCCTCTGCCTCTGGAGTGCTGAGACTAAAGTTGTATGTATTTAGGTGGTTCAATATTAAGTTCCACTATGGCTAGGAATTAAAGATCTGATGACTTACAAACTAAACTCACACCAGTCCCTTGTCTTTCGAATCAGAACCCTGTATACTCAAAAGACGGAATCTTGAGCACTTTCATATCACTGTGAGACTTTCTGAAGTGTTTTTGTTTTTATAAACAATGATTTATAAATTAAGTTTCAGGGATGAGTAATATAATCCTATTTTAATTAAAATAAGGTTTTTTAAAAGGCAAGTTTTCTAAACGTGTAAGATGTGGCTTGAAAATCTTTATGGAGTCCTTTCTTGAAAAAAAAAAAGTCATTCTTACAAGAAATGTTTTTAATCATAAAAACATTACCAGGATTCCTATTATAATTCTCACCACTAAAATAACCTTAAGAAAAATTTTCCGTTCAAGTATTGACATATGAGGTGTGTGGCATGAACACTGTACTTGGTTTATAAACTGTAATTTGGCAGTTTTTGATTTTGGAATCACAAGCCTTTCCTTAAGCTAGTATGACAATATTTCTCAAATTATTATAGCCATCTTTCTAAAATAACAGTATCCCTATGAAATGTCTATTTCAGAGCCTAGCGACCTGACTCTCAAAATCTACAGAGCGGAGTCCTATGCCGGCCTGCAGGAGTTTAAAGCAGCCTTAGAGGATCTAAATGCGGTCCTCTTCCAGCTTCCCAACTGGCCTGAGGTAAAATGGATGTTCACTTGTGTATGAATGGTACCCTTGCAGCTGTGAGGAACTTCAGTTACAGCTTCAGGTCTTAGGAGAGTAGATGGTTGCCTTTGATGAAATAGGGAGTTTGGAGCTAAGTCAGTGACATTATGTTTACCACACAAGCGTCAAGGGATGAGTTCAAGTCTCAGAATGTCCGTGAAAGCCAGGTGTCCTGGTACAAGGTTTGTAGTCCCAGGGAGGCAGAGCCAGGTAGAGCCCTGCGGCTCATGAGCTGGGGTCTGAAGAATGGGGCCAGAGGTTGACCTCTGGTCTCTATGCACACCTACCTACACATGAGCACACATACACACGAAAGAGAATCCTTTTGGGAAAGAAATAATGTAGCTTCCTAGAAGTTTACGTAAGTTGAGTATTTTTTTTTCTCTTTCTTTTTTTCTACAGCATAATATTTTTGTTGATTACTTGAGAATTTCACCTAATGCATCGCATTCACACTCACTTCCCAGTCCTCTCAGGTCCACCCCCAACCCCACGCCTGAGATCTCCCCTAAGTGGAGGGAAAATTAAGCAAATTTTATTGCCAGAAAAAAAAATTGATTATAGGGGAAAAAAATCCCAAACCTTTGTTTCCTTAGTAAAGAACAAACAGTTCATGACACAGAAAAATACCATATAAATTTCTATATAAAAATTTCAACTTGATTTATTATAAAGACAGATTCAAAGTGGATTTACCAAATGAATTTAGTAATGAGGAGAACATAGTCCTTGAAGCTGGGAGATGCTGAGAGGTGGTGGCATCGTTCCAGTGAGGTGACTGCACAGTAGGTTTGTACAGAAGTTGGCCTTGCCTAGGTGGTTTATACACACACATGTACTTACACACACACACACACACACACAGAGACGCTGGCCTTGAACTCGTAGAGATCTACCTGCCTCTGTCTCATATGTGTTGGGATTAAAGGCATACACCATCACCACCCATACCCAGCTTGAATTCTTGATGAAACAAGGTATTTCATTCATAGACATTTCAATGCGTATGTGTGTGTGTATGTCTATGTATGTGTGTGTGTACACACACACACACACACACACACACACATATATATATATATATATATATATATGGAGAGAGAGTATGTAAGCGAGATACAGTAAATTAGGACTGAGGATAATAATTATAACCACAGATATTTGTAGCACAGGATCTAGTCAATTGATTACTTTGACCACCTCACATTCTATAGATGATAAAAACATCGTATTTTAGCCTGAATATATACCTACCGTAGTTGGAGTTGTTGGATTATTTACATATACAGGTTATTCATTAGACACATTTGAAAATCACTACCCAATTTTGATTTGCTAAGAACTACAAAATAATGACCTAAATTTTACCTGGGTTATTTGTCACTAATAGTTACAAGGTAATTTTAAATTTTACTGCAGTTATTTATCATTGCTAATGATCTGTTAAATGTATTAAAAGAAGTCATTCATAGTTTAAATATTAATATCACTCATCCTGATTTTAAGATGAGGTTATTTATATGATTTTTAATACATGTTTTCAATACATCTTAAAGTCAGTAGACCTACATGTTATTTTATGTTTCCCTCAAATAACTGTCATTATATGAGTAACCTCTAAATTGGCAATTTGGGGAGATTAGCAGGTAAGATTATTGCTGCTATTCCAGAGAACGTGAGTTTAATTTCTGGCACCCATAGAGGGCAGCTCATAGGTCACCTGTTAACTTGAGTTCTTGGGGATCCAGACACCCTCTTCTGGCCTTCTCAGGAATGCTCATACTCCCCCACCCCCCGGAATAAATAAATGTTTAAATCTGTAATTTCTCAAGTGAAGATCATTTTGTGGGCCTCAGTTTCCCCATTTGGAGTACTTCTTTGGACTTTGGAGTAGCAGATAGGTTTTCCACATGTGTGATCCTTCTCAGAATCGCCCAGTTGCAGAATCAGCACGACTGAGAACCCTTTCTTTCCCTGATGGTTTGGGTAAACAGTTCTGTGCACGAAGTTCTGTGTGTGCTTTGTTGAAGGTCTACTTCAGGAAGGGGAAAGTCCTCCAGGATGCCGGGTTCCTAGGCGACGCCTTACAGCTCTTCCTTCAGTGCTTAGCCCTTGATGAAGACTTTGCGCCTGCAAAGCTACAAGTAGAAAAGGTACTACTTTACCCACGCCGTTACCCAAGGCAGAGGCACACTGGAGTCTAAAAAAGTAAGACAAGGA
>NW_021604630.1:12224264-12255344 GCF_004785775.1 Grammomys surdaster | reverse complement strand
AACATACCCACGCCATTACCCAAGGCAGAGGCACACTGGAGTCTTAAAAAAGTAAGACAAGGAACATACTCACGCCGTTATCCAAGGCAGAGACACACTGGAGTCTTAAAAAAAGTAAGACAAGGAACATACCCACGCCGTTATCCAAGGCAGAGGCACACTGGAGTCTTAAAAAAAGTAAGACAAGGAACATAAGAAGGAATCTTATCTGAGGAACAATTTGGCACCTAAGTTCTTATCTTTAATATATTGAATTCTGTTTTTTTTTTCTTTTTTCTTTTTTGAGACAGGATTTCTCTGTGTAGCCCCAGCTGTCCTTGAACTCACTCTGTAGACCAGGCTGGCCTCAAACTCACAGAGATCTGCCTGCCTCTGCCTTCTGAATGTTGAGATTAATGGCATGCACCACCACCTACTGACGTGAATTCTTGATGTAACCAAAGATTTCCATTTATATATAAGTCAATGTTGTATTTGTGATTTATTAATGCAAATGGTTCCAAATATAGGCTGAACATTCCGAATTTGAAAATCAAAGCTCTGAAATTTGGGGGATGAGATGCCATGCCATATGGGCAAAGAGCCTGATTTTATATGACTAACTGGTTGTAGTCAAAACACGGAACACAAGAGCACTACCTTCAGTTTTTGGGTACGAGATATACCTGAGACAGATTTTATATTTATTCTTGCATCCCGTTCCCAAGATAACTATCTATAAACACTCCAAAATTAAAACGAAAAAATTGGAACCCTTCTGGCCCCAAGCACTTTGGAAAGGGGTGTGCTTTGTCCAGTCAGAACCAAGCTGATCGAAGGTGCTTTCCTTATACCTTACTCGGGAATCGCTCTGAATGAGAAAAGAAATCAAAAGGAAAGGACATGGCTGCTCCTAGGTACAGTGGAGGAGAAAGTTTATTGTAGATATGTAGAAGAGCTTTAGCCAGAGGCAGACACATCTGGGAGAGTCAGAGTAGACACGAGCAGACTGAGCTGGGCTATGTGGGAGAGTGGGCGGAGAACTGAGAGGGAGAGGGGGGAGCCACGTACAGCAGCCAGGAGGTCAAAGGTACAGAAGGGGCTGGGAACCAAAGGGCTAGATTATATAGGAAAGGTGCAGCCCAGCCCTTGGGCTGGAGAGTTCAAGGGTAGCCAGCCATACCTTGTAACAGGTAGGGACTGAGGGATACTGGGAGAACCTGGAGGTCAGGTCTGTTTGGATATGTTAAATAGGCTCCTCCCTCTGCTGTTGGTCCAGTTTGCAACTTAACACTCTGGACCTGCTGCTGCCTTGCATTCAGGCCTTTTACCTTCCGTGGTTAATGCCTACTTCATCTCAGCACTCCACACATCTTTCTCAGTAAGTCACTCTGTGATAACTGATACAGCTGTTATTTTAGTAGACAGAAAGGGAGGGAAAGAGTCCATGATCAAAGGACTTCAGAGGAAAGAGTGGATCAAACCAAGTTAAATAGGGAGCTTTAAAATTCATCGAAGCATTTAACATGCCATCGTGAAAAATAAAGCAAAACTAACATTTAGCTTTGAGAGCCAAACTGACACAGCATCTGGTTCAAGCATCTTCCCTTGGGCCTTCCTTCTTGCTTAACTTCTTAGGGTCTGTGGGGTATATCATGGATATCTTGTGCTATATGGCTAATATCCACTTATCAGTGAGTACATACCATGTGTGTCCTTTTGGGTTTGGGTTACTTACTCAGGATGATATTTTCTAGTTCCATCCATTTGCCTGCAAAATTCATGTCCTTGTCTTTAATAGCTGAATAGTATTCCATTGTATAAATTCTATATCCATTCTTCGGTTAAGGGACATATGGGTTGTTTCCAGCTTCTGGCTATTATGAATAAGGCTGCTTAGACCATAGTGGAGCACATTTCCTTGTGGTATGGTAGAGCATCTTTTGAGTGTGTACCCAGAAGCAGTATAGCTGGGTCTTTAGGTAGAACTATTTCTAATTTTCTGAGAAACCACCAGATTGATTTCTAGAGTAGTTGTACCAATTTGCAATCACACCAGCAATGGAGGAATGTTCCTCTTTCTCCACCACCTCGCCAGCATCTGCTGTAGCCTGAGTTTTTGATCTTAGCCATTCTGACTGGTGTGAGGTGGAATCTCAGGGTCATTTCAATTTATATTTCCCTAATGGATAAGGATGTTGAGCATTTCTTTGGGTGCTTCCTGGCCATTTGAGATTTCTGTGATGAGAATTCTGTTTCGCTCTGTATCCAATTTTTAATTGGGTTATGTGAGTTGTTGCTAACTTCTTGAGTTATTTATATACTTTGGATATTAGCCCTCTGTTGGATGTAGTTACCCCATCTGTAGGTTGCCGTTTTGTTCTATTGACAGTGTCCTTTCCTTACAGAAGCTTTTCAGTCCATGAGGTCTTATTTATCAATTATTGATCTTAGTGAGCCATTGATGTTCTGTTCAGGAAATTTCCCCCTGTGCCAATGAACTGGAGGCTGTTTCCTACTTTGTCTTCTATGAGATTTAGCAAATCTGGTTTCTTTTGAGGTCCTAGATCCACGTGGTCTTGAGTTTTGTGCAGGGGATAGATATGGATCTATTTGCATTCTTCCATATGTAGATACCTAGTTTAATCTGCACCATTTGTTGAAGATGCTGTCTTTTTCCCACTGTATGGTTTGGACTTCTTTATCAAAAATCAAGTGTCCATAGGTATGCAAGTTTATTTCTGGGTCTTTGATTCTATTCCATGAATCCACCTGTCTGTTTCTGAACCAATACCATGCAGGGTTTTTGTGTTTTGTTTTAATCTCTCTTGCTCTTTAGTACAGCTTGAGGTCAGGGATGATGATTCTTCTAGAAGTTCTTTTACTGTTCAGGATTATTTTGACTATCCTCAGTTTTTTTCAAATATGAAGTTGAAAATTGCTCTTTCAAGGTCTGTAAGTCAATTGTGTTGGAATTTTGATCAGGATTGCATTGAATCTACAGATTGCTTTTGGTAAGATGGCCATTTTCACTATGTTAATCCTACCAATCCATGAGCATGGGGGGGTCTTTCCTTCTTCTAATTTTTTCTTCGATTTCTTTCTTCAGAGACTTGAAGTCTATGTCATATAGATCTTTCACTTGCTTGGTTAGAGTTACACCAAGATACCTTGTATTATTTGTGGCTATTGTGAAGGGTGTTGTTTTCTGAATTTCTTTCTCTGCCCATCTTGTCATTTACAGGAGGGTTACTGGTTTCTTTGAGTTAATTTTCTATGCAGCCACTGTGCTGAAGTTGTTTATCAGCTGTAGGAGTTCCCTGGTGGAATTTGGGGGATTGCTTACTGACACAACTTCTGAAAAGACAAGATCTTTGCAAAGGTTTTCAAGAAAACCCACTGATGTAGAGTCCTAGCCATGTGACCTCAGCGTCCATCTCTTGATGCTAAGCGTATGGCCCTGTGAAAGGATCACCTGGGTCAGTAAGTAATAGAGAATGCCCTGGATAGAATCTACATCCTTCCACTGATTTGTGGATAACCAAAACCCTATGACCCAAGAAGTTTAACCCTCAGACCTAGAGTTTAGGAAGCACCCGCTATGCAGAGAAATATGGCATTTTATAAAACGCCCTGTTTTCTGGTAGCCACTTCTTCCCTGTGTCTCAATAAAACCTGTTTTGGCAAGTGACTGGGATTTATTTCTTGCTTGAACGCCCAGGAAGTTTCCTCATGCCACCAGCTGCATTTGAGCTCCCAGGTGTTGCAGGGCAGCTGCTGCTTGTCCCCAAGCAAGCGCTCAGCAGAAGAGGCCAACACGGGTAGCTGGTCAGTGACAGGCTAAGTCCAGTGTAAACACAGGGACCTGTACAGTGTCATGTTTAGTCCACATTCTTGGGTTCACACAAACACAATAGTACTCCAGCCGCAAACCAGAAATGCACTGTCATAGGCACCTTGACCTCCTGACAGAATAAGGCTTACTAATAGATTAAATAGTTCCACCTCTCTTAAAACCTCTTCCCTTTATAATTCTTATATTTAAAAAGGTAGCCATTCCCTTGGGTACCCTCGTAAGCCACTTTATACCCTCCTTTCAGAGGTTTAAATCTTACCCCCTTTTTTTTCTTGAAATGATATGATCCCTATTGAGACATACCGTAGTTCGTAAAACTTAAAAATATGTCTATTCTTTCCTGATCATTAAAAATAGTGTCTGCTACAAACACCTCCCAGAATTTGAATAGATAATAGGCTTATATTGTTGTTCTTCACCAGATAGTATATATCTTCTATTGTATTTTTATAATATTTCTTACAGATTCTGTGTGACTTATTGTCACCTGAAAACGTAAAGGAAGGCCTGAAGGAATCTTCCTGGAGTTCGTTACCATGTATTAAGAACAAACCTCTTGGTTTTCCCTCAGTAATGGAGCAGCCACACTCCCCTGCTGAGCTTGGCCTGAAGCAGGTAAGGGGTGGAAAGATGACATTTGCTCCCTACACCTGACTTAGAGCTGAGACCCCCACGTTCTCAGGGTCAAGCATTAGAGCCTGCTTAAGTGTGTATTGCCTACCTGGTTATAGTAACAGGATCTTGTCTGCAGCTTTTGATTTATACTAAAGCTCTGTACGTAATGTCAGTGTCTCAGAACATGCATATAGCTATAAATATTTTATTCTCAGTCCGGAGCATCTGCGTCAGAACTGCTGCTCTAAACAGTGCTGTGACATCAGTCAGCATGATACCTAAGGATCTATAAATACTGACAAAATGTCATTTATCTTGCCTGGGTTCAAAGTTAAAAAGTTCTGTTAAGCTAGGTTCAAATGCATATTATAAGGAGTTGAAATCTCAGTTCCATTTTTCTTCTTGGCTAGGAGAATAAAGGACAGTGAACAGAGAGGACTGCCTTTGTTTATTGTGTTCCGCAGACTGAAGAACAAGCGGAGGATGCCCCAGAGCCTGTCAAAGGAAGCCTAAACCGCGCTCAGTCAGCACAAGCCATCAATGCAGCGGCAGTGCCTGCCAGGGAGGATGGTTTAAAGCGCGTCTGCTCAGAACCTTTACTGTCCACTCAGGGAAAAGGTGTTCTGCTGAAGAGAAAGCTGTCTCTCTTAGAACAGGATGTGATCATTAATGAGGACGGGAGGAACAAGCTCAAAAAGCAAGGTGGTAAGGCTTTCCTTCTGCGGTTGGCCCGTAAAGTCCTGATTCAGAATGGCCTTGGAACCTCTTTCCCCGAGAGTAAAACCCTGCTTTTTTTATTTGATTAGAATCTTCCAGTGAAGACTGTATGTTCTCAATAGCTTATGGTGACATCCCAGAAGAACTAATAGATGTCTCAGACTTTGAGTGTTCTCTCTGTATGAGGTGAGTGTGTCAATTTATTTTTTATTTTTTATTTTTTGGAGACGGTTTCTCTGTGTAGCCCTGGCTGTCCTGGAACTCACTCTGTAGACCAGGCTGGCCTCGAACTCAGAAATCCGCCTGCCTCTGCCTCCCAAGTGCTGGGATTAAAGGTGTGCACCACCACCACCCGGCGAGTGTGTCAAATTTTATAAAGATGATTATGTCGATGTAAATATGTAGCATAGATAAAGGTACTGCTAGGTAAGATGAACTAACAATACTGGGCTAAGAATCAGAAGATGGAGTTTTAGACCTAGGTTTAGCTTTTTTCAATTTTGAGGAAACAGACC
Organism: Grammomys surdaster; assembly: GCF_004785775.1. Classification (NCBI taxonomy): domain Eukaryota; kingdom Metazoa; phylum Chordata; class Mammalia; order Rodentia; family Muridae; genus Grammomys; species Grammomys surdaster. The sequence goes on along the minus strand of NW_021604630.1, from coordinate 12,249,662 downwards.
TCTGGATATCAGACTTCTGCATTGAGAAAGTGGGGCCAGTGTTTGTACAACACAGGATCTGGGTAGCCTGGCTGTCTAAAACTGACTCTATAGATCAGGCTGGCCTTGAACTCAAGACATCCACCTGCCTCTGCCTCCCACTGAGTGCACATCACAATTGCCTGCCTTACTGTGTGTTTCTTCAGTAAAGCAGGGTGTAGCTGTTAGCCTGTGCTTTGAACTTAAGATTATTGTGCCTCATCTTCCTGAGTGCTAGGATTAAGATATTGGGTTTAGATATATGTTCCACCATGCCAGGTTAAATCACTCTTTCCCTAAAGTAAGCTTTTAAGTTAATATGCAAAGAAATGGGTTGCATCACGCACCATCATCCTTGGGCCATCAGAGTCTGTTGAGTGCATCCTTCTCTAGTATATTTTATGTAGAAAGGCTTTGGTCAGACTATTAAGGACCATTTTTAACTTGATGAGGCTGTATCAAGATTTGATGACCACCAATGGCATACATCGTTTGCTCTGTCTTTATTCTGTTTGCTTTCACGGCTCAGTGTGGCTCAGCCCCCGCTTAAGGGCTTGGTGGCCACATGTGTCCAGTAGTGGTGACTACAGTAGTTAGTGCAGTTCTGGGCCCCTGGGAGGGTACTTTTGTTGTTCAAGGTCTTTCAGAAGGTGCAGGAGGCCACAGTACTGGTCGTATTGTCCTCTTCCCCCTCTCCTCTCCCACCTTGGCCTCCTGACACCTATAAGCCTGTGTTTCCCAACCTTGCTAATGCTGTGACCCTTTAACATTTCCTCATGCTGCAGGGACCCCAACCAGAACATCTTCATCGATACTTCATAATTGTAACTTTGCTACCGTTTTGCATTGTAGTATAAATATCTGATATGCAGGATATCTGAGATGTGCCTCCCAGAGGGGTGTTGATCCACAGGTTGAGAACCACTGCTCTCAGTAGAGCTTTATGTTATGGTCCATTATTAACGGACGCTTTTCCAACGCGGAGGCTCCTGATGTGAAAGCTAATGTGTACTTTGTTTGCTTTCAGGTTGTTTTTTGAGCCAGTAACAACCCCGTGTGGACACTCATTCTGTAAGAACTGTCTTGAGCGTTGTTTAGATCACGCACCATATTGTCCCCTCTGCAAAGAAAGCTTAAAAGAGGTGAGTGCGCGTTTGTCTCTGTTTACTGGTCATAAGGTTGGGAACATGGACTGGTGTGTGCCCACCTGCAGAAAGCGTGGTTTCCTTTTCAAAGTGAGGTAAATGGTACATCCTCGCTAACCGAGGGCACACTGCTGATTAGCCATGTCGTGTAGGAAAGGAGAAACTGAGAGCTGAGAAGAGATAGGGCCTAAGTACCAAGGCCTGTCTACTCGGATGTTGTTTGGTTGGTTGGTTTTGTTTTTTGTTTTAAGGATAATATAATAGGATAATATAATTAGTATAATATGATAATTTAAAACAAAAACTAACACATCAGAATTGGACAAAACAAACAAGCAGAAGGCAAACAGCCCAGGAAAAGACACGAGTAACAAATCCACTTGTTTGCATATTCTTCCGGAATCTATTAAGATGCTAAACTGGAAGCCATCACACACACACACATACACACACACACACACACACACACACACACACACACACACACACACGGACTTCTAGGATACAAAGAGAAAAAAATAAAATAAAAAATAAAAAGTAGTAAGGTAAAATCCCTGACCCGACATTGTGAGACAAGGAACCTCCAAAGATGCCACAGAGTTTGTTATTTTAAGAAAAGAAATACAGCCAGCCACCTGCTCAGGGGAAGGTTCAGTTTTAATGATGACATCATTGGGGAACTCTGCTGCCCTGCATCTCACCCAGGCTTGAGGCCTGTTGCAGATCCCTCAATGCCCAGAGCAGCTGTCCTGTAGAACCTCCTGCATGGTGGAGACGGCCCAGCTTTCCTATCCGGTCTCGTGGAGCCAGCCACGTGTAATACTCAAGCCCTGGAACTGTGTCTGGAGTGACTGAGGGACAAGTTTCCATATTGTTTAATTAACTAGAATTTAGGGAGGTCCCTGACCAGTGCTTGCCCCACTGAGCAGCATAGCTCTAGGAAGTGGTGGCAGAACCTAGAGCAGGCAACATCCTCCTTGTCTAGAGCCAGAGATCAGCACTAGCCCCTGTAATGGGACACACAGTGGCGGTGCTGTCTCCTGTCCCCTCTCTGTCAGGATCCAGCTTCATGGTGCAGTCTAACTTCAGTGGAAGCATCCACAGGAGCCTGGCTCCCTGTGATGATTTATAGTGTGCGGAGAAAAACATCTGCCACCACTCATTTATTAGAAAATAAACACAATCCCTATAAAAATACTTCCACAGAAAACACAGTGGCATATGTTGCTGTGTTTGATATGTATGCTGCATAACAAGCTGGTATGTTGAAAACATACACAAGCACACACATGTACACACATACGCATACAAGTGCACAGACATAACACATCCATGTACAATGTTTTCAAAGTCAAGATAAAGTTACCCTTGAAGGGTTTACCAGTTATGACAACAGCTTGTCATTTTGGGATAAAGTATATTAACATGCTATTTTCCCCAGAGTTTAGATATTCTTTGCTATAATTACTCTTGTTTTCAAGCTAACTATTCAGTACATAACTTTCATTTAGAAATACTTAGTCTTTAAAAATGCTAGTTTAAAGGAAAACCGAAGATAGTATTTGAACACATAACTGGATGTTTAAAAATATCCTGTTTCTTTTTTTTTTTTTTTTTCTTTTTTGAGACAGGGTTTCTCTGTGTAGCCCTGGCTGTCCTGGAACTCACTCTATAGACCAGGCTGGCCTCGAACTCTTGAACTCAGAGATCCACCTGCCTCTGCCTCCCAAGTGCTGGGATTAAAGGCGTGCGCCACCACCGCCCGGCTAAATATCCTGTTTCTAATGTTGATGATAGCTTATGTTGGATCATTTATAAAGTACAAATTATATCTATACCTAATAGTATATAATTTGAAAAAAATACTGATGTGCTTGCATGTTTCCTGCCTGCATTCTACTGTCCTCTTTTGCCCATTAAGTCTGGTTTAAAGACATGAGCTTTGCAGCAGCTTCGTAGAGAATGGCAGTATTTCCCTGTTATCTTTATTAATTAATTATTAAGTTAGAGGCCTGCTCTATGAGGGGGTTAGCCTCATGATAAACTCCTGGCGTCTACACACATACGGTCTAGCGGAGTCCACTCACGGCCTCCTCTTCATTGTAAGAGGGGCACCTCTCCCAGTGTGTCTACAGATCAGCAGCCCTGTGGGAACTTGCCAGAACTACTGATTCTCAGGCTCCACGTCACCTCGAGCCAGAACCCGGGTGGGTCTTAGCAATCTGTATTTTCACAGACCTTCCTAGTCAAGGTTGAAAGCTGCCTCCGTGGCCACCTTCCCTAACTCTAAATTTCCCATTGTGTCCTTCATTACAGCTTGACACAGCTGCTATTTCTGTTGGTTCCACAGACAGAGAGATGGCTTCTCTTTCTGACTTTTCTCCCAAGAGTCCTTTCTGACTACTTTATTTATTTACTTTATTTAATACATGTGTATTTTCTGTCTGTGTACTCTCAGCTTAAGTGACTTTTAGTTGACTTACAAAGACTTATGTATCCATATTCATATGATACAGTGCAGGGATGATGGGTTCATCCCTTTTCTATAGTGAAAACAGTAAAACACACAATGTAAGGTAAAAGAGGAACTAAGGAAGACATCATGAGACATGTGGTCTGATCGTGACCTGAGAGAGCTTACATAGACAGGAGAGGGTGGATTTTTTTTTTGTCAGCCAGAACAATGGTATATGCTACATGTGGACAGCCACTTTTCAGAGTCTGTAGAGGGAGCACAAATGTACCAAGTACATAGAGGCGGGGGATAGACCATACAGGAAAAGTAGCATGCTGTTGAAGTCTGACTGAGAGCAACATTGGAAGAAAACCTAAAAGAAAAATTAGATAGGTTGAGTGGAAGCATATGCCTATAATTCCAGTACCTGGAGAGCTGAGGTAGGAGAAAGCCTCCTCACAGAAACGGCAACAGCACTCTCAGTAGAAAAACCTATGTAGAGACTTTATCTTTGAAAATAGACAAAACGACAGTTGTTTTGACTTTGTGAAATAAGGCAAGTGCATTCTTTTCTTCATCCATATCTTCCTTCTGCTTCTTAGAAATTTGCTTGTGTTGTGGAAGATGGCAGGGGCCAGGCTGGCTGCTACCAATAAAAGATTAGTGCTTGTGGCAGGGCACTTTCTACACGGGGACTTGTTTTGGCTGCGTCTACAGTCTCACACTGGAGCCGAGGCCCAGACAGGTTTATTGTGTAGCTACATGAACTGCAGGGTTCCCCTCATGAATTAAATGCAGTTAGAATTGAGTGTGAAGGTCTATAACAAAGGCTTTGATCTCTCAGTTATACTTTGCCTGCTTTATACTATAGAGAAGCATCTACTGGAATGTGAAATAATTCTGTCTTTCAGTATCTAGCAGACAGGAGGTACTGCGTCACACAGCTGCTGGAGGAGCTAATAGTGAAGTACCTGCCGGATGAGCTGTCTGAGAGGAAGAAAATCTATGATGAAGAAACAGCTGAGCTCTCCCAGTAAGTCTTCTGCTGTATCTAAAACACAAGTAGAACATTGGATCTTTCACTTCTAAAACAGAATGAATTGTGTGTGTGAACTTGAATTTTCCTGTGTGTGTCCATGGGAAGTCCTCACAGGCCACTGGTCTTCAGGACAAAGTTTGTAAGCTTTCCTTTACAGGGCCTGTAGTGATTTTTCCTCCCAAGAAACCAGCGTTTTATTGTGTACTTTTGTGATAGAAAATATTGAGGTGAGAACCCTGTCTCTTTTGGATATTCAAGTCTAGAAAGGAGATTCGGTGACACTACAGATCCGAAGCATTGTGGTGAAGCCAGCCCGCCCTTAGGAGAGGGTACAAGAGGAGCCGAGGCGGAGGGAGAGCTGAGTGGTGCTGTGAATCCAGGGGCAGCCAGGCTTACTAGCTGGGCTATGCTTTAACTGCACTTTCATGTTAAATCCTTAGGTCATTAGTGGCCATGTAGCAAGAACATAAAAAGGGAGCAGAAGCAAATCTTGAACCCATAGCCCTGGTGCATGCTCTCCATGACCTTAGTGGAGTACATGGGACCATGCTGGCCTCTTGTCTGTAAGTCAGTGCAGCCCTGGGCCTCAGAGTGGACAGCGTGGACCCGACTCAACTGCCACATGCTCTGCTGCGTCCTCTCTGCTCTTTGCACTGCTGACCTCCAGCTGTGCTGCTGTGAACATTAATTTCTGCATCTGTAGGCTTGATTCTGAAAGGAAAACTCTTGGTCCCAAGGATGCTTCCTACCAAAGAACCCGTGGTGCTTCTGCTGTAGAGTCAAGTGCCTGTGTATGCATTTTTTTCTCAGTGCCCCACAAGGCCAGGCTTTCTCATCCTTGCTATCTGGTCATTGTCTTGCCCCTCTTACTGTTCACAGTCTGGCAGAAGAAAGGTATCTGTCACTTTAGTTACCTTGAATTCTCTTTGTTGATCTTTTCAAAATATCACTGTTAAGAGTTTTTGTCCATTTTGGGAGCCCAATTTTTTTCTTAATGTCTTATGGATAAAAGCTATAACTCTGTCCTGCATTATAAGTATTTTAAACAAGTTCTCAATATACAATGTTATGATAAATTTCCTTTTGATTTTTAAAAATAGCTCTGTATGGTACCAACTATTTTAGAATTCCGGCTTATAAATATGAGACTCATAATCAGATTTAGTTTCATGAACTCAGCGGTGTGAACTTGATGAAGGGGCGCTGCTTCCTGCACTAGTCAGGAACCAAGAGCATATATTTAAAACAAGTTTCGTTGTTGTTATTATTGTTGGTGTTTATACATCAGTTTTTTGCTGTGATAAGACTTCAGTTCTTTGCTATGGTAAACCTGATGTGTTTTTGCTGTCTGATTCGGTTTATAACAATGAAATGTCTTCTCCTTCAGCTTGACCAAGAATGTCCCAATATTCGTTTGCACTATGGCCTACCCCACTGTGCCTTGCCCTCTCCATGTATTCGAGCCCAGATACAGGCTCATGATCCGAAGAAGTATCCAGACTGGAACCAAGCAGTTTGGGATGTGTGTCAGTGACACACAAAACAGGTAGGCTCCTCGTGACCTTTGACACCTGTGTTTGCACCGGAGCTTTTTTTTGTATCCGAATGAGGCTTTGCACACTCATGCTTAAGCAATGTTTTTCTCTTAGTTTTGCAGATTATGGTTGCATGTTACAAATTCGAAATGTGCATTTCTTACCTGACGGAAGGTCTGTTGTTGACACAGTTGGAGGAAAGCGGTTCAGAGTTTTAAAAAGAGGAATGAAAGATGGATATTGCACTGCAGACATTGAGTATCTGGAAGATGTCAAGGTATGGAAAATGTTCTTTCCCGGTGCATTCTGGGCCACTGTGTCCTAGGGCTTGCTACCAACGTGCTCTCCTGTCATTCCTCATTGCTGCTTAGGAGGGTTAGCTCCTGCCACCTTTCCTTTATCTTGCTCTTGAACTGTTTGCCCATTCATGAGCACATGGAGACGAGAAGCTCCAGCCTCTTCATATTCCAGGCTTCCCAGGCAGCACGATGCCTAGACTCTACTTATGCTTGTGCATACAGTAGTCATGGTAACCACTTAACTAACTGTAGCAGTTGACTAAATTGAACTTCCAGCTCATCGAAGTTTTAAGTTTGTGAATCTCTCCCTTATTTTATTTGATTTATTAATAATTAAAACTGCTATAATTCATAGATTAAAATTTAATGTAAAAGGAAACACAAAATTCTTTTAAGGGTTACCCTGTGTATTAGGTTTTTTTCTGTGCCAGAGATAATTATAAAGTAAATACAACTGGATGCTGTTTTAAAATGGTAGGATGTCCCAGATAAGATACTGCCTATATATATATATATATACACACACACACACACACACACACACACACACATACATATACATATATGTACACTGCTGATAGCTTAAATGGCGTTGATGTGGCCTCTTGATGATTTTGGGACCTAATTTACCAACTAGAATTAAGGTACTGGAAAGTAGCTGCTGTTTTAAGTATCAAATTGATAGCAGTTTCTACAGGAAAGGCAGGATAAAACATAGGTCTTACATTAGCACTGTTCACTGGTCTATTCCAGCCCTTTATCAGTCAGCATTTCCTGATTGCTGGGCATCTTCACAAAGAGTTCGTAGAGTTTTCACAAATCTGAGACAGTTAACAGATACAGAGAGTAATTCAGAGTCTGTGATGTGTAACAGAAACGATCGAAGGCTGACCGAGTCAGCGTCCTGAGCTCTCCTTACACCGTGCTGCCTCGGTGCTGATAGAGAAATGTATCGGCTTGATGTTGCCTGTTATCTCTGATTTAAAAAAAAAAAAGATGTCATGCGGCGGGAAGCAGGGGCAGGCAGATCTCTGAGTTTGAGGCCAGCCTGGTCTACATAGAGAGTTCCAGGATGGTTGGGACTGCATAGAGAGAGACGCTGAGGCAAACAAACAAACAAAAAGATGTCATGGGGAGATACTTTGCTCTATGAACTAGGGCAGAATATTTTATGAGTTGAACATTTTAGTTGACTGATAGTCTTTGTCTTACGTGGAGTTGGCTAATGGAACTGTTTGCTAAAGATGGTATGCTTGTAAAACCCGTAAGCCTGTTGTAATTTTCGGTTAATTTGTATAATGATAGATCACATCTGATGACAAAGTCCTTTGGGCAGGCGGCTGAACATACATGGCTAAAAGCATACATCCAGTAGCGTAGCGTACTGGAAGTGTCTTCAGAAACTGGCATCGTGTTTGGGAGACTGGGTCACGTCTTAGATCCTTCTTTTTCCCCCGTTCATATGTTTTAGCTTTTTGCTTTTGCTCTTGTCTGTTCTTGTTCAGAAGACCTCAATTTTATTATTTACCTTTTCTTCTCGTGGTAGTAATTTTATTTTCTGTGATGTCTAATGAAATGTTAAGCTCTATTTAATTGTTGTAGCAATGTTCTTAACCTTTTAAAAAGCCTGCTTTTGAAAATTCTGGTTGTTTCTCAGCTGGTTTTGTTTCTCTCTCAAGAGATGCAGCTCTTTGCCATTTTAATTATTTCTGAGCACAGCCTGTGGCTATATCACATTATGTAAATTACAACTGATTGCAATGCATAGTTTCAATTTTCATTTTACTTTTTTCAGAAGTAAGAATGTGTGACCTTTTGTGTCTTATGTCTTTTGTATTTCAAAATCTCTCCATAGCCAGTGGGCCAGGACCATGGTTCGCCTTTAAGATGGATGAGTTCCTTGACCATGCTCCTCTGTTCTGTAGGTCTTCTTGTGACTGAAAGATGTCTTCCATTTTACCTTTGCCATTTGGTGGTCTAAAGGGTGCATGGAGGAGATTATGGAGGGACCCACAGCCTTGGACCCTTATGGCAGAAGTTGAAATTATATATTTTATTCTCTACTGTTTGACATGCCAATGTTTTAGCAAGTATTTTTGTTTCTTTTGATCCAGTTCTCCTGTAAAGGGTGTGTTTATGGCTGCCCTCCTGTTGCTGCTTTCTGTCATATGTAGCCCAAGTGCCCCATTTTTCTTGTCACTGTAGCAACTGCTCTATTCCAATTTGTGTAGACCTTTGAACCAGAGCTCATTGCCCACCATCATTTCACCTTCCCAGGCTGTCAGTCAGGTTGCTGCCTGCTCCGGGTGGAGACCAGGCACTGTTCTTCCCAGTGAGTCCTGTCAGCACTCTGTAAGGCAGAAACTTAACCTTCTATTGCCTGAGAATAACACTCTGATAACCTAGCGCCGATGCGGACATTCCTGTTTTCCCAGTGTTCCATGGGTATGAGGCTAAGGGGGAGGAAGTCACGGAGGTCTTACTGTCCTTCCTAGATCGAGAACGGAGAGGAAATAAGGAGTCTGAGGGAACTCCACGACTCAGTGTACTCACAAGCCTGCAGCTGGTTTCAGAATTTAAGAGACAGATTCCGAAACCAAATCCTTCAACACTTTGGATCGATGCCTGAGAGAGAAGAAAACCTCCAGGTAGGATAGCTCTGCTGTTGCCGAGTCTCCCTTTCTCGTGAACCCAACGGACAGACAGCTTTCTACATCCCCATCTTTAGCATTATGGCTGTATTCTCTAGAGCACTGGTATCTGCGACATGTAGCCCAGGCAAAGCTGCCTGCAGGGAAGAGTGCCATCGAGGGAGCAAGGGCTTGTCTCAGGATGCCGGGAGGGTTGTAAGCTTTAGAATGGATGCTAGCTTTCATTAAACTGTGACTCTGAAGCCACCGTACCTCCCAGCCCATCAGCTGTGCCTTTGACAGTTGTGAGATGTGTGATTTTTCCAGGCTTTAGGAAGTCTGCTCCTCTCCTCTTACTTCCTATCCACTGTGCACCGTGTCAATCTACTTTTGTCTAGTTGCGTGTAACACTTCCATTACCATAAAACTATCATTCTTAGGGTCCTGCTCAAGTACTGGGGTTTACGTCAAAAAACTAAGCCTAATTAGTAATGTGATTTAGTTTCTTTCTGTGCACTGAGCTCTGCAGTAGCAATTGCAAAACCCGTTAGGAGGTCCCTTACCCTGAGGAATCCAACCACAGGCTCATGAGAGAACCAATATTAAGCAAAACATTTTAAATTAAATAAAGTATTTATGGTTAAAAGATGATTAATGTCACAGTGGATTAGCTGTAAATATATGAAGGTGGAACAATAACAGATCCAAGTGTGAGCCATCTCTCACTCTGTCCTTCAGAGGTTTGCCTGAGTCTCTCCGACCCAATGAGTCTCTTACGTCGGCATCCAGACCATTTCCAAACTGAGGACAGGACCCATGCTGTGCCTGTGTTACCCATCCTGGTATATCTATCCTGACCACCTGAATCTGGTTAAACATTATAGAAGTATGCTTTCATAAGATAAAGCAGAATGACACATTTAAAACCTCCAGAATGTAACTTTCATAAAGGTCTGGGCAGTACTTCCCCGTGGTCCTCTCTTCTCTCCTCTCTCAGTAGCTGCCACTGGTTTCTGTTAATGCCATGTTAGGAGTCAGGAAAACAAAGCAGCCACTGTGTGAGATCCAGGAATGAGGGTTGTAAAGAGGGACAGTTATGTTGGAGGCTGGAGGAGCGAAGGTCAGTGCCAACTGCACCAGAGGCCACAGAATCCCCCCGCGGTTCATCTGGAGCAGCAGAACACAATGCCTCACTAGGACTTGTGGAGAAAGTGCTTCAGTTCTTAAGACCCTGGGAGCACGTGTCTGTCCATCAGTCAGAGGCAGTGGAATGGATGGGTCTCTAGAATCCTCTGGAAAGCTGCCCCCCACACTTTGCAAGAGTTTCTAGAGACTAATGACCTCTTTATCAATTTCTGCATCTGGTAAGATTGCCATTGGCCTGGTTGGGTCTAACCTGGAGACACATGGAAGATAGGATTCTGGGAAACGTTATCTCTGGAATTCAGAAGGAAGTGGACATGGTGCAGAGTCCAGAGCAGGGGATAGGGGAGCCGTCACACAGGCTCTGTCGTGGTTGCATTGGCATTCTGAATGTTCCTGTTTCTGGGCTCGTGAGCACCAATGCAGTGAGCGGTGACGGGGGCTGTCAAATCCTGTTGTGCACACTTACCACTGTCTCTGTGGCTGTGTGTCAGCCCGTGCAGCATACAGGAGCTTCCTTGCCAGGAAGTTAGCTTTTCCTCGCCCTTGCAACGTTAATTTTTTCAAACTAAATCAGAAGCCAAATCTTTTCTTTTTTACGATTCCAATTTTTGAATAAAAATGTCAAATATCAACAATTAATTTTCTGTAGTGCTTTAAATAACAAGGTCTGGCCCCACGAGGCATTTGGTACTATCTGGAGACATTTTGACCTTTACAACTGGAGAGGTGCTGTTAGTGGCTAGCTGAAGGAAGGTAAACTACAGAGCACAGGACTGTGGCAAAGGGGCCCCTGTGGAACAGAGCAAAGGGGCCCCAGGACCCAGATGTCAGCAGCTTGAGGCCAAGAACCTGACCGGGTATTGACAAAGAGCTGACTGTGGAGTCAGTGCCAGGCTAAAATCCTAACTCTAACATGTGAGCTGAGAGACATGGGCACAGTTCCCAACTTGAGTTCTGCACTGTCTGTGGGCGTCATAATCACCCGCCTTATATTATTACGAGACTTAGGATGGTGATGGTACCTGGCATGTAGGTCAAGTAGGTTAGGTTTTGATTTGTAGTTTTACTGTTACGTTAACTCTGAACTGTTGGTTGGTTTTAGGCAACACCCAATGGACCTGCATGGTGTTGGTGGCTGCTGGCAGTCCTTCCTGTAGACCCGAGGTATCAGCTGTCTGTACTGTCAATGAAGTCTTTGGAGGAACGATTGACAAAGATACAGCATATTCTGACTTACTTTTCTAGAGACCAATCTAAGTAACGGATTGCTTGGATCTCACGTAGCTCGCTCTTAGCCCACAGGCTGAGAAGCGGTCAGATCTTACTTTAACGTCGCCCTGATCCGGCTCCATTGACGGCCGGATTGTCCGCTGCCTTTTGCACACCCAGTGCTGGTTTAAGAAATTAAGGAAACTTTTCTTTTCTTCAACCTCCTGAATCTCGTGGATCTGCAAATGAATACCTTCAACTAGGTCCCAGACCACTAAGAACTTGCACAGAAAACACGCACTGAATGTGTGTTGAACCTCGACATTGTGATGAAGTTGCACTATGTACCATACTCTAAATGAACTAAAAACTCCGTGTATGTATGACATGTGCGTGAGTGTGCATGCATGTGTGCGTGTGTATGAGTGCCTGCGTGTGTACGTGCGTGTGTGTGTGTGTGCGCGCACACGCGTGCGTGTGTGTGTGTGTGTGTGTGTGTGTGTAGGTGCGTATGTGGTGTGTGTGCTTTTTCTCTGGCTTTAAATTTTAAAAGACAAAAAAAAAAAAAGCCATAGAGCGTGAACTTGCTGAAGGTTCTCTATCTCCCACGTTTACAACAGTAGTCATAGGAGTTTTCGCAGATTGAATTTGCCTCAGATTTATTTGTCCTGATGCTTCTATTTGCACAAGTATGTAAACTATGGTATAGAGTATCATTCTTTTTGTTGGAAATCCTGCTCTTGCTGAACTGTCTTGGCCATTGACTATGACACAGTCAATCCTTTCTGTAAATAGGTGCATCCCGGTGGCCGGCAAGGCAGGGATGCAGAACCCAGAGCCAGTCTCCAGGAACAACTGGGAACCTGACATGGTACTGTGCATCCATTCATAAAACACTTAAAACTGTGAAAATATGGTTTACATTAAAATGTACATAAAGGTAGATGGAGAACTGGATTCAGCCAGTTAGCTTGTACATTTTAGGGGGCTTTTCACATTAACTGCCCGTCTATGTCATTAGAGTTTGACACGATAACTTGTATTTAAGGAATTATGTAGTGTATAAATCAGCTGAGGGTCCGGGGGGAGGAGAAGAAGGTTACTGTAGGACTAAGCTTGTAAGGCTTGTTTTGTTTTGACTCTGGTCCTGGTGCAAATGTTAGTTATGCCTTATTCATACCACAGTTAGAGCACCGTGCTGTGACATGGGTATATCCATGCTGCCCGGCCCTTTTATAATTATTCGTTGCAGATTTGTGACTGTCTCTATTAACTTTCTTTTATGTAAGTAATTTGTACAAGTTTCTTAAGATTTTTGCTTTTGCTTATTTAATTTTGAATAAAAGCTAAATTCATAATATTTTTTCCCTTTTAAATTGTAAAGCAATGTCAGGAAAAACACCAATACAGGGACCGAGCTACATACAGTGTAGAACATAGAACACGTGTTTGATTGCCTGTTTTGTGACATGAGGCTTAAGTTGTAGATTTTGGGTGGGTAGTGGCAGGTGGGGCCTGAGGGGTATTTGTCTGGGACAGGGTCTCTCTACTTAGCTCTGGCTGTCCTGGAGCTCACTATGTAGACCACACTGGTCTTGAACTCAGATATCCGACTGCCTCTGCCTTCTGCGTGCTGGGATTAAAGGTCCTACACCATCACACCCAGCAAATTGTGGTTTTAAATTTTTTTATTATTATTGGATATTTTATTTATTTACATTTCAAATGTTATCCCCTTTCCCAGTTTCCCCTCCCCAAATGCCCTCTCTCATTTCTCCTCCCCCCACTTCTATGAGGGTGCACCCACACACTCACTCCTGCCTCACCACCATAGCATTCCCCTATGCTGGGGCATCAAGCCTTCACAGGACCAAGGGCCTCCTCTCCCATTGATGCCCGATAATACCATCCTCTGCTACATATGCGGCTGGAGCCATGGGTTCCTCCATGTGTACTCTTGGTTGTGGTTTGGTCCCTGGGAGCTCTGGGGGTTTTGGTTGGTTGATATTATTGTTCTTCCTATGGAGTTGCAAACCCCTTCAGCTCCATCTTAGAACATTTTATAAACAAAGAATGTGATGTCTTGAGGCTTCAGGTCCAACGACTGTTCTCTAAACTTTAGAGTCTAAAGCATTGTTTTTTTAACCTTTAAGATAACAATATTCTTCCCTTTAGGATAACAATATTCTTCCCTTTAGGATAACAATGTTCTTCTTTTTAAATACCCTAAAAATGTATTTGTTGTCACTAACAAGTTTAAAATATGACAAGTGTTTCTTACAGAAAAATTTTGCATACATTCTCCTCCGTCAGGATGACTCTTTGTTGTACACCCGACCATTTTGGTCCCCAGTTCCTTGGCTGAGATTTCCCAGCTACTGTTCTGGTTTCATTTGCAGATGAGAGTTTACTGTATGACCCAGGCTGACCTCATACCTGCCGCTCTCCTGCCTGGGTCTCCAACCACTGTGCTCATAGGCACACACCTCCATGCCAGTAAATGAGACCTTCAGGATTAGCTGAAACTGTAGAAAAGATTCAGAAGACGCCATTCAGTGCCACATCAATGAGGAGAGAACTGTCCACAGCGCCTGTTGATGCAGGTGTTTAACTCACCTACTCTGGAGGCTAAAGCAGGCAGATTCCGAGTTTAGGTCAGTGTGAGTTACACAGTGAGTTCAAGGCCAGCCTGGGTGACTTAGCCTTTGTTTGACAATCATCATATACAAGGCCCTGGCTTTGTTTTCTAGCACCATTAACAAAGAGGTTCATAAAGAAATCGACCACTGAGTGGACCAGAAGTTAACCCAGTGGTATCTTAGTAATAATACTTTTATCATTACTGGTACTTGATCAATAGTTTTGAAGTATACACTAACTTTCTTATAATTAAAAATACTGCTAAGTGCCTGTTAAAATGAGGGATATATGTAAATGAGTTATCTATATGTTTCTCAAAGTAGCACATGGTGAAAGTAGTCCCAGGAGTTGAATATACATATTTAATGTGTACATGTGTGCTATACACTCAGATGGACTGTGAATGGTGTCTGTATATGCACACATATATTCCCACCAAAGGAAGTGTGTGAGCCTTCTTTATGATTTATTCTGATTATATGACAGATATTCCTATGGCAGTTTTTTCTCTGTAGATTAAGTCTGAGGGTTTTTTTTCCTTATTGTACATTTCATATATCTTTTCAAAAATGAAAGCAAAGACTCGAATTGTTTACCTTATCACTTTAGGTGCTTAAATTCCATCATTAGTGCAATATATTTTTCAAAAGTCTCTAGCTCACCAGTTTATAGACACGTCTGTGTGTCTAATTCTTCTCAGTCTGACTTAGACACTTCAGGTAGGAGGACTCTGAACCCTATAGCACTTTCCCTGTACCTTTGCCCCTGATGCGTGAGGGAGTAACTAAGACACATTCCCAAACCTCACTGACGGCTCTCCAACTGTTCCAGCAGCTATACTGTGAACAGAAACAGCAATTATCAGGCCTCGAATGTGAGATTTGGGCCAGAGAAGATTCTCCATACCTTACATAGCAACTTAACTCCTATAGGATCAAGAATCTTTACTCACAGACAGACTGACCACAGCACATAGCTGAAATAAATGCTTGAACACTGAGCACCATATGGTGACAATCATCTGTAGTCTCATTCCTCAAGATCACAAGTTCAAAGACAAGCTGGGCTAGTACTGAGACACTGAGATGGGAAGGGGAAAGTTCTAGTTGAGGAAGGGAGATTAAAAGGCTGGAATGGACAAATCGCTGCTTTCTCCCCAAATTTTAATAATGATAAAAAGGAAAGAAGTGAAGATCACATTATGAAATCAGAACCTCAAGAATTGACAAATACTTTTGACGATATCTGAGATATACGTGAAAGCTAGTACATTAGTCCATAGGCCAGAGGAAGTCGTGGTTTTGCAGAAGTGGAGAGCCATAGGCCAAGTACAAATAGCTTCAGGGAATCCCTATACTCAGAGAGCATGTTGGCAAACTCAAATAGGGAAGCTGGGTGTGAATTTGAACTTGTTCCCCACTCCAGCTATACTGTGAACAGAAACAGCAATTCTCAGGCCTTGAATGTGAGGGTTGGGCCAGAGAAGATTCTCCATACCTTACATAGCAACTTAACTCCTATAGGATCAAGAATCTTTACTCGGGCTGGAGAGATGGCTCAGTGGTTAAGAGTACTGACTGCACTTCCAGAGGTCCTGAGTTCAAATCCCAGCAACCACATGGTGGCTCACAACCATCTGTAATGAGATTTGATGCCCTCTTCTGGTGTGTCTGAAGACAGCTACAGTGTATTCATATATAATAAATAAATAATTTAAAAAAAAAAAAAGAATCTTTACTCACAGACAAGCTACTAGCCTACCTTACATTGGGCAGTATATTCCTGAATATTCCATGATCACATAGCTAGGGTACCTTCCCTGGGCCACTAACCCCAAATGGATTATCTCAAACAGCAAAGATGAATAGGCAAGCAAATCCTAGAAGTTTGGAGAAAGGAAGAAGACAGAAATGCACTAAGATCTGAGGATGCTGGATTCCTCCCAAAGATGGGAGAACTGAGAACGGTTCTCAGTCTCTCCTACCATTAGGAACCTCAGTAACATCTCACTGATGAATTAATCATCAAAGTGAAGTCTGTAGCTGAGCCAAATAGACTGGGTGCAGATAATGAATCAGACGGAGGATCAAGCAAAAGCCCTTCCCATAACACAACATAGAGTTCAAGAGAATAGGAATGTGAAAGAAAGCAGACATGAATAATCAATAGAACATGGTTAACATCTGGCTAGCCAAGAGAAGTTTCTTAGTAGTAGAAGGAAAGAAATGAGTACTTTTCCGTGAGTTCTGTTGAGACTACTGTATTCTCAGGGACCAGACACATCCATATAAAGAGAAACTGAAGAAACGAAAGACCTCATACACAGGAAGACTGAAGGAAAACAATAGTAACTCAGTCATCTAGTGTTGGCCAGTGATGAATGACAGGCCCAGGGACACACATTTAAGGACATGAATTTTGGGCCTAAGCCAGTGTTTAGATAGTTGTCGGCACTTAATAATTGTTAGGGTTAGCAAGGGCGCTCACCCAATAAAGACGCCAGCCGCCAAGCTTGCTGACCTGAGTCCAGTCTCCAGAACCTTTGTGGTAAGAGAGAACTGGCTCTCACAAGTTATCCTCTGCCATACATGCGTTGTCATACACACACACACAATTATAAATATATATATTAAATTATATATATATTTGGCTGTTCATTAAAATTATGTTTGTCTTTACAAATTTATTTTGACAGGGGTTAGAGAAAGGATAGGCCCACTATTCAAGATTTGAAAAGAGTATGTGCACTGGCTAGTTTTATGTCGGCTTGACACAGTTTGGGTCAGGGAGGAGAGAATCACAACTAAGAAAATGTCTCCATGGGATCAGGTTGAAGACAGGTCTGTAAGGCCTTTTCCTTATTCATTGATGGGGGAGGGTACAGCCCATTGTTGGTGGTGATACCTTAGGCTGGTGGTCCTGGGTTTTATAAGAAATTAGGCTGAACAAGGCATGGGAGCAAACCAATAAAGCTGTTTACTGCCCCCTCCATGACCTCTACATCAGCTCCTGCCTCCACATTCCTGCCCTGCCTGAGTACCTGTTCTGACTTCCTTCAACGATGAACTTCAGTAATATGGAGGTATAAGCCAAATAAACCTTTTCCTTCCCAACTTGCTTTTTGGTCATGGTGTTTCATCACAGCAGTAGTAACCCTAACAAAGACAGTAGGCATCACAGCCCTCAGAAAAATCCTATAAGGAATGTGTTCATACACATGTGAGACACTAGAAATGCTGAGTGGAGTCACTGCCTGCCTGAGGATTGTGGAGCTGTCCTGTTGTTGGGTCAGCTTTGGCTCCAGGTGGCCTCGCTGTACCTTGATAACATATCAAGTTACCAAGACAAAAGAATCACCAAAAGTGATTAGGGACATAGGCTTATGTGTGAAGGGTGTGCTTTTACAGTTATGGGATTAAGAATAGTGTGTGAACACTTTTGTGAGACCCTCAAATCAGTTTCAGTCCTGCATTTTGGAAAGCATAGTAAATTGATAATCTTATTTAGACAGGGATATCTTTTTTTTTTTAAAGAACTTTTATTGTAGTCAACAAAGATGAAATATGTTGGCAAAATGAAGAGCACCTTTTCATAAGACAAGAACATGCATTATGGAATTTGTCCAGGTGGGCTTTGGTCACACATTGGTTTGAATATTTCCTCACTATGGCAACTGAAAATGGTAATGTATGTATCCTGTGAGGTTAGAGTTATGTGATATGTCTTTTGATTTTGATTTTATAGGGGATTACAATTAAATGGTTGGATGAGTCTTGGAAGAGATTTTTGAACTTTGGATTTTTAACATTGATGAGACTGTGATAGACTATAGAGATTTTTGAAGTTGAACTAAATATGTTTTGTATTCTGCTATGGCTAAATATAATCCCCACAGTCTCATATGTTTCAACAAGCCTATGGGGGCCAGGGAGTGGAATCTAGACTGTGATATCTTATAGATACTTCAGATTATTATAATGTTCATGCTCTCGAGCCAATAGAATTTGGGAGGTGTGGTGCTTTGTATATGCTTGAGCTAGGGAGTGGCGCTATTAGGAGGTGTGGCCTTGTTGGAGTAACTGTGTCACCGTGGGAGTGGGTTAATACCCTAGTCCTAGCTGCCTGGAAGTGAGTCTTCCCTTAGAGGCCCGCAGATGAAGATGTAGAACTCTCTCAGCTCCTCCTGCATTGTGCCTGCTTGGATGCTGCTGTTCCCGCCTTAATGATAATGGACTGAACCTCTGAACCTGTAAGCCAGCCCCAGTTAAATGTCCTGGTAAGAGTTGCCTTGGTCATGGTGTCTGTTCACAGCAGTAAGACAGGAAGGATTGAAGTAATTTAAAAATAAAGTCACACACATGATAGGTAGAATATTTTCTTAATGGCTCTAGAACATCAAAGACAGAAATACCAACATTTAATTTAAACAAGGCATTCAGTTGGTAAAAATAACTAAAGAGACTAATGTATAAAAATATGTGGTTCAGTTTTGTCATTATACCATGGTTACCCTGGAGCATGTAACACAGAAGACAGGATGCCAGAATGAAATCAGGAAGATGGATGAACAATGTATTTTTGTGTGATCTGTCTTTTCTATGGGAAACTCGGACATATGAAGGTAATAGGGTTTTAGGATCTAAGATTGTTACCATTGTGTCTTAGGTCTATGCATTGTGGTCACTGATAAGTTTACTGTAGTTGAGGTACGTGATAACCAGATGGCTATCAATTGAATGTTCATACGCTTTTATCAATACCAGCAGTGAATTTAGTGTCATCTTGCTGTGGCTTAATAATAGGAAATATGAAAAGCAGTCAGTATGAAGACATGGCAGCGATGAGGATGCTTGTGGGGACCAGAACATTCTTGTAGTTAAAATGGAGATAATGAAGACGATGTAGAGAATAAAAGCGTACGGCCTTTGTAGTATGGCATTCTCACAACCTAATTGTCGTCAGAGCCATAGACTATGAGATGGTCTAACTCTCAAGTGGTTGTAGATGGGGGTGTCACTTCCTGTGACTGGAAAGGTAGTGAGAATGAGGACTCGCTCCCAGATTCTCTTTCAGAATAGGAGTAATAGAGAACAGATGCAAATCCTCAAAAAGAACAGCAATCACTGAAACAAGAGGTGGCTATGTCTGCCGTTCTTTTGAACATTAAGCAGGTGTGCACTGTAGGGCAGGAATACAGAGGAACCCAACATGGAGAAAGTGGCCTGATATATAACCTGGAATTTAAAGGGATAGGGGATCTTTTTCTGTTTTGTTTCGTTCTTCAAAACAGAGTTTCTCTGTGTAGCCCTGACTGTCCTGGAACTTGCTCAGTAGACCAGGCTGGGCTCGAACTCAGAGATCTGTCTGTCTGCCTCTGCCTCCCAGTTGGAATTAAAGGTATGTGCCAGCACTACCTGGCCAGGAGGAGGGATCTTGATGTTGTTCAATAACAGGGTCTTCTTAGGACTCACTGGGTAAGTCAAGTATTTACCCTCACAGATAAACCACGATGGGACAGAAGAGGATACTGGCCAGATTTCAGTAATTATTATGTAGTCCGGCTGCAGCTTTTGTTTTCAAGATGTCCAACTGAACTGTCGCTGCTCTGGAACTTAGCCTACAGCAGTTCCTAAAGTTCCCATAGATGAATGGGCTCTGTCTAGAGTTGAATAAAGAGAAGCAGATAGAAGTTGCAATTTAGGTTGTGTTTTGTTTACATGGCCCAGAAACAACTCTTGCTATCTTAGGAATCTGCCGTCAAAATGCTAATCCTTCACACTGTCGTCTTAGAATTAGAACCATCGTGTTGAAATGAGGAAAGCACACCTTGAGAACTCATGATAGAGAAAAAGTTTCTGATCTCGGTGATTTTGGGGGGAAAGTGGAGACCCTTTATGTCATCCAGGGGCATTTCTTGATTAGCACAATGTTAGTGAGAGGAGACTGACAGATATAACTGACCCTAGGCTGCAGTGTTCAGGTTATCTTGTGTGCCCCAGCAGCAGACTCCTCAGACCTGTAATGAACTTGTTTATTGAGATGCAAATAGCCAGTGGTAAGCAAACTTATTTTTAATGGTGTGGCAAATGCCTTTACCTGCTCACCCATCTCACCAGCCCCACAGTTTTAGTTTTTGTTTCGTAATGGAAAGAAGCATTTGCTTTGGCTCACAGTTTCACACAATCTGTCGTGGTGGGAAAGGCATAGGAGAAATTCTGGTCTATCACGCCAACCGGAAAAGAGGTGAGTACCAAAGACTCGACTGGTGTATTTGAAGTGCTCAGGATTGAACCTAGGGCTTTATAGGCTAAAATACATGCTCTACCACTAAGATCTGTCTTTACCCCCAAAGACTTGATTTTTAGAAACCTATGATTTTGTAAAACTTTGTAATGGGAGAAGACAAACTTTTGTAAAATGATAGGAGTGGGTTTCCCCACCCTCCCCTACAATCCACCAGAGTGCTAATTCAGAATTTGATTTTGATTAAGATGAAAACCAAAAGGCAGTGTTTTGTTCACACCTGAATTTGGAACCCGAGGCTCAGATCCTCTGTAGTTATATTCAGGAGCCAAGAAAAGCAGCCAAGAAAAGCAGATATCTTGGGGTTTGGGGGAGGGATTGGGGTGGGAGATGCAACTCAAGAAGTACACGGCAGTAGAAACCAAGAGCCTTCCCACTGACAGAGACCAAAAGAATCAAGGATTCTAACAATTAGTCCGAGATCTCAAACCCAAGTGATATTATCAGAAGAGGAAGAGAAAACAGTGCTGGCTTGCAGAAGATAATATGTACCTCTAGTAGTTTGCTAGGCTCAAGGTTGTTTTCAAAGCTAAGAATATTTTGGAACAGATAAGATACATCCTGGAACTTGTCATTGTCATCGTGTGGCGGAGACAGGAAGTAAGGAGGGAAGGCAGCTTGGGAGACGCTCAGCGTGTTTTCCCTTCAGAGATCCAGAGATAATGAAGAGCTGTAAGACATGAGTTTCTAACGGACCCCTTAGGGATCCTGCACTGTGTACCTTCCCATTATGAGTGGACAAGGGAGTTGCTTGGTTTTTCATCCTAAAAATAAACACAAATAACAGAGAAGAAAAAAAAAATCAAGGTGTCCTCTGCTTCTCCTTCATGTTCCCAGCTATGCTGTCAGGAATTTGTGCAGGGCGATATAGGTGATTATGGGGAGTCTGGAAGTATGTGCTTTCTTAGCTGTAATTGGTTTCTCCCCTCCACTGGCTGCTTGCTCACACATCCCAACTTCTGTGCCTGGAACTCCAAAGAGAAAGCAAAAAAAAGACAAGAAATCAAGAATTCAAAATGGCCACATCCTATAGATGGGGAAGGAGATGTTTGCAAAGATTCTTCCCACTTACTTACACAGTTGTTTCTGGACCTTTGCCACACCTGTGATCCCCCCTGAATTGAATGACAATGGTTTTTAAACCTCCCATCCATCCATCCATCCATCCATCCATCCATCCATCCATCCATCCATCTCGTGGAGATAAAGGTGTATACATTTGTCTTCTGAAAGGCACAGTTGAGTGCTCTAAAAATCTTCTATACTGAAAACCATGTGAGGTCAAGTCACCAAACATCCTTATATTTTCCTGGATTGCAGATGTCCCCAGTAGTCTAGAAACCTTACAGGCTTTCCATTCCCTCTTGGCTTAATTACTTTTCTTGTGGTGGTGATAAAATACCTGAAGGGCAAACCTTGTGACCTTTAATAATACATTATCTATGTTATTGCAAACATGGACTGACTGAAGGAGAAACTCAGTTTATCTCATAATAGACACCTTCTTGATACTTTATCATAGTCTACAATGCATATATAGAATTTTGATAAGCTCTGAATTACTGCTAATTACAATTTCATGTGTACATTCAATCCAGGAGAAACTCAACTCAGGAGAAAATGTTCAAACTTTTAGAGCTTCGTTGCCTAGGAAATGAACATTTAAAATATATAAATAAACACACACACCTCCTATTGCAAAAAAAAAAGTATCATGAAAAATATCGATCTTATATGTCCTTGACATATATCCATATCCATGTCCAAGGATATATCCATAATATCCTTGAAAGAAGAGTAAAGAAGAAATATGTTAAAAGTCAGAAAAAATGTTTGTGTATTATATTTTTGATCTTAAATTTTTTATATTCTTAAATGATGCTGCTAAAGGTCAAATTACAATCATTTGTCCTACTAGGTACATGTAAGTAAATTTATGTCACTTTACTCTAAAACGTGGCTAAAATAACCTGAAAAGTATGTGTTATCATTTAAATTTATAATAAAAATGTACACTTCACCTAAAAATGCACAAGGAAGAACATAGTTTTAGTTTTATTTTAGAGCTGTCACAATCAAGTCTTTGAAGAAGAGATGTTGACTATCTCAACTCTCCCCCTCTGCCCTGAATCTTTCTGAAAGCACCTCCCTCCCCCCATTCTCTGTCCTCTCGTTACCAATTGATTCCCTATTTGTTTGTTCCTGTCAGGGGCAGAAGGAAGTCCTCCTCCTTAGCTCTGTCTCCTATGAGCTGAAATAAACCTTTCCTTCTCGTAAAAGGATGTGTCTCAAGTATTTTACTTCAGTGAGAAAATGTCCCCAATAGGTACTAGAATTACCTGTACATGATTTGTAATGTTCAGTCAAATTTCAAGGAGGGTATTTTCCATCTCCATGGAATGTCACTTAGCAGAAATCAAAATTCAAAAACGAAGCAACAAACAGGACCATCACATATAATTACGCTGGAAAAAAATCTACAATTTCTGTATATTTGAAATGTCTTTTTCACTCTCACTAAGTTGTTATTGCGAAGAGCTCAGTGAATGCTTGTCTGCCTTAATTCACTCAGCCTAAGTATAAGGCAGTGCTACATGAATCAGTTACTGCAGGAAGCAAAGTCAGACTCTTCCAAGGACAGTTTAGGAGGTGGGAGAGAAGGAGGGAGGGAGAGAAGAGTATATTAAATGAATGTTTTGGGGTCACCAAGATAGCTCACATGGTAAAGATACTTGCAGCACAAACCTGACAACCTGTGTTTAGAACCTGGAACTCACAGGGGAAGGAGTACTTAAAAAGCTGTCCCTTAGCTGAGAGGTGGCAGTCCATGCCTTTAATCCCAGCACTCGAGAAGCATCTCTGAGTTCAAGGCCAGCCTGATCTATGGAGTGAGTTCCAGGATAGCCAGGGCTAAAAAGAGAAATCCTGTCCTGAAAAGACAAAAACAAAACAAATGTCTGCTGGCCTCCACAAACATGCCAAGACACATGCGTGACCCTCCTCTCTCTCTCTTTCTCTCTCTGTGTGTGTATGTGTTTTACACACAACAACAACAACAATAAATGCATTTTTAACCTTGTAACAAACCTGGCAAATAGTTGTCTAACGTGGCAATACTATTTACACTCTGTCTTAGTTAAGGTTTCTATTGAAACACCATGACCAAAAAGCAAGCTGGGAAGGAAAGGGTTTACTTTGCTTATACTCCCATATCACTGGTCATCATCAAAAAAAGTCAAGACAGGAACTCAAACAGGAACCTGGAGGCAGGAGCTGATGCAGAGGCCATGGAGTGCTCCTTACTGGCTTGCTTCCCCTGGCTTGCTCAGCCTGCTCTCTTATAGATCCCAGGACCACCAGCCTAGGGGATGGCACCACCCACCTCCCCCATCAATCACTAATTAAGAAAATGCGTTGCAGCCTGATCTCATGGAGGCATTTTCTCAGTTGAGGCTCCCTCCTTGCAGAAAGCGCTAGCTTGTGTCAAGTTGACATAAGGCTGGCCAGCACACACTCCCTTTGGCAAAGCAGAGCTTGTCTGTTTCCAGCGACTGTGCCTAGTGCTTGCCAACACTTGTTCTGTCCATTTTATTTTAGCTGTTTTAAAGTGTTCTCAGCATTGTTATTGGACTGCAGTCTCCAGTTTCTCGGTGTCTATTTACCGTGAGCATCTTTTATGCTTAATCTGTTTTTAAAAATACTTGCTCAAATCTTGCTCGTGGACGTCACTTGTTTTCTGAGGATTCTTTAAATATCCCAGAGAACTCCTTCGTCAAGGGGACATATTTAAAATTCTGGTGAAGTCTCATTTCCCTCGCTGTCTGTCTCTGTCTCCCTCTCCTTATATAGACTGCTTTTCATACCACGTCTAAGAAAATCTTACTTTCTCTCAGATTTCGAAGAGTTTTCTGTTTTCTTGTAAAACTTTCGTAGTTTTAGCTTTTATCTTGAAGTTAGGGATTAATTTTAAGTTAGTTTTCATGTGTGGGGGGAAGTACGTGTATGGGTGTGTGTGTGTGTGTGTGTGTGTGTGTGTTTCTTGTATGTGGATGTCCTTTCCAGTTTTTACTGCTTGTAATACAACACCACTAAATAGATAAAGCCTAGTCTTTTTTGTTATTGTTTTTCTTTATGAATATGGTGTGTGTGTATGTGTGTATGTGTGTGTATACATGACTATCCTGACTCACATCCTCAGGGTTGCCAAGCAAGGACTCTTACCCAACTGAACCATTTCTCTATCCCCTGGATAAGCTTATTTTGGATCATACTCTGTCCTGGGGTTGAGGAGCTGCATTCAAGGTGTCAGAAGGCATCACATGGCAGGAGACGGGGAGCATAGAGGAGACCAAGACAAACAAACTTCCACAACAGACCCACCCTAGATAATCCACTGTGCTATGGCTTTATCAATCACATAAACAGACTCACCCCAGATAATCCACTGTGCTATGGCTTTATCAATCACATAAACAGACTCACCCATGGATGACAGCCGAACCCTAGCCACTTCTTAAATGGGCCTGCAGATTCCATTTCTGCATCTAAGACTAAATTTCGACACAATTTTTTTGGGAGGTGGGGAAACAAGCTGTGTTCAGTCCATAGCCATTAATATTCAAGTTCCCTAACACCACCGTGCAGGGTGGGTCAAGGTTACTGATGTGTAAGCTGCATATATTCCATTCTTTTGGAGTGTCGTTCTGTAGATTTATACAAACATGTACAGTCACAGAGCCAGCTTTAATGCCAAGAGGCTAATGATAGCCATCCATCAGCACCCCCCAAGTCGCTTTTGAATTTTTCCCCATATTTTCTGTGCCTTGAAATATTGATCTGTTTTCAATGCTTGTGTGCCTATGCCTCATACTGAATGCTACAAACAGGAGCATTTAGAACCACTGGTGAGTGTGGAACCACTGGTGAGTGTGGAACCACTGGTGAGTATGTAACCACTGGTGAGTGTAGAGCCATGGGTG
>NW_021604630.1:12223961-12224254 GCF_004785775.1 Grammomys surdaster | reverse complement strand
GTGTGGAACCACTGGTGAGAGTGGAATCATTGGTGAGTGTGGAACCATTACTGAATGTGGAACCATTAGTGAGTGTGAAACCATTGGCGAATGTGAAACCATTAGTGAGTGTAGAACCACTGGTGAGTGTGGAACCATAGGTGAGTGTGAAACTATTAGTAAGTGTGAAATTATTTATGTGTGTAGAATAGTTGGTGAGTGAGTGTGGAACCATGGGTGAGTGTGGAACCATAGGTGAGTGTGGAACCATGAGTGAGTGTGGAACCATGGGTGAGTGTGGAACCATGGGTGAG
>NW_021604630.1:12223060-12223951 GCF_004785775.1 Grammomys surdaster | reverse complement strand
TGAGTGTGGAACCATGGGTGAGTGTGGAACCATGGGTGAGTGTGGAGTCATTACTGAGTGTGGAGCCATTGGTAAGTGTGGAGCCATAGGTGAGTGTGGAGCCATAGGTGAGTGTGAAACCATTGCTGAGTGTAGCCCTCTTCTCCAATTTCTTCCACTTAGTGCCTCAGCACTTGAGATCCATCCAAGGTGGTCTGAGTATCAGTAACTCATCTGCTTGTTTCTGAGTAATATCCTGTTATGTAAAAATGCCATGTTTTTCATCCATTCCCTGCTTGAAGGGCATTGGGGCTATTTTTAGTGCCTGGCTTTGCTGACTAAAGCTGCTTGCTATAGGTTGAGCTGTCTATAACCCAAAATGTCTATGTTGCACTCTTAATCCTGAGCATCTAAGAATAGAAAGCTATATAGAAGTGGGATCTTTCCAGGTATAATTAATTAAGTTAAAATGAGGCCCGAGTAAAAAAGGAGTTCTTAATCCAACATTATTATTATTGTATACATGGAGAGAAGAAAGGCCACCAAAAGACAAGAGCAAGCAAATACACAGCCAGCCCTGTGACCATAGAGGCAGAAGATGGACTCTACAAGCACAAGAATGATAGGACTGCCAAAAGCTGAAAGAAGCTCCAAAGGATCATTCCCTAGACGGCTCTCAGGAGAGAGATGGAGTGGGGAAGGGGAGAGGGAGGGAGTGTAAAGGGGGAAAGGGACACACACACACACACACACACACACACACAGAGAGAGAGAGAGAGAGAGAGAGAGAGAGAGAGAGAGAGCAAGTGAGCCCACATCTTTGGATTGTAGCCTCAACCTATGGGGGAATAATTCTGTTGTTTGTGACTGGAGGGATGCAGTGAGACTGGAGGGATGCAGTGAGACTGGAGG
>NW_021604630.1:12187680-12223050 GCF_004785775.1 Grammomys surdaster | reverse complement strand
GAGACTGGAGGGAAGCAGTGAGACTGGAGGGAAGCAGTGAGACTGGAAGGAAGCAGTGAGACTGGAGGGATGCAGTGAGACTGGAGGAATGCAGTGAGACAGACTGAGGGATGCAGTGAGACTAGAGGCATACAGTGAGACTGGAGGGATGCAGTGAGACTGGAGGGATGCAGTGAGATGAGGGGTGCAGTGAGGCTAGAGGGCTGGAGTGAGACTAGAGGGTTAGAGCAAGACTGTGTGTTGAAGTTGACCATGTGGACCTGGAGCTGGGGGATTTTGAGGTAGAGATAATGTTGCCCAGATGAGAAGAGTGTTGAGCCCAGGGTGAGGCTTCACCATAGACGGAGGACTGTTGTGCATTGGCTCCAGAAATGTTCCTATAAGTCTATTCAGAGGATCTGTTAGCTGAGACACATGCAAGGGTAACCTCCCTTCCTACTCCAGGTCAGAGTATCTGAAAAATGCTGGTAACTCACATGCACAGGAGTCAGTTAACCAATGCCTGTATAGTCACTGTCTACATGGCTTTTACACCATTGGCAACCTCTGAATTTTTTTCAAGATAAAAAGATGAACAGATTCTACAGGGCAATCAAAATTCTGTAAAGCCAAAAGTTACCCGTGCATTTATTAGGATAATGCAATCTGGTTTGTTAGGTTATTGGGATTCTTAGGCAAGCTCTGAAGCTTACTGTTGACAGTAGCTGAAGATTAGAATTGACAACTTGTTAAAAACTCAGATCCTTCAAATGAGCTAGCCCCATTTTAAAGTTTAGATCTTTGGTCCCCCGGATTACTTGCTAGGAACAACTCTGTGCTCCGCACTGAGACAGCTATTTGGCTGCTAACACCAGCTCTTAGATACTTAGTTAAGTAGAAAAATAGATGTATTACAGAAACAGTATCAAAATTCCATGAGTTGATGTGCTAGCTAGAAAGCAGTGAGAGCTTTGAATGTGAAGAAGTGGGGCTGACATATATGACACATAGGACATAAATGACATAAATGATATGTCATGGAAACACAAGTCCAGGAGGTGACTGTGTCTGCATTACATCACTCAGAACAATTATTTTGAGATCGGTTCATTTGCTTCGAATTTCTTTCTTTCTTTTTTTTTCTTAACAGCTGAATACTATTCCATTGTGTAAATATACGACATTGTATTATGGACATCTTGGCTGCTTCCATTTACTGGCTATTTTACATAGAGTAACCATGAATATGGACGAGCCGGGCAGTAGAACTCGCTGTAGTAGAACATACAGTCCTTTGTGTATATGTCCAAGAGTGGTATAGCTGGATAATATAATAGATCCATTTCTAGATCTTTGAGGAACCTGCACACTGTTCCATGAGCTGCAGGGATAGCTTGCCATGCTGGTCACTGGTGTGGTTCATGGCTCTCACAGTTGTATAGGATTATTGGCTGCCTGCCTCCCTTAGCAGCTTGTGCTATATCTTCCAGGACTATGAAAGCCAGTCTGCAGATCAGATCCAGCTCAAGGCCTCCAGGTTCTATGTCTGAACTGGGCATCGTGCACAGTGTCCTTACTGAAACCACATGTCCATCATCTTGAATATAAATTTAGAATTCAAAATGTGGGATGTTAAGACAGAAATCAGGCATTATGTTTGCCTGTGAAGAAAGAGGAATTTATGGAGATATTTTTCCAGTGTCATAAAATTGTTTCAAGAAATGCCTAGTCTTATTTTTTCCCTTGAGTTCAGGGAGATTCATTAAAATTTTTAGATTTCTAAAAATTTGTCTTGTGCTGCTCAGAATTTTCCTTATCGGGACACAAGTGCCACCTAGTGTCGGTGATGATCAACTGCAGATTAAAATATTGACTTTTGAAAAATTTCATTCAAGCCTGCATTCCTGTATAGCTATAGAAAAAGATATGGAAGAAACAGGGAGACACCGGGTAGAGTATATGCTATGCTTGCAGACAGGAACCTAGGATAGCTGTCCTCTGAGAGACTCCACCCAGCCGTCGATGGAAATGAGACCCACAGCCATACATTAGGGAGCCAGGAGAGTCTTGTAGAAAAGTTGAGGAAAGGATAGGAAGAGGATAGGGACTCCACAGGAAGACCAACAGTCACCTAACCTGGACCCTTGGGAGTTCCCAGAGACTGAACCACCAACCAAAGAGCAAGCACGGGCTGGACCTAGGCCCCTCACACATATGTAGCAGATATGTAGCTTGTTCTTCTTGCAGATCCCCCACCAACTGGACCCAGATCTTATCCTGACTTTGCATGCCTGCGGGGGATCCCATGCTCCTAACTGAGCCGCCTTGTCGGGCCTCAGTGGGAGAGGATGTACCTGCAGGGATTTGATGCGACAGGGTGGGTTGATTACCAAGACCGGGGGCTCGTCCCCTTCTCTGAGAAGGTGATATAGGAGGGGCTGTGAGGGGAGCAGGAAGATGGGGGCTATGATCTGGATGTAAAGTGAATAATTAATGAAAAAAAATCTCAGTTCTCTGTTAAACCTTAAAAAAAAAAAAAAAAAGGCTAGGCCTTGAAGATGTGAGGGAGGACCAGGTGAGTCTCTTAGCTGGTTTCCAGGACGGGATGCACTGATATTGGTTATTTTGTCACATTGTTCCTTTTAACATAGCTTCAAACATCAGTATCTACTTTGGCAAACAATACAGATACATAAAAAGCACAGAGCTCTTAGTCTTCCCGTTCCTCCCCACTGTCCCTGTGATCCAATCCCATTAGTGGTCAACCTCTGTTCATTTGGATATCTTTTTAGATAGATGCGGCTTGTTGGAAGCTTAGTCATGCTAAATTGATAGAAAATTGGGGGGAAAAATGAACGCAGCAGGAAGTGCCAGCCATATGCCACAATTTTTCATTTGTATAAAACGTCTCAATTGATAAATTCAAAAACGCCCTGACAGGGTTCCAAAGATCCAAAATGCGTAACGATTGATGTTAGCATATGAATAAAAGCCCAGCGTTCAACCTCATGCTGGGTGTGACACTTGTCCATTTTTACAGTCACTTGTCAAAATGAACCTTTCACAGATCTCTAGTTTTAAGACATGTGTCTCTTCAGTAGTCAAATTTCAACAATTCCCTCTCTCTCTCTCTCTCTCTCTCTCTCTCTCTCTCTCTCTCTCTCTCGATTTATTATTTGTTTTTATCTTGTGTACACTGGTGCTCTGCCTCTATGTATGTCCACGTGAGGGTGTCAGATCCCCTGCAACTGGAATCGCAGACAGTTCTGAACTGCCCTGTGGTGATGGGAATTGAACCCGAGTCCTTTGGTAGAACAGTCAGTGCTCTTAACTGCTGAGCCATCTCTCCAGCCCCAGTGATCTCTTTTTCTAAATATATATATCGTTAGCTAGGTACTGATTTCAGACTGATAAGGGTCATGCCTTCATTAATCTATTCTCGAATTTTGTCCACTTGTAAGTTTTGGCAAGTGTAAGTTTGCAATGTCTTCTTTCTTTAATCCCTCATGGTATCTGTTCACTTAAATTTAAGTCACCCTCCTGCAACCTTCTCCAAGCCTTTGGCTTTGCAAAGCACACTGTGTTGTAGCAATGGTGCAATCTGTGAATTATCATTTCCAGGGCTATTATAAAGCCCTGGTTGCTTCCCTGTACTCATTTATGTAACAAATATCTAGTACAGTTGACCCTCTCTTTCCACAACACAGCCAAGTATGGATTACTGAGCCTGCCCACTACACTTAATATTTCTAGCAATTGAAAACCTTAGAGCATATGGGAGGTGTGTTTACCTTATATACAAATAGACTCCATTTTATAGGAGATGCTTGAGCTGTATTATTTGTGAGAACAACAGCCTATCGCTTAGCCAGCCATGAAGAACAAAGACACAAAAAACTCAAACCAACCTCTACTCAGTCTTAAGAATGGCAAAGGTAGGTCCGAAAGATGTTCCCTACCCCCTGCTTGTTGGAAAAAAGGGGCCACTTTGTAAAGTTTTAATTTAAATTTCTTATATTTGCTGATACAGAGATCTTGCTCCAAAGTAAATTTCTTAGAAATATTTAGGCACCAACAAGGAGGGGTTACTCAGTGTTAACTACAGCACTGTGCTGTCACACAAATATACAGAAATGTCAGAAAAGCCCCAGATCTGCTGCTGCAAGAGGGGTGTGTGGTAAGGACACCACTGAGCTCTAGACAGAGCATTTAACATGAACGGACCCTGGTGAATTCTACTAAATAGAAGGTGCTTCAGGGAGTCCCTGAAAAGGGAAGGACCCAAGTCTTCACTCAAAAGCCAGGGAGCCATCTTAACACAGGAAATGCCCCAAAGGAAGTCAGGAAGGGAGGTAAGGTGTTTCCCCCCACCCTTTTCTTTAGTTGAGAAAAGCTGTCAGAGTATCTTATTGGTTTTCTTACTTTGGTTTGTTCTCAACTTCCAATTGTCTTTCATCTCCCATTTCCTATCATTTTTTTTTTCTGTTGAGCTTTCATAGACTTTCAACCCTCAGCCTTCAAAACATAATAAATTGTTATTGCAGTTAATTACCTGTTTAATATAAATTTTAGTTACTATGTATATGTATAACATATATGTATACATATTTTGCATAACATTTTCTTCTATTAACAAACAATAAATGTCATTTCTTGCCCTCCGTCACAGTGCTCCATTTTGGCTGTCTTCATTTCCCATTTGTTAGTTTGGGTCTTTGTTTTTCCCCCGGAACATGTGATGACCTGACTTCCCCTATTTCCATCCAGAGAGACAAGAGAGAACAGTATTGAGCCAGCTTGTTGAATGCTAGCCTTACCCGAGGCTCCTGGGCTAATCTGCTCAGGAGACTTCTGTGGTGGTGGTGGTGGTGGTGGTGGTGGTGGTGATGGTGTCCTGCTTTGCTTCTGTTGCTTTCATCAAAATCCCTGATCAAAAGCAACTTGGAGAGGAAAGGGTTTACTCAGCTTATACTTCCAGGTTTTGCTCTATCATCGAGGGAAGTAAGAGCAAGAACTGAAGCAAAAAACCAAGGAGAGAATCTGCTTACTGCCTTCTTTCCAGGTTTAGTTACCTACCTTTCTTAAATAGCCCAGGCCTACCTGCCTAAGGATGGTTCCACCTATGGTGGGCTGAGCCTTCCTGTGTTAATTAGCAACCAAGAAAATGCCCCTGCCGGGTGGTGGTGGCGCACACCTTTAATCCCAGCACTTGGGAGGCAGAGGCAGGCAGATTTCTGAGTTCGAGGCCAGCCTGGTCTACAGAATGAGTTCCAGGTCAGCCAGGGCTACACAGAGAAACCCTGTCTTGAAAAAAAAAAAAAAAGAAAGAAAGAAAGAAAAGAAAAAAAGAAAAAGAAAATGCCCTACAGGCAAATTCACAGGCCAATATGATGGAAGCAATTTCTCAACAAAGGTTCTTTGCTCCCAGGCGTGCCAAATTGACAAACAAGATGGAAAGACTGCCCACCACCACCATTTTTTTTTTTCTCCTGTGAAGAGGGCACAAGCAGAGTATGGGCAGGAGGTGGAGAATCAGAATTCAGCAGGTGGGCTTACTCTTTGTCCTTCTGGTTGTGAGGGCCAGCCGGCTGTGAGATTACAGTTTTAGCTCCAGATTTTCCAAGGGTACCTTTGGCTCTCCTGATGGGATCAGGGTAAGCAGACTCCGCCTCATTGCTCCTCTCCATAAGGGATCCTCAAGTTCTGAGCCCCTGAGTGACCTTGAAAGCAAGTTAGTGCAACCTACCGCTGGCATTTCCCCTCTTACAGGCTGCTGGTCTTTGCTACTGTTGAGGCCTTTGTCTCTTGTGGGTTGTCTCCACTTCTTGTCTCTGTGGGTTAATAACAATGTTCTTTCATTATCTCCATTTTAGTGAATTTTTCTAGAGAGAGGAGATAGGTGCACACTGTCCATTTTTTAGTTAAAACCTAAAATGTGTCTCTTTTACTCTTTTTGTTGTTTGTTGTTGTTGTTGTTGTTGTTTGTTTGTTTGTTTTTATGAGACAGGCTTTGGGATGTGAAGTAGCTCTGTGGTTCAGAGTTCTCTCATACTTACAGCAGTCCTCCTGCTTCAGCCTCTGGGCTTACAGAACTGAGGCATCCCATCTGGCCATGATTATCACTCTAGTTTTTTTGAGACAGAGTTTCTCTGTGTATCCCTGGCTGTCTTGGAACTCACTCTGTAGACCTGGTTGGCCTTGAACTCACAGAGATCTGCCTGTCTTTGCCTCCTGAGTGCTGGGATTAAGGGCGTGTGCCACCACTGCTGGACCCATTATCACAATTAAGAAAATGTGATTAACTGCTAGATAAAGAAAATCACTCCCATGCTATTCTATGTTATGCCGCCAGGTGGTGCTGTAAGGTGAGCTGCACAGCCGGTCAGTGGCAGAACAGACAGGCCTGTGTTTAAAATGACTAAATGCTTTGCTCTCATTTGAGCAAAAATCGTGATCTTATAGATGCTTGGCTTGTTTCTGAGAATTCTGTTTTCCTTGTTACTTTAGGAAGAGGACACTTTTTACATGTCTTTGGAGTCTCAATCGTGAAAAGATTATCCTTCGTAATACATTCCTGCCTCTTTAACCTCTTGCTTAAAGGTAAAGACTCATTCTGAAAAGGCACACTTAGGAGAATTTGTCATATCACAGCGTATGCCCACATAAACATAAACTGTGCTGCCTGCCCACACCTAGTCTCCACAGCAGACCCCATACCCTTGGGGCCACAGGGGGACGCAGCCACATGAAGTTAAATCAAGCGCAGAGAATGTGATGCAGTGAAGAGATGCTGTAAACACAGGAGACATGTTTGTTGTCTGTGTGACACGACATCTTGTTTCACGCTGAACTTGTTCCAGTAAGTAGATACAGTTCACTAAAGTAGATAAAAGCATCAACCTGTAGCGTGGCCATCTGTCATCGTCAAGTATTCTGTCCTGCCTATCTATATTGGTCAAGTCACAGTACTTGGCTTCCACAACTATGGACAGGTCAGGATGCATTGCACTTCATGACACCTATGATGGCAGTAACTGATACTGACTTATCAGCTCCGTAAAAACCTTATGTGACCACTCTTATAGGCATAGTTTGCAAGTGACCAAAGTATCACAAGTTGGTAGTGCGCAATTGTATTTATAAATATGATTGGGTTCAGTTATGGATTAGACATGAAGTATTCCCACAAAAGGCTAATGTATTGAAGGTCACACACACACACACACGCACACACACACAGAGGTGGTAGCACTATTTTGAGATGTTTGGAAAACTTTAGGGAGTAGGACCTTGTTGGAGGACATAGGTCCCGGTAGTAAATGATATCGGGTCTCAGGCCCCTTCCTTCTCTCCCCTCTACCTCTGCCGTTGCATTTCTCTCTTTCTCTAGATTCCTACTGCCATGAGATGGCAAGTCTTCTCAACTACAGGTGCCCTCCACCAGGAGGCTCTTTCTGCTTGCTTGGTGCTGAGGAACCATAGACTGAGCCCTCTGAAACCATGAATTAAAACAATGTTCCTGAAGTTAATGCACACCAAGTATTTATGACAAAGAGATGAAATGCCCATGCAAAATAAGTTCTCTAGACTACAGGATAAAATACATGTAGTTCATAGTTCTTAACATTTATCTCACAGAGACACAGAGATACACAAACATTGATAAGATCGACAGCATTGCCGGAACAAACTGTTCTAGCTGTTAAGGGTGGTCACTTCAGGTATTGATATAAATTTGGGTGCAATTAGTTTAAAAATAAATCATTTATTCCCTCGTCCACCAATCACTAGAGTGGTGTGAGTAAGGTGGTTGGTGGTGGTGATGGTGGTGGTGGTGATGGTGGTGGTGATCTACGACTATACTTTGGAAAAATTGAAAGGGAAAGAATAGAATTGGGAAAGGAAACACTTGGGGGAAATTTTTCCATTTAAGGAGCAATTTGGCAGCTCTTGCAGACATAGTGGTAAATGTATTTTCCAGTCCTCGACACATTCTTGTAACCAGTCATAACACAGACTTCACCCGACTCCCACTCCAGGTTTCCTATGTCACACGGTTGACATCACACAACATTTGATACCTATCCTCTATACCCAGTAGGCTCTTCTCAGCCTCTCTTATAAGCTTTTTAGGAAAGCTGTTTCTACACAACTGTAGACAACATTATACTGAACTACAATGGGCAATGCTGTAAAGTTACTTTGTTTCTAAAGGCCACATGTGTAAGATGACATCACTGTCTCCTAGACACACTCTTTGAATTGCTAAACATAAGAATAATAATGAGACGGGGGCAAATCCCCATAAGGCTTGGCGCTCCTCTAGAAAAGGTGAGATTGCCAAGTGGGCTCCTCAGACTGTGACAGCAGCTCATTGACTCAGGGGTGTCATTTACCCCCATAGCAATCCCACAGCTATTGATTCACAGGAAAGGGACTCTGTCTTTAATTTCTCAAGTTAGTCTCAACCTTCCTTGGGGTGGGGGCGGGGGGTGGCGATTTCTTCAAGGCTTTTTCACTATGGTTTGAATGTGAAACGTCTCAACAGAGGCTCAAGTGTTTTAACAGTCCATCCCTCCCTGCCCACACTGTTTGGGGAGCTCGTGGAACCTGTGAGAGACATGGAATAGCAGGAAGAAATGGGTTACTGCTGGCAGGTGTCAAGAGTTATCACTTGGCTCCACTTCTGACCCAGTTTCTTTCCCCATGCTACTCTGGGAGGTGTTCCCACTATGGTGCCCTTCCTACCACGGTGGTGGAGGTATCCAGCTGTAAATTAATCCCACCTGTCCTAGGTTGCTCTGTTAGACATATCTGTCACCAGCAAGGATTCGAATAGCTAACACAATCTTCTCAGGGTTTCTATCCGACTGATGGTGGTGGAGAGGGCTTCTACACTATAATTGGAATCTGGGGGTTTTCTCCAGAAGAGACAGTCTTGAGCAAATGATTTTTTTTTTCTGAAACTACTATTCTCTATGCTTGCAATGAAGGGCTCGTGAGGATCAGACATGTTTCTGTTTTTGTATATTACATGGGCTGATGGGTAGGCCGAGTGAAGTACAGAATACTTGAAGACTGAGTTGGGCGAGGCATATTCCAGGAGTTTGATTTTTTTTTTTTATAGTTTACTTGAGGAGTAATCCCCGACCTTTGCATCCTGTCTTCTCATTTCTAAGAAACAATAATACATAATTTACATACTCCCAACTGCGACACATAAGAGGATAGACCTGAGAAAAATTTGTAAATTGTACACATACCATTGTGTATTTTATTGCAAATAATTGTGAGCTGCCAGAGGTGTTGGCAATTAAACCTGAGTCTGCTGGAAGAGCAGTCGCTGCTCTTAACCACTGAGCCATCTCTAAGCTTACACTTTTGTGTGATGTTATCCCAGGTGACTTATATATTCACATCTCTGCAGCAGAATACATTGTTTGAAAATGTCCCCGGGTGTAATATGTTAAAAGAAATCAGGAGGGAAGTCAAATGGAGCTCCTATTTAAAAAGAAATCCCCAGAAGCTATACTAAGTCAAGTTCACAATTCTAAAACTCTGAGAAGCCCCTAGAAATATTTTAAAAGGTTAAAAGCGAAAAACTTTTTAAAAAAAAAAAAAGCCCCACATTAAAATTTCTGTGTGCATGTCCTTAACACACTCCCTCCCTGTGTCACCCCAGGCAAGCACTTACCATAAGATGCCCTTGGTACAGTTCACCCACAGCCTCTAACTGAAAGACTCTGCTAAGGACAGCAAGGATTCCCTGGCAGAATTTCAAAAAAGCAGCAGGCAACAATTTAATTAGGTCTGAGTCAATAATTCTCCATGAACCCCAGCAGGTCAGTAAACCGTAAGCCTTCTCAGCCATTAGCTGCAAGAGACCACTCCTAAAGCGCCATAGTGGTGAGTTCTTGGTAATACCCAAATTTTGTTCATTCGTTTTTGTTTTGTTTTGTTTTGATATTTGGATTGTTTTCTAGACTGATGAATGATGGAGAGTGACATCATAACTCTGCTTGAATCCTTGAATTCAGAAGAACCCACACAAATGCATAACACCTAGGCAAATCCCAAGGAGTCAACAGGAAAGACTGGAAAATGTTTAAAAAAATAATTTCATAGACTCTTTGTAAAAGTTGGAGCTTCTGCTGTCTGAAAAATGTCAGCATGCGACGTTCAGATATCGATGGCATCGATCCTAGTTGGAGCGGTTCACACTCGTTTCTTTATATGATTTATATGGGCTTCCTATACCATTTCTGCCCTTGACTCATTTCTTATTTAAGCAGCCCTTGGAATATGGCCCAGCCCAAACCAATCTCATCAATTGACTCTACAACCTACTTTGGGTGATTTTTCAGCTTTGATGGTAGTGTTCAGATTTGAGAAGTGTGAAAGTGTTGATCAAAGAATGTAATAATGTAATAATATACTAATATAATAATGTCATAATATCATAAGATAAGCATGGGAGCTTGGCTCCCAGATCTACCTCCTTCAAGGCACACCGCACTAGGTGCCGTCTCAGGCCTCCAGAATTACACATTGTTTTAGGGTCTCTCTGACTGCACATAGCAAATCAGATACAGGATTTCTTCCTACAAGGTAAACATGAAGTAATAATAGGTCACACTTTCAAGTGTTTGATGAGGTGTTTTTCTTATACCCTTAGAATTACTCTTGTGGCCCAAATGAGCAAGGTTCTCACTGCTCATCCAGCTGATCTTGGTCATCAGCACACATTAGGTTTAGCTATGTGTAGAGCACTCCAGATAATATCTTCCAAAACAAGGCAGAAGAACCCAGGGAGCTGGCAAAGAGTTGATGTGATACCTCACAATGAATGGATGTAGCTTTCTGTTTGACATCTCTGTGATACCTGGACTCTCTTTTGATCCAGCATAATTGATGGTTACATATTTAAGTTAGGATAGAGGAAAAGATGAGAGTTCAAAGGCACATATGCACCATGTCTTTATCTTTATACACACATATGCACACACATGCTCTCACACACAAACGTGTACACACACACACATGCTCACACAAACACACATACATGTTCACACAAACACACACATGCTCAAACACACACTCTTACACACATGCTCACACACACATATATACATGCTCACACACACACTCTCTCTCACACACATGCTCACACACACATATATACATGCTCTCACACACATGCTCACACACACACACACACACACACACACCCCATACACAGGCCTTCATGGTGTCTCTACAAACACGTCTGTGAATCTCTGGACCATCCCATTAAGAAGTGTCTCACACATGCCCTCCTTTTGAACCCATGCAGTTCTTTGGAAATGATGATGTGAGACTTCCAGGGAAGGTAGAACATGGAAACACTGACTGGTTCTCTTATGACAGTCATGCTGGGATTCTTTAGTCATGGAAGAAGCAAACTTGGATGTGCTGCAAGTCAAACCTTGTAAGAGGTGATGTCTCCCGGGGATAAGATGGGGTGGGGTGGCAGTATCCGTCAGGAAGAGTGGAAATTGCCTGTCCACCTTCCTCTCATCTAGTCATTTCCTGTGTCCACCTTCATCTCATCTAGACTGTTGACTGGTGCCATGCCTCTCTAGAGATGCCCTCACAGACACACTAGGAGGTGTGTTGCTAATCCTCTAGGCATCTCTAATTCAGTCAGAATGACAAGATTAACATGAATCCTTTCAGAAAGTGTGTTTGTCTACAAGACTACACATGTGCCCATCTTTAAAAAATAGACAACTACTAAGTCACGTACAGTGGCACATGCAGTTCATCTCAGCCCTAGGGAGACAGGGGCAGGCAGATCTCTGTGAATTCGAGGCCAGTCTGGTTTACAGGATGAGTTCCAGGACAGCCAGAGCTCTTAGTGAGACCCTGCCTTGAAAAGACAAAACCAACCAAACAACCAAACAAAGACAATGGAGTAAACGATGCCAATGAAGTCCCTTGGCACTGAGTGTATAAGAAGAGCATGTAGACAGAGCTAACTCCTTGCCAATCTGTACTCCAACCAGAACATTGCTGTATAGCCATTACTGCCACCTGTTGGTAGCAAAATTAATATGTTTCTGTTCTGGAAATTAGCTGTTCTCCAGGGACAGCTTGTAAATGATGCGTTTTGTAAGCACTGGAGTGTCTATATATAACGATACAGCTTTGGAAAGCAGTCAGCTTTTAGGAGACAAGGCGGGGGTATGAGTCACTGTTTCATAAGCACCAATTGTCTGCATTTAGTCATGCTTATAGTTGATTTTGAAGTAATTGTGTTTTTGTAAAAATAACAGTTTAGGAGTTGAATGAGCCTTGGAAACTTTACTTAACATAGTTAGACAATCTTAGACAGATGACAAGCTACAGACACTGTGATACTCCCAAAGACGGGAAGAGAAAGACCAACAGCCCAAACCATCTTATCTAAGTTAATTAAAGCAAGCAATTAATGAAAGCAAACTTTTTTTAATGTTTTGAATGTTTTTTAATTGAAGGAATATTCCATTTATAGCATGTTATTCCTGAATGAACTTTCATCCTGATGATATCTTTCTTAATCATTATCCACTGAGCATAAGTGAGTCTGAAATTACTCTAGAAAGTTCTTTCCTTGGCAGCATTCTTTTCTGATTTAGTAATTCCTCGCTGTGATCTCATTTCTCTTGGGAGGCTATGTCCTTCCTTCCCACTGTCCCCACAAGGGCCCCAACATCATCATGTCATAATTGTGTTATATTTATGTATTAGTTACATCTCCTCTTTCCAAATTGTAAGTCAGGAGTGGGGCTGGGTATCACTTCTGCATCCCCAGATCCTACCCCAGGGCCTTATACACATTTAACAAATAACCCCAGAGGTAATTGAAGAACCAGCCTGCCTCCGTCTTAGGCTTAAAAGCCATCTTATAAAATACAGAGGAGGTTCTTCTTCTTTATGATTAAATCTCTGCTTCTCAAGGATTGGGCTATGCCCTACTTGTAACCTTAACTACAAATGATTCTGTACTGCCTATTCTGGGAATGGCCCTGTCTTTGTTGCAAAAAGTTAATAAGCATCTTGTAACGGCAACCCTATCTTTGTTTCAAAAGGATTGTTGTGGCTACAGTGTTCTGACTACCAGTTGTTCTGACCACCTTGCAAGCATGCCTTTGTCTCAGGAGGTCACTGTGACTAACATGTTATGCTTATGTTCTGCCCCTGAAACTTCGCCTTTTTTACACACAAAAGCCCTGTTTGGAAACCTCTGAGCTTTAAAATATGTCTTCCTCATATCCAATGCTGAAACCTCGCCTTAAGGGAGGCAGCCCGTGTACTTGAATTTTAAAAAGCTTGCTTTCATTAATTGCTTGCTTTAATTAACTTAGATATGATGATCTGGGCCGTTGGTCTTTCTCCTTCCGTCTTTGGGATTATCAGTGTCTGTAGCTGGTTCTCAGAGATTTCCATTCCATCACAGCCTCCGAAGTCCCCTAGCTGTCTTTCTGTCTCTGTCTAAGTAACTTTACAGCTCCTTAGAACAGCAACGAATTTCTTTATTTTGATGGTGGCAGTTATTTCTAAATTCTATTTATTTTTATAGGTATGGCTGCATGAATAGGTCTGGGTACCACATGTGTTATGTCTATAGAGGCCAGAAGAGGGCATCAGAGTTATAGGTGGAGTTACATGTGGCTGAGAGGTGGTGGGAATTGAACCCCAGTTTTCAGCCTGTTCTCTTCAACACAGAGCTATCTCTCCTGCCCTGACAGCTTTTTCTAATTTGCTTAGTATTAAGGATGGGCAGTGGCTATTCCTTTTAGACACACTTTTACAAAATACACGTGTAAAGGTTTTAGTCATTAATGATATCTTATTTGTTTTTCCTGATAATCCCATAAAGTAGCCAAGTTTGGGAGAAAGCATGTTGGATTCTGCCTTCTTCCCCACTTCCCCTCCTTCCCTTTCCCATGCCCTCTCTCCTTACCCCCCATCCTCCCTCCCTTTCTTCTTCCCTCGGTCCTGCTTGGCCTGTGGTGGTAGTGTCCGGGTTCCTTTCATCTATTGGCTCAGAATCTTTGCCTTTAGATGAGCGGTTTGGCTTGGATGGTCCCTAATCTCTCCCACAGTCTAAGGGACCTAATTCCACTAAGTTCACACTTGGTGAAGAAGTGGGACTTGGGTTTTGGGAGGTTTTCAGACAGAACTCTCAGGGATGTTTTCATCTTACCCCTCCTTCTTGCTCCCTTGATAGTGTTTCTACAGCCAAAAAAGGAGCTAGTTCCCAGCAAGAGTTACAGTGACTCTGACATGGGGACATTTCTCACCGTGACTCCATTTGTGTGTTTGTTCGTTGTGTGTGCTGATAGCCAATGTCTAATCTTAAGCACGTCCTTCTCCCTTTCTGCAACACTCTGGTTTTCCTCTCATATCATGAAATTGTATTTCTACTGTTTTATGAATGTTCAGTTTCCCTCTAGTTAAAAAGATTATGAATATTCACTGCCAGTTACACACACACACACACACACACACACACACACACACACACCAAGGATACATAGGCATTAACTAGGGGGAGGAGAAGGGAGGTCACTTAGTGCAAAAAGGTTGCAGTAACTACAAGTTCAGAAAACTAGAAAAGTAAAGAGCATGAAGTGGGGAGAAATAAGTAGAGAAAGAAACAGTAACAAGCAGTAGCCAAATTACAGTTATAAAGTAGCAACAGAAAATAATTCTATGGTTGGGGCTTCCCACAACCAGTCAGTCTTAGTAAGGTCTTCTATGACCTGGTAATTCTTAGTTTGTTTTGAGATAGAGTTTCCCCATGGAGTCCTAGCTGTCCTAGAACTCACTTTGTAGACCAGACTGACAGTTAACTCCTGGAGATCCACCTGTCTCGGCCTCCCGAGTGCTAGGTGCTGGGATTAAATGTGTGCCACCATGCCTGGATTCTGAAAATTCTTTTGTAACTCTCTTAACAAAAGAATTAGGTCAGACTTTGTGTGTGTGTGTGTGTGTGTGTGTGTGTGATATTGAGTGTATCTTATCTTGAGGATAAATATGTGACAAAGTTTATCTGTCTTTCCTACATGTGGAATATCCATCATTATGTTAAAATAAATGAAATTTCCCCTCAGTTTTTTTCTACTTCCATGCTATATGCTGACATTTCAACATAATCTCGCTAGGCATGCAGAAGCCAGCTTTTTCTACACCTGATCTTAGAATCCCATTCCCCTGCCTCCAGAGCGCTCCACCATGACTATCCAATCTTCTTTGTCTCCATCAGTACACTCATCATGTGACAACCAAAGTAATGGCTGGTGGAGAGGTGTGTTAAGATTGAAATATAAAATGGAAGACATTTGCAGTTTGGGGCAAGACATGTTAACCAATTGCTTAAGTATCGTGAGGGTGCACAGAAGACCTGTAGGCACTAGAGAGCACACAGTGCCAGAATCATGCCAATCCTACATGTAAGAGGAGATCCTTACTAAGCAATGACATTTAGGATGACTCGAGAAGAATGAGTCTTTATGTGACACGGAGAGATTCCTTCACATGCATATGTATTTGCCTGTGCATCCAGGGTTCCTGCAGTACTAGGCCTACAAAAGATGCATCCTTACCTGGTTCTCAGACATGCATCTCAACAAGTGATGACTGTCCTGTGTTGGGAGCCATCAGGGTGACCAGAGCCCTCTGCATTCACATCTTATAACTTAGAGATAGGTATATCACATTGCCCAGGAGTGATATCTTGGATGGGATAATAAAAATAGGTTTGCAGGACTTGAGATATGGCTCAGAGGTTCTTTTGCTGCTCTTGTAGAGGACCCAGGTTTGGATCCCAGCACCCACATGACAGCTTTCAACTGTCTGTGACTCTGATTCCAAGGATCCACTGTTCTCTTCTAACTCCCATGGGCTTCTGCATGCATGTAGCATACATACATATACATACATTAAACATTAAGAGATACAGAGAGACAAAGAAGGGAAGAAAGAAAGAAAGAAAAAAGAAAGAAAGAAAGAACAAGAAAGGAAGGAAGAAAGAAGGAAAAAAGAAGGAAAGAACAGAGGAAGAAAAAAACAAGCTTGAGACACTTCAAATTCCAATCTATTCTCATGTTTCTTGACTTTTCCTGGGAGACATAAACAAATGTCTATCCACCCAAAATAGGGCATCAGTAACAGACCCAAGAAACAACTCATCCAAGTCTAGCTCCGTGAACTAATGAACTTACTGAGGTCTCTGACAGAAGCGTGGTTGAGAGGTTACTCATAGGAATGTACGTGACTGCAAGAAGGCCACAGAGCTGAAAAAGCCCCACGTCAGCATGTCTCTTGGCCTCGACAACTGAAGAGAGTGTTCCTTCTTCAGTTAACTGCGTTCCTTCTACATACTCTACCAAAGATGGCAAGCAGCCAGAGCAGAATTTTATAGAGCTGGGGTGAGGGGTGGGTGAGGCACAGGAAGGAGGGAGTAGGTGGAAGTTCAGGTGAAGGCCTAATGACCCTTCTGTGAGGGAACATCAACAGGCCTGATCTTGTGAAGGCTTCATGGAGATCGGATTAAGATGGTGATGGGTATGCAATGCTGACAACGGAGCACCACACAGTTTGAAGAAGTTGGTGGAGGCTGGGAAACATGGTGTCTTAGTCAGGGTTTCTATTTTCTGACATCATGACCAAGAAGCAAGTTGAGGAGGAAAGGGTTTACTCAGCTTACACTTCCACATTGGTGTTCATCACCAAAGGAAGTCAGGACTGGAACTCAAGCAGGTCAGGAAGCAGGAGCTGATGCAGAGGCCATGGAGGGATGTTACTTACTGGCTTGCTTCCCCTGCCTTACTCAGCTTGCTTTCTTATAGAATCCCAGGACTACCAGCCCAAGCATGGTACCACCCACAAGGGGCCCTCCCACCCTTGATCACTAATTGAGAAAATGCCTTACTGCTGGATCTCGTGGAGGCATTTCCTCAACTGAAGCTCCTTTCTCTGTGATAACTCCAGCTGTGTCAAGTTGACACCCAAAACCAGCCAGTACACATGGTTCAGCTTCTCTAAGCCTCCATTTTCTCATCTCTATAACAGGGAGCAACTCCAACTGTAGTGAA
This sequence comes from Grammomys surdaster, assembly GCF_004785775.1. Classification (NCBI taxonomy): domain Eukaryota; kingdom Metazoa; phylum Chordata; class Mammalia; order Rodentia; family Muridae; genus Grammomys; species Grammomys surdaster. The sequence goes on along the minus strand of NW_021604630.1, from coordinate 12,205,951 downwards.
CAGAAACCCTTGTTTAAACTGGCTTAGATAATAAAAAGCTGTGTTAACTCAGAGAAAAAGGACTCTGCTCAAGGTCAGGGTTTCTAAACTCTGGTTCATGTTCTTGTCCCTGCCCCTGACCCCACACACAGTCCACCTTATCCCTCTCTCAGATTTAACTCCCCTCACCGAGCTCGTGTGTGTGTGTGTGTGTGTGTGTGTGTGTGTGTATGTGCTCTAATGAAGAAACCCACAGAGGTTGGAAGAGTCAGATCCCCCTGGATCTGGAGTAATAGTTGCTTGTAAGCCACCCGATGAGGTCTGGGAACTGAACTTGTGTTCTTAGCAAAAGCAGTACAGGCTCTTAACCAGTGAGCCAGCTCTGTCTTAGCCTTGGTTGCTTCTCTGACTTTTCTGGGCCGATGCACTTCCTTGCCTAGGTTTCAATTTCAATGATGTTGCAAAGCAGCAGCACCAAAGCAACCTTCTACTCCTCACATGTCTTTTGGGGATGATGGAATACCCCATAGCTCTGGCACGTGTCTCTGTCACTGGATCAGGTGTTTATTCCTGAAAAAAATGACAACGAGGAATGAGAAGAGCATCAGAGAAATTAGGCCCACACTGGAGCAGAACATCTGAATTCTCTGGCATTTCACCACAAAGGGGGTGGGGGGGGCGGCAGTGGGAAGTGAGTAGAATGGGGAGGTGGGGGGTCGCTGACAGAGAATAGGGCTCACTCAATGAGAACTGCATGCCCAGGGCTAATGTCTGCAGTTCATTTAGATAACCAAGTCATCGACATTTGTACATTACAAGGGTAATTCAGGAAACTTCTGTAGTTCAGTGGAGAATCAAAATACCTAATGTACCCTCTCAAGGCGAGCTAGAACACTGTACTGTACACTTTGCCCAAGGACAATCCATTCTATAGTAGACTTGCAATTGACTGACACTTAGACATAACCGCAGTCAATTGTCAAAACAACAACAACAACAACAAAACAAAAACATGGGTTGATAGCTATCAGTTCCTCAAGGAGGATATCTCAGTGGAAGATGCTGGCATTTCCTTAAGGTGCTTGAAGACCTGGATTTTAAGAACTCAGAAGACCACCCGAGTCCTAGATGCAGACTCTGTAACCTTTCTCCTTCCATCTTTATCCTCCTCTAACTATCTACACCAGCAACCTGTGAGTTGCACCATCTTCAGGGGTGGTGTATCAGATATCCTACATATCAGACATTTCTTTACGTTATGATTCATAACAGTAGCAAAATAGCAGCTATGAAGTAGCAATGAAAATAATTGTACGGTTGGGGGGGTCACCCCAATGTGAGGAACTGTATCCAAGGGTCACAGCGTTAGGAAAGCTGAGAGCAACTGACCTAGAACCTGCTCCTCAGGTCACAGTCTTTCCCCAGTGATTGCCTGACCCGGGACACTGGACCCAACCATAGCTGCAGTGACTTTTATCCACCGTGACAATGGGACATTCAACTACTTTAGAAATGCAAGCTCCAGCTCTCCTGGGAGCACTCTACCAGACGGATCTAGGGAGACTCTATGGGTGAGAGGTGGGACTGGCGTTACTTGGACCTATATTAGCTCTCAATGCAGTCAGCTGACCTCAGAGAGCTATCTCTCGCTCCTTGTGGCGAGCATCACATCGCACGGCCATTCCTTTTGTTGTTTTGCTAACCCATTTGTCGTCTTTACCTTAGTGCTCTATTTGAGCTCTCTATTTGGGCCCTGAGTTGCTGACCCAGTTTTACAATGTTTATTCTGGCTGCAGCTCTGCATTCCAGGGGGACTTGACTTTCAGTAACTGCCTGTCTGTACATTGCCCAACTCTCGGCAATTGCTGCCTCATTTCTCTGCCCCACCCAAACCACAGCCTGAGTATGCACCTGGGCTGGGTCCCAGAGAAGATTTGAGAATCCACCGTCGCATCTTCCATCCCTGTATCGTGGGAAACCTGCTGCGCCATCTGAGCTCAGGAGGAGGCCCGGCAACCTGATGAGAGCGATTCTAGGTCATGTGGGAATTACTAGAACCCACATTAGGTACAAGGTGTATCTTAACTATATTTCTTACTTTTTATTTTTTAGACGTCAGTGACTCTAACAAACCAAAGTGCAATGTTTAATGTTTGGGATGTAAGAATCCCTGACTGGTGTGAGTCACTCCTTTCTGAGAGAAGGAATCTCCCCCACCCCAGTCTCAGCTGGGCCTTTTTTATGACTCTGGACTTACTTGAGTTCTGAATTCATGGATTCTGAAAGTCTTTAGAAATGTCAAATGTTTTCTGTGTAGTTGTCATAGTGTGTGTGTGTGTATGTATGTGTGTATGTATGGTGGGGTGCTGTCACACATATAAGAAAGCCTGAGTATTCAGTGTCCTGTCTGAATTGCGTGTTTTGTTAGTGAGCTGCATCCTTGCTCTAACTGATACTGAATCTTTGCTGTGTCTCTACGATGTTACAAGGGGCATGAGTGCACAAGCCTTTGCTTTCAATTCTGTCGTGAACAGTCACTTGGATAATTACCTTTATGTCGGCTCCTTCACACAGTGGAACTCCCGAGGATGAAAGACATGAATCAGGGGAATTAGAATTATCCAAGAGAGAGAGAGAGAGTTCTCTTTTGTTTTCAAGGTAGGGCACCAAGCACAGGGCTTTAGCGCCTACAAGACAAACACTCCAGCTCCAAGTTTTCAGCCTTAAGTTAAAATTTAAAGTGCAGTCTCTCTAACTACAAAGGGCTCTTTATTTGGAAAGATGTCTATTAAAGCTCTGTTCTTCCTTATATCATATTGTAATGAAAAGTCATAGATTAAGCAAAATCTGCCTCTGGGCACAGCAGCCTGTCCTGCAGATAGTTTGCTATACAATGACAGGCTTAGTGTGCATAAACTAGTGGCAGCGGGGGTTTCTACCCAGGTGATGTCTGGTTAAATCCACCAACCACAGGCAGATCCCTGAGTCACAGAGACTTTATAGACTCTATGGATGTAGAAATAGCTATACCTGACCATTTATTATGTAGCTCACCAAGCCTGTATGAAGAAAAATCTTTCCTATTGTAACTCCAAACAGAAACATTTGGAATTGGCTGTACAGATGGTTCTCATAAGTGCCAGGTTATTTTATAAGGCTAAAAAAAAAAAAATTTAAATAAGCATATAAAACTCCTTCTACCAACAACCAAAGAGCATACACGGGCTGGACCAAGGCCCCAGGCACATATGTAGCAGAGGACTGCCTTGTCTGGCCTCAGTGGGGGAGGATGCCCCTAATCCTTCAGAGACATGATACATCAAAGTAGGGAGATATAGGGTGGGACACCCTATATCAGAGGTGAAGGGAAGGGGGGCCCCACTGGGGGGGGGGCGGGGAGGAGGGCAGCATGTGGCTGGAAGGAGGACAGCATGTGAGATGTAAATAAACAAATCAATAAATTAATTTAAAAATACTCTTTTTAATGCATGTTTTTGAGACCTTAGCAAATACACACACACACACACACACACACACACACACACACACACATATATATATATATATATATATATATATATATATATATATATATCTCCTAAGATTATGTAAAGTCAGCAAAAATCGTAAAGTACCCTGGGATCTCACTTGATGTGCCCTATGCAAGAACACTGGACATTTCTCCACTCAAGCAAATTTCTATGAGCAAACGCACCAATGCCCAGCATCTGCATGGGACTGTGTTCTGCTGGGTCAGCTCATGCATACGTCGAGAGGTTTCTATCAACGTCAAGTTAATATTGCTGTTAATTTACAAGGTTTTCAGTTGATCACCTTAGGCTAAGAGAGTGTGCATATTCTTGGGCCAGATGTTCTCACTCTAGAGTGATAGTAATTTTCTGTATTTAGAAAAACTGGAATGGCTTCTGGACCCTCTATCTACATACATGGCAAGACCAGGAAATGTGTCTATTGACATTCAAAAGTTAAAAAAAAACGTTTGCAGCTAGTAGGAAAAATGCAGTATTTCTAAAACTGAATATCTCTCAGATGCTGATAGACACATTTCATTTGAACTACTGACGTTTTTGTTTCAGAAGCATACATGGAGGTGAGCCCCCCCAAAAAAACCTGAGAAATTAAAATTACTATAAAACTGCCCTCGTTTTTCCTAATTAAAGAGCAGGCTAGTCTGATTCATAGAAAGGCTAAATTAGAGAACACCTCATAAGAAATACGACTTATGGCAACCCCTGACAAGAGAAGGTGAGTCAAATTAAAAGACTGAGATTTCCTTTTTTAATACTAGTAAAGATAGAACCCTTTTAAGTCATTCATTATGGCACATAAAGGCTACTACTGGACCGGTTGCCTGTATTCTTTTAGAGAAAGTGCATTCACTTTCATATTTATGTAGACTAAACATGCCCCTTCTTTGATGATCACTGGCTATGCAGTCTCTCTGGAGTGACACCAAAACCTAAGTCAAGAGTCCAAACCAATGTTGGCTGTTTCAATACCATGGTAGTTAAAGAGTTCAAATCAACAAATCCTGTTGGCTTTGCCAATAACAAGGCTGGTAGAGTTGCTGGCTTTGGAGAGACATAGCTTTTAACATTTTCAGAAGAAAAAAAAAATTGAGTGTAACAATGCACATTTCTAATGTGGCCACCAGAGGTCTACTGACACTGCAGAGCTAGCAGGCTGCCACCAGGATTGTGGGTGCAGACAGGCGCATGCACACTCTGCCTGGTAGGGGAACACACTCTCCAGCCCTGCCCAAGCCTGCTGAGTCAGAGCTGCTCTGTAACCCCCTTCCCTCTCCCCCACACACAGGTGACTCAACTTTTCTAGGAAGCATGAGAAAGATGGTTGTAAGGGCCGAAAAGGAAATGTGGTATATTCTCTGTGTGATGGAGATTAGGATATTTATAGTTCAGGCAAAGGACGGGCATGGAGTCACCCACTTTTAATCCCAGCACTTGGGAGGCAGAGGCTGGTGGATCTACTAGTTCAAAGCCAGCCTGGACTACTAGTAAGTTCCAGAACTGTCAAGGCTAAACAGTGAACACCTCTCTCCCATCTCTCTGTCTCTCTGTCTCTCTATCTCTCTCTCCTGTTCCTCCTCTCCTTCTCCCCCCACCCCCACAGGTTTAGAGGAAAATGTCATCTACTTTAAATCTCAGTCTTCTGAGCACACACACACACACACACATACACACACTCTTATACACACATCTTAAACCTTTTTCCTAACAGTGTTGCAACTCAAAAGCTATTTTCTTTTCAAAACATTCTACCTGGACCTGGTGCCAGAGAACTGTAATCCCACATCTTGAGATATAGAGGCAGGAGGATCGCAAACTCAAGGTCTGCCTGGGTACAGAGTGAAATCCTATATCAAATAAGACTGCCTCAAAATAAGATTTAAATGGGTTTGGAGGTATAGAGCAGTGGTAGAGTATTTACTTGGCATGTGTAATGCCCTAGCTTCAAACTCTGGCACAAAATGATTTAAAACAAGAAAAGACAAAACAAAACAGAAAAAAAAAATCGCCAGTCCTAAAGCATTCCTTGGATGGTACGATCTAAGTCCATAAATGACCAAGGCTGTATTTTTAATTTACTATTTAGCTTCCAGATATTTGAAGATGAAGAAGCTCTAAATATCACCTAATACTGGTCTACATGTTCATGTTCAACAGAAGAAATATCTCAGCAGAACTGAAGTGGCATTCCATGTTCAATATAAGATAGTTGTCTTTTACTAGAACCAAGTTCTCCAGAGGTGTCACAGAGGCTGCGGGTCCCCACTCTTGTAGAAGGAGGTGGGGCTAAGCAAAGTAAACATCTTGGGAAGGATAGGCTTTGTTAGTCAAGATGTGCAGCGCTCTGGGGCTCAGGGGTTTCCTACATCCTACCCCAGTGTGCCAGGATCCCCTGAAATACATTGAGACTGTTAGACTGATTTTTTCTCTGTCCCCCATATTTCTTAGGGACAGGGATTTCCTATCTCTGTGGTCCTCTGTATTACCATCAGTATACTCTCAACAACTCTATCTTTACAGAATGTATTATCCAGTCACTGAGTCTCTCTGTCTCTCCCTCTATGTGTCTCTCTGTCTCTGTCTCGGTCTCTCTGTCTGTCTCTCTGTCTGTCTCTGTTCCCCCTCCCCATCTCTCCCCATTCCCCCCTCTCTGACAATAACTTTCTCTGTAGACCTGGCTGGCCTGGAACTCCCTGTGTAGATCAAGCCCACAGAGGTCAGCCTGACTCTACTGTAAGGGCAAGCAGTGTCACACTCCATCCAGCCCTCACAGCCTCCCCTTCACTGACATTCTCCCAATCCACTGTACTTTCCCTTTAAATGGATTAGGCACAACTCCCAATATCTACTGCCTCTCTGTACAACAATCTATCACCATGCTTCTGCTGAATCTTCCCCTCCGTGGCCTATGTCTTCTTCCCTGGGAGGGAAGTTGGGTTTACAGACTGGGCAATCTCCAAGTAATCTGAGAACACAATCATCCAAAACCCTATCGGCTAAGAGCTATTTTAAGTTTCAACCTGTGGGTTTCATGTCACACATACAGCAAGCATTCTATTCTGATACGCTTATGGTTAGAACATTTCACAGAATCTCCTCTACTTTCCCCTAGTCTCACCACAACCACAGAGAGAGCCACTCCTTGCCTTTTCTTCCAGGACAAGATCTTTCTCAGTTCAAACTAAGCTTGTCACGGTGCTGTGGCAGGTTCTCAGGTAGGGTTCTCACTCTGCTCAGGTTCTAGGCTGGCTCTTAGCAAACCACGTAAGGAGCTTTAGATCTTGCCTATGTTAGATCAGGTTAGCTGTTTGTATGCACACAGAACTTGTTGGTTTGCCCAAGAACATCTTTATATGCATTTGTCATGGTTTGAATGAAAATGCCCCCCCCCATGGGCTCACAGGAAGCAGCACTGTTAGGAGGGGGTGGCCTTGTGGGAGGAAGTGGATCACTGCGGGTGGGCTTTGAGGTTTCAGATGTTCAAGCCAGACCCAGTGTCTTAGTTAGGGTTTTACTGCTGTGAACAGACACCATGACCAAGGCAACTCTTATAAGGACAACACTCAACTGGGGCTGGCTTACAGGTTCAGAGGTTCAGTCCATTATCATCAAGGCAGAAACATGGCAGCATCCAGGCAGGCATGATGCAGGAGGAGCTGAGAGTTCTACATCTTCATCTGAAGGCTGCTAACAGAATACTGACTTCCAGGCAACTAGGATGAGGGTCTTAAAGCGCACACCCACAGTGACACACCTACTCCAACAGGGCCACACCCTCTAATAGTGCCACAGGTTGTGGTTGCTTTTGTTCTCTCTGTGCTTGTCTGTCTCTACTTCTGTCTGTCTCCCTTTCTGTTGGGAAATTATGCTGCCCGCACATCCAGTCTTCAGCAGTATTTCTAGGGAGGTTATTGAAACTGGCCATGAAGGATTGTTGGCAAAGTGTGTGTGGAGACTTCCTTGGACTGAGAGGAGGACCACATGGGACAGCAAGGACAGACCAAAGAACACACGGGGATCCTTTTATTGTAAGTATCAAGCAGACCTCCTGGGCTTGTTGTGTCTTCGAGAAAGGATGCAACCAGTTGCAGTGATTTTACAGAATTTTCTGCCAGTCTCATCAGGATGGAAATCCCAAGTCACTAAAGCTTTACATTAGAAAGACTTTACATTAAAAAGAAATAGCTCCGAGGCTGGAGAAATGGCTCAGCAGTTAACAGCACTCTGTTTTCCCAGAGGACCTGGGTTCAATTCCCAGCACCCACATGGCAGCTCAAAACTTTCTGTAACTCCAGTTCCAGGGGATCTGACACCCTCACACAGACATACAAACAGGCAAAACACCAATGCACATGAAATAAAAATAATTCATTAGACAGAGAGACAGACAGAGAAACAGACAGAGAGACAGACTGAGAGAGACTGAGAGAGACTTGAGAGTAAATAGTTCCATTTCTTCTACACACAGTTCGGTTTACAAATGTGTGCCCTTCACAGGTATCTGTGACCGGTCATCAGCATCCGTTCTCAGGCTGGCTGCACACACACAGGCCTTACTTCCACAGGAAGCTGTGGGTGTTTTGAGGCAGAGATGCTCACAAAGCACAGCGGCTCTACCCACATTTGAGAGACCTTATGTGGAGATCTTTACACAATATACGGTGCTGAAGGGAAATGCTTTTAAATAAAATACACATCAGATATTGCTTAAAGGATTTCGTGTACGTTACCTATCAATGCGCTGAGTGTCCCGAAGTAACTTGCTTTAGAGATTTAAATAACTGAAGTTCACACTATAATGAGTTTGAAAAAAATAATCCAAGAGTAAACTGGGATAGTTTTAAATCTCAAATTTGACCATTTCCTTGGATTCAATCATTCTGTTTTCTTTATTTTCATTTCATTTTTTAAATTTTTTTTTTAATTTTAGGATAGGGTCTTCCCTTGTAGCCCTGGCTGGATTAAAGGCATGTGCCACCACACTCAGCTGAACTCTATCGTTCTTTCATTTGCTTGAGCAAATGCAGCTGCCATCTTATGGGGCAAATATTTGTGCAGTATCCATGATTTCCTGTATTTCACCTGGTCAGATATGTGAAGAGCTTGACAAATGTCACTCTTGCCTTCATGACAAGGAAAATAACCAGACAAAGAAGAACTCAATCACTGTTGTAGTAACTGGTAGAGGGTTAAGGCTACAAAACTGACTGCTGGTGATGGGTCCTGGAAGGATATTCTAAAAAAGAGCTACTTCTGTGCCTCCCTCTGGCTATCAGACTATTGAGACAACTGATACCATGGTCCAGGAGGAATTCAAAGCTTCCCAGGAATCTCATAGGGTGTTAGAATGAGTGGTGTCAGGATGGCCAGGCCAGGGCTGCTAAATTATGCGTTCCTCTTGCCCTCCATTTAAACCTAAGCTTCATGTCAGGTCTCTGAGGATAGAGGAATCTCTTCATTTGTCCCTCTTGCCAGTGTGGTCACACTGAACGAATCTGCTTTTCACTGTTGCTTGTCTGTTTAATTGGTCCATTGAAGATGAGTGGCCAAGCCTAGTCTTGCTAGGGCCAAGGGGCTCAGGCTTTGACCTTTAAAGCTCTGATAACAGGGCCCTGAGATGAGAAAAAAAAAGACAGGCAGATGTGAAGACCAGGCAGCTTACTGAGAGCTGAGCTGGAGGCAGCTGCCTGCACCCAAATCAGCAACATCTCCCTATCTCTCTCATGGGGAGTTGCGGGGAGGGCTGTTCTATTGTTAAAGCTCTGGGGATTAGCCTGAGAGCTCAGACTTTCAAAGGAGGGAAACAATCTTAAATTAGGGACCTCCACATTTCCCAGAAGACCCAAAATGAGTAAGTTCTCATTTTGAAGACCAGAGAAAGATTACAGTATATCTCCAGTATGTATTTTAAAATACCTGCACCAGCCTGTGTTCTGAGAAGACCTGTCCTCAAGGGAAACCATGTTACCAGAGCGTGACCTACTGGGGTTTTACTAAAGCTTAATCAATAGGCTGAACTGAAAGATAGTCAGAGGCTCCCCAAAGGCCTACGCCCTAAGCATGGCTCTCCAAATGCCTCCCCTCCCCTGCCTACATTAACCCAGCTGAAGAAATTGCCAGCTGCACTCCCTACTTAAGGAACCTCTAGGAAAGGGCATAGACAATGGGGAAGACAAAAGAAGACCCTGAAGTTTGCATCAGCCACCACAGTGTTGGGAAACTCTAAGTGCAGACTAACCCCTGCCTGGATAACCATAAAACCTCACAGCAAAAGCTAGTCCTCTTCAACCAATGTTGCCCTGTGAAAAAGGGAGCCGGGTGCCATCAGGAAGCTCTGAGAGGCAGGATGCAGGCACCACTCTGTGAAGCTTGCACATCCTCGAAGGCTTCACTGGTTACAGGAACAGGACTGCAAGACCCTCAAAAAAGGCAGGTCCTTTCTTAACAGACAGACCATGCTTGAAGAAATCAGTGTGTTCAGATCTTACTAGGCAAAGGAGAACACTGTCCTGTGTACTGCAAACAATGGCAAAGTCACCTCTGAACCCAGCCTTCCTATCTGTTTAAAAAGAAAATACATATAGAATATATACACACACACACACACACACACATACACATATGTAGGAGGAGCTAAGGTAGGAGGAGTAAGGAGGAGAAGGAAGAGGAGGAGCTAGAAGAGAGGAAAGAGAGAGAGAGAGAGGAATATGGAGGTGGATGTTCACATGTCTGTAGCAGTCAAAGGTAGTTGGTATATCTAGGTTGGGTATTGGGTTACACTTCTGATTGTATGGGCATCTTGTTACTGATCATTACCAAATATATAAGCTTTTGATTAATCTTTAAGCATTAGAGTTTCATTTTCCTACTGGGCCTGCATGGATGGCAGGATGGTCTGGGCAATGCCCAGCCTTGCCGAGACAGCTGAAAGATTGGCAGGGCCATCTCCCACGCTGGCATCTCGTGGGTGGCAGTGCTGGTGTTTCTGGCTGGCCGTTTCTAGCTGCGGCACACAGGTGGCCTCCAGCCGAGAAACATGGCGGCGGAGCTAGGCAAAGCCACTGCAGCTTAGATAGTTGGCTGACCAGTGGCTGATTTTTAACTATTTATTTATATGTATATGATGTATTTCACTAAGGGACTTGCAGTGGTATCCTGAAGATAAGCTTATTTCCTATCTCCCTCTGTTGATGGCAGTGGTTCTCCATCTTCCTAATGCTGTGACCCTTTAATACAGTTCCTCATGTTGTGGTGACCCCAACCATTAAATTACTTTGTTGCTACTTCATAACCATAATTTTGCTACTGTTATAAATTGTAATGTAAATATCTGATATGCAGGATATCATATGTAAATATCTGATATGTAGATATTTGTTAATATCTGATATGCAGGTCGTGACCCACAGGTTGAGAACCGCTGGTCTGTGGACATCCATCCACTCAGAGAGTTCGTTTCTGATGGCTGAATGAATGAAGAGCCAATCAACTTCCAAATGTCCTAACTTAGTCATGGACTGTGCCAAAGCCTATGGGATGAGCACCATTTCAAATCTGACTTGTAATAAGCCTTCCAGCATCCTTTTATCTACTGTAACACCTTACACCTCAGAGGGTGATTGCTGAGGGCTGGTTAGTCCCTGAAATATGAAAGAGGATCTCCTTTCTTCTGTTGGCATAGCAGCTTGTGACATTGGTAGGTTGATAAAATAATTTTTTCCTTAAGAAGGTTCCAAATGCTGTGAATATGCAAACCCATTGACGCCCAGCTCTTTCATGACCCCAGTGCTTCTGTGGGTTTTCTGAGAAGCTATGCCAGGGATCAGTGGGTATCTTCTGTGGGCAAAATAGTCTTCTGTGACCATCTCCTAGCTCGGCCTTAGAGCACCATGTGTTAGTGAACGTCAGTGGCTGGTTTCCAATAACCTGCATTTATAACAGCAGGCTCGCAGAAGCATTGGCCCTAGCTTGCAAGTTTCTGATCCACCTAGCCATGGGCAGCCCCACCCCAGGTTAGTGGCTTTGATATTGTGTTTGCCAATGCTCCACCCTCTCGGCCTATACTGGGAAAAAGCAGAGAGAGAGAGAGAGAGAGAGAGAGAGAGAGAGAGAGAGAGAGAGAGAGAGAAAGAGACTGTTCTTTGTTTTGGTCTTCTCCACTGTCTCTGAGCTTTCCTAGAGACTCCTTAGGTGGAGGGGGTGGGGGTCCTTCTGGCAATCCCTTCACATGGTTGATGGGACAGACATATCCTTATCTGTCCCTTCATCATTGGCTCATCCCATCATGTCTGTACAGGTTACTTGTGGATTATTTGCTCACTTAACATCTGTAGGCATTCAGGCTGACCCCAAGCCTGACAAATCTATTTTACCATGCCATAAAAATGTCTTAGTCATCCTGCTAGGGATCTCAGGTTCCTTCCTGGGACTGAGTCAAAACGGAGCCTGCTGTGTCTTATCTACATCTTGAGTCTGAGTTTTCTCAATGGTTCTCTGAAGGCCCCTCTCGTGGATATGAGAGGCAGACATGGCAACAACTCAGCACCTCAACACCAATAGCCAAATAATCTCTACTAAGTCGCAATAGTCAAACTACCTTTTGCCCTTAGCATGGGTGGATATCTAAGGTGCTTTGAATTCAACATGGGATAAGGAAATGGCATTTGTCCTTAAGCCTCAAACAAACCAAGTTAGAAACGGGCTCATTTTCCTACTGTGTGGATGGATCTCTGTGAAGGTATCGTGCAGTCCCTCCCTCCATCTGATCCTTGGTCCCTGAGGTTTCTCACAATGGAGTCATCAAGCTAGTCAACACGGCTCTTCATTTTTATTTTAGTGAGACCAACAATAGAGGACAATACAGACAAAATCAGTAATGCATGCATATTCACAATCCCTCTATGTCCCCCTTGTGTCTTTTAAATATCAGAGAGCAGCTGGAAGATGGGATGTGGACTGGTGTGAGACAGATGGAGACAAAGTGAAGATCTCTGAAGGAACTCTGGAGAGAGAGGTGGAAGTAAGGAGCTGCTGGAAGAGGAAACGAGACAGAAGAAAGGGCAGTGGAACTGGGAATAGCTGGCTATTTGATGATGCACCCACTGAAACATCAATCCTCCTCTCAAGAAAACCCTTTAATGTCTGTTTCACTTTCCTCCAGATTTCTAGAACAGTCTGTATCTCATTTCTCTTTATTCTCGTGTTGGCAGAGAAGGTTAGCATCACAGCACCGAGGCTGCCTTCAAGACAGTCCGGCTACATGTGGGCTACGTCAACGATGTTGGAAAATTAAAATATTACCACTTAACTTCAAGCTGCACATGATACCAATACCAAACTGCCTTTGGCTAGCTATGTAGCTCTGTGTTAGAGCAGTTGTCTGGAATAGGGTTGGTGGTTTGATCCTCAGCCCTAGTCAAGAATAAGAGGAAAACCTTGGGGCTGGCAAGATGGCTCAGTCGTTAGGAGTAAATGTCACACTGCAGAGGACTGGGACCAAATTCCCAGCACCCACATGGTGGCTTGCAACCATCATCCATGATTCCAGTTTTTAGAATCCAATGCCCTCCTAGGCACCAGGTACACACATGGCACACAAACATGCAGGTAAAAATACCTAGACCCATAAAGTACATAAATCTAAAATAATTTTTTTTTAAAAAAAAAGATATTGCCTTTGGTGACTTCTCTATTTACTCAGAATAACCTTTATTATTGTCCATTTTTTCTAGCATAATAAATTAATGATGCCCTTTTTCCACTCTGGAAAATATCCACATTTGGATAATAGGTTACACATTGCTCTTTCTATAAGTGACATGTAACTATAGTGCTGTGTCTCTCACTTCTTGGATGACATTGGAGTTCACTGTGCTTTATACTATCAAAAGATAAAGATAAAGTTGTTTCTAGGGACAAAGGCAATGTACAACTTGGGGTCGAGTACTGTTCAGAGAGTCAGGAACATTCCTGGTGCTTCAGAGATGAGGGCTCAGTTGCTAGTCTGTCTCAGCTACAGTGGAGCAGCTGAGGTGTCATAGAAGTGTAGCCTAAATCTTGGTAGCCAGCATCTTTAACATCAGCATCCTGAGGCACCCATTCCACCTACACTGCTATACACAGGCGTTTCTAAACACAAGTCATCTTGTTCCCTCCTCCCCAACCACAGTATTTTTTGAGAATATCCAAATATGAGAATTTCCAAATTCGCATGTGTTTCCATCCCAGACTAACCACACCAGCATCCCCGAGACATCCGATTCATTCCTCATTTCCAGCTGTCTCTTTCTTTGCCATGTCCATGGCCAACAAAGACACTTGGAAGAATCTCATTCTCAGATCAGCCTCAAATAAGGATGATCTGTATGAGGCCCTTGCCAAGTCGTCCCAAATCTACCCACAGTGAATGGCATTAACACTGTGTGGTACTCCAGAGACCTCCAAGGAATACCTTCCTCTCTGACTGCCATAGTTGGTTATTGGGTCCCTAAAGAAGCATGCTTGTGCTCAATGATTCAATTTCTGGCCTTTGGTACCTATTAGTACAAGAGTCTGGAACCAGAACAAAGAACAAGAAGGAACCATTTAAAGCATATTCTCTGCCCCTCTTTTCTGTCCTGTAAGGAGCCCCCACCCCTGCTATGGTATCAGTTTTTGCAAGAGGACTTACTCATTGAGCGACATGCCAAAGCTAAACCCAGACTCATATTATCCCACAAGGGCTCCGCAATAATTAGACATGTTTGCCAGGACAATGACATGTCTAGTCGGGTCATGATTTGCTCAAAATACTAGTGATATCATGGGAATAACTGCTCCATGTCACTTTCCACAGAGGGAGTCTCTGCCATAAATGAGAACTTAGCCGCGAGGCCACCAGGCTGCCTGCAGTTCCACGACTGTCACTCCAAGTGTAAGTTACTGCCTGCTGACATACTTAGAGAGATGAAAAATAGATTGATGGGGAGCTGAGGGTGTATTTCAGCAGCAGAACTTACGCCTAGCGTGTGTAAGAGATTGGATTAATTCCCCAACCACCAAAAAGGAAAGAATAATTAAACTCACAATGTGTTGATTAAATCATGCTATTGATGAACTTGGAAAAAGGAAATGGACAAAGATACATTGCCTACACAAAACTATGCTGTCACTTCCTACTTGTCTTGGCGCTCATGCTCCCGTGCATCAGGTTGAGACCTGACACTTTGGGAGTTTAGTAGACCAACTCTATTTAGACCTGAAGAGTAGAAACTGTTTTCGCAGTCCCCAGGGGGACTGGACCCTCTCTTCCCCCTTCGGGATGTATGTGCAATCACCCAGTTGCCCCACCTTCTCCTGCCAGGAGATGTGGCCATTCCAGACGTTTTATCACTTCCTTGTTTCCAGTCACATAGGATTCATCAGGGCAGAATAACTGACAGGATGCCTGTGGAGCTATGAGTCATAGTCCCCCCCCACCCCCACCCCCCAGAGCACCTGATTGCTCATTTGCTTGCTGTTGCTCCCACCTCTACCTGGGCAAGTGGCCTGCTTAACAGAAGAGCTAACACATTAGGGTGAAAATGAGTTCAAAACAGTGCTCATTACTGTGATTCCATTTGTAGAAAACTTAGAACTTTGGGGAATCAAAGAGAGTCAAGAGCCTAAAAAGCCTAAATATTTACTCCATTACATCTAAAAATATAAATTTACACAAGATATACGTATGTACACCATACATGATATGGCTATCTTTCCTTCCTCTATAACGAAGTGCTGGTAACCCCAGTACATTCGCTCCATCATTATTTGATAGGCCCACGAAGATTATGGGAATAATTACTTATAAAAATGTAATTACCACATCACTTAATAAAGACTTAAATGTCTTTATCTATACAAACATTTGCACACATGTGGCCTTCAAAAATAATGATACATTTACTCTCACATGCAATAAACTTGGAAGTGGTCCACGCCTATAATCACAGCAATAAGGAGGTAGAGGCAGGAAGATCAATCAGAAGTTTAAGGCCAGTCTTCGATACCTGAGACTTTCAAAGGAAAGAGAGAAGGAAGGAAAAGAGATAAGAAGGGAGGAAGGAAAGGAGGGAGGGAAGGAGTGAAGAAAGATAAGAAACGAAGTTTTAACCTTCCTGTTACATGTTGGAATGTAGAAGGCCTTTGGAGGGGTGAGGAAGAGCTCCTGTCATCGATGTGAAGTGTCTCTTAAGCCTTTTCACTTTCCAGCCTTCCTGCTCTTGGTATCTCCTTGAAACTGATGATATTTAATGCATGAAAAAAAAAAAACATGGCATATAGTGGCACACTATGCAAAAATATCTGTGGGACTGGGGATTTTACCTTTCGTCTTCTTCTTCTCTTCCATGCATGCCTGCATTATATTTTGATTACAGAATGGAGCAACACATCGTAGCTTCTGTTGGGTTCATTAAGGTGGGTGTTGGAAGATCAAAGTCTGAGTGCTTTTCAAGGATTAAATAAAGCCTGTGACTAAGTTTGACAACTCATTTCACCTGCCAAGAAGTCTTCTCATGCTTACCCATTCCATCATGCTATTTGAATTTAGGAGAGAGACAAACACACCATAGCACAAACACTCAAAGCATGCCTGTGCAGACAGCCACATGTATTTGACGAGAAGTCGCTACAAGTTTCTTTTGCTTTGATTTTACTCAATGGGTAGAGGCGATTCTGATGCAACAGTTTCCACAACTGACATTGATCCATTTGATGACATGGTGATTTTTTTTTCCAGTTTCCTTTTGATAAACAATCAACATTAGGAAAAAGATTAGTTCTATGTATAAACAGGTATTCCCTGTGCCCGAGATGTCAAATGTACTCTAACTCCCCTTTGTGTAAAGAGATCATGTTTAAATCCTTTGAGTGGCTGTTCAGCTAAAGTTTAGTCTCTTAATCTAGTATTTGATGCTAAACCAAATAGACCCTTAGGGAAGAATTAAGAACAAGCCAGATAGTATAAAATTCTTGTTTTGTGCAAGTTAAACAGTATCTGTTGTTGGGTTGTGTGTAGGGAGGAGAGTCACTGTGGGGGACAGTTAAGAACACTGTCTATGCACAACCCCCCAAAGGAAGGTGATATGGGGATACACATAGACTAAAAAGATGGACATTATTAATCATATTGTCTGTTATTCAGAGTTTTGCTCTTTTCAGTGACTCAACTGTTACTCCAATGAATAGATAAGGCCATGCCAAGAACAAAAAAAACCAAACCAACCAAATAAACAAACAACCAAACAACAAGCCTAGTATTGAAAATCTTGACCTAAATGTCATGAAGCATCCTCCATACTCTTGAGCCTTAAATTCTATCCACAGACACACTCTGGGATTATGCAAACAATATGTGAAGATTCACTGGCAATTAGCAAAAAAAAACCCAGGGGAAATGATCATGACCTCCATGGAACACTTGGGTCTGTGATAACCAATTCTCCTTCCAGGCTGACAGCTCTTTCTTCCAAGGAGAATAATTGCACAGAAACACATTTTTTCTGCTGAGTTACAGAACTTTCCTAAAGCCTGAGTCAAAGTGAAAGTCCCTTCAAGCCTCCCACCAGGCCGCTGGCTCTTCCCATTGGAGGTTAATTTACAGTAATCACTTGGGTTTTGACCCTTGTTTCCATAAATTCTTTACGGTTTGTTCTTACATCTGTGTGTGAATAGGATGTTTCCCTCTTTCTCCCTGCCCTTCTGTTCAAACATCACTCTGCTAAATATTCCTGAGTGCCAGGTCCCACCATTGCATCTCAACCCTGTGGCAGTTTCTGTATGGATCCATAGATCCAGTGGCTCTTGTAGGGTACCCTGTCTCTCCTGGATGCCAGGCATGGGGCTGAGGAGTTCGACGTTGCTAGGTGTCTGCCACATGACTCTGCCACCCTATTAATTAACACTGTCTGCTATAGCCTGGCAGCAAATGCTGAGACATTGAACTTTGTAGGTTGGTGAAGGTTTACTGGCCTGGGATAACAGCCTTGTTTTTTTTTTTTTTTTTTTGAGTGGGTTCCACTAACTTCTTTAGAGCTCCTATGCAAATGTTTTGAGAAACTGTCATTTTTGTCTTTGTTCGATCTACTTTGACAACATTCCAGTAAGGCTAAGGCTCTAGTCCATGGTCTGGACCAGGGGATACATCTGAGAGGAGCAGACATACTCATCCTTTTCTCAGCTCCCTGAATCTTTCTTTTGTTTGGTTGTTTTTTTTCGAGACAGGGTTTCTCTGTGTAGCCCTGGCTGTCCTGGAACTCACTCTGTAGACCAGGCTGGCCTTGAACTCAGAAATCTGCCTGCCTCTGCCTCCCAAGTGCTGGGATTAAAGGCGTGCGCCACCACCGCCTGGCTTCCCTGAATCTTTAGGTTGTAAAACTACAGTCTGGCCCTTCTGCTCTTAGGACCATTTGGGTATATGTGTGTGCTCTTCTTTCTTAGGGGGCCTCAGGTCTTCATGGAGACAGACTTCTAATTGCCCAAGCTATGTGTCCATTCCAGAGAAGGACATAGTTGAGATCTGAGCTGGCATGGCATTGGATAATACACATGCACAGTTGCTTGGTGAGGAACAAGAAAAAGGTTAGGCGACAAGAGGAAGGGAATTGATCCCAAACTTCACAACTGAATTTATTCCTTGTAAATTTATATAATATGATACACAAGTGGCAGATTTGCATCCTCTCTCTCTCTCTCTCTCTCTCTCTCTCTCTCTCTCTCTCTCTCTC
>NW_021604630.1:12186211-12187670 GCF_004785775.1 Grammomys surdaster | reverse complement strand
TCTCTCTCTCTCTCTCTCTCTCTCTCTCTCTCTCTCTCTCTCTCTCTGTGTGTGTGTGTGTGTGTGTGTGTGTGTGTGTGTGTATGTGTGTATACTAGGGATTGAACATCAGGGTCTCACAGATGCTGAGCAAGTACTGGACTTGAGTGACTTATCCCAGTCCCTCAGAACATTCATTTTTATCCACAGATTATTTCTCCTTCTGTGCCTCATTGATTTAGCCAGAGAGCTAAATCAATTAATCAATGTCTTGGGCTTTCAAAAGGGTTCATGCAGGCACTGCTATTTATGTGTGGCTATTATTATAATTTTTGTAACCTCTTCTATGGATTTCGTCATCTCCTGTGTCTCATGAGCTCACTCAGTGGTTTCCACAGGTGACCTAGGTTGTTTTTCTCTTTCTCATTTTTATTTTTACCTTCTTACTTCCTGTGTGAAGATTTCCCATTGAAACATCCTTCCTGCCTTTGTGTAGCATATTTTGGTTTTTGTTGTTTTTTTGTTTTTTTTCCCAGCCAGTCTCACTATGTTACCCCAGGCTGGCCTCAAACTCTCAATCTCCCTTCCTCTGCCTCCTCAGTGACAGAATTAGACATTGTTAGTTACATGGGGCTTGTATGTTACCGTTGGTGCAATTCCTGTCATGACTGAATTCTCTGTTCCTTTACTTGTTAGATTCATGCAGGTTTTCTTCTCTGCACTAGGCCAAAATAATAATAATAATGATAATAATAATAATAATAATAACAGTATTGATGAGGAAGGTCTCAGATCCTGGTGACAGGCATGCAGGAGTGAATGTTCTAGAAGGAGAGACATTTTCAACTCTCCCCTCAGCTATCTAATTCAGAGACTACAGGAGTTTTACATCATGACAATTGGGGATCAGAAGTCCTGTCATGCATCTGCCTACTTTTCCCTTCCCTGTACATACATTTATTATTGTTTGTCCAAAACACCTGAGACCAGATGTGGGGGACTAGGAGTTAGAGTCCCTAGAAGGCAGACACAGTAGGTAGAAGGGCCTTGACTAGGTATGAAAGGTGGCAAACTTCCATGATGACTGGCTTCTTCCTCCTAACTTAAGACAAACACCTGGTGGCCTAAAACAAAAACCTGGTCTGTCTGTGCCCCCCCCCTCAGTAGGGCCCCCAGATGATGGACATGCTCTGACTAGTTCAAGATCAGTTCAGAGCCTGTTTACACCAAAGCTGTGGGCCTATCAGCCACCCTGTCTTTGTTGAAACTCATCAACCCTAAATTAGGAAGGAAGGCCCCTCAGTTCCCTCAAACCTCCAATCTTTTATGAAGCTGGATTTTCAGATTCCTAAATCCCCAGTCAGCTTCGTGGAACATCTTTTGGTTTTGTGGGTGTGGAGTGTGTGTGTGTGTGTGTGTGTGTGTGTGTATGTGAGAGAGAGAGAGAGAGAGAGAGAGAGAGAGAGAGAGAGAGAGAGAG
>NW_021604630.1:12107887-12186201 GCF_004785775.1 Grammomys surdaster | reverse complement strand
GAGAGAGAGAGAGAGAGAGAGAGAGAGAGAGAGAGAGAGAGAGAGAGAGAGAGAGATCTTGCAAATGAGGCACTGGACCGAGTTTTAGAACCAGAGTCTTCTCTCCTGAAGATGAGGCACTTGACTGAGTTTTACCCTGCCTGTTGGGCTGGTCCAGCAGAGTTACCCAAGCTCCACTGCTTTTCCTCCTTAATTATGCAAATGGATTCTCCCCGGGGAATGAGAGATGTTGGGAACAGACTAGGGCCCCCAAACACATCAAGTGTGTACTGAGCATCAAAGACCAGCCAAACCAGCTGACTACCCGGCCTGCAACAGGCTTCTTTGATATGATGAGGTACTGTCCTTTATGCTCAGACCTATCACAGCTGTGGCTTCTAGAGCACTTCAGAGTCCAGAACACTAAACCCGTTCTCCACAGAACTTCAGTTTGGGGCTGTACCAGCCTCATCCTGGTTGGGTCCAAGTAGGCAGTCCTTTCAGTAAGGACCATTGTACCTTTAGAAATTAGTTGTTGTTTGGAATCCTTGGGAAATGGGATCAGCAATACCCCTCCCCCTACTGGATATCAAGATCCACAGATGCTCAAGTCTTCTGGGTAAAACAACGTTATTATTTACATATAAGCTCACACTTAAATCATCTCTGCACATGATTCAACATAAATTCCAGGTTAATGTTATTATATTATGTGCTTTAAAGGATGATGGTGGGAAAAACTCTGTATGTCTTCCATACAGACACAATTCTTCACGCCCTACATTCTTGATCTAAGGTTGGATGGAATCCAGGGACACAGAACCAATAAAATGGGATCGGATAGGGTGCTGTATTTCTGGGAGTGACCATAGGCTGTATCTCACTATTGGGCCACTGCATTTCTCTCATTCACTCAGCCACCAGAGTCTCCTCTTTCAAAGTGCTGCACCCGCCAGTGCTGACTCTGGGGCAGCAAAACTTCCCCTTTGCTCTTTTGTCGAGAAAAGATGACTCACTGGGGGCTTAAGGGAGGGGGTTCTGGGAATCAGTATAAACGCAGACCTTCCTTTTTTTTTTCAACTCAGTGAATCAACAGGTGTAGGCTCCTTTCCATGTGTCAGGACAGCACATTGTCTTGTCCTCTGCACACCTGAAGACCCCCTTCCTCATAGAGGCCACTGGCGGAGACAAGAGACTTCCTCTCATTGGTTTCCAGGACATCTAGAGATGAGTGAAGTCATTCGTGAAGTAAGAGACTTTCAGTTTGTTGGAAGAGAATGTGTCTAGCTGGACGGAACTGGAGTTGAGTTCTACTGTGGGCTCTAGCACACACAGCCCAGTGACTTGTCTCTGCTCCCCCACTGAGGCCAGCATATCCTTCCTTCTTTGTTGCCTGTGGAGTGCAGTTTTGCATACATCTATCTTGATTCTGACTCACAGACCTCATCTTCAACCTTGACTGGAGGGAGTGATATCCGGAACATTCCATTGAACTGATTTCAGCAGTCACCACAGCCTCACCCACAGGTACTAGCGCATGACCACTATTGGCTTGCCACCTCACCTTTCACAAGCATGTCCTAAGAAAAAGCAGTTTTCTTGGGAACGGTGGAAGTGACACTTCTCAGAGGCCTGAGCATGTCCCCCTATGGGGGCCAGATGGCTACAGAACAGAAAGGGAACTCACTCAATCAGGGCTCTGGGGATTCTGGGTCACTGTGGGGAACCTCCATAGAGCATAGAGCATTTCCTTAACCATAGCCACATATGTAGTGGAAAGGGGCTACTAAAGACTTGTGAAGAGTTCCAGGAAGGCTTGTTAGCTACGGGAAAGGAGTGGGCCCATATTTATGGGTGGTTCCTATAAATCTCCATACATAGCATTCCTCCAAGGAACCGGAAAAGGCTGGATTGAGTCAAAGGCCACACTGAGTTCTGCTGATTCAGATGACAATCCAAATAAGATGACGAAAGTCTGGGTCATCATTTGGCCTTTGAGTCATCATGGAACCCAAGGATGCAGTGCTCGGCTTTCATCCCATCCTCCTCTGGGTTTGAACAGAGTGATTGGCATCTATCACCAGCTATTTCCAAAAGACCTGCCAGCAACAAGCACTTAAGCAGCAGTGGCAGCAGGATGGTCAAAAAGCAAGGATCCCTGCTCCACCATAACAAGACTGGGAAAGACTGAGCATGGGAAGAAATTTCCCCTCCAGCTGCTAGCCTCTGGGTTAGGATCTCGGTTCTGCCACTCTGCTTTGAGAGATGGGCAGACTCCGAAAGGAAATGAAGCACTTCCAGAAGAGCTGGCCACCTGGACAGGGCCAGGGACTAAGGACTCAGCCGGGAAATCCCCCTGGGTGGGGGAATTCTCTGGGAGTCTTTCAATTAGTGGAAGCACCTTCCCACTGGCTCAAGGTGAGAGAGAACCCTGGGAAACCAGAGAGAGCAAGAGAATGAACAGTAATGTGGGTAGAGAAAGGGAAAAGGAAGTTGCTGGCGAGTTGGAGGCTCAGGGGCAAACTCCTGGTAAAATACTAGTTGACCATTTCCAAGTGGCCTTAACTTTATGCAGAAAAAAAACATAAGACAGACATAACAATTCTCAAAAGATATTTCAGGTGAAGTGATAGTAAGAGAACAAGAGGAGGGGAGACATTCTTCTTTACTGATCTCCATTTTAAATGGTGAAGGTAGAGGCTCAGAATGGCTCATGTAGTTCAATAGCATTCACTGTAAGTTAAGACTGACTGAATCCATTTGCAGATAGCTCATCCTGTGCCTCACCATATACTCCAAGCCTTGGAGGTGACTCCAAACACAGACCGTGTCCATTCGGATGCCCTCCAAACACTACCCAAACAGAAGGCAGCATCAGAGAACTAGTCCCAGCCTAGAATCCATGAGAAACCACCCCTGTGCCCTTGGGACTCCATTGGGGCTGGCTGATGACAAGTGTCATCATGTTCAGTTCCTCTCCAGGGTGGAGCACAACAGCTGACAGAGGAGGAAACTCATAACTTCAACTTAAGGTCCGCCTTCCATAAAAAGAACTGCAGTGGTTCAATTTAACAGAAAAATAAATTTCTGAATCCCTAGACTTAGCAGTAATGCAAAATCATGAGATTTTATACATTTTAAAAAGACCTTATTTTCAGATATCTGTTTTATGTGATGAGTGTTTTGTCTGTGTATTAGTCAGGATTCTCTAAAGTAATAGAACTGATAGAATAGGAATACAGAAGTCCAGAAGTATATATGTATATGTGTGTGTATACATATATATACATATACATGTACATACACATATACATATGGAGAGAGACAGACAGACAGAGTGAAAGGGATTTATGAGAATGGCTTACAGACTATGGTCCAGCTAGTCCAATAATGGCTGCCTATGAAAGGAAGATCCAAGAATTCAGTAATTGTTCAGTCCATGAGGTTGGATGTCTCAGCTAGTCCTCAGTGTGTGCTAGAGTTCCAAAAAAGTCAGCTCTAATGCCAGTGAAGGAACGGACTTGTTACAAGGTGAGGGCAAGCAGGCCATGAGCAAAAACTTCCTTCTTGCATGTTCTTTTTCTTTTTTCTTTTTTCTTTTTTTTTTTTTTTTTGGTTTTTCGAGACAGGGTTTCTCTGTGTAGCCCTGGCTGACTTGGAACTCATTCTGTAGACCAGGCTGGCCTCGAACTCAGAAATCCACCTGCCTCTGCCTCCCGAGTGCTGGGATTAAAGGCGTGCGCCACCACCGCCTGGCTCCTTCTTGCATGTTCTGTAGGTTTCCAGGAGAAGGCATGGCAGAGATTAGAGGTGGGTTCTCACATCTCCAAAGATCTGTATTAAAGGTGTGTTTTCCTACCTCAGCGATTCAGATTAGAAGTAGATTTCCCTGTTTCAAATTAAGCAAACATTCCCCACAGGTATGTCCCATCGTTGGGTTTGGGTTAATTTCAGATGTAGTCAATTGGACAACCAGCAAGAGCCATCACGGCATGCACATGCACATGTATGTGCACCACATGGAATCACAGCATGCACATGTATATGTATGTGCACCACATGGGTGTCTGATACCTGAAGAGGTCAAAAAAAGATATTCTATCCCCAGGAAATGGAGTTACAGATGGTTGTGAGCCACTATGTGCACGCCAAGAACCAAACTCAAGAACCAAACTCAGATCCCGTTTATGAACAGATGTTCCTCTCACGGGCCCCTGGGGTTGTTTTCATGATAAAGTCCTTCAGCATTTATGACAGGAGAGCGTCACTGCTAGGAAGACAGAAGTTGTACTTCTAAAAGAGTCTTAGAGGGCTGTGAAACTGGAAAATATATAAGCAATTACTTTCTAATGTAACTTCTGGACTGATTTTTTTTTTTTTTAAAGTTGAATGATTCTGAAAGCCAGGCCTATTCACATGATTACAGGTAAGTGATCTGTGGGATAGAAAACTGTCTTTTGATCAGGCTATAAGTAGCTGTATATAAGCCCCGTGCTTGGGCAGAAACACTGATCAAAGTCTGGAAATTGGCCCTGGGTGCTTTTTTTTTTTTTTTTTTTTCAAGACAAGGTTTCTCTGTATAGTCCTGGCTGTCCTGGAACTCACTCTGTAGACCAGGCTGGCCTCGAACTCAGAAATCTGCCTGCCTCTGCCTCCCAAGTGCTGGGATTAAAGTTGTGCGCCACCACTGCCCGGCTGCCCTGGGTGCTTTTAACAACCTCTTTTTATTGTCATCCCAGTCTGAGGTTCTTGGCTCACTACCTCCCTGGCTTCCTCTTACCCTGTTCTCTGAAGATATTCATGGAAGAGCTGGGGGTCACAGCCGGGGCCAACGATAACAAATAATTTGGAGGTGTGAAGACCAGTAAGGCAAAACCTTTGCTAGGAAGGTAAATTAGTTTGCAGGCTATTTATTAAAAAAAAAAAGAAAACTATTTGTGATATGGAACAGGAAACTGAAAACACTTGTTCATTCCTATAATCATCTCTTATACAGATCACCAGAAATTACCCTCTTCTACCTACACACCCAATACAGACAAAGGTCTATAAAGTTAAAACGAATAGGAACTCCAACATGCTGTATGCAAGTATGCAGTACTTTATAAAGCCCTAAAAAGCTCAGCTAACACCCACTCTGGAAGCCTATTCTACTCTTATGTGTTTACCAGGAGAAAAGAAGGCATATGTCTAACTAAACTTGAGTGTGTGTGTGAGTGCTCCCAGCCATCTTATGGAAACAAACTGGAAGCAACAGAGCTCATCAAAAGGACTGTATCTGATACTATCGACGATAGTTACATACATTGTATTATTAAAAAAAGAACTGCAAGAAAATATTCCAAATGCTTTCTTCATATGGAAATAATGAATGTTTAATAAGATACATTTCCTTAATTTCATTTGATCCCTGTACAATGTGCACATGTATCAGACAACTCAGGGTACCCCAGTAATGGGCACAATTTTGATGTTTATTTTGTCTACCAGCTTAAACAAGAAAAAGTTAACACTGCAAACTGTGGTGTATTCATACAATGGAATGTCACTCAATAGTTGAAAGGAGTAAACTATAGACACACATAATAACGTGTGGTAGCATGCACAGGGCCTGCACAGGTTCAAGCTAGATAAGAGTCCGGTCCTGAAAAGGGGAAATAGACCTACCCAAGAATCGATCTCCAACAATTTATTTTTTTCAATGGAGTCTCACTAGATATATAAACCATATTTAAGGGCAGTCCCACCCCCATGCCCAGCAGTAAATGACCAACATACAAACACAAACCTCAATTTATTTTTGTTTCATATTGCTTTGTTAGGGCATCTTTTACCTTAGTGGTCTTTTGCTTGTATATTATATTTTCCAATTTGTATTTTTATGGGTTTTGTTTGTGTGTGTGTTTCTTATGTTCTTTCATTTTTTTTTCCTTCCATCTTTCTATCTGTCTTTATTCTGGTTTGTTTTCTAGAGAAAATCAGGGGTGGGGAAGGGGGGGGAAGTTGGATGGTTCGGGAGATGAGGAAGGGAAAACCATAATCAGATTATATTGTATGAATTTTCAATTAGAGATAACAATAAAAGAAAATATGTCACAGAAATGTGCACAGAAATCACAATCATTTTGCCAAATCCAGATACCCATCAACTGTAGGATGGGCAATGCATTTTGTACTAAGGATATTGAGGTCACGTGGTACCCAACTGAAAGTGTCTTAGGGATTTTGGAAAACTTGCCAAGATTATTACAGCTCTTAATAACTAAACAAAGCCACAGTCTCTATCAACCAAAATAGCAACGACTGCTAAGGCCTCAGAGAACATCAGACAGTGATCTCATTATGATGTGTAGTTGACAAACGGAAGTCCTCCAGGATTGGCATGTTCCACAGACATGAATGGAGATAAATTTCCTTAGGAGTTTTCTGGATGCGCGAAGTGGTTAAACAGTTAAGATTCGCATATCTTACCTCATGATTGGTTTTTGTTTGTTTGCTGTTGTTTCTAGTTCAGTTCCTAGAATCTACCTCAAAGCTTAGATGTAAAAGTAAGTATCCATTATCCTATTTCTCCTACAGCAAGAAGGGAGGTGCAGACAAGAGAGTCATCTAGAAGCTTGTGAACCAGCTAGTCGGGTAGTACCCTGCATGGGCTCCCCACAAATTGTCCTCTGATCTCCATATGTGCGCTTACCCTCTATCAAGATCTCAGAATTTGCCAAGCATTGATGTTGCTAACTAGACTCCAGAGACAAGATTTAAGGACTTGTTCTGCTCCCTTTTGGGGTTCTCCAGTTCTTGGTGCGTGCGAGCGTGCGTGAATGTGCATGTGCACGCATGCGCTGGGGAAGCCGGCCTTTATTGTCTTCACTTCCTCTGACCTTTCTGGGCGATGGCAGCTGGGAAGAACCGGCAGCTGCAATCTTACCCTGCGAAGGCCTGCGAGAGAGTCCACCTCCGGATGCAGAGAAAACTGTCATTCTTAGCCAAAACAAACACTTTCCCATCTGGGAAGTCCACTGAATGACAAGGAGCTTTTGATGTAGACATCACTGCCCCAGAGAGCTATTTATTTGGAAGCAAGGGGAGGAGGAAGAAGGAGCTTGTGTGCAGGGAACTGGGCTAACATATCCGTACTTCTGGCAATACGATCTTCAGGGCCCTAGGCTGTAGAGATTACTCTCGTACCATCAAAGTGGTTTCTGAAACCACAGTCTTCCTGCCTTAGCTCTCACGTGGCTTTATGGGGCCCCATGGAATGATTTGCTTGGGGTTTAGCTCGTTTTGACAGACAGACCTGGAGACCAGAAAAGGGAGCGAAAGCAGTTAGTCTGAACTCCAATGACTACTGTTTAAGAGTCCCGGGACTGTTCGTCAGAGTCCTGAGTCCCAGGAAGCCAGAGAAAACCAAATCCCTGTTGTAAAAACAGAACAGTGAGCAGCAGCTCTGAAAGAAAGCACCGTGAGCCACTGCCAAGAAGTAAAAGTGTATCTTTTAATGCAAAATAAATTTGGGAAAACTCATATATGGACTTTTTTTTTTCCCCTGTTCTGGAATCGGGACCGTATTCCTTTAAAATGACAATACTTAAAGATTTTGTCTCTGTCTGGTCCAGCATGCCTCTCAGCATAGAATTGTGCCTTCTGAACTCACTTAGGTTTAATGGCACCAGGATGGTTATCTTTAGGAGTGTTGGGACGGTGTGAGCATAGATATGAGCATCCAGCAAGTTAGCATAGTAGTAACACTAAGATTTCTAGAGAAAAACCTCATGGTGTAGATCACAAAGCAGGCAGCTTAGGAAGCATAAGGCCTTTTGCTCTCTCTTTCTTGGTCCAGATTGCCTGTTTGATAGGCAGCAAAATTGGGCATATCATATATGCCTGGCAAAGAAACTACATGGTCTCTGATCATACTTGGAGTCGAACACAGAGACTCCTGAGGGGGCAGAGACACCTCAGGAAGTTGACTGTGGCATCACGGCACTTTGGATTCAGGTTTGCTGCTAAGGGTGTGGGGAATAAAGAAGCATAGCTTGGTACAGGGGCTGGCAGTGCTGAGCTAGGTAGATATCTCACCCAGCCCACAAGGCTATACAGGGTCTCAGAACAGGAAGATGGTATTATGGCAGAGCAGGGGCTCCAGAGTTGGTCCAAGTCTTCCTTCAAGGTACCAGAGGGAAGGTCACCAGTACAATTAGAATCATTCCATTGAAAACAGTTCTAATAAAAATAGTGTGTGAACTGGGCTTGGTACAGCAATTCTCTGTTCTTATTGCTTAGGAGCTGAGGCAGGAGATCATGAGTTCAAGGCCAGCCTGGGCTGTATTACAGGACTTCTGATTTTCAAAAAGAAGCTTTCATGCATATGTTGTTATCTCTCTGTTCATATCAGTGCTACTTGCTTCTGAAAGACAGATATTTGCATGACATGCCTAACAAAATATAAAACGCTCATGTGAGCTTAACGTTTTGTCGTAATTTTGTGGTAGGGTCTTCTTTTATAGTGTAGACATGGCAATCCTCTTGCCTTAACTTCCCAAATGCTAGGATTACAGATGTCATCCTTGTAGGGGAAGCTGCCTAAGACAAGAAAAATAAATAGCAGCTTTAGTATGAGGGCAGAGGTTTGTGGGTCCTTGGGCAATGTCGTGTCTTATTTGTCAAATGATTATGCTATAATGTGGTAGAAAGGACATTGAGTCTGAATATGGAAGACCTCAGCTTTGGCTGACCCCTGCCACTTATCAGTCCTAGGACTCTCTGGCAATTCACTTTCTCTGGGGGCTCATTGTCCCACTGCCCTATAGGGATGTTGTCTGACCCAAGGGGGTTGTAGGGACACAAAGCATCTGGAAGCACTCTGCCCACTGTGAACCTGGTATGGCTTGTGGGGAATCATTTGGTTATCGGTTATCATCTGTAAGCCTTGCAGCCATCAGTTTATTGGTTATCATTTGTAAGCCTTGCAGCCATCAGAGATGTCCTAACATATTTATTATGGGTTGAATCTGAGTGCCCTCCGTAGGCTCAGGTTTTGAGCTCTTGCTCCTCAACTCTTTGAAGCCTGTGGGAATTACGAGATGCCACCTGGCTGGCAGAAGTGAGAGGAGGCCACACCTGATGCTGTTTCTGGGCCTGGTTGATCTGTAGCTATGGGAAGACCTGCAGTTTCTATGCCTCTGTCCACTCCATTCATGCCAGGCTGAGGCTTCTATGAAATGGTGAGCCAAAAGAAATCTCTCCCCACCTCCACCTAACTTGTTTCTGTCATAATGATGAGAAAAGTGGCATTTACTTAACACCTACTGTATATAGTGCAAGAGGCTAGGGAACTGGGAACATTGTGTAGGACCTCGTCTTCACTGTCAGATGGCTTACAATCTACTTAATGAAATGCTCTGTTTATGACAGAACAAAAGCATATGTCTCCCAGATCAAGAATAATCCAAAAATGAGATAAATTCAGAGAGAGAAAGAAGCATGTCTTAGTCAGGGTTTGTATTCCTGCACAAAACATCATGACCAAGAAGCAAGTTGTAGAGGAAAGGAGGAAGTCAGGACTGGAACTCACACAGGGCAGGAACTTTAGAGCCAAGAGCTGATGAACAGGCCATTGAGAAGTGCTGCTTACTGGCTTGCTTCCCCTGGCTTGCTCAGCCTGCTTTCTTATAGAACCCAGGACCACCAGCCAGGGATGGCACCACCCAGAATGGGCTAGGCCCTCCTCCCTTCATCACTAATTGAGAAAATGTCTTACAGCTGGATCTCATGGAGGCATTTCCTCAAGGGAGGCTTATGTCAAGTTGATGCACAAAACCAGCCAGTACAAAGCATTAGCTGTCACGAGCCAGGAGAGCTTGAACTGAATGCTGAAGGAAGGCCATGAGGCTGAAGGATCTCTACCAGTAAACGTTTAATCACATACATGGTGCATTGGCACTTAGCTTAGCAGAGAGTGCAAGGCAGACACCCAGCCCGACTCTAGGTTTGAATGCACCCTTCTTCATCCATGTAACCTTTGTAAACATTAATTTTCTGTTAAACTCCAACTTACCTGCCCAGATTTCTCCACGAAGCAGAGAAATGTTGTAAGAAGGTAGAATGATTTTTTCAAATACCAAGACTCAGTTAAGTCTTCTGGAGCGGAGAAGGCAGATAAACAAAGAGGTTATTATTATGCCATTCATAATTTTGCAGTATTTACATCAGACACCACAGTAAAACCTCTTCTCCTGCAACCCTAGCAGGTCACCCGTATTAATGAATTCCTGTTTGGGTCCACAGACCACAGGGGTACTTGAGTGAAAGCCAGACTAACCACGTGAATGTCAGACCATTTTCTGGTCACCAAAGGGAGTGGTGTCCACTTACAGACACACAGACACCACACAGGGCCCTGTCGTGTAGCATTCTTTCCCAAGGCTCCCGCATGCTCTTGGCAGCAACACACTCAGAATATTAAGTGTCTCTCTGCCTCCTTTTTTGCCCCTTTCAGAGAACTATCCACAAAAGAGAAATTCCAGACCTCACAGGGCCTGTCCCCTGGAATGTGACAATACCCCCCCAGCAGAGCAATACTCCCCAGCCCGCGCCCCAGTATAAAGCTCCTTTGTAGGAGCACTTATGAGCTGAGCATTGCTTAGGAATGGTTAGCCTACCAAAAGGACACAAGGCCTCCATCTCCCCTGAACAATGCTCTTGGTTTTTGTCATTCCAATGCTGTCCCCAGTGGGCTATTGCCTTTTCAGAACTGAAACAAAAGGGACTGTGGGGTGATAAGCCAGAGCCCAGCAGCTGGCCCAGGTCTTGGCTGTTATCAAATGTGTGATTCATAGCTGGGAGGAACCTGCCAAGCCCAGCTGCAGGGGCTCAGCGAGCACTGGCTGAGAAGAGATCTGCGTGGTGCCCTTAGCTGTGTGCGCTCCTGCCCCACGTCCGTCTCCCAATGCCCGTCTCTGCAGGGAACCATTCCATTGGTTCACACCCAGCCAGCTAGCTTCACGCTATCCGAATTCAGTCAGGTGCTTGAAACGGCCCATGACTCACAGGCAGAGTCAGCCAGAACTAACAGCACCAGGCTCTTTTGTGTAAGAATTAAGTCCAAGTTCCACAAATGATTTCGGTGAGTGGAGTCCTTGTTGCTGTGTTCACCAAAGCTCTCTAAAGTCATGAAAAGAAATTAACCACAGTGGAACCACCGAAAAGCCAGGGTATGGGGGTCCTACAGCTCCGTTCTTCCTTAGACACCAGCCTGGAAGCTAATGCTTCAGTACTTTCCCCTGAGAACGGGCTGTGGTCTTCATGTTGAGTTTGCTGCCGAAGATCAAAGCCAGATTTTTGAAGTGGAGGTTCAAATGCAAACACCAGCAGTGTTGCTCCAGGCACGAACACTGGGTTCAGGATGAATTTTATCATTGGGTTTAGAAGCCTGCTGCCAACACCAATTGTGGTTTAGGGTACACTGGAAGATTTCTGTATGGGAAGAAAGCAATCTTTAATTTCCCGAGGGAATAGAATGGGTTGTCCAGAGACCTAACCCAAGAGGCAAGACCGGACGAGATACTTGAAGATTTGCTGAGCTGGCACTGTCCAAGCCTGCAAAGGATGGGAGGAGTGTGGGGCCTTATTCTGAGACAATGGAGAGATGGCTCTGTCTGGACTGTGTCTATAAAGGATCCTGTGACAGGAGGAGAGTCAAGTGTACACAAGTTATCTCTCCGTGGCCCTGAGAGCCCCTTGTGAATGCCCAGATGGTTGGACTCTCAAATTATTAATGTAAAGCAGGATCCTATTTGCATATAGCCTGTACCATCCCCTTAAGCCTTCTACAGCATTAGGCTGCCCATGACGCCTAATACAATGTTGTTGTTGCACAGCACAGTTTAGGGACTAATGGCGAGAGAATGTCCGTGTGTGTTCAGTACCGGTGCAACTTTTTTCACGAACGTTCATAATCCCTGGTTGGGAGATTTTGCTCATGCAGAAGCCGAGGTTGTGGAGGGCTGGCTTCTGGCGTCTGGCTCATCTGTGCAGATAAACTGTAGAGAGGGTAAAGCAGAGACTGGCCAGTTTGGCTACTATAGAGAGTGGCCAGGAACGGGAGGAAGGAGGGATGGGTTGGTAGCCATGGCGAGAAGATGCTTTTTATCGCCATCCATTACTTTATGTTTTTAAAGCAGATTTAACAACAATAACAACAACAACAACAAGATGCGGAGGAGAGGAAAGAACACCCCACTATTCCTTTAGGAAAACCCAGGTGGTGTCAGTCCAGGATGTAAAAGAGGGGGTGCTGCTCTAGGCTAAGGGATAGCACAGGGCTTGCTGAACTGCCCAACCCTGAACTCCACCTTCAGTGCTGCCACAGAGGGGCGAATTCTGAGTTTGTTAATCTGTAAGGACTCTGCAGACTTCCAGTTTGGAAACTGAACTCCCCACGATCTAGTAAAGTGGAAGCAGGCCTAGCTTCACCGTTCTTGTAGACATTTAGGAAACGGAAAGACGGACAAGTCTGTTTATGATCCCAGGAAATGGCAGGCAGATACAATGGCCTTTCAGGGCTGTGGACAGTCACAGGACTGGATGTAAGCACATGGGGATGTGACCCATTTGTCTCTTAGTCTTGGATTCTCACTTCCTTCTCTATGTTCAACTTTCTCCACCTGTCTCTACCCCTGGTGACCTTTGAGAAGACAGGGGGTGTCTAGGAAGGGTCCTTTTTTGTTTGTTTGTTTCTGTTTTGTTTTTTAACCTGAATCAATGAAATCATTCATAAGTTAATGTGGAATTGTTTTTCCTGGGACCATGAATCCCACGGAGCTTCCTTCTAACACCTTTCATGGATGTAAGTTCCATTCTCGGGACGACACTTCATTATACACCGGCTGCCCCTTTACCTATATTAATTTGCACTGGAACAAAGGAGAGAAGCTTAAGTTGACATGCACCCTTAGCTCAAAATACCTCATTTCTCATTAGTTTTTGGTTTGGTTGCACATACTCTGTGTGTGTGTGTGTGTGTGTGTGTGTGTGTGTGTAAGAGAGAAAGAGAAAGAGGTTGTGTGCGTGTGTCTGTATCTCTGTGTGTCTTGGTGTGTGTCCGTGTTAGAGTACGTAGAGGTCAGAGGTCAACTTCAGGTGTTATTCCTCTGATGCTATCCACCTTGAGACAAGGCTTCTTCTCAAGGCTCTGCATTTCCTTCCATGCCTAGCACTGGGATTACAGATGCACACCAATATGCCTAGCTTTTATCTTCTTGTAATAATATTCTACTAATTCTTTGAGAATTAATAAGGAGAATTCATCTCCTTCCCCCAACTCCTACCAGATTAACCACCACCTCCTATTCATTTGACCTCTCTCTCTAACTTTTTGCGAGCTCTCTCTCTCTCTCTTTCTCTCTCTTTCTCTCTCTCTCCCTCCCACCACCATAAAACTAATTCCACTATTGCACCAGTGGGCATACTTGCTAGACCCGTCATTATTGTGACTCACAGGGTTTCTAGCTGGCTAAGACTGGCCTTGACTTTTCTTCTCTTATTTCATCCACAGCATCTCCTGGCACCTTGAAAGCTAGCCAGTAGGGATGAAGCTTCCAGATCAGCACACACTTGATTTGTCCATGTCTTAGAATGCAAATCTGTGGTATCTTCAGGAATGGGGGGGGGGGATAACCAAGATCAACAATAACTGACTGTATGTTTGGAGGTATGTGGGACTCCACTGACCAACAGCTAGCTCTGTTGTGTTTTATAAAAAGACAAGACAAAGGTAGGGATATGTTTGGTGGAGGTGCAGTATGGTGTGGGGGAAGGGGTGCCTCTGTGGGCCCATGCTGAGGCATCCTGTTGCTCTGAGGGACCAGCCACAGGACAGTATAGTATAGAATACTGTAGAATAGAGTTTATTCAGGGCATGGGGAGGGGCATTGAGGGAGTAGAGGCAGAGAAAGTCAGAGAGATGGGGTGGGGGGAGAAGAAGAGTAGAGGCTGGCCATGAGCACATGGAGAGTCAGGGAGAGGGGAGTGGAAAGAGGGTGAGGGAGCAGAAGCAAGAGGAGAGAGCAAGAGAGCAAGAGAGTGAGGAGGGAGCACACACCTAGCTGTTGCCAGGTAACCGTGGGTCGGAGCCTAGATGAAATGCCAACAAACTAACAAAGAGGTAGGCCACTCCTGGTACTGAGTTTTGTGTTTGCTGGCACATAGTGTCTAAACGGGGAGGGATAACTAACACAAAGGCCTTTGAAAAAGCCACATGAAAACCTACTCCTGTGAAAGCTTCCCAACACACACATACACATAAGCATAAATAAGAACCAACAGGATGTTACTCTATCATGGGGATGGAGTCCCCTAAAGTGCCTGGCTTTTTATTTTTATTTTATTTTAGTATGGATTCTGGGGCTTAAACTCAAATCCTCATGCTTATGTGGCAAAGCACTTTCCCAACTGACTGATTGTCCGTGATTAGCCACATGTGGGGCTTTGTTGGATCAACTTCATTCACATCAACTAGATATTATACCACATCACCGTTAAAAGCCGCAAGTAAATGAACGTTAAAAGTTACGACTGTAGTGAGATTTACCAGGTTTACCTTTAGATGTTGAAAGATTTTTAGACGTCAGTAGAGTGAAGATGGCCTGTCTAGCTCACTGACTCTGCTGTCTGTGTATGTTTTGGTGTGTGGAGCTGGGGTGTGCTCACCTGTGGGTGTATGTGTGGTGGCTAGCAGGTGACATTTGGTGTCTTTGTCTAAGGCTCGCTGCCTCACTAAATCTGGAGCTTGCCAGTTCAGCTAGAGCAGCTGGCAAGCAGGTCCTTGGAGTTGGCTTACTCCCCCCACCCCCACTCCCAAGCACTGACATTACACGTGTGTGCTGACCTGGCTTTTACCTGGTTGGTGGAGATCCAAATTCAAGTCTTTCCATTTTGAGGGCAAGTATTTCGTCTACTGAGTTATCTCCCCAGAGTCCTATTGGCAATGCGGTTAAAGAACAGATTTCAGAGAAGTCATTAGAGTAACATGTATCTTCCCTTTTCCAAATTTTCATAATATTTTGTGCGCATGTGTACATCACACGGGTTTTCTCCAACCCTTGGCTCTTGACAAAAAAATCCAGTAAGTGTTATATAAAGTAATAGCTGTAGCCCTGCAGAGCCTGAGACTTCTGAAGCTGAGCCATGCGTTCTGGTAAACAAACAACCCCGAAGTGCCTGCCTTGCTTTTGGCAAGGGTGTTCAGGATTCAGCTATAAGGCGTTGGAACTCCCACGGAAAGAATTTGGGCGAAGAAAAAAAGATTCCACTTCGAAGCACAAAACTAGGAAAGGCCCATTAATGGCAAAAAATTACATATGTGCAAACGATATGGGGGCGATCTGACTCAAAACTGGAGAAGGAAAACGGGTTTAAATACCAGTAGCTAGTTTGAAAGCCAAGAGTAGAAAGGGATGCATGTTCACAGTAGAAGTGTTTTTAAAAACTGTGGCTTTGCAGTATTATTTTTTTAAACGAGGGAGAATAAACCAAGAGTCCTTACTTAACCATGGCCTCTTGCACCAGGATGCACCCTGAGCCCCAGAAGACATGTTGGCATAGACACTTTCTAAGATGACAGTACTCTTCCTACCCTGGGTATTTCTGACCTACAGCCCTACAACACAAACCTGTTGTTTCTGGTATGTTTCAGAGCCAGAGCTGCCTGCTAGACCAAACAGCATACCCAGGTGAAGTCTGAATTAACACGACCAATTTTATTGACCCTCTGAATGGAGCCTGGCAAAAGTTATTTGCCAAACTGTTATTGGCAGCTATGTCACAATTACTCCAGAGACCTGTGTTGCTGGGAAGGAGCTTAAAACCCACACATTTAGAATTTGTCTAGGGCGGATATAAGAAATTGCCCTATTTTAGAAGCAAACAAACAAAACCCTTTTCTTTCTATTCAAAACAGCTAC
Organism: Grammomys surdaster; assembly: GCF_004785775.1. Taxonomy (NCBI): domain Eukaryota; kingdom Metazoa; phylum Chordata; class Mammalia; order Rodentia; family Muridae; genus Grammomys; species Grammomys surdaster. Next base: position 12,170,260 of record NW_021604630.1, on the reverse strand, counting down.
TAGGATATTGTTCAATGTCTTCAAACAAAGGCTTCTTGACAAATTCTCTTTGGACTCAAGGGTTAGGCAAAGGTTCATTCTCCCTGGTAAATAGTTCCTTAAAATTACATGAGAAAGACTTTTGGCAGCAGGTGCTTTCTTTTTCTAGGCGGGGCTGGTGAGCGGTCCAAAAGTAAGTATAATTGGTTTCATTCCTCTCAAATAGAATTCATTGTTACTGGTTCCTTCTTCACACCCTCGCTTTTGTTTTCCTTGGTTTGGTTACTAAGATCATTCTCACAGATTCAACTTGTTCCTCCCCCCTGAGGTGGGTGGCATATTAAAAAGGTACAATTAACTCAGAGATTACAAATATGCCTCCAGAGACATGTGTGCTTCCAGGTGACTCTGCAGTCCCCTGGTAGAAAGCTCCTTTCTTTCTTCTCCATTGTTTATTTATTTTGAGAGAGAAAGGACAAGAAAGCAAAAGACAGAATCAAGGGTTAAGGTTTTGTCTGAAAAAAATTCCAGCATTGAACAAATACAACTCCACCAGTTTAGGCAGATCCTACAGAGAATTATGATTTCTGCATCCAAAGTTCCAAGACCTTCCGTGGACCTAGGGAGAGCTGGTTTGAGCCAGTTTCTTTCCTCAAGTAACAAGTGACTTTGTAAACACGTCAGGTGCTACCTTCCTCCCTGGTGGGAGGAAGAATGGGTGTGTTCACGTGGTGTCAGAGGTCATGGGGTTTGCCTAGGGAGTTCAGTCAATAGGCACAAAGGGACGGTCTGCTTGGTGGCTAACCACAGCCCCAGACTTCAGGGATACCTAGTAAGAACTTTGTGTGTATTTAAAACTTGTTCATAGCCGTTAATGAGAAATGAGAAACTAATGGGTTCAGTAGCTGAAAGGTTATTCTCAGGTAGGGCCTGAGAGATTCTTCTCTTTGAATGAGTCATCTCTGTGTGTATCTGGTTTTAAGAGGAAAGATCTACTGCTTCTTAATTCTTTTCTTATCCCCCCCCCCCCCTTAGGCATGACAATAAATATTAGCTTCAATAGAGAGCAGGTACCGATATATGTTTTAAAAAATTGATGTTTTTTTTAAAGATTAATCAAAGGCTTTATATGTTTGGTAAAGCTCAATAACAATATGCCCATACAAAGAGAGTTGTTTCCCAATTAGCTAACCTAAACAAAAGTAGTTACCCGCACTGCTCTCCATACCCGCGTGGCTTTCCATCCTCCTACATCTCTGCCTCTCCTTGTTTTGTTTTTGAAGACAGGATTTCACTATGTAGGCCCAGCTGACCTGGAACTTGCTATGTAGACTAGGCTGGCCTTGAACTCACAGACATCCACTTGCCTCTGCCTCTCAAGTGCTGGGATTATTATGGCCAGCTGTTAAATGACTGTTGAAAGCAAAAGACCCAGAAGTGGATCTAAAATAGAGATCTCCGGTTCGACTGAGTACTCCAATTTTGCACTGGTCTTATCTGCCGGGGAAGTGTGCTCCTTGCAACTTAGCACCCTATTCCTTTTCTCCCTGTCTGGAAAGGCTGATGCTGCTGACAGCGTTGCCCAAGTTCCCTTTTCAGAAGAGCCCCGGGATGGCAGGAAGGAAACACATGCAACAGGAAACTCTCCACCTCTGGATGCGGATGAACGGCAAGCACCTCCTCTGAGTGCTTTTTTGTTTGTTTTTCCTTTCTAAGAAGTCGGGGTGTGTGTGTGTGTGTGTGTGTGTGTGTGTGTGTGTGTGTGTGGTCTTTCCTTTGAACTAGACAGGTGGATTTGCTTTCCAGCCAGGTATCTCAGTGGTACAATGGTGACAGCGTTGGCAAACTGGGTTTAGAGCAGCAGGGTTAAACTTTAACCCTCATCCCACCCAAGAATCCTGCTGTGTGAGAAGAGAAAGAGAGAACATTGCCTCCTACCAACACGCCCAACACACCCAGGCTTCCGTAGGTACTGCTCTACCCGGTAAGTGCAAGATCTGGGGCAGAGGCAGATAGTCCGTTCCTCGGTACAGAATAGATTCTACTCATCAAAGATTCTAGTGCACTCGAGCACTTGGAGGTTAAAGGGCTTTGTGACTCAATTAAAAGAAATAATATAAGACTTTTTTTTTATTGTGGACGTTGTTTTTTAAATAACAGTTTGACAATTGGGCGAGGAGACTCCACCATGGGGTAGTGAGGCAGGAGTCCAAACTTGGTTCTGTCGGTGGAAGTGTCCCATAACCTTGTGTTAAGCTAAATCTGTACATAATTACAGGGGTGGCGGTGGTGGAGGAATGGGGACTCTGTGAGGAGAGGAGGCTGGCGTGTGTGAAATGACATCCCCAGGCTTTCATATTTATATTATATATGTATACATATAAAATATTACATCCAAGGATGACAGTCATTTGTACCATTTCCCAGGGTAACCCAGATGCAGGCAAGGCAAGGGCATGGGGGCGGGCGTGGAAGGCGGCAATGAAATGGTCTGACTAGAGAGGCTCAGAGAAGTTGCAAGAGCTTCAGAGACTGCAAGAGGGCCCCTGGCTCTGCGGAGGCCAAGTACTGGCAGCAGAGCCAGTCCTCCAGCTCCACGCCCCGCTTACGGTCTACCGCCTTCTCAGCAAACTTCATCATCATCAGGGCTCGCTTCATGTCGATCCAGTTGTGCAGAGTGTTACACAGTACCTCCTCCGAGGTGCATGGCTGCTCCACCAGCTCCCTCCGAGGACCCCACAGCAAGCACTGAAGCACCCGCTTAGCCTCACCTATGCGGATGCGCTTGATGGGATCGGCCTCAAGCAGCAGATGGGCGAGCTGCTGCAGGCCGGGAGAGTAGAGGGACAGTGTGGGCAGAGGGGGTAAGTCCTCCCGCCTGTAGTCGCGCTCCCGTAGCTGGGCTCGCACCTCGAATGGGTTGGGCTGGTGGAGCAGCTCATAGATGAGGATGCCGGTTTGGAACTCATCAAACTTGCGATACTGGGAGGCAGACACGATCTCGGGGGCCAGCCGGGCCTGGCTCTTCTTCTGTTGCAGGTTGGTGGTGCCTCCTGGCTTCTGTTTGGCCTTCAGGAAGTTACTGATGATGAGCCTGGGCAGGTGCTTCTCACCAGGCCCTCCCTGGCAAGCAGTGGTGGCTGCGGGCGCCGTAGAAGGGCACCGGGATGTCGTGGTGGGCACGGTAGGCGTGGCAGAGGGCCCGGGGGAGCTCTGAGGGTTGCAGTGCGCCAGCAGCAGGTTCTCCAGACACAGGTCCCTGTGGATGATCCCGTGTTCCTTCAGGTGCTCCAGCCCGTTACAGAGCTGCAGAAGCAGGAAGCACACCCGGCGCTCGTAAACCTCAGGCTCTGCCCGGTGGCTGGCCACAGAGTCCCGCACAAAGTCCGAGGCAGTCTGGTGCGGTACCTCCCGGGTGATGACTACCACACAGTCTTGCTCCTGGGCAGGGGGATGTGGGGATGCGGCAGGCGCAGGGTCTTTGCTGGATGTGTCGGGGGAAGCAAGCATGCTGGAGGGCACAGAGGCCACAAAGTGGCCGCAGTCTTGCTGGATGTTGAAGTGCACCGGCACAGACGGGCTGCAGTATGAGGCTGATTTGGGTTCTGGGGTTTTGCAGATCTGTGGCGAGAAGGAAGAGTAAGGTTAGGAGCGGGACCTGTGGCTCTGTGAATCAAATGCCGATATAGTTGGCATCCTCATACCAAGAGGCAAACTACTGCTTACCTTACATCATACATTAAACATCACTTAAAGGGGCACACAAGGACTAAAGACTTGTGCTAAAGCATACAATTCTTAAAAAAATATGGATCTCTCTCTCTCCTTTAAAATCCACCACGGGCAGAGTGGCTGGCTATGCTTTAATCCCAGCACTCAGAAGGCTGAGGCAGGCAGATCTCTTGGAGTTTGAGGCCAGCCTGGTCTACAGAGCAAGCTCCAGGACAGCCAAGGCTATACACAGAAAAAGCCTGTCCCAGAAAAAAAAAATCCACACCAGAAGTGTGGTTCACAGAAGAAAATAATTCAAGCCATGGTACTTCGGGGGCACCGTGGAGTAAGAGGAATATGCCGCTTGCTCCACAGAGTGGCTGGGATGGAGTCTCACACCACAGATCAGTTTCCACAGAACTCAGCCTGACTCCCTATCCTTTCTGATGAAAGCAGGTTGATATTTCACCATGTGGATGCTCTCTCTCTCGCTCTCGGTCTCTCTCTCTCCCCCTCTCCCTCTCCCTCGCCCTCTCCCGCACCCCCCCCCGCTCCCCCTCCCCCTCCTCCTCCCCCTCTCTCTCTCTCTCTCAACATTAGACGTTGATATTCCTAAACTTTTAGGGTTTGGCCATATTCTCGTAGGCTGCCTTGCTTCCTAGATTTAGGTAAGCATGTAATGCCTGCTGTATGAAATGGCCTAAGGTTTGACTCATGCAGATGGGCGCAGGAAGCTGTGCCCTGCTTCAAGCCAGCAGGAAGAAAACAGTGAGCTCTCCCGGGAACAGGGAGCCACAGGGCTGGAGGGCAGCCTCAGAGTTGAAAACAGGAATAAACAAGATGGATAATCTCAAACTTCCCTGTGGGAGCATGCCTGGGGAAATCCACACAGCCGTGATCTCTTGATTTATCAACTGTGAGCTCTTCTGCTCATACTGATAGGGCCAGCCACCAGAGGAAAGCTAATAATCCTTTGTGAGCCCGACTCAACGGAGATTCTCAAACCAGCCCGGAAGATCCTCTTAGACCTCAGTTTCCTTGTAATTACACTGGAAGGGACTGAAGATGTTCTCTGTGTGTGTCTGTCTCTCTCAGCCTCTGCTTTTCAAGCAATGCTGCCCAGGTTTAGAGAGAAGAAGAAAGGCATCTCCCATTTACGGATTATAAAACGCCAGCAGCTGAGGACCAATCATGGTGGTGTTTACAAGGTACAGTGCAGGCCACCACCACCCTGCCCTTTGTGGATTCTTTGAAAGAGAGAGGGGGGGGGAGAGAGAGAGAGAGAGAGACTTACTTTTGGGCAAAATTTGGTTGCATATACTATGCATAGATATTTATGTCTGTTGTAGCTATATAAACCTTACAGCATAGAATTCTGCATCCCAGAATTCATTCAGCCTCTGAAAAAAAGTTTTTATGTTTTTTAAAACTAACCAAGGAGTGGGTACCACCTTAATGCATCAGTTTCTCTATTGTAGAGGCAGAATTGCAATTTCAGAAAAGTATATCTACCCCAGAAATCGCTTCTTATTACATCAATAAAGCTGATTTGGAATCCATGTGTCTTGTCTCAGGGTCTCCTTGCAGCCTACCCAGCCACACTGCTTTTAAATGACATTCCTCTGGAATCCTTTTGTTTTGTTTTTGAAAGTTCAACATTATTTATTATGACAATGATATATGGGGGGGAAGCTGAGGTGTGAGAGTGCAGATGTGGGGGTAGAAGTATCAAAGGACAACTTCTGGTAGTTCTCTCCCTCTGTGGTGGGTGCTGGGGCTTAAACACATGTTGTGAGGTTTGTCCGGCAAACGTTTTCACTGACTGAGGCATCTCTTTGGCTTGGAACACTTTTAAATGAAACAAAAATCTGTACGGATGAGTCCTCACAAAAGCCTCGATTATAAATGTAAATACTCAGGTTTGGACCAGTCACTTCCTGTCAAGGCCTCAGTGGACAAGTGGAGGACCGTCACTGGGATCTCTTTATTCACAGCACACACACACACTGGACCCTCACATGTGTGGGACACTGTGTTGCTTATGGAACTTTCACAAAATAGCTCCTTAAACCCCACAAAGCTCAAAGCAGTAGACAGTCTAAGAGGAGAAACTGAGGCTGTGTAAGTTGAAACTATTTACCTGACTAGGAACCTGGGAAGCGTTCTTTAGGTCAAATGTATAGGCTCTGGGATGGAGCAGACTGGTTTTAAATATTAACTCAGCAACCTTCGACAAGTTACTAGGGTTTCTTATCTGTAGTAGCTAGGGTCTACAAAGGAGGCTCAAATACAGAACTAGCAAATGTGGAAGCAGGCTCCAATAAATATAGGGCAAGGATTCCGTGATTCTGGTCACAGTATTTTTCAGTAACTGATGGCTACATGACTGTCTTGTCTACACTCTGCTTGGAGAGCCTTATTTAATCTATACTGCTGACACTGAACTCACAGCTAACATACTCTAACCCATATTTTTGCTGTAAGTAAGGCTCATCACAGGCTTCTTGGTTATGAACAGTAATAGTCCTTTAGCACCACACTTGTGAATGTAAGGTGTTAAACAGCAAACACATAGACAACACCCACAATGAGAAAGCACAAAAATCTGAAAAAGAGAGGCACTGCATATACTAATAAAATAAAATCAAATAAAATATAGAAACACATGCTTTTGGTCTGAGCAGAAAGCATATGCAGAGAATGTCCTGACTCCCCATCAGCTGGGATCACACACACCAGGCCACCCCCATGTTTTCCTGCCCTGCGCACGTCCACAAAGGATGGGAGGACGTTTTGAGTACTGATTTGTGGCTTACAAATACATTTCAGTGGGCAGATTATGCCACACATATGGAAGCAGTAATGTGGATGACCAGTGGCATTCATCTTTTGTTCTGTTTTCTCTTTGCTCTGACTGGGGCAATGGTGGCTCCTGGGGATTAACTTAAATGATGCAGGTATGGCTTTGGGCACCAAGCCTGGCCCATGGTGAGTCTGCAATGATGAGGTTGCTATGGTGACTGTTCTTGCCATTATGTCTGTAGCCATTAGGTGATGGTGCAGAGCTATTCTGAACTGGTTTGCAAGTTCTCTACAACCTCTGACTGAGTCTGGGCCAGGCCCTGATAGGGCCTGGGAAGGGTTTCCAAGGCTGTCTTTCCTACAGGCTATAAAAGGATCCAGGCCAAGCAAACACAGGAGTCCAGAGCCCCAATTGAGCCACTGACGTTTTTTGCACAGAGATGCAAATGAAGGAGCTGGGTAAACAGTAACCGAGCTGGATGCATTTCAAAATCAGTGAGCAGGGCCTTCAGAAAGACCCCAAGGCACAGTCACCCCTCCACTGGAGAGAGTTGTCCCAGGAACAGCCACCCAGCCAGGCCTGGGCGGGGCATCCCAAGATCTTTCTCCAGTTGAGATAAAGAATGAGGAACACAAGACAACGACAACGATCTTCACCCCCATGTCCCTCCTATGCCAACCATCTCGTTTCCAGGGGACCCTGCCCTTGGTTTTAGCTCTGGAACTTTCCAAAGATCTTGGGCTCAGCTGAAATCTCAGACTTTGTGCAAACTTTGTCTTGTCTTAAGCTTTGGAACCAGAGCCCAGTCGATGCATGAATAAAGAAAAAGGCTCAAAGGCTCAGTCAGCACAGGTCCCATAATTATAAACTGCCTGAGAAACAGTTTCACAACCCACAAGAACTAATGCTTCCCCCTCTTTCTGCCACATTTTCATGGAGTCAGGCTATAAGGGCTATAACATGGCCTCGATGTTGTAGGTCAACTGGCCTGTGATGGGAGGTTGCAAAGTCAGGTACAAGCAGGTGCCCATCAGCTATTGTTCGCTGGGATTCAGAAGCAACACTGCATTTGATTTCAGTGTCAGGTCTCTGCTTAACATGCATAGACGGACAGAGCTCAGGGACACACAGGCGGCTGGGAAGGAGCCCAGCTCCCCCTCCTGTGGGCTCTCGGATGACTGTATTCCGTCTAGACACACCGCTAATGAAGAGTAGCAGCTGCACGCGCCGAACGAGGCTCACAGCTCCCCGCCCCCCATCGCCAGACCAGGCACATTGACAAAGCAGTAACGCCTTTTCTAATTACAGTATCGCTTCATGAGTATTTGATGCTGTTCTCCAAACTTCATTTTTTTTTTCCACATGGTTCAGTGGAATGGTGCTTTTCCAGGAAAGTCAAATAGGAAGCCTCTGGGACCCTCTTCATTGGCAATCAAGGCTTACGTTCAGGTTTTCTCCTGGCTTAAACTCCCAATGCAGTAAGGAGGAATGCTTGCTTCTATCAACCTCAGGGAAAGCCTAACTATGTGTTGTGTATTGGGGAGAATTGGCTCCAGATTCCGAGCTACTCGGCACAATAACTAGTAGATAAAGACAGAGTCTCTGCTCAAGGTTTAAAATCAGTGCTGGGCCCTCCACTTGGTTCTTGTCATGTAATCCCGTCACTTTCTTTGAATTAAGTTTCTTCAAGATTGCATGAGACCTCCAGGTTTAATACCAGGAGGTAAGATGACAGAGCACATGACAAGAGACAAGGAGAGGAAGACTGGAGGATGAGTCGCACACCAAGTTCTCATGCTCCCTGAACGTCTAAACTCCTGTCTGCCCTCTCCTCTCACAAACTCCACTTGGTCCCCTGGGCGTTCAGTTCGTCTTGTTCAGATCATTTTTCAATCACCCTCTCCCCTCCGGATGGCCCCCAACAAACAGGGGCAATAAGAAACACTTGTAGTCACGACGGGGAAACCGGAAGACTCCATGAAGGCTGGCTCTAGGTAGAGTGTTCAATGCATTTTCGACTTGCCATATTTGCAAGAGGATTAATGGGTACTTTAGGACATAGCTTCAGTAGAAATCAAGATGTGAATATACTGGATACAGCCATCCTAACAGAAAAAGAATGAGCTTTTTTCATCTTTTAACACAGAATTTAGCTTACCCAGAAGGCAGTTGACCTAAAAAGTGGCGATGAAGGACTAATACCATAGAAGCTCCCTTCGGCCAGCTGCCTTCTTCCTTCCCTTCCCTCCCTCTGCTTTCTTCATTTCCTGTGGCATTGGTGATTAAAGCAGGGACCGCACATATGCTAAGCAAGTGATTTACTACTCAGCTACATCCCCAACCCCGCATTTCCTTTGTAAGACAAGTGCCTTGCTGACTTATCCAGATGGGCCCTGAGCTCACTGCGTAGCCCAGGCAGGCCGTGAACTTTGGATTGTCTTACTTCAGCCTCCGTAGTAGTTGGGATCACCAAGCCTGGCAGTAGTTTCTCATTACCAGTGCCTACTCTCTTGGCCATAACCTGATCCAAGTCTTTTGTGATCCTGATATCTGTTAAGTACATAGAGCACCCTAGTAGCTGACCCTGTACCCTCTTTACAGGGGGTGGCTTCTAAATGCACACAGGTCCCTAGGACAAACTCATCAGGGCTCTCAGCCATCAAGTGAGATTCACTGCAATGGCATAGGGAACTAATTCACCACCCAAGAATCGAACTGTAACAGTAAATACTGAGCAAACATTTACTGTTGCTTATACTGTTCAGGACGATGTCTGTCTGAGTCTAATGCTCTTGCTTCCATCACCTGACAAGCAGGCATCTTACCTGCCCTTTTCTCTTATTGGATTATAAGCTCCATAAGGGAGCTCATGTCCTTCACCTCTAGCTTCCTACCTGTTAGTATTCTGTCTAAACTCCACCTCCACAGTTACTTGGCAACAGCCAGGTATGCCCCTCCCCACAGTTACCTGGCAACAGCTAACTTCCCAGTTAATAGGGGCTCCTTGCCCCCTCCTCTCTCTCTCACCCTCTCTTACTCTCTTGCCTCTAGCTTCTCTCTCTCCCCTTGCCCCTTCCCTTCCCCCCCTCTCCACGTGGTCATGGTCAGCCTCCACTCCTATCTCAACCTCTCTCTCTCTCTCTCTCTCTCTCTCTCTCTCTCTCTCTCTCTCTCTGCCTCTACTACCCTCCTGGCTCCCCTCCCCGCGCCCTGAATAAACTAACTCTCTTCTATGCTATACTGTCATGTGGCTGGTCCCTCAGGGGGAAGAGATGCCTCGGCATGGGCCCGTTGAGACGTCCCCTTCCATCACTACCTTTGTGAAATACCCAACACAGAGTAAAAACCAGCTGAATACTTGAACGAACTCTGCTACACTAAGCTACACTAAGCTGTTTCCTATGGCAACCTGGACCACAAACCTAAGAGCACACAGACCATATCTTATGCTCATGCTAGGGATTTCACAGTGCTACTTCCCAGGGCCAGGCAGAGAGTGAGATCACAAAGAACCAAGTATCAAGGCAAGCTTGCCAACTAGCTCGCTTCCAAAAGTCTGGAGAGGTGGAAAGACTTACCAGAACCAGCTGGTCAGACCATCGAATGGAAAGAAGGGAGTACTTACTTTCACGGCATAGGTGCTGCCTGGGTCCTTGGAGCAGGTGGCGCAGTAGTAAATTGCATCCCCTGAGTCACAACAAGGTTTGTTGCACGTCAGCTTGAAGAGTGACCAGCTATTCTCGTTGAAGCGCAGTTCCTTTTTCTGGCTACCCATGAAGAGGTCTTCACACTTGGTCACTAGGCGGGCCAGGGACTGTGTGTACAGACCCCCAAGCTTGGCATAGGTGCCCTCTTTGCTGCTGATGCTACTCAGCAGGCTGTGCAGGTGAAGCTGGGTACTGCTGGAGGAGGCCTGGCTGGACACGCTGAGCTGGGAAGATGACGTGGAGGCGGCGGCTCTGCACTGGAGACTGGGGCTCCCACAGCTGCTGCCTTTGCTGTTTGCCAGCCCCAGAGCTGGGGCCCAGGGAGCACTGCCTTTGAAAGCTTTCTCCAAAGGCTCAGAAGAGGAGAAGACATGGTGGGAATGGTTTCCAGAGTTCAAGGAACAGCTAAAAGGAGGCTCGTCATGGGCACAAACATTGCTTTCTGAGTGGCTTAGGTTTAGCTTGGGACTTGCGGTCCGTGGCTTAGGGGAACCTTGGGTCCAGAAGAAGCCATCAGGGGAAGAGGCCGCACGGCTCACTGTCTTTTTCTGGGGCAGAGGAGGAGGCTGCGCAGGACCACTAGGGGACACATCCTCAGTGGAGCCTGACGGAAAAGGGACGGGAGCAAAGAGTTTCTTCCCGCTGATGGTAGGTGAGTGGGTGGGTTCATATGATGGACCTAGAAAAAAACAGGAGAAATCATCAGGCTGGAGATCAATGCCACTGGCTCGGGTGTTGCAGGATGATTGTCTTTTAATTGGTCAAAGCAATTATTTTTATCGTACTTCTTTTTCTATTTCTTTAAATGGCGTTTGCACAGCGAACACACCGCAAACTGCATGAGTGGTACACGGTGTCAGTGAAGTCTCCCTGTGCCCTGCCCTTAGCACTAAGCATCTCTCAGAGGACTTCTCAGCCAGCAATCTGTCATGCATTGTCCTGAGAGCCCAAATAAATCTGCATGCACGGGAGCACCCAACTCTTTGGAATGAAGCTTTTCTTCCACACCTTGGAGGGATGTAATCTACTTCATCCTCTGTAATAGCAGCATCATAACAGATTACTATAGGTCAGCATCATTTTTAACTAGCCATCTCTTGATAGACACTGAGGTGACTCTAAAGCTTTGAGAAAAATGTCGTTAAGAGCAATAGTAAATTTGAACACACATAGCCGGACAGTGGCGGCACATGCCTTTAATCCCAGCACTTGGGAGGCAGAGGCAGGTGGATTTCTGAGTTTGAGGCCAGCCTGGTCTACAGAGTGAGTTCCAGGACAGCCCGGGCTACACAGAGAAACCCTGTCTCGAAAAACCTATTTAAAAAAAAAAAAAGATTTGAGCATACATATCTTGAGTCCACTTTTTAAAAAGTCAAGTTTAAGAAACTGTCGTTTACCAGAATAAAAAGACATGCTTCCTACCCATCTTTTATGTCTGTGTTTCTGTGATGTGTGTATGTGTTTGTACAGGCACGCACAAGGACACATCTGTGTACATGAATGTTGAAGCCAGAGGATGTCATTTCTCATGGGTCATTTCCCTGCTTTTTAAGAAAGGTTCTCTTAACTGGCAGGATGCTCACCTATTGGACTACTAAGCTGGCCAACAAGTCCCAGGGATAAACCTCTCTCTGTTTCTCCAACACTGGAATTACACATGACATTATCATAAACTGTGTGTGTGTGCGTGTGTGTGTTTAACATGGGTTCTGGACCTCATGTCTTCATGCCCATACAACATGGCAAACACGTTAACAACTGTGCCATCTCTCCAGTCCAGATCTCTCTATGTGTTAGTGTGCAGTTCTTTGAGCTTTTACAAATACCTTTGTGATGTTAGAGAAAGGCAAGTCTGTAGACATTTTAGAAATCAGAAGGACCAGAAATTCAAAATCATCTTCAGTTCAAGGCTAGCCTGGGCTACAGTGAGGCCCTATCTCAAGACAAACGAGAACCAAATAAAAGTAGACATGGAGGGTGGCACACTGTCCTCCTTGCCCTCTTCCAGCCTGCAGTGGCTTTTGCTCTTGCTTCTGGTTTATCACAGTTGATCAGGATCAAGGCAGCTGTCCTTCCCACCTGGCTCTGCTTAGCTAAAGGCAGGCAGACACAGTGAGGGCGGGGGTGTTGGGTGTTCCCACCAGCAAGGCTAAGCGGATGACTTATGCTCCTCCCAGGGGACTTGGGTTAATAGGGAGCATCGGGGACAACAGGCTTTCCATGTCTCTCCTCACAATCACAGCAGACCGTGTTCCAGAACCAGCCAGTGTAAGGCAGGGAGACTACACTGGACTCTGACCTAAGCAGGCTCTGCAAACCTGGAGTCTTCAGTTCTCCCGTTTCATGCTCCCCAGGGAAGTGGCTCTGCTCCCACGGACCGGGTCAGTAATGGGGACAAAGTTTACAGGTGATTCATTTCCTCTATGTTCTAGCAAGAAAAGCGGAGGAAGGAAGGGTATTGCTTCCTCATACCCTGGCTAAAACAAAGTCACCTGCCTATGAGGCTCTCCAAGTCCAAAAGGCCTCTGCTAGTGAGTCCCTATGTTCAGGAGCAAGAAGGCAAGTGCTTTAAGATACATCCATTGCCTTCTGGGTACCAGAAATCAGCCAATGTATTATCACTAGTGCAAGGATTGTGAGTGTGGGTTGGGAGTGGTGTGAAATCTGAAGACCGGGCTCGTGCCTGAACCAGTATCTCTGAGATCAGAGGCAGAGAGCCCAGAGTCAAGGTTCCTTTCCCTCCCTCATTAGAGGTGCCAGTGGAGCGGCTAATCCATCAGTGTCTTGGCTTGTCTGTTCTTTATAAGCCTTGCTCTGATTTCCTAAGTTTGATGAGGTCTGTCGTCACCTTTAATGTCAACTCTCTGGATCTCACCAACATGACCCCCTTTATGCTTCTACTAGGGATTAGGGGCAAAGGGCAGGAATAAACTAGTCATTTCCAGCTGAATTTCCTCCAAAAAAGAAAATGCCTAGATTGTACTATTTGGGATTCCACCATTAAAATCTGTAATTTCAGCAACTCTCCATTGCAACCTTTCTGAACATGCATTTTTGTCTGACATCCATCCCAAAAACCCCTAGGCAGGTGTCTAACTTGCTCCCATCATGCCTCTCTCCAACTATAATTCCTACACTGGAGGCTGGTCAACTTTCTAATCGAGAACAATGGAGGGACTCTTTAAAAACAAATCCATCTCATAGGCATTCCAAGAAGAATCCAAATGTCAGTTATAGACCCTGTACAGAAGCAGTGTTCAAGCACCCGAGAGAAAGACTACCCCCTACCCTATTCTGTGTCCCCATGACAATCCTATAGGAACTAAGATGGTGGACAATTTCGACTGGATCTAGATTCCATAGCTTCGTGGGCAAATCTGGTAAGTACTAGGTGTTCTGAGGCACGCATAGCCCCAGAGATTGCCATGTAGGCTGCTCAAATATGCTTAACATCTTAGATGCTGTGAATTTGTGCTATGATGCCCCAGCTAACAAGAGGGCACTGCAGAAACACTCCTGAATCACATTCCTGCCCAGCAGAGGGGAAAGCACGAAGCTGCACAAAATTTATCAGTTATAGGTGACTCCCTTTCAAGGGTGGACTTCCTGTATCCAACCGGGCATTATATACACACATAAGGATTTTCATATTTTTGAAATAAAAATGGGTCTGGAGAGATAGTTTAGGTGGTAAAGAGGTCCAAGTTTGAGCTCCAGAATCCATGTCAAGAGAAAAGCTTGTAATTCCACCACTGGTGTTGAGGAGGGGAGACAGGCAGATTTCTGAGGGCTTGCCCTTCTTTAGGCTTCTTTGTCAGTTTCAGATCCACAAGACTGTTCCTTAAACCTTAAAGCCACCACTGCCAACAGAACATGGCCGATCCTTGAGGTTGTTCTCTGACCTTTATGCAAATGTGCACACATGTGCACATGCCTCTACCTGTGCAAGCAAGTATGGAACCACAGCTGGTGAGAAGCCCCTACGGTGAGCTACAGATACCTCACTCAGGGTCTCATTATCTCTCCAGGATGGATGTACTCGGGCTACTTTGAAATGGATGCTAAAATGTGACCTTCTACACGGAACTGGTTTTTCTAGCCATCACTCCAGGGTGAGAGGGGACTAATTCTAACATTTTCTTGATTCTTTCTCAGAGAGCCATTTCTTCAACAATGCTCTGGGCAAACAGCCTTTGGATGATGCGTTGCCTAAGTCATTATTCATAGCAGCTGCTATGGTCTGCACTCACCAAGAAGAGGACAAACATACCCTAGACAAGAAACGCTCTCCTAAGCTACAGATAAGCCATCTCTCAGGGAAAATCTACCTAAAAAGAAAACCTGAATGGCTTTGGCCAATGGACAGAAAGACTCAAATTCAATGACACACGAAACTAATTCTGCCATATCCTGGTTGTATGCTAGTATTGGACCCTGGTCTCCAAATTCCGGTTTACAATAAAGAACAGGGAATGCTGGGAAAATTTTGCGGGAACTAGGCAAGCTTTCTAACACTGAGCTAAATTCCCAGCTGAGTAACACTTTGTGCAAACTAAGACAGAGGTTTCCAAACACCATTTCCCAAGTGTTCCTTCCAGTCTTCAGTTCCACATATAGCATACTCAGAGATGAACACCCAACATTCCTTTAGTGCGTGCGCTTCTGACAAGAGAAAGCTCTTCTGGAGGAAAGCATCACCTGTGGCATGCTGGGTAAATCTCACAAAGGCCAAAGGTGGGGGTGGGGAGAGAGGAATGGGAGGATGTATAGTAGTTTGGTATCTTTATATTTAGAAAGCAAAGAAGTCAGTATTTTAATGGTTGGGGAAAACAGGTTGCTCCCTCCTCAGAATGGAGGGCAAAAGTTCAAATGTAGTAGCCTGAGGTCTACCTTATGATAGTCTTCTCTTCTTCCTGGGGTTTAATAGGTACTTGCACTGTCTCTTCAGTCGTGAGAGCCGAGCTCACAGAGGAAGTGGTCAGCCCTGTTTTGAGCCATAGGAGTGAACATTGTTGAGCTCCTCTGCGTACATTATCTGTCTGTAGCCAGGCTGGAGCACGCATGGAGGCAGAAGGCACAGTTCCTCCTGAGCTCTCCAAGTTCTGCATGTTAATGTTAGCCACTGCCCCAATTATAAATGAAGCAAAGCCAATTACATTGTATGTGTGTGTGTGTGTGTGTGTGTGTGTGCATGTGTGTGTAAAAACTTGTAATAGTCTATGGATTGTCACTTGCCAATCTAATGTAGCTGAGTAAACAGCTTCAAAGATTCGCCCACTCATCGGTTAATATTTCATAAGCACCTACTAAGTATAAGACATCAGAAACAAATCAGATGTAGAATACTCGAATCAGACCCTAGGAAAGTTTGATTCTCTCACTAGAGATGAGGAAAGGACAGCCAAACCACCTGTGTCGGCACCGTGCCAGGCAGGAAGAGGCAGTCTGGGAGGTTTCTGCCAACAGAAAGGTAGATAGGGGCTCAGGCGTTCTCCAGCTGCACAATTTTCCAAGGGAAGTCGTGCGACTTCTCATTTGGTTCCAGAATCTGGAGCGGCTCAGTATCACATGGAAAAAGAAAGAAACCGAGCAAGAACACTCCTTTTAAAGGATGCCTTCCTTTTCCAGGAAGATAAATGTGGCTTGAACTGGAAGCATGTTATTAGCATTTTGCAGCTGGACGGGAAGATGTGGCATTAGTGAGGAATCTCTCCAGACCACTTGATCATCCCAGAAAGCAACAATCAAGGCCACAGCGTGGTTTGCATGGAGGGAAAGATGCAGGTCTCAGTTTGGAAGACAAGTCCCTGGGGCCTCCTTCCTCTTCCAGTCAACAGCCCAGCTGGGGCTCTGAGATTGAGATCTTTCCACCTCTTACTGTGACACACCAGTGAGCATTTTCTTAGGTAGTTAAACCAAAACCTCATTCAGACCACTTTTCATGTGCTGTTGGTAGAAATGCAAGCTGGCATTTTTGGAGGACGAATTGAGGATGATTACTTGAAATTCATCCAAATGTTTAGCGCACCGATTTTACTTCTTTTGAGAATTCGTCTCACAGATCAGGTATGTAAACCAAATCTCCCCAGTGTGTGTCTCAGGACCCTACTCTAATTTTCTAACAAAACAGCCTAATTATACATTGGCAAGAGAAAGATTTAACTGGTAGCTAACAACGAAACCAATGGAGAGCGGCTTTAAACACAGAGGTACTCTGACGGTCCTGACCTGAAAGACTTCAAGTGCAAAAATGTATACAACTGAACTTCATGATTCATAAGGACAGGAACAAAAAAATGTTCAAAGTGGCAGTGGACACAGGACGGGGTGTCAGGAGAGAGGCTCCTCACTGCCTGTCTCTCTATATTATTTTATTATCAATACGGATGAGCTTACTGAGGTAATACCTTAAACGGTACGCGAATGTAATGAAATACTTTAAAGGGAGAGTTTAAAGAAAACTGTTTAAGATGAAGTCACTTTGCTGGCAGGGTAGCTTGGGATACTGGAAGTGTTTAAATAGAGTCTGTTTTCCTCTGAAACAAACCTCTGCGCCTCAGCAACATCTGGACAGAATCCCTGACACAGTTCTTGACGGGCTGGAGGCGTATACTATGCTGGGACGAATTACTTATGTAATGTATTGAACCTATAGATTTAAGACCAAGAGATCTAATAATACGCCTGTCTAATAGAGCACACATTAAATTTAGGTAGACAGCTGTGATCACCTTTTTCTGGGTCTCTTGGAATACTACGACCTCTTTTTTTGTTGTGTTTTTGGTCGGAGATGGTCGGAAAGGGAAGCAAGTGCTGGCTGGAGGTCAGACTGCCAGTCACTCGAACTACAGTCTAATCTTTGTGAACTTCCTGACTCTCTCCTTGACAGGGCTTGCTACCCATTTCCGCCCCCTTCCTGGCTTACTCTTTCTCCACAGCCCTTATTGCATGTGCGGAACTAGCCATGTGCTCTGTGAAGAAAGGGAGTGGGCAGTTATTTCTGGATCTTCAGCATCTGAAATTGTACCCAGTGCATAGCTTATATCAAATATCTATCAAATGATTGGCAGAGCATATATATAAACACACCCCCACCCACCCACACATATGTATGTATGTATCTATGTATCTATGTATTTTTTAAAAACTTAACTATATATGGGTGGGTGGGGGTGTGTTTGTGACATTATTGTGGGGAAAAACAAGCCGATTAAAGCCACAGTATTTGGTTACATTCCTCTAGCTCTGGCTTCCTAGCTATAAAACAAGATGCAGTGGTGCAGTGCTGGCTCTTGTATTGGGTAAGGCGCTATGTCCACTGCACAGTTAGAGTTCTCTGCTCTGTTCTGTTCCTGATGCTGGTGACTTCCATTAAACAACAAATTCTGACCTCCGTCTGTTGACTCACTCAGTTAAGTCAAAGAGGGAAATGATCTTAATACAGCATTTAGTCTGTTTTTATTTGTTATTTTGTAGTTGTTTTGAGTTCGAGTCTCTTACAGACTAGGCGGGCCTGGATTACCACATCATTGCAGATTCCTTTGCACTCCAGATGGAATCGCCTCCTCTTCCCAAGGGCTGGGACTGCAGGCCTGCCCCATCCTCCTCAGCTGTAGGTGTGTATACTTAAAGGCAGCCACAAGGGTCCTCTGGCCATTCAGCCAATGATGCCCCATCATAACCACACATCCATCCTCTACAACAGATCCGACCTAAAGATTGTGTTTGTTCCTCCAGAACCAAGCACAATCCAAACAACTGCTGAGCCGGCTTTGATGGTCTACACAGTGACTCTCTGCTTAACAAACTGTGCCCCAGGCAAAATGTCATAACAGATGCATCAGGAGGGGTATGAGATCTGATAAAGGTATAAATGAAAAAAATTACAATGATATAAACATACCATTTTGTTACTTTAAAACTTAGATAAAGTCCTACTTTAAAAATTTAACAGGTTTGAATTATATTCTTTTACAGGGAGTGGGCTGAGATAGGGTTAATTTCTCTGCATAGCCCCATAGCACTGTAGACCAGGCTGGCCTTGAACTTGGAGATCTGCCTGCTTCTGCCTCCCCAGTGTTAGGATTAAAAGCACGTGCCACCACCAGGCCTTATATTCTTATACAATTTAAATGTTTCTTTCGCTATTGAACCCAGACAGCAGATAGATCTCTAACTTTGGCCACCAACCTTGATAAATTTCAAAGCAAATTTACATTAAACCAACGGGGTGACAGGCTCTGGAATGATTTTTTTCCTCAACTCATGCCACACCACAGACACAAAACACCAGGAAGATAGGCATTACTTCACATGTGAGTTCTTGCTATAGATAAGGGTATTACCCGATGATTTCTTTTGACCAGTGAGGCTCATGCTAATTCTCATTTTACACAACTTCAGCTTGAATGGAGGCCTCGTCTCTTCTGACTCACAGCCTCAGTGTCTGTTGTAAACGTCAAAAAGTCAAGAGGCTCAAGCATTTTGGTTATACGACAAAAGCAGATAAGAACTTGTAGGCCTGCAATATGAACGTTCTATGAGGCCATGGTGGTGGTGCGCGCCTTTAATCCCAGCACTCAGGAGGCAGAGGTAAGCGGATCTGTGAGTGCCAGGCCAGCCTGGTCTACAGTTCCAGGAACCAATCCAAATCAAATCAAACCAAACCAAACCAAACCAAACCAAACCAAACCAAACCAAACCAAACCAAAGAGTCCAAAAGCAAGTGGACCTGAGCCATAGTGGGAAGCCACAGGAAGAATTTCTCTTGTCAGTTTCAAAAGCTAGGCCTGATTCAGACCTATATGAGAGAGAATGGGGGGGGGAAGGGGAGCTGGTTGGTCAACACAACTTCTTGACAAGTGGAACCTAAATTTTGAGGTTCTTGACCACTGAAGGGTTGACTCATGTGAGACAACTGTGAAAATAAGTTCATTTTGATTCATGTTATTCAGAAAGTAATATGAGAAAAATACCTTTATTAAGTGCCACCGCTGTCCTCACAAGGTGCAGGTGGCTCTCTTGTGTGTCTCTCTACACACAGCCTTGAATGCCTTGCACTATGCAGCCCAGCTTCCCTGCAAATGGTGCCAGTTTCCCCTCACCTGCACCCAGAATAGCAGTTCAAGTGGCTCTCCTTTTCTCAGTGTACACTGTGCCCCTGTGTCTTTGGCTCCCCTTGTCTGTTTTAGTACCCGGGAGCATTCTTTGCTCCTCCCCTCCCTCTTCCTCACGTTTGGTCACACTGCAGACAGGAGCCGACATCCCATCTTCTCAAAAACGCGTTTCAGAATCGTCATCCCTCAACACTCTTTCTAGAAGTCTTTATAAGTTCCATGTTCTGGGCAAATCTGATTTTCCTGTCCTCCCCCATCCACCCCTGTGCCCTGTGCCACGCATGTTTCAATCTTATCTTTCCCAGCTCTGAGAATAGATATTGTGGGGCACGCTGAGGTACTTCAGTCTGGTTGTTCTTATGACACCAGCCATGTGGTGGCTGAGGGAGGGGTGTATTGCACATGGTTAAACCTCTTAGAACTGGCCATGGTTCCCAGGAGACTGAACTGGAGCTGGATGGACAGCGTGGGGGCCTAGCTGACAAACCCAGGCTTTTGGAGAATAACCTGTCTCAGTGAAATGCAGTGGGATAGGAAAGGAAGGAGGAAGGAGTCCAGAAGCACTGCAGAACAAGACAATCTTGCCTTTGCTACATTTCCCCCAAATCACTACGAATACATTTCCTGTTTTTGAGGGAGAGCTAGCAGGGTTTCTCATTAGAAAACTTATATATAGCCCTTGTTTGTGGACAGACATGTGTCGTGGGGTCCTCTACCCCAAAAATGTCCCTTGAGCAAAAGTACTTCCGTAAAATGAGGAAGTCACGCCAGCACAGGCGTAACCCTATCATACCAAGGCAGCCTAGGGCAGGAGCAGGAGATGAAGCACACAGAGCATGCCCAAGGGGTGAACGGTCATAAACTCGGCCACCAAATCTGTAAGTCCCGACAACGCCAAGCTCCTTTTGGTGAACCCAATAGGAGATATCTGCATATTATACTTCAATGGTTAACATAGAATAGTGGTGGGCAATGGCCTTACAAAGCCTTCATGTTTTAATTAACAAACATTTATGCAAACAGTACTGTATACATGTACATATGCATGTGTAGGCATATAAATGAAACAACAAGCTATCTGAGGTTCCAGGGAGTCTAGTGGACAGAAAGAACTATATATAGCTGATGTGTTAATCAGGCTATCAGGAGAATTCCAGCATCCTGTGTGTGGTGTGTGTATCTGGTGTGTGTGTGTGTGTGGTGTGTGCAGTGTGTGTATGTGGTGTGTGTGTGTGTTCATACACATGTGTCGGCCTAAGGTTAACATCAGGTGTCTTCCTCAATCATATCTCCACCTTGTATTTTGAGAAAAGGTTTCCAAAGTGAACTTGCAGCTTACTGAGTCAGCTGGATTGGCTAGTCAGAGAGCCGCAGGAATCCTCTAATCTTTGCATCCCTGGGGCCCAGTGCTGAGAATCTAAACTCAGGCCTGCATGCTTACACAGCAGTCACTTCATCAAGTAGCTCCCTCTACTCAACCCTCAACAAGTGTTTGGTTGCACCCTCCTGCCCTGCAACCAAGGCTGTACACTTCTAATTACAGAGCGTGATATGTTAAGGTAGCTTGTCATGAGGGAATAAACTTGGGTAGGATCTACTTCCTGACAAAGTGGCATCAGCACAGAAAGCCTTGCTCTGGCCTTCCAAATGCTGGCAACCATGAGAATCTGTAAAATGTAAGCCTGTCTGTGAAGAATTGTTACCTCCATCGCTGCAGGTCCGGGAGTCCGAGGCTAGGCTGTCTGTGGAGCCCGTGGTGAAGCTGACGTGGGCCCCTCTGAAGGATGGGCTGAGGCTTTCTGCAGAGCTCTGGCTTACTTTTTCTAAGTCAGAGCTGCTCTTGTTCATTTTTAACAGGTGCCTGGAGAGGGAACAAACAAGGGACAGGATTCAGTTGGTTTCCATAGAGACTCAATGATGGGTCGTAGACCTCCCATGCTCTCAAATGCTGGCCAATGCCAGGACGCTGTAAAAAAAATAATCTCTCGGAGTTAGAATAGGGGTTCTTATGGAATCTTATGCACACAAACGGTAAGTATTTCCTGAGAGGGGCTCAGAAAAGAGTCAATGAATTCAGACAAGCACCAAAGTCCCACTTTGGGAGGAGTTGCCTTTACATCTGATCCCACCTGCCATTCATGTCACCTACTATATTCAGTAAAATGTGACTAAAAAGAAAAAAATGGAAACAGCATCATCCAGTCCACTTTCTAGTGACAGACAGAGATCGTAGAAAGAGCTGCAGAAACGGAATGTTTTTTACAAGCCTTGGATTGAATTGCAAACTAGAGCTGAAAACATAGGCGTTCTTTTTTTTTGCCCACTACCCCACCACCATGCATTTAGTGTCCTAAATTGATCCCTGGACCCGAGGAAAAGTTTATTTAAAATTTAGGTAGATTCACAGTGAAATTATTAAACAGAATCAAATTAATCCATAAGCCCAAACTACCTATGAGATGGTTCTATTCCTCGGTTAGAATTACCAACATATCAGAGACCTGATATGAGCACCAACTGAAAGAACAAATCCCTGGCCTCAGGGCAGAGTCCCAGTACCAGGTAGAGTGTCCAAGTCATGGACCTCCTCCTTCCCTCTTTCTAAGCCACTTGAATTTTCACTTGTCACCTGACATTTCGTCGTGAAATAAGACAGAGCCACAGTCAGTCCTCATCACTCCCGTTTGCCTGAGCGGACACTCCTCGATAGCATCTTTGTCTTACTGTAGAAGACCCACACCTCCGAATCTGCTGTAGGAAACATTCAATGCAGTATTGATTTGGCAGGAGAACTGCTGTACTTAATGTCCATGATCTTACCAGAATTCAGAGAACTCGGCCATGAATCCCTGGGGCTGGATTCTCCAGTTTTTATTAGAACGTTTTACAGAAAGCTTGTTTGCTATCATTGAAAATACTCTTCAGAAATCATGTCATTTCCAACCTTGAGACCCATGTTTACATTTGTTTTAAAGCTTTCGGATATTAAGCATCCATAACAGTACAGGCACGAGGAAATCCTAACATTTTAGAGCCATTGTCAAGATCTAGGAAACAAAACAAGACCAACAAAGAAATAAAAATATTAAAGCAAAGGGAAACACCACCAACACCAATGCCATTGCCGTCACCGTCACCACCACCACCACCACCACCACCACCATCATCAACACCACTATCACCAGCAAGACCAACAACATTAATACCATCATTACTACCAAGACCGACACCCTCACCACCACCACCACCAACCACATCAACACCACCATCACCACCACCACCAACACCATCACCAACAACACTAACAGCATCAACATCAACACCACCAACACCAATGGTATCCACACCACCAATACCACCAAGACCAACAACACCAACATCAGCAACCCCTTCATGCTGTGGGAGAAATAATCTTTATTTAAGCTTCTGGCAAGATTAACAATATTTTTGTCTTTATCTGATCTTTCAGAGATGGCATTAGAGTTTATAGTCTGTAAATTCCAAAGCTTGTGGGTTGAAGGCTTTGGCCTTCTGTGCGACAGAGTACAAAGGTAGAGACTTTGGGAAGTGATGGGATGATGGGGCCTCTGACAATATAGACCGATGAATACATTTATAAATTGAGATCTTAATGTGGTTTGGGAAGAAAATGGAACCTTTAGTTGATGAAGCCTGGCTGGAGGAAGCAGGTCATAGGGGACAAGGTATGTTTTTTATCTAGCGTTTTCTCCTTTTATCTTCCTGTTCCGAGGCTACTATGAAGTGAGCGCATTGCTCTGCCTCCTGGAACCAACCATAATGCTCCGCCTTGTCCCAGTCCTGCAATCAATGAATCTAAGTCACCATGGACCCTTCCTCCGTCCAGTTGGTTTTCTCCAGTATTCAGTCACTGCGATGGAACTCAAATACACATGTCTTCCTCAGAAGTCACAGGATGAAGCTTCGAGAAGGACAGAAGCTACCTCGAAAGCAATCCCACTCCAAGGTGTTGTCTAGATTTTCCCAGTCCCCAGGCCTAGACAGTCAGGGGCTAGGGAGATAGTTCAGTGGAGAAGTGCACCTGGTCTATAGGCACTCGGTCTTTCATTCAAATTCTCATCACCTACGTTAAAAACCATGTTTATCTGTGAAAGGCAGAAACGGGTGGATCCTAGGAGCCTGCTGTCTATCCATTGTCACAGAAAGGAAGCTTCTGTTTCAGTGAGAGACCCTATCTTGAGGAAATAAGGCAGAAAGCAACAGAGAAAGAAATCTGACCTCCTCAGGCCTCCGCATGTGCATGTACCTGTACACACACACACAGACACACACACACAGGGGGGAGGGAGAAAGAGAAAGAGAGAGAGAGTATCACCAAGGGAGAAACGTCAGCACCCTGATTCCTGACTCCTGAGCTGGCATGGTGCCCACTCCACACACCGAGGAAACACTTGATGACATGTGTATACATAAACAAATCTAAGTGACTCAGTAATACCCTCGAGTGTGAACAACACACGCACACACACACACACACACACACACGTATGGGAAATTTGAAAGAAAATAGAGCTCTTGTGTTCTGGATGCAGACAGATCTCTGTAAGGAAGCAGGACCAGGATGGCGCTTCAATACAAAGTGGGATGAAGGATGCTTCATTAGAAAGCAGGACCAACAATGATGCTTCAACAGAAATCAGGCCCAAGAGTGCATTAACACAAGACGTGAGCTTGTGTAGCCTCTGGCAGTCACTTTTATTCACATAAATTTATGTTTGATAAAATTACATAAATTTGTCACCCACTGCTGAATTTTACTGTTATGTAATTTAGGGATTTCATATTTATATTCCTTTAAAGGCTAGCCCACAATCTCTCTTTCCTCTGTTTCTGTAAAGGTTAAATTAGAAGTACAAAATGAATTGAGTGTTTGTTTTTTTTTTAACTATCAGATGTCGTTTTTATAACAGTGACATCAGTAAAGAGTGAGCTTTGGTAATCATGGGACCAAGATATGATGAAAATGTTTCTGACTTTGGGTAAGTAGGTAGGACTTAAATAAGAAAAGAAAAATAAGTGCAAATGAAAGATTGGATAATTTTCAGTGAAAAATTTTAAAATGTCAACCTTCTGCATGACGAAAGGCACCAAAAAGTGAAAAGGTGAACTCCAGGGTGATCTGCAACCCCCACACCCCATAAAAATTGCTATCCAGAATATCCTAAGAAGGCCAAAGAAAAACACTAATGACCGTATTTTTTGAAAGGCGATCGAGGACTGAATGATGGCTCCAAGGGGAAGGGTGAATGCAGCCAAGCCTGATAGCCTAAGTTCGACTTGTATACAATATGTTTAAAAACATTTTAAGGCAAGATAAATGAACAAACAATTCATAAAGGAAGACCCAAAAAGTCACTCAACACACAAAAAGAGGATCAGCCTCACTAAGTAAAAAGACTGTAAACAAAAGAAGCTCTCACCTTATCCAGGAAGGTTAGTAACAACAAGTTTTGTTTAATGATGTAGGAGAATGGGAATTTGTTTGCACTATTTGTAGGACCATAGATTAATGTACACACACATACACACACACCACCACCACCACCACCACCACCACCACCACCACCACCACCACTTTAATGTATCCTGAAAAATTAATCCAATGTAACTCAGTGTCCATCTTGAGGCCTACTTATTAAAGTAGCTATAAATCTAGTTATTAAAGGGTAGTTATTAAAATCACTGGCAGGTGGCTAAATCATTCTAGTGGACAAAAAAAGTTTACTGGCCAAATAGTTCCTTAAAGTAGAGATAACCAGAAAATACGCACAGCGAACCTTTATGAATGTTTCTTTCGGGGACATGTTTATGTGTGTTGGGCAAACTATTAAATAGGTTTCTGTGTGGGCCTTGGCTTTTACAAAGCTACTGTAGAATTCGGATCAACAAACGGTTTTCCTTGAACGGCAAGTCAGTGAAGGCTTGAGGCTTTGTGACCACGTGGACTGCTCAACTCTGCTGCTGTGTCAGGGAGCCACAGCCATGAAAAAGACTGGCGATGTTTTCCTATAAAACTTTCTTTACAGGAAGCAGCAGTTACTCCTGTTCTAGAGGAGACGTCTCCAACTAGAAACATGCGAACTACACATGTAATGTCAACTTTTCTACTAGTTACATTTAAAAATATAAAAGGTCTGTGCTACTGAGTTTAGTACTGTACTTTAGTGTAACAAACCAACTGATTTTCATTTCAACAGGTCATCAAATCTTTTTCTTTCGACATGGAATTTTATACCTGTGGTTGGCCTAGCACTTTCTGTATGGTCCATGTTGGTACCTCACCCTTGTCAATTCTCCTGTCTCAGTCTCCCAAGTCCTGAAGCTGTGGGCATGCCACCACTATATCCAGTTAGTAAAAAAAATTATACTGAATCACTTTATGACCTTCTTTTTCATCCCAAGTGTTCAAAATCTTCCATGTATTTTATATTGACAGCACACTGGGTGGAAATACTAACTACCCTTTAAACTATAGAGCCGCGCTCCTGTAGAATGCACAGAGAAACTCATTCATATCCAAGGGTGTTCAGGACGGGTGTTCAGGAACACATACACTGTGGTACAGTCTTCTAATGGAACAAAACGCGGCTGTCAAACAAGTGAACTGGATTATGTATGACATAAAAAGGAATTCTTAGGATGCTAACGATGAAAAGCAGTTTGTATCAAGGCTCAAGTACAATGTGGTACCATTTACAGGCATCTTAAAAGCACATAGCAATAGACTTATACTTTAAAGTCATCGAAGACAATGGGATGACGTTCACCGGCTTTAGACGGTAACCGAACTGGGGAGCAATGGGAAGTCGAATCGGGGAATGGATAGAGAGGACTCTTCCATGATCAGTCAGGTTTGACGAAGATAGACCTAGGACTGAGGTGGTAGATCGTGTGCTTCACCGTCTCCAGGTCCAAGATTCCACCAACATCACATAAGTGAATAAAATAAACTAAACTAAAAACAACAGCAAAATGCTAGTATCTGAAAGAATATCAGGGAAGACACTTGAGTACCCATTTCATTATTATGTGAATTTCATTGAATGCTTGAAACCTTTGAAGCCTGGAAAATAAATACTTCTCCTTCGAGTGGAGGGTACCCCACTAGAGCCTGGATGAAAGGAAGGGCTTGGGATGACCTGGAGGGGCATCATCATGTCCCCAAGGAAACCATAGGCTCGGTGATAACTGCTTCCCCCTCAAGAGAGTCAAGACAAGCATAGAGATAGAAGGCTGATCTGGATTGAGGTTGGATGTTAGTCCTTCTGAATCTCACCCATGTAAAGGAGAAGACACCTCTTTAGAGTCTCACTCAGTGGGCACACAGCACAGTATTTATTATTATTATTATTATTATTATTATTCACATGCATGCACACACACGGAAAAGAGGTACCCAAAAGGATACTGTATAAATGTTCATATCTGAGGCAGAGGTAGAATCTGCTGCTTCTTAAGATTAGCCTGCCGTTTTCCTGCCTGGGAATCACAGGAACTTCAGATTCCCATCGGTAATTTAAATTTAAGAGGCCCCAGGAGTGCTTGAGTCTACATGAGGACATACTTCCTGATATACATTACACACACACACACACACACACATGTTAGGAAGGGTCAGGGATGCCACTCCGTGGTGAAGCACTTGCTTATGTCTATGAAGCCCTGGGTTTCACGCCCACAGCTGCAAATATGCTCCCATAAGGAACATCCAAATCCCAGAAGTGATGGCTCTCCTGGCACAGCATCAACAGCTGCCACCCTGGAAACCTGGGCCATCTGACCTCTTTGAAGATTGCCACTTTAATCAGGGAATGAGCCAAACCACATCAGATTTGAAAATGAAAGGCAAGCCTGCCATCAAAGCCCAGACTTACAATCAAGACGGTTTTGATTCTTCGGTCTGTGTGTGCAATAGACTTCTTAAGACTCTCTGAGAAAAAAAAATTAAAAAGCTTAAAATCCCAAAGGTAGCTTGTTACCTCAGCAGAGGATTCTGTCAGATGTAAGGTCAAGTGCCAACAGGAGTGTGTTAACGATGTAGAACAAGGCCATACTTATAACCATAATTTGATTTGTTTTCATTCTGATTCACAAAGCTGGTGCAAACCCTCTATCAAATGAAATCTGGCATCCCATATGACTTAAGGAAGTAACTTCAATAGACAAAACCCACATACACTAGTCTTTCCTCTTTGGTGGGGAAACAGACCCCATGATGTCTGCTCCGTGCTGTGACACACGACCTATTCTTGCTCAGACTTCCTTTCCCGCCTTCCACTGACAATTGTGTGCAGGGTCACAGCAGATCTGTGTGAAACACAGAACTCAGCGGCACGGCGTACAGCCAGCCACATCTCGCTCTGCAGCTGCTACCGGGTGGCTTTTCCCTCTATTGTCCCGAGAGAGTGAAGTTTTGTAAGAGTGGTCTCTATACTACACTGGGAGAAAGCTTAAAAAAAAAATCAGCCGGAAGAGCCATCTGCCAGACTTCCTCATTCATAGGGACGGGCCTCATCTAAAAATACCCACAGAGCCTCCAGAACGAGAGTCTTCAGAATGGCTGCAGCCCTTCACGGAGGCCATGCGCCAGCATGCAGCATGAGGCCGTATCTCCAGCTTCACATTGCCCCTGGTGATAGCACAGTACACAGTGTGCCGGAGGAAGCGAACTTAGTCTCCCGGCTGGATTTAGTTTACTTCCTATACTCTTAGCAAAGAGCTTCCTGTCTCTGTAGCTACAAATGTGAAAACACAAATAACCCCTGCATTGGCGTTTGAAGCAAACTCCTTCTATTTTGACAAACACACCATCCATGGCTACAATCGATCACATCTGTCTTTAAGTTTAGTGATACCATGGAGAAGACCTATGAGAAAACTTAAAGACTAACTAACATTCCTGTTCCAGAAGTAGAAACCTCTCACACATTTCTACGCACCTTTCAGAATCACTTAGAGGAGGTCAAGCATTGGTTTCAGATTCAAACAATAGGGTAATGCCTCAGTGACCAATGAACAAACAGCTCTTACCATCCTAGCCTCCCGCCCGAGATGTGGTCCTCATCAGGGTGGCCTTGCGAGCCCTGTGACAGGCCAGCCAGTGACTTCAGGTTGCATGGAGCTCCAGAGGTGGTCCAGAGTGCTTTCTTACACTGCTGTGAGTCCCCAGCTCCTGGCTCTGCTTCCCATAGTTCCTCTCTGACTTTTCTATAAAATGCACTTCCTGAGGGAGCACAGGAAGGCAGGGACGGCTCTCCCTCTGACCCGCGCCTTTAATCACCAATTGTCTTATTTGACCAGCTCTAAAAATACATTCCATTTCTCTACAGTACTAAGCCCCCCCTCCCTCTCTCTCTCTCTCTCTCTCCTCTCTGAAGGTTTATTAAGTCATTCAGGTTTGCTTGGTGAATAGAAACACCCCTTTTGGAGCTTCTCTCAGATGTCTGCGTTAATTGCAACATATCCTGCTTGCTGTCTATCTGCAGTAGCATTCCTAGGTTCCCTGACACGCACCACACACACACACACACACACACACACACACACTCGTTGCCTGCTCTGTGCTGAGTGTTGTATGAAGAGCTAGCTGCAGGATGCAACCGTGAATGGAATCGGCATCACCCCTGTGCTTTGACAAACCTGCCAATGGTAGGGAAATATTTCTCAAGTTCTTTTAGGGAGAACACAAGCCACCATCTTTAGAAAGTCTTGCAGTCCTGACTCAAACTCATTCTAGAACAATGTTATCATTGCGACAGCTGAATGCAGAGTCCTACACAGAGTGCCCACAGGGATACTTTATCTTGCTGGCCATATTTCTGTCACTTGCATGTGGCAGAAGAACAAATCACTGGCTTTCTTTGGCAGTCTCATTTTGAAATGGTATCTTCTGGTGTCTACAAACACATTAGAAAACCCACCAGAGGGTAGAAGCTGGGTAAGCTGGTGCATGTCTATAACCCAGTGCTGGGCTGAGGGAGATGGAAGCAGGTGGATTCCAGAGCTTGAAGACCATCTAACTCAGTGGTTCTCAATCTGTGGGTCATGAACCCACGGGGCATATCAGATACTTACATTATGATTTATAACAGCAGCACAATTATAGTTATGAATTAGCAACAAAATAATTTTAGGGTTGGAGAAGGTCACCACAACATAAGGAGTAATAAATTAAATAATGTATTAAAGGATTGAAGCCTTAGGAAGGTTGAGAACCACTGACCTAGGTGAATGGTTAATTCAGTGGTTATATTGAAAAATGCCCCCTGACTGGCTCATGTAGATAAACACTTGATCCTCAGATAGTGACGCTGTTTGGAAAGGTTTAGAAGGTGTGGTCTTGTCTGCAGAAGTACGTCACTGGAGGCAGGCCATTTCCAGTTAGCTTTCCCTGCTACATGCTTGTGGGTCGAGGTGAGAGTCCTCGACTGCCCACTTTTGCCATCAAGCCTGCCGTCTGCTGCCCCAGGCTTCCAGACCTGTTAGTATGGACTCTAACCTTATGGAACCATAAGCTAAAATAAATCCCTTTTTTCTATAAGTTGCCTTGGTCATGGTGTTTTAACATAACAATAGACAAGTAACTAATACAGCTAAGCTCTAGATTCAGTAAGAAACTCAAAATAGTAATAATAACATAATAATAATAATAATAATAATAATAAATAATAATAGAGTGAAAGAGGAAAGCTCCCAGTACTGACCCCTGGTCTGTACAATGCACTCCCCATCCCCATCTACCCACACGCTCAAACATACAACCCTTCTCACCTACACACACACACACACACACACACACACACACACACACAAAGAGGTACACCATTTTGGCCAATATACTACTCCTTCCCCTTAGAGATTCATTTTTCAAACAAAATTCGTCTTCTGCTGGTCACCAGAGTGCCCAGCATTTCCTTCCTTTCTCCCTGGCCAGGCAGAGAGGAGCTCCTTCCTCAAGCCACCCACCCTTAGGTGAGCACTGGCTCCACTTACCTATAAATTCCCCCTCCCCCATTCCAGTCTTTTTGAACAGGCAGCCCCTCTCACACGGAAGGGTGGCAATCACCTCACTGAGTATATCTGCATAAACCTGGTTAGGTTACTCTAACTGTTTCATGTAAAACAAGCTTTTTACCATCCCCAGACCAGGCTCCGGTTTCAGAGCTGTGTCACAGGCAGGGCATGCTGGAACACAGAGTGATTATTTAATATGTCTTTATTCAGTTTATCTGCCTGTTTCAGTATCTCCCTGGCATCTGAGAGAAGACATGCTCTCCTTAAGACAGAATTACCCTTGCTTGGCAAAACATGCCAGAGGCAGAAATGCCAGGCAACTCTATTTATTTTTTTTTGGTTTTTCGAGACAAGGTTTTTCTGTGTAGCCCTCGCTGTCCTGGAACTCACTCTGTAGACTCAGAAATCCACCTGCCTCTGCCTCCCAAGTGCTGGGATTAAAAGTGTGCTCCACCACTGCCCAGTGCTGGGCAACTCTTGATTGAATGAAGGAAACCATTCTCTTATCTACAAAATGCAACAATCTTAAAATAGCCCGAATTTCAATACATTGTATAATCTTTTTCTTCAAAAAAAAAAAATAGCAATTAGGCTGGTAACAAACATTGTAGTAAGCCGCGCATGCGCTGGCTAAAGCCGCGTTTGCCTGACTTCCGGGATTTTTCCTGGTGAATAGGTGAATTGCGCATGTGCCATGGGAAAGGCCTGCCAAAGTTAAAGCCCATCCCACGGCGTTTGGCACGCTATGAGTAAGCAGCCAATCAGAGGTGAATGCACCGCTCCAAGGGTATATTAAGCAGTGCTTTTCCTGGGCCTGGGGTCTTCTTCCACCATTTTGTATTTGGGAATAAACGTGTTTTTACGGAAGGATTCTGGTGTGTGTGTGTGGTGCGTTCTTGCTGGCGAGACGATTACACGCGCCTCACAGTTGGTGCCGAGAAACCCGGGAGAATTTACCATCGCCGGCGCTGTTTAAGAAGGCCCTCCACTCATCCTCTACGCGTGGAGTGAATCCAGAACCGTAGAACAAGGTAATGCTCTCTGAGAGATATGTTTGGACTTGATTTAATTTATTTCCCTCCCCAGTTGGCAGGAACTTTAGAGGCTCTCGCTATGGTGCTGGTAGCGTTAGTTCTCTTCCTTTTGGTTTTCGTGGCGGTTCGGGGAGTGGCAGACGGATTATGGGTTAGCATGTCAGAAACAGAGAAAAGAAGGAAGCGCTTAGAAATTCAGAAAGGAAAAGGGAAAAAGGATATATTAAAGAAATTAAGCCTCCCCGAGGAACAATTCACGGGGATGAAAGATGAGGGGAAGAACACCCTTGGGATAGATGGGAGGAAAGTAAGCCTCAGAAAGAGATTTCTTTATCCGGTAAAGGAAGTTTTGAGGCTTGATGCCTCTGAGTTGGAGGGGATAACTTCCTCAGAGGACTCAGATGAAGAGATAGATGAAGAGGAAAGATGCCAGCCAGATAAACAGTTGCCGCCGCGAAATCTAAAGCAGAGGAAAACGAGAGATAGAAGCCGGACGGCCTCTCGGCCTGTAGCGCCCTCCCAACCTAATGTTCTCGGCGCACTTCCGCCTTATGTGGACAGGCGCTGCTCAGGCTCCTTCCTTTCAGAGGAAGACAAGAGAAAAATGTTACAAGCTTTTCCAGTGTTTGAGGACGCAGGAAGAGGTCGTGTCCACGCACCTGTAGAGTATGCTTCTATTAAAGAATTCGCTGAATCGGTTAACAAGTATGGAGTTGATGCTAATTTTACAATTATGCAGCTTGAGAGATTTGCCACTATGGCAATGACTCCGAATGATTGGCAGAACACAGTAAAAGCTGCTCTCCCTAATATGGGACAGTATATGGAATGGAAGGCTTTGTGTCACGACGCTTCTCAAGCACAGGCAAAGGCCAACGCTAATGCGGAGGGCAATCAGAGACAGTGGACTTTTGAATTATTAACAGGGCAAGGACAGTATGTTGTCGACCAGATTAACTATGATTGGGAAGCATATGGCAGAGATCATTTACATACCTTAAATGACTTTCAAAAGTTACTAGGTGATATAAATTGGTTAAGACCATTTTTGAAAATTCCCTCTGCTGAATTAAAACCTTTGTTTGACATTCTGAAAGGAGATTCCCATATTTCCTCACCAAGAGCATTAACACCGGCTGCAAATCATGCCCTGCGATTGGTGGAGGATGCCTTGCAAAAAGCTCAGCTAAAACGCATTGATGAGACCAAAACTTTTAATTTGTGTGTCTTTAAAACCAGACATTTACCAACTGCCGTGTTATGGCAGGATGGGCCCTTATTATGGATTCATCCTAATGCATCTCCTGCAAAGATTATTGAATGGTATCCAGATGCGGTTGCTCAGCTTGCCTTACGGGGATTAAAAGCAGCTGTCACTCATTTTGGAAGGGAGCCTAAGGTTTTAATAGTGCCTTATACTGCACATCAAGTTCGAATATTAACTGCTACCTCTGATGTTTGGGCCGTGTTGGTTACCTCCTTTAATGGTCAAATAGATAATCACTACCCTAAACATCCCATTTTACAGTTTGCCTTAACTCAAGCTATTGTATTTCCACATGTCTTATCTCAAAAGCCGCTCCCGGATGGAGTGGTCATTTACACAGATGGGTCAAAGACAGGTGTGGGTGCTTATGTAATTGATAATAAGGTCACTGCCAAACAATACCAGGAGACTTCACCTCAAGTTGTGGAATGCTTGGTAGTTTTGGAGGTTCTTGAAACCTTTCCAGGCCCTTTAAATATTGTTTCAGATTCCTTTTATGTAGTAAATGCAGTTAAAGCCTTAGAAGTGGCTGGGCTAATTAGACCATCTAGTAGACTTGTAAAAGTTTTTCAAAAGATTCAATTCGCCTTAGTTAATAGGAGATTTCCGGTTTTTATTACACACATCAGGGCTCACTCAGGTCTACCAGGTCCAATGTCTCATGGGAATGACCTAGCAGATCGAGCCACAAAATTGGTTGCTATCGCCCTATCTTCAAAATTAGATTTGGCCAAAGATTTTCATAAAAACTTTCATGTGACAGCAGAGACGTTACATCGTCGGTTTGAGATAACTAGAAAGGAAGTTAGAGATATAGTTACTCAATGTCAGAATTGCTGTCAATTTTTACCAGTGCCTCATGTAGGAATTAATCCACGAGGAATTCGGCCACTACAAATTTGGCAAATGGATGTCACTCACATCCCAACCTTTGGCAAATTACAATATTTACATGTTTCCATTGACACTTATTCTGGAATTATATTTGCTTCTCCGTTGACCAGAGAAAAGGCAGCACATGTTCTTCAACACTGCCTTGAGGCATGGAGTGCCTGGGGGAAGCCTAAAATTCTTAAAACGGACAATGGGCCAGCATACACTTCTCAAAAGTTTAGACAATTTTGTCGCCAAATGGAGGTAATCCATCTGACAGGCCTCCCTTATAACCCTCAGGGACAGGGCATCATAGAACGGGCTCATCGCACTCTTAAGTCTTATCTAATAAAACAAAAGGGAGGAGTCGAGGAGACTCTGCCCTTAGTGCCACGAGTCACCGTTTCTATAACACTTTTTACTCTCAATATTTTAAACCTGGACAGTCAGGGCCATTCGGCTGCTGACCGTCACTGTTTAGAGCCTGACAGGCCGAAAGAGATGGTAAAATGGAAAGACATTTTGACTGGACAATGGAAGGGCCCAGATATTGTTTTATTAAGAGCCAGGGGAGCGGTTTGTGTGTTCCCACAGGAAGAAGACAACCCGTTTTGGCTACCAGAGCGGCTGACGTGGCGACTTGCGATATTGGAAGGTGACACCCAGGCGGACCCTCCAGGCTCTGATGACAGCCCTTGTGCTGATCCAAGGGATACAGGTTCCTAGTATATCGGGGGAACTATGATGGACCATATTATCTGCCTTTCCAAAACCCATACCAGTCAGACATAATGTAACTAATCTGTCCAGAAAATTGTTTTAATATCTTACAGGAAATTGGTTAGAAAACTTCAGTGAGACACTCAGAAAATTGAGAACAGCTGTGGTGAACATCAACTTGACGCACGTGGATCTGTCCCTGACTGAGGGACTGTCCTCCTGGAATTCTTCAGCTTTCTTCTTTTCTTTTCTTTTCTTTTAAGTGGGTGGGAGTAGGCCTGTTTGGTAAGCCCTATGTTGCAGATCAGTATTCATCCTTTGGTTGGATTGCAAACTCAGAGCTCAACAAAATTTTGACAAGGCTATTATTGGCCAGGCGCTTGTGACCAAAGAACTAGGGGCTTCCCCTGCAGTGTGGCTATCACTGCTTCAAAAATAAGTAGTCTCCCCCTCATGAGTGGTGGTGCTAAATGTTAGGCCATCAGCGTTACACCTCAAAAGATTTGCCCATTGTACTGGGTCGGTGAGGAGTCTTGGCCTGGCTGATTCTTGTCTGTGTAGCTGTGGTACCTGAATTTTGAGACAAACAGCCCTTGCACCCCTAGGAGATGACTCCATTGCACAGGGATGGGTGTTTGCATCTCTTTCTGTTTCCCTTAGCCCTTGCACTCAGAGGACTCGCTTCCATTGCACCTGATAGGGTAAGGGAGACTGTCTTAAACTATTAGTCCTTGATCGCTTATTCCCCCAAGATGGAATTTGCTTGATCGGCCTTGAGTTTGAGTCATGACTGGTACCACCCTAGACAGGCCAAGGACAGCCAGATAGACAACTCCATCTTTTTGTCTCCAGGCCAGTTGCCAATTGGTCCCAACGATGGGAATAAGTTGATCCCATATGCCAGAGATACACCACGAGTGGTCAGTTTACCCGGTGACAGGCATTACGAGTGGCCACAACCTGGGGCGCACATTCTGAGAATGCCAGGTGTGGGTGCGCGACCTTTGTAGCCTAGACAGAGAGCTCACCATTCTTTGGTGCTGGCTGTGGAGAAATGTCAACTAGCCTAAGACACGGGACATTGACCAGTGCCTGTTTAACAAAACAAAAAAGAAATGGCCAGTAGACAGATTCCTCAGCCGCTGTACCCAGGGGCTTCTGATAAAGACACCCGGTAAAGCCTCAAACATTTCTATACACAGTCCCTGCCCACTAAGGTGTTCGTTCCACGGATAAAAGGTCTGGAAAGTCTATAACGGAGTGGACGGATAAGCCTCGGCCACCTAAGACAGGGCAGCCGCGGGTGGGGAGGCTGACCCCGTGACGGGTAAGAGTTTGAGCACCGCCCTCTAAAGAGACTCAGACCCGCCGTGAGACCCCCAAATATGGGAGTTACGAAACCTTCCCAGGGATCTCAACTACCACCCTCTACAATAAAACAAAAAGGGGCAGATGTAGGAAGCCGCGCATGCGCTGGCTAAAGCCGCGTTTGCCTGACATCCGGGATTTTTCCTGGTGAATAGGTGAATTGCGCATGTGCCATGGGAAAGGCCTGCCAAAGTTAAAGCCCATCCCACGGCGTTTGGCACGCTACGAGTAAGCAGCCAATCAGAGGTGAATGCACCGCTCCAAGGGTATATTAAGCAGTGCTTTTCCTGGGCCTGGGGTCTTCTTCCACCATTTTGTATTTGGGAATAAACGTGTTTTTACGGAAGGATTCTGGTGTGTGTGTGTGGTGCGTTCTTGCTGGCGAGACGATTACACGCGCGCCTCACAAAACATAAAAAAATTTTATTATTATTGTCTTTGGTGCTTTAAAGCAACAACAATAACAACAAACAGGGTTTTATGTATTCCAAGCTCGCTCTAAACGATACCTTGGCCTTGAATTTTTGATTATCTCTGCTCTTCGTGCTGTCTGGTGAAGATGTTCTAAGAGTTATTTTGAAAGTGCCAAGGACTGAAAGGAACTCAAAGGACCAGGTTGCCTTGGGGTACCTTTGACACTCATTTATTTGCATGTGTAAGTATAGAAAATTGGTTTCATCCATGATCAGATGACATCTGCACAATGCAGCCTTGTTCATTTGCATGTGCAACAAATGCCCTCGCTATTCTCGCTATTCTTACTTACAGACTCCATTTTGCCTTGAATGCACACTATTTAAAAGTAAGAATGAATCTTTTAAAAATGGGAAAGGAAAGCCATAATTAATTCAAGAGAATCGGTAATAGCGGAAAATGTATATTTAATCTTTGCTCTAGTTTCCTTGCCACCCGACTACTGAAATTCTTACACTTCAAAATGCTAAGTATCTTTTTATAGATGGGTGAGTTGACTGATGGCTGACAGCACCTCCAGAAGTTGTAGGATGGAAGCTGGACACAGGGGGCAATGACCAGAGCAGGAAGAGGGAGCTGGACTTTTAGCCCCATTTCCAAAGCTCCCGAGGGTGGAGAGGGGCTGAAGGTTAAATTAATCACTCATAGGGAATGCATTAATCAACCATGTCTGCACCATAAAAACCTCTGTAAGCCCAAGGGATGGAGCATGAACGGAGCTTCTGGAGAAGCGAATACATCTATTTCCTGGAAATGGTACACCAGAAATGGCACAGAAGGTCCGTGCCCCGGCCATGTACCTTGCCCTATTTGTCACTCCTCCTGGTGTTCACCAGTGGCCTTTGGGAGATCTTTATAATAAACCTGTAAATGAATCTGTTTCCGGAGTTGCTCTAGCATATCAGTCAAGCCCAAGGAAGGAATTATGAGAGCCTGATTTACAGTCAGAAGCACATGTCAATAACCAGGGGCTTGTCATTGGGATCTGAATGAGGGCAGAGGCAACCAGGGACTAAGTAAGACCGTAAGCTGTGGAACTTGACATTGTCTCCAGACAGAATGTGACAGGACAGGATGAATGAGGGGACACCTAGTCAGTGTCCTGTGCATAACTAACTGCTTGATGTTTATGGACAGGCCTCGTGTGTTTGACCACAGAAGTCTTCAGTGTGTATTGCTGAGTGAGTGTATTGGGCGAAGCACTACTGGGTTTTCTGGTTATTATACTTTGCATCCGGATTAGCACCCACAGACTCAATGTCCCATACAAGTCCATATGCTGATGGTCCCCAGCACATCCACGACCAGTGATGGCACCTTTAAGAATAGAGTAGGTTGTAGGGCTCTGACGTCATTGATGTGCTAACCCACATGTGGGTCCATCACTTGGGACATTACTGTGAGGCGGTAGAAAGTTTAGGAAATGGAACCTCTTCCTCACTGTCACTCTCCTTCCTGGCTGATGGGAGGGGACCCAGCTCCTCTGCCATGGCATTCTGAATTGGCTCAGGCTCAAAATGAAGAAGCTAGCTGACCATCTCTAGTCTTCTGAACCCTGAGCCATGATGAATCCTCCCCCGACAGAAGTTGTTTTCTGGGGGGTGTTTCGTCATTGACAGTAAGCTAGCTCGCATACTGACACATGTTTCTCAGGGAAACATACACGTGTATGTTTCACACATACACGATGCACCTGTGACTCAGTCAACAATCAAAATCCTAAAATCAGTCATCAGAACTTTGCAGGCATCTGCCCTGTCGATACATTTTGCTGCTAAAAGATATATCTGTTAAAGATGGGTCATCTGGGTTTCCTAGAAGCAGTCTTGGGATTACATCACAGGTATGTGCTTTCTCCTAGATGTGTTGGGCTGTCGGGTTCAGGGGTGAGATGGCAGACAGTTGCAACTTCCTGGGATGCCATTTCAGTGAAAGCTAGAGATGGAGACAAAGCCATTGAGGAATAAACGGTAGGTGCTAAAGAACTCAACAGCTAGACTCCATTGCCCAACCTACAACCCTTCATCTCCAATACAATCCTCTAAGAACACAGGTTCCAGCTTACAGTCTGGAAAGTCTGCTTTACACTTCTGTGCGTGAGAGTGGTGGTTGGGGAAAGGAGACGAATACAGTTAAACACTAAGCAACTGCCGGTCACAGAAAGGCTGTCCCATGACCTGCCCTGCACATAGGCAGGGCCCTCAAGAGAATAGCTTTCCAAGCAACTGATTAACCTCCTGAATGGATTTCCGAGTCACCTCAAAGGGCACTGATGTGGTAGCTTAGCCTGAACAGTGGGATTTCCCACGATTCCTGGCTGTGTCTTGGAAAAAAAAAATGTGCTTAGTTTCTCTGTTTCAGCTTTCCATTTATAATGTAAAACATTAATCTCTAAGAGTGTTGGGAAGGTTCAGAGGTTAGTATTTATAAGTATTAATTACAACACCATGCACAGAGAAAATACTAGTTAGATGGATGGACAGCCAGATGATGGGATGGACAGATGGATAGGTAACAGAAGGATGACGTCAGCAGCCTCCAGTAAATCAACCTGTTTCT
Source organism: Grammomys surdaster (assembly GCF_004785775.1). NCBI lineage: Eukaryota > Metazoa > Chordata > Mammalia > Rodentia > Muridae > Grammomys > Grammomys surdaster. The sequence continues at coordinate 12,131,597 of NW_021604630.1, read as the reverse complement.
TTGCCCCTGAAAAATCAGACGGGTTAGAGAGTTCTCTCCATGCTTCTGTATTCATTATGGCCATTTAAGGAGGCTTGAGGAAGAAAGATAACCAAGACAATACTTTAAGGGCACCCTACTCTAAGTTAACCAGAAAGAATTGGTTTGCTCACAATACAGACTTCATTTTGAATCTATGTGCTTAACATTTGGATCATTTAGAGTCTAGCTCCAGATCCAGATGCCCACACAGCCCCAGCCAATCAGGTTATTGCCCCCAGCCAATCACATTACCGGACTAATTTCTTGGCTTTCAGTATAGGAAAATCTAGGAAAAGGACAGCTTTTATTATGTTATTCTATCATTGGAGAAATGATATCTTCGAGTATCTCAGGCTCCCTAGGACAAGATCTTTCTCTTCATACCAATGTCTTCATGAGCAAGCAAATCCCTCCAGTGGCTGACTCAACCAAGCCAAGTAGTAGCCTCGTCACTGCATGAGTCACTGTGGCTCTCGTCTTAATCTAGCTGTTCCTGTAACAATCTGTCCATGAAGATGACCCATTTACTGGATTTGGTGAATCTGTTTTTAGAATTCTCATACTCTTGTTCTTGGCTGACAAATAGTTCAAGTCCACTTTCCTGACCCTGCTCCCATACTACACAATTTTTTTCTTTAAAAAAAAATTGTGTGTATTTATAGTAGAGCCCATTTCTACTCCTCTCACCTCCTTTTCAGCTTGGAAGGCTGCTCGTAACAAAGTTAATAGGACGACCTGCTTGCCCATCTTCATGCTCAAAAAAGATTGTTTTTGAACTAGATATAAAATGATTCAGCAATTTCAAGTTCTGGCTCCCCGCAAAAGTCAAAGGCTGGGCACAGAGATCCTACACAAAGCAGGACTATTCACCACAGCTACAAAGACGGAAGCGATTCAAGTGTCCCTTAACAGATGAATGAACATGAAAGTATGGCACACCGCAGAATCTCAAACCTTAAGAGGACATTCTATCAAAGCACAGCACAGATGAAAGGTGAAGATGCTGTGCCAAGCAGAACAGCCCGTCACAAAAAGACATCTAGCGCATGACCCCACTTCCATGAAGTATCTAGCTCAGAACCAGAGACAGGAAATAATATCATGGATGCTGTCAGGGTTGGGGGTGGGGGGTGGAGGGGAAGGGGTGAGTTGTTGTTTGATGAGTACAGTTTCAGTTTTTTTGCAAGATGAAAAGAGTTCTGGAGATTGACTGCACAACTCTATGAGAACGTAGTCAACTCTCAACCCACAAGTTCCGTTTCTGTAGACCTAACCGGCCCAGGGAGAGACAGTGCTTAGAAGTAAAAGTGGTTTCTGTTGGAAATATTTTGTTTCCTATCACTGATTTCCATGTAATTTAGCACAACAACCATAGATATGAGGTAATGACTATATCTATTATACTAATTTGCATGTAAAAATGGTTAAGACTGTAAACTCTACACTAAGTATAATTTACTACAGCTTTTTAAAAATCACCTAAAAAGATAAGAAGACAGCTTTCCTTTGGTGAGAAGGGAAGCTGGGCTTGGTGATGCAGACCAGTACTCCCAGCAAGTTGTGGGGGTAAGACATAGGGACCATAAGTTCAAGACCAGCCTATGACTTAGTGAAACCTTCCATGTTTTCGGTTTTAAGACCTGCTGGGTATGTAGTTTTGTGATAGAGTGCTTGCCTCGCATGTACCAGGCCCTGGGTTCACTTGCCAGAAAACCTTTCTACAATCAGAGAGACATAGCATGTTCCACAGTTTCTTTTTGCCTGCATTAGTTTATACTAACTGCAGTTTGCAATGTGCCTTTGGTCCTTCAGTAATTTCACTACAATGTTAAGTTCATCCATGTTTTTTGTGACGTGGTTTAGTTCACTGCTTTGGGTTTGTATTAAGCAGTTTCATTTCATACTCAGTGGCATTTCACATAGCCGTTTCTTTAAGAGATGAATATCTGAAATTGTTCAAACTTCCTGCTACTATAAACAATATTGCGATGGTTTTCCTTGTATATGTCCCTTTATTGACCCCCTGTGTGTACTTTTCAAAAATAAAGATTATATGGATATGGTGCGTTCTAATCATTTTACGAGATAATTTTATCAGAAGACATGGATAGTTTTTTTTTTCTTCCTTTTTGCCAAAATTTGGTAATTCTGATTTATAAATCTGGTGTATGCCAAGCTTGCTGTCTCTCAATTTCATTTCTGTTTGTTGCTATTGCCATGATTTTCCTCTCTCTCCCTCTCCCCCCCCCCCCCCCCCCCCCTCTCGGGTGGGTGTGTGTGTGTGTGTGTGTGTGTGTGTGTGTGTGTGTGTAGCTGCAGTTGTGCTGTGGTGTGCATGTTGAGGCTTGTGACCAACCTCGGGTCTCAGTCCTGGCTTTCTCCTTTGACTAAGACAGTCTCTGGTTCACTGTGCACATAGCTATTCCACACGCTTCTCGGCCTTTTCATCTTTTTGCCTCCCCTCTCACCTTAGGAATGCTGGGATTACACATTCATGTAAGAGCTCCTAGCTTTCAGTGGGTTCTGTGACCTTTTGATTTCCTCGTTCATGCTGTGATTATTCTGCTTGCAGGTCATCTTCATGTATGATGACAGAAAGCAGGGTTTTAGTGTGGTTTTATCTCTACTCTTTCCTTATGATAAGCTAGTTTGCTAAAATCATTTAAGAAACAATCCACACTTTCCCCACTGATAAATGGTCCAGGATCTACTCATACCCAGTCTTCACTGTATAGAGATTAAATAAACATCAACATAAAAGACATCTCAGGCCCTGAGCTATAAAGGCCTGGTGTATTACACATGAAAGGCACGCGTGAGCTTTCTTTACACTTTTGTAGGGAATGTGGAAGTGCTTTGAGAGGCGTATGAGCAAAGGATCCAGGGTATATGCTTAGAATTTACAGAAAATTTCTCTGTTGTCAATTTTGGAGGTAACAGGGATGGATAAAGGTCATTTACAAAAATAATAAGTGAGGCTGGGGGACAGCTTAGCCAGTAGAGTGCTTTCTGTGCCAGCATGAAGACTCACATAAAGCATTAAGGCTAGAGGCAGTTGATGATCCCAGACCTGGCGCAGTGGAGACAGGCAGACGCATGGGGCTTATTGGCTAGCCAGTCTGGACCAATTGGCAAGCGTCGGGTCCCAGTGAGAGATCCTGTCTTATACAAAATAAGGAGTATGATTTCCAGAGGGAAAACACCTGAGGTTGACCTTTGCCTTCCACATACACATGCACATGTTTGCACATCCCTCTAAATATATACGCAAAAGAAAAGCAGGCCACAAGGAAAGAAGGGAGGGAGTGAAGGAGGGAAGGAGGGAAGGAGGGAAGGAGGGAGAGAAGGAGGGAGGGAGGGAGGGAGGGACGGAGGGAGGGAGGGAGGGAACTGTGAATGAAGGCTGTCAAGTGAGTTCATGCTGTCCTTGTCAGTGTGAGCAGATACTTGGAAAGCAACTGAAGGAAAGACAGGCTTACTTGGGCTCATGTTTGAGATAGAGTCCATCATAGTGGGCAGGGCATGGCAGCAAGTAACTATGGCAACGGGAGCGAGAGGCAATTGGTTATATCCATGGGCAGTCAGAAGCAGAGAGGGGACCGGAAGCAGAAAGGGTACAGGGCACAGGAAATAGAATGGATCTATAAATCTCAAGGCTCAGCCCCCAGTGACACATTTCCTTCGGTTAGATATCTCTCTTCTAAATGTTTCGCCCACAGAAATGACCGAGGACAAAGCATTCCAATACACGGGAACATTCTTTACCCAAGTCATAACACCAAGTAAGCGTGACACATCGGCACATAGCTGTCCTATTCTATCAACTCTTATAAAGGTGCCCTTTGCCCCACCAAGTATTTTTTCATAAAAGATGATCTATCTTATTACCAGTATGTATTAGAAAAATCACAGTATTTGTTTATCTAGTTCCCATTCATAATATTTCATTTCCACATTGAGACTAAGCCTCCACAGGATGCGGACACATTTCCCATACACGCTTGCTCGCCCTCCAGTAATGAATGCAGAAAGACAAAAATAAAGTTAAGGTATATAAGGAGAAGAACTACCTTAAGAGATAGGCAGTAACTTAGTGATGAATGTCATTTACTCCAGCAGGGCTCCAAAAAGACTACTATTCATAGATCATCCCAGTCACTCACTGAGCAGAAGCAAAACATTTTGGCATTCCAATCTGAAGTCAGAGATTCCATTTGCTACTAGCACTCAACTTAGAACTCTAGGCGAGACAGAAAACAGACCCCATCCCCCAAATAAAGGTATTATTGAATTCCCAAGTTCACGTAGAACGGTTAACCGAGTACCAGCCTTTTTGCATCTTAGATGGTCAATTTTAGGTTTAATACCGATTTCACAAATAGCTGGCACAGTTTTCAGAACTTCCATCTCTGCACACCCTGCAGACATTGCTAATCAATTGCAGCAAACTAGGCCAGGTTCTCACATAAAGTGCTAGGGAAGTCTTCTAACGGATCTAAACTGGCATAGAAGATCCTGATAGAGGGCACTGGGCCACAAACGCTTACTTCTGCTTTGACCTACACATTTTATTTGGGAATTTTTTTTAATGATGATTGGTTTTAAAATTCTAGACTCTCCTTCACTTTCTTCAAGTTTATGTTACTTACTGTCATGCCTACTGATATCAACAATTCTTGTATTTTATTCCCATTAATCCTGGCTGCCACTGTGGAGCTCCTACAATTGGGCAGGGCCCATCCTGATGGGTTCCCCACAATTCAGGAGCATACTGTGACACCCTATCTTGGTTTGAGACTTTCAAAAAAATTTTAAAACAGCCAGGCAGTGGTGGGTCACTAGGTAAGGTTTGCTGACCAAGAATGAAAACCTGGCTTGGGATTCCAGCAGCCACCTCCTCCCTACCCACCCACCCCCCCAAAAAAAAAGAAACAAACCCTAGACATTGTGGTACAGGCCTGTGTCACCAGTGCTTGGGCAAGACAGGTAGAATAGTGTACGTGGGGCAGAGAGGCTGGATGGCCTAAGGTTCAGTGAGAGAGCCTTTCTTAAAACACTGAGGTGGAGAAGCGGTTAAGGTAGACCTTGGCCTCTGGCCTGCTGCCTCACAGAGCTAAATACGTACACACATACATGCACACATGCATTCACTACACAAACACACAGTAAAGGAGTAAAACATAAACAAAGGGGAAAGGTCATTTTGGAAAAAACAGCCTTCAATGTGGAGGTTTCCCTTGTCATCCAGGCACTGTTATAAAAAGTCTTCCTGCTGAGAAAGCTCACCGAAAATAGTCACCCAGCGCACTGGGCATAAGCACGCTGAAGTAGGGAATTTTACAAAGTCGCATAGGCAGAGCAGGCACATGCTTAACTTGAAACATTTCTTGGGGTCTGTCCAAAGCCACCAGAAGCAAATGCTGGTGAATTTCAACACAGAGACTGAAGATGTCTACCGTCAGAAGTGTAGTTGCTGCCTGCACAGAGGATAGCAAGGACTGTCTGCAGTTCATCTATCAACCATGAAAGAATAAATTATAACAAATCAAATCAACACTTCCCACAACATGCCTTGGGGCACTGACCGAGAACTGCCTCCTAGTTGGTTACTTCCATGCTCCAGAAGCAGTCAGGGCATCCCAGCAACCAAGTCCCTGTGGCTACTAGGTTCAGACAGAGGACTGTCATCTAGCTTCAGTCTGTGTTTCCAGACGTCTCTCAGAAAGTTTGGTTATACCTCAGAGAAGCACCATCACCCTAGAATTCTTGTAATTTGCTGCTGGGGAAGGCGTAGGGAATTCTAGACGATTACAATCTGAAAGGATCATACTTAGGGAAAGAGGGGATTGGCTCCACACACCAGCCCAGTTTGAAACAAAACAACTAAGTATCACAGTAAGTAACAGAGGCCACTTGCAAGACTGAAATGCAAAAGCACTGGAGAGTAATTAATCCGAGAAGGAATGCATTGTGCCCCACCGTGTTTGCCCACCTTGAAGCATGGACAATTATTAACCTCAGCTTATTCAACTCAAGGTGGAAACGTTCCACTGGGCAGGGACAGCCAGGGAGTTACAATGGGTATCCAGTGAGAAGCCAGATAGAAACTTGTTTAATCCATAGTGTGCAACAGCCTTCTTAAAGAACTAAACATTCTGGCTGAGCGGTGGTGGCACACTCCTTTAATCCCAGCACTTGGGAGGCAGAGGCAGGCAGATTTCTGAGTTCGAGGCCAGCCTGATCTACAGAGTGAGTTCCAGGACAGCCAGGGCTACACAGAGAAACCCTGTCTCAAAAATAAAAAACAAACAAAGGAACAAATAAATATTCTGGGCTGGCAAGATGATTCAGCCTGTAAGGGCATCTGCATGTCCTGAGTTCAAGGCTCGGAACCCATACGAAGGTGGAACTGACTCCACAAAGCTGTTCTCTGACCTTTATACGCACAGCATGGCATATGTGCCCACACACATCACACATGGCAATCATTTTTGAATGTTTATTTTATCTTATGTGCACATGTCTGTGCCTGAGTGTACTATGCACACTATATGCATGGTGCTTAGAAGAACACCTGCTCACTGAGTCCGCGCTGCGCGCCTGCTCACTGAATTCATACTGCACACTTGCTCACTGAGTCTACACTGCATACCTGCTCGTCGAATTCACACAGATGCAATCCTCAGAACCCAAGAGAAAAAAAGTAACCTACTGCTGGACTTTTAGCATCTTGCACACAACCTAATGTAAAATGTAGATCATTAGTAGGTGTCCAGTGAGTCAAAGAATCTCTCACTCCTAGGAATAGTCAAGGGCACATGCTCAAAACTGCATAGAAGTTCTTTAAAGATTGTAGTATACACACACACACACACACACACACACACACACACAGATATACATACAAATGTATTTGGGTGGAGATATCCATCAAGTCAGCAATTGTTAAAGCATTATAGGATTAAAAGACAGGAATTAATTTTAATAATACCTGTCTATAGCGTATGAGATTCCCCATTTCCAGATTCTGTCTACAAGCCCTGGGAAGAGGCCAACTGCTAGTTTGCCTATGGTGTAGCAGAGTATAAACTTCACTATTGACGCACGGGCCTTGTTCCATTTGTTGCGCTGTGTGTGGAGGGTGTGCAGTTTCTCCCATGGACTATGCCCAGCATGTGCTCTTCCCAAACCAACTCCATCTCTCATTTAAACAAGGCCAGAAAAGCTGCACACAGATAGAGGAGATCCTCTATACAGGCTGCTTCCTAACACAAAGTGACTTCAAATTGCCACCCAGATAGGTCCATGAAGTCTTGAGACTTCCTATGCCCTGGTGTCAACCCCTATGATTCACTACAAAATGGATTGGGGCTGATATAAGCTGTTAGAAACTTTAATCGGATTGGATATAGATACTGAAGAGAAATGGCCATCTCAGTAACTCTCCACCTGTCCTTGGGGTCATGCTGTGCGACCACATATCGGGAGACACCACAGAACGAAGATGTGTCAGTTCCTCCCATTAGCAAAGTGGCTGCCTTTGTGCATAGAAAAGAACTCTACTGTGGACGTTGCCCCTCCAACACAGGATGGGACTAAAGAAGGAACAGCCTCATTTCTGGGTACACCAAAGAGGGAAAGAACAATGTACCATGTAGTGGGTTCAATTGAAAATTGGTACCATCAGAACAAAAATATCTCCCACTTTCATGGGGAAACTTTTTCTTAGATTATTAACCTTATCTGGACCCAGACCATACAGAAACATAAGCCCACCTGTTTTTTGATTCCACCATCAAGCTCACCTCTGAGCCTGGCCCTAGCGTTCTAATTTGGGGTCTCTTCGAGAACTGCTTGTCTGCTGATCTAACGAGACAAATGGCTTTCTACTGCCCTTGTTGCTCAAAACTTGTAAGGCATGTCAAACTAGATTTGTATCTGCCCAAACACAAAAGGCATAAAGCAACTGGATTCCTGGGCATGTTAATTGTTTTCTCAGGTGCTGACGCTCTCCTTTAGCTGCCTCCTGAAGGTGAAGTGTACACACACACACACACACACACACACAGCCCACACTTCTTGTCTGCAGTATTTGGTTTCTTAGTCAACAGCCAGCAGTACATGTCAACCCTTATCTTCTAATCCTGCCCTGAACAAGGTGAGACCCAGAAACCAGGTAAGGTCCATCATCCTAAGCCCTGTGAGTTTGTGGATGCAGGCAGTTGCCTTGGCAGCAGTGAATAAGAACGAGTCCAGATCCAGCCTCACCATCCCATGAGGAGGAGACACACAGAAGGCCCCTGGAGAGCCCATCTTGCAAGACATTGCAGCAAGAGGTTAAATAAGAGAGGTAGGCTACTCATTGAACAGTCAGTATAGGACATTACAAACCCAAGTCTCTCCCCTCAGGGAAGGGGTCAGAAAGCAGGTGAATCCATTTCTGTTTCTCCACACTGTGTAAGTAGAACGTAACATGGTTGTGCATGAAGCCACCTTTGCCTAGGTGCTAAGCATACATAACATACAGGACAAAGCTGATCTTTAGAGGAAGTCTGGCCCCCAAGCATGGAAATCAGGCTACTCTTCCATGTCGCCTGAAGATGCTCCACAATTTCCATCTTGGAAAACTGATATCATCTTCTGTAATTACCGATATGTTCCATGATTGGTGGGACTCAGCCCTGGTTCAGCTGGGGCTGTACAGCCCCCAACATTCTCAATCTGCCTAAAACTTGACTTCTGAGATCAGGGTACTTCGGGGTTCTATGCAGTCTCTTCCTTAAAAAGAATTCCACATGGACTGAGTTCCAGAATTCAAAGCCAGTTTATGGACCCAAGCCTGCCTTCTGTCTACTCACAGCAGACATGTAAATATTCAAAAGACAATGCCAGCAACATGGGGAAACTGAGGCTGTTTCCCCAAGTGAACTAGCTTCCCTTATTCTTGAATACCATGGTTTTGAGGTTCTTTTTGCTTATTTGTTTGTTCTTGAAGAAATGGAACCCATAATCTCTGAGATTCCCACCTTACTTGAGCTACATATAACCCAAAAGTTTTGTCATAGCACTGGACCAAGGGTTTCTGGATTCATCCTAAATGCTAATTAAAACCCTTCCTGAGTCATGTTGCTATGGTTACCAAGATCTCACCAAGAGTTCCAGGAATGACTCTTAAGTGAGACATTTTAGTTACTTTTCTAAGACTTCCATGGTATTCCCAGGACTGAATCCGACAAGATAGGGGCACAACTGTCACCTAACACCCCACAGTGCCTTTTGCCTGGATGTTAACTAATCTCCTCAGTGAGTTCGGGTCATTTATTTCAATCATGGGGTTGGAGCCTCATCCGTTTCTGTGAGGAAAGGAACTCACTGCCAAGCCTCGGCACCTATAGGAACTAAGCGAGTAGGAAAGAACTGACTCCTGAAAGTTGCCTTCTGACCACACCACCTGTGCACGTGGGCATGAGCACACACACATAAATAAACATAAAAACTCATTACGAAAGATAGAATTAGCCAAGTATAAGCTTCCCATCTAAGAGACTCAAGGAGACCACATGTGGCTCACTCAACCCATAAATACGAGAGCGCATAGAAGCTTGGCTTTGTGAGGTTGACTGTGGTTCTCCAGCAGCACCTAGGACTGAGTCATACAGACACAATTACAAGGTCTTACTCTCATACCCTGCTCTGTTCTGTGTGCACTGGAAGGTTAGGGGCTGCACTGCACATCTGGCTAAGTTGCTAGGGACAGCTTTAACCTCATGTAGATTTCTTCAGCAGTCAGTCCATTTTGTCATTTGTGGACAATAGCTGGTGATTCATCTCTCCTGGGACTATTCTCGGAATAAAATGTGGTATTATGTCTAACACCTGAAAAATCCATGCCCCCCCATAGTACCTTAGAATTCGAACTCAGTGCCTGAATCATTCAGTCCTTCAGGGAGTTAAAACTGTAGCCTAGGAACCAGACAGAGTCTACAATCACCAAGGCTCTGGAAGGTGTCGCTACTATGTGGTGGGTGGCCAACGGAATGGCAGAACAGAGCAGTGATCATGAGAACAAGGCCCTGTTAGATCACATCACAGCCTAAAAAAAACACCACCTTGATGTTCAAAGCCAAGTGTCACAGCGGCTTCCCTCTGTGGTCAATTCCCTTGGTTCTGTCAGTGACCCAGAGGTTGCTGTTCAAACAGAACACCAGCAGCAACAAGACTAGAGAGACCGTTTGGAAAGCCTGGCTTTTTGTCATAGTGGGTAACTCCTCTCTCAATCAAGATCAATTTTGCTTTCACCAAAAGGGGGAAAAATTCCCCAGAATTTACATTCTATTCACAGTTCAATAGCTTAGAGAAGACATCTATTTTCCTGGAGCCTTTGAAAGGCATATGAAACTAGCACTAGACTGGCAAGGCAATGGAGAAAGCTGTGAGCTTTAGCATGCGGACAGCAAGCGGTACTCTTGCTCCCTTGAAAAACCCCACATCAGAAGTGTTTAACCATGTGCAAAGCTTCGTTTAAAAAAATGGACCCTGTTAAAGCCAAACAGCAATAATAGCTTATAGCGTACATGCCTGGCTTTAACCTACCTAATTCCTGTAGTGTGGCCCCCTTTAGCCTTCTAGTCTATGTCAGAACAGATTAAGTTTCAGAGTTTTCCCCAAAAAACACTGCAAGAGATACTTATGAGATCTGGGGAATGGGCCGATTATAAGAATGTAGCAAAAGGAGCAACAATCTGCTAGGGTTGTTTTGTTTGCTTTTGTGGGGGTGGAGGGAGCCGGGGATCCAACCCCTGGCCTCGCTCAGGCTAAGCATGGGCTCTGTCACTGAACTTGTGTCTGTCCCAGCTTTTTCTTTTCTTTTTTTCTTTTTCTTTTCTTCTTTTATTTTTTTTTTTATAGTGCTAGAGACCAACCATGTTGGCTTACATCTGCTAGGCAATCGCTCTGCCACTGAGCTGTATTCTCCCCCTCCCCACAAACCCCCTGGTGCTTCTTTGCTTTGTAAGATTCATTTCAAATAGCCAGTCCACACACACTGCTTCCAAGATTGTTTGCAGAGCACACACACACACACCAAACACGAGTTCCTGCTTTCTCAAGGCTGAGCTGGGCCTCTGGGAAATTTACATAATGCACAATGGCCTTTGGGGCAGACACTGGTGCCTGGCAGGCAGCACTCCAGGATGGGCCTCAGGCTTTCCTGAGGGGCAGTGAAAGCAAAGGTTTCTGGGAAAGGCCCTACAGACTGGTGTTTTTTTCTTATGACTCTTTCCACATCAGCCCCAGGGGTACTCACCTTGACTTTGGAGGTGGGGGAGGGGGCGAGAATGCCTCCAATCTGCCTCTGTCCTTTGGGAACTCAAACGCAAAGGAAGCTGATTTGCTCATCCCAGAGTTAGTTTTGCTGTTCTGCACAGAGGAGCCATCAATGGGATGGAGCCGGTGCCACGTAGAGGAGTTTGAATGGTCTGCGGTTCCATTTTCCATCTCTCTCCCCCAACTTTGACTCAACAACTCCTGCCCCACCTCCTCCTCCTCCTCTATCCGGCACTGGCGGCTCCAAGCACCACTCTGGTATCTTGGCCGCCTCTGGTCCAGGACTGAAGAGGAGGTGGTTGGTGGGGGACACTTGGCAGGGTCGCTGGCAGGAACACCATTGGTCTGGCAGGAAGAAGTTAGGTTAGTAGGGACTCTAGAGGAAAGCTGGGGTCCCACGCTGCCGCCACCGGTGTTCCCATCGCTGTGGTCAGTGAGAGGCGGGGCTGCAGGGGACACTGGGGACCCTCCGGGGCTGCTTTTAGACAGCTTGGGGGGAATGGCAGGCTTCTCTTTGGATGTGTTTTCAGTCACATTATGTGGATGGCTCTCCCTTGAGCTTAGCCCCTGCGCAACCAAAGGGTCCTCTTCGCTAGCTTGTAAGTCCTGGTTCAAAGGCCCACGTGGCCACTGCACCCCCACGGCAGAGTCAGGGCTGCTCAGATAAATAGTCCTGTGGTCCTCTTCTGGGTGAGCAGCGATGACAGTGATGGTGGCTGCCACCTGAGGAGCAGCAGGGTTTGGGCCTTCCCTATCCTGGCTCCAGCCAGAAGATGTCTTCTGAGCCCAGGTATCACCTGTCCATACTTGGCCCTGGCTATGACCAGCTGCGACCTGCTCTTTCTTGGGCTCGGGCCTCGGAGGTACCGGACCCGCCTTCTTCCTCTTGGCACTTTCGGCGTAGATGGGTTCGGGCTGCGCAGCCTCTCTAGGAAGGGCTGGGGGCTGGAGTTCCGCAGCTTGACCCACACCTTTGCCAGAGGTGATGAAGTGGCAGCTGGAGTTCTGCTGCTTCCCCGAGGCTGGCTCCTTCACAAGAGAGCAGTACTCATTCTCAAGGTGGGGAGCGAAGGGGCTGCTGGCCCCGCTGCGGCTGCTGCCACAGGACAGACCATCTGAAGAGCTCGCAGCCTCTGAATTAAGGGATGGCTTCTTGGGGCCCAGGCGGGGCGGGTTCGCTGTGGGTCCCTGTCCGCAACACTCTCTGGGAAAATTCAGACCCTGCTTTTCCTCTTCTGTTGGTCTTGTACACGTTCCCTGCTCCCAGCATATGGGTGAGCCGTCCCCTCCACGTCTGCCAGAGCCCTCGGTGCTATGCACAGCGTCTTTGGATTCTGGACAACAGTCCAGAATGGAGCAGTATTCTCCACCTTCGCTGTCTCCTGAGGGTGAGCACCTTTGATCACTGTCATCCTCTGAGGGCAAGGACTCCCGCAGGGGCTGTGGAGAAGTGCAGGGCCTGAGGCCCTTGGGGCAGCTGGATGTCATCCCTGCAAAGGCTGCTAGCTTCTGGCGAAAACTCTCCTGAGCGGAGGGCAGCTCTTCCCTCCCAGTCTTCTCTTCCGGGAAACTCACTGGTTGAAAGGCAGTGTTCCTATCCACTCGGGCCTCCAGGTTATGCAGTCCGACCATGGTATAGGCTGGGGGACAACGAGAGTTGCCATCTGGGCAAGCAAGAGGGCCTGAAGGCTTCTGCATTCCTCGGAAGCTGCCTAGGTAAACTATTGGCCCATCTTCCTGTTTTGGGAGCAGGAGCTTGCCTGGGGTTCGCCTCCAGTTGACCTACACAGTGCCGGGTTTTAAAAAAGAAAATCACATGTTACACAACAAAGTATGAGGCAAGAGATAACACTGTCACCTGTCTCAGACAGCACACAGGTGCATCCCAGCACTCAGGTCTATCCCAGTGGGTGGGCAAGCAATGCCATGCCCACCTTCGGCCTCCCCAGAGCTATGATCATGACTGGGCACACAGGGAACACCTGGATTTCTAGATGCTGAGGTATGCATCCCACCCGGGGATGATATTGCTTTTGGCTCATGTCTGTTACATCACAAAAATCAGCACCAAACCCAGAAAAAGCAAAGAAGCATAAGCACTGGGTGAAACAATTCCACTGGATCGAAAATAGTTTAAAATTTTGTCTAATGCATCCTTGTGCCGACTGGTCACTGGATAATCCAGCTATGGCACATTCCTGAAGAAACAAGCCATAACAATTTTTTTTGTCTTTTCTTCTCTTTAAAACATTATTTTATTATTGTATGTTTGTTGCATGTATCTCTGAGTGCTACATGTGCGTGCCTGGTACCCAAGGAGGACAGAAGAGGGCATCAGATTTCCTGGAATTGGAGTCATCGTCTGTTGTGAGCACACATGTGGATGTAGCCATCTCTCTAGCCGCCCCTCTCCCCGTATGATTTTTAAAAGCACCTCATATGAGTCGGTGCAAGCCAGGGGACAAGGGGATGGTTTCTGAGCTGGGTTCAGGCTCTCTGGCTCTTTGCTAGGCACTCCTTTGAGCCTTGCTACACAGCTGCCCTTTCTTCCAGTTTACGGCAATCACCTCAGCTCCCACCTGCTTAAGTGGCTGAACTAATAGGTCAATAAGGCAACAATGTGAACTCATCGCATCTGTCAATCATCCTTGTCAACAGAGTTACTCCGCCCCCCCCCCTTTCCTCTCCTTACCCACTCCCATTTGAACAGATAGCCTCATTGCAAGGCTTGCAAGGGGCTCTTGACCCCCAGGGGATATTGAATACAAAGAGTCACTGGCTTATATAGGTGAAAGTTGAAGGTGTCAAGAGCAGCTGAGTGAATGGGTGTTGCCAGCTCAGGGAAAACGGAACAGCTCTGAGAAAGACAGGGGGTTTGCTGCCTCCCCAGGAAATGCCTCTCTTCACATAAACCTCTCTTGAATTAAAACTGACCTTTGTTTTTCTCATGCACTCACACACCCTTCCTGGCCCCATGTATCACACTGGCTGAGGAAATCCAGGACACTAGAAGAGGTCACTGTGGAACAAGGGTTCTTAGAATGTCTCAGGCATATAGCCTCAGAGACACGTCCACAGACAGCAGCCCGAGCAGCCCTGGCCCACACACCCTCTCCATAATTATACCTCTCTAAGGGTTTCTTTCTTTCAGAAGAAGAAAGGTCGGAACTCTAGGGGTATAAATGCTTCTGTGGTCCTAGATAAAGCTGGTAAAACATTCATGTCAAAACTGGAAATATGGGGGCTGGGGAGATGGCTCAGTGGGCAAACTGCTTGCTATGCTGGCACTGATCCTGGGTATAGATCTCCAGAACTCTCCATAAGAGGCTGGGTGTGTTGTTACAAAGCTGTAACCCCAAGGATGAGGGAGTGGGCAGAGACAGGTAGATGCTGGGGGTTCGTTGGCCAGCCAATCTAGCTGAGAAACAGTGAGTTTCTCAAAACTAAAATACAGGAGGCTGGAGTGACGTCAGTTAAAAGTACTTGTTCTTCCAGAGGACCTAGGTTTGATGGTTTCAAGCACCCATCTGGAATTCCAGTTCGGGGGGAAGGGGGGTGCATCTGAAACTTCCTTCTGGCTTTCGCACACAGTATACCCATACACAAGCAAACTATTGATACACGTACAATAGAAATAAATCTTTAAAAGCAAAGAAACAAATGAATAGAAAGGTAGAGAGCAAGTGAGGAGGAAAACCTGGCAGAACTCTGGCACACACACAGGGTACACGCATACACACACCCCATCCACATGTGCACACACATACACATACAAATTTAGAAGAAAAGCTACAAGTGTTATCGTCAGCTGAGTGACAAATCATTGTTATAAGGAACTGCTGGTAATATTTTATTTGTGACTGGGCATCGGGACTATATTGTTTAAGGCTTTATCTTTTAAATAGATGTGCTTATTATCTTTACGATGTGTGAGGAAAGGAAGTGGGTGCAGGGAGTGATGAAAATACTGGTCATGAGTCGATGGTGCAGAAGCTCATGTAGGAGGGTACTGGGTGGATGTCAGTCACTGTACAATGGCTGGTGCTTCTGTAAATATCTAAAGTTACAGCCAATAGTTTAAAGCGTCTGTTTGTCTTTATTTTTGCGTTCCCTTTTTATAAGTCTCCAAATCAGGGGAAAATCCTGGTGTATCTGGACTAATTCATATTAACCTAAAGGAAGATATAGAAAGATAGATGGGAATAGCCAAACAGCAGCTGTCAGCGAGTAGCAACCTCAGGGCAAGCGAGTAGGCAACTATCCCGCAGGAATTCTTGCTCCAATAGCCCTCCGTGGCCGCCAGCCAGCCAACCATGTGTTAGAATAGGAACGGCCCCCGTAAAAATACCAGCTGGGTTAGTCAGCCTCACCTTCGGGACTTCAGCGCTCAGGCTGGCCTCAGTCCACAAGTCGGAGGTCTCAGAACTCATCATGGTGGGTTTTACAGCAATGGTGGGCTTTGAGTAGGCCAAGCCATTCACGCCTTCATCTTCTAGGCGGCAATTCTCAGGCCTGGCTGGCAGGCGAGCTCCAGCGGGTAGGCTGCTGGCTCTAGCCTTGGGACGGCCAGCTGTTAGCTGATGGTCACTCTGCAAGCAGAAGCAGTTCTTGCAAGATCCGGGTTTCCAGATGTGCTCCACAAAGTCACTGCAGGCAGACATTTTTGGGCTCTCGGGGTTCAGTCAAAGGGTCTGGAGCACTGTGAGCCGATGAGATGCGAGTTCATCTTGAGCCCGGCTCTCTGATGAGGTCTTGCAGGAGGCAGAAATGAGTTCCAGATCAACTCCCTGGAAGGCAGATCATTGCCTGATTAGGAATGATTAGGAGATGTGTGCATTAACAATAAGAGCCCATTATGAAAATGGAGACAAGGAAGAAGGAAGTAAAGAAGGAAAAGCGGCCAAAGGGGAATAGTCCTTTTATTCTGGGCCCTGGGCTCAGCCGTCAGAAGCTCTTTGATATCTTTGATATTCCTTAGGCAACTCTATCAGAAAGTTTACAAACAATCATTGTCCCCTTTCTTAAATAGAGAGCATAAAAGACATTTCAGGGCCTTAGAAAAGTGCACAATAGACAAAATGCTTACCATGTAAGTGTGAGGATCTGGGTTCAGATCTCCAGCACCCATTGAAAGGCTGAGCGTGATGGTACACTGTCGGGCCGTGGAAGGATGTCTTGACTCTTGGCTGGGCATGGGCCTTGAACCCCGACTCCCCATTGGAGAAACGGCAGGTATTCAGCCACTCCCCCAGAATCCAGGCTCCTTCCACGGCGTACAGTACACATCTGTAATCCCAGTACTGGGAGATGGAAACAGGAAGATCCCAGCCAGGGTCTCAATAGCAAGCCAGTCTTGCCAATCAGTGAGCTGCAGGTTTGGTGAGTGATCCTGTCTCACAATAATAAGTGTACAACCATACTCAATGGAGTATACTCAATGTCAATGTCTGACCTCCACACATGCAAGTATGGACATGCTTGTGTACACACACACACACACACACACACATCATTTCAGTGCCTCCAAACACGGTGTTTTAGATTTTGAGAGGAGAATAGGCCTGAACCTAGTTCCTACATTCTTTCAGAATCTGAGGTGTCCATAGCCCGGAGCACTGCCCAAGAACAACAAAGCAATACCACATATAAAATCAAGGGTTTATAGGTAATAGCATGCAAGTTTGGAACAAAAACTGAAGAGGAACAGAAGCAGGCAGAGACTCTAAAATGGAAACTGTTATCCGTGCTTCTGATACATTGTTGAAAAGTGGGAGAGATGTGTTGCTGGCTTGCCCCACGGGGGCACCTTGTTAGGATATTTGGCATCACGGGAATTCTGCCTTCTCCCCCTTGTTTAGTCTACACTATTCAATTCTGTGCTGAGGTAAACAAAGCAGGGTGCCACATGCCAAGTTTGAAACAGAAGACAGAAAGGCCTGACTCCACAGTCCTGGCCTAAGAGAGACTGGGCAGAATATGAGAGAAGAGGTTATCCAAAAGTTTTCCCTGTCGTACGCCTGGGGACAGGTAGTCACTTTGTCAAAGCAGCTCTGCTTCTGCAAATAAATATAAAAGCCCCATTTGCTCCCATAGACCTTGGTAAATTTACTCCTCAACAAGAGCTCTAAGGGCTATGGCATTACCCAAATAATTCAAGTAGCATCCCGCAAGGTAGCCAAGAATCCCATTCTACAGGTACAGATGTTACAGTGAAGAGGAAGACCTGGCCGTCTACATCAAGCTTGCTGCTTGCCGAAGATAAACCCATTGACTGGACCACCCCACCTCACCTTCGCCTTGTTCAGGATCCCAAGTAGTGAGCCATGGTCTGCTTACTACTCTCTGCTCCTTCTTCTTTACTGAGGATGCTTTGGCATCCTTTTAGGAGAGTGCTCTAGGAAGAAGACCTTGAGGAGATCCTGAGATAAACAGGTTCACCTTGAACTGGGAAAGTGCTGCCCTTGGGGGCTATACTCCACCCTGTCTGGTGAGAATTTGCCTGAGGTTAATTCTCTCTAAGCAGTCAACAGGACTAACCAGATAGAAGCACCAAGAGCGCCAAAACTCCGAAGGTCATTCCAGACTTCTTGTGGGAAGCACTCCATCACTCTTCTCCCACACTCACAGACAAGGTGCTTATCCAGTGAGTACAGGAGCCAAATGTACCTCTGCTCCAGCCAGTTAATGAGAAAACAGCTTCCACGTTAAACTAAATGAACACACACAGTCTAAAATCTGAATGTTTCTACAGTCGGTATAGGGTCTTTAACGATGCTGGCTGGATTCTTCTCCCAGTACACCCAAATAGCCCATTCCTTCTCTGCCAGATCTTCCAAAGAGGTCACGGGCTTTCAACAAGCAGAGCAATCATGACCAGGTTCTATCTCTCTCCTATGGTCACCGGTCTCAGGGAACTAAATGCTTGCAGCTAAGGGATGCAAGGGCAGGGGTGAGAGTGAGTAGGTGGAGGAACTGTTTTGTTTTATTTGTCAGAGAAGTTGAGTTTGAAATGCTAAGGACTCAGGTTTGTGTGTGAAGCCCGACTAGATCTACCAGATCACAGCAAAGTCACAGCCCATGTCTACTGTAGGCAAGGCTCCAGTGTCCCTCAGAGAACATGGACAGGAGTTCTGTGGGTCAGCTTCCTGGGAAGCTAGCTCTGAATCAGGCTGGGGGAGCTGTGGAGGTTGGTGTCCAACCACTTCCTCAGAGTCTGCTGCCCCACAGTCACACAGATCCAGTTTGCGGTAGCTGCATCTCATTTCCTCTTCAGCAGGCAACCCAGAACACCTAGATACCCCATTTTCTAAGGCTCCTCCCTCCCCTCCTTTTTTGTAGCCATCAGCCTCTGACAACCTGGAGAGTACAGTAGGCTCTTGATTCTTGTACTCCCCTGCCAGAAGCTACCTTGAGATCAGTCACTCAATTACAAGCACTCTCTTCGCCCTCTTCCACAACTCTGACATTGTCTGCAGGCTGACCACAACATGGACCACACAACTGCCCAGGAACACAAAGGATTTTTTAGGGGAAGTTGCTGAATAAGAGCAACAAAGAAAACCCTGGGCTGCCCATCATCACTGACTCACTGTGTCCTGTTAACACTGGCTCCTTCAGTCTCTGCAAACAGACATTCCCATCTTGTCTTTGGAGCTAATAAGCAGCACTTCTAGGCCTGGAATTGTCTCCTGGTTGCTTTCAGGAAAAAGATGGTGAACCACACAAATGACGGGAGTAGAGAGCCCTGGGTAGTGCTAGCTCTGCACAGCCCGGAATGGCACCTTCCTAGATCACATGCCTACCTCAGAGGGTAGGTGGGCCCCCAGAATTATGCAAATTCTCCCATTTCTCAGTGGGAGGCTGCAGTGTAAGAGCAGGAGAAGATCTCAGCATTCTTTGTGATCCGAGTCATGATAAAATAGCGTTGCCTCTGCAAACTTCTGCGCTATGATTTACAAGGCTGAGCTGTCAGATACACTCCCACCCCATCTCAAAAAGAATCTGAAGAATCAGGGTGGCCAGATCCTAAGTATTTGGGCTCCAAATATCCCTCACATTTGCACCCAAATTTCCTCATGCCTTACTCTATAGAATTCCAGAAATTTTCCATCTAAATAATCTTGTTTCTTACATTTTAATAAATAAATAAATAAATAATGCAAATCCCCCAAAAGTATAGTATGCATGGAAAGTATATAGATTAACGCATTATATTCCATTGGCCAGAGTGGTCTAGGGAGAGAGCAGGAAGTGGCTACCCTAACACCTCACCTCAGCCTGGCACTAAGGGTATATTATGATATTTACATATCTTTTTATTTTCTACCTTCTGAGTAATCTTAACTCAGCAGAAAGAGTGTGGACTTGAAGCCTGCACAGTCTGAACCAATAAGGGGAGCAAAGTTCTCAGGTACCCCCCCCCAACTCTCCCGAAGGCCAACTTGTTTTCCCTGGGGCTTCCTGTCAAATCGCCTCAGGAGGGGGCTGTAAAGGAGAGCTGAGAACGGAGTTCAGTTAAACCTTCGCAACCTGAGTCTGGACTGAATCCACTGCAAAACTCCTCACCTTTGGGCTCTACAATCAGCTCTGCAAAACCATGGTTGAGCTTTACCTGGGAGAACAGACAGACTGAGCGAGCGCTGTGGGCTGAGAATGCTCAGCCGCCTCCATTCCCATTCCCAGGACTCACAAGTGGAGATTCTATTTTCCAAGTGTAAGCGTGCTCGCGTGTGCATGTGGGTGTGTGCGCCCGGCTGCAGAGGGACATCACAAGCAAAGGTTAAGAGCTAGCTCCAGGTATGGAATGATCACCAAGGTTGATCAAACAGATATCACCTTCTTTCGGAGATCAGTTGCAGGCTAAAGGTGGCTTCCCTGGACCCCCCATTCGTCACCTCCGGGTCTGGCCGGAGCTGCCCGAACGGCTTCTACTCCTCTGCTGCTTTGACAATACTCATGGCAGAAAGCAGTTCCCAACACACAAAACAGAGCAGCTAGACCAGCAAGACCAGTAAAACCATTACAGCAGTCGATCACCCTCCCCGGAACTCCAAGGAAAAGTTTCCCGGTTTCAAAGCGAGCGTTTCTGGAATGAATTGAAAATACCCCTCCAACTCTCCAGCTTTCCCGTCTCGGCGCCTGCACCGAGGGCACAACCCGGAGCACGAGGTCCGGACTCTCCACGCGCTCCGATCGGTCGCCTGTCACCCCGGGAGACGCCAGTAGGGGCTGGCCCGCCGGGCCACCACAGCGACTCTGCGAAAGCCCCTGGGCCGCCACGTTAGTTAGACAAAAAGCGGCGGGATCTGGAGACAGAGTGATGGGCTCACCTGGGAACTGCGGTCCCACAGCCACGCCGTCGGTGGCCCAGCCGTCCGCTGCCCCGCCGGGCGCCTCGGAGCATTGTCTGTAACGTGTCTGCGCGCAGTGCTTGCCCAGCCGCGGGCGGCTGACTTCTGCCTGGGCCCCGCGGCCGGGTGGCAGCTGCGATCGCGGCTCCGCCCCCTCCGCCTTGGGTGACGCCGCCCGCCCAGCTCCCGCCGCACCCCTGCAGTCCTCACCGCTGCCCCGCGTTTCCACCGGGCCTGCGCGTCCCGCCACTCCGCTCGTCCCCAACCCAGGAGGGCAGGCGATCGCCCCTGCCCAGGTCCCTAGGAACTCCGCACCGCGCCCCGCCCCCTCGCTCGCCACCGAGAGGCTCCGCCCCTAGCCCAAGCCTTGGCGCCCCTAGGCCTTGGAGCTGAGCCCCCCAGGAGCGTCCCCAGCTCAATCTCTGCTCAGCGCAGTTCTGCTGGGAAGATGTATGGTGCTCCCAGCCTTCCTTAACCACAATGCACGGATAGGTGTGTCGGAGTAAATGCATTCTCATCCCTCCACCCAGTCGACCCTGGGATACCCTGGTAGGGAGGGGGAAAAAGGACGAAAAAAGGAAGAGAGGGGGTCGGGAGTACGATAATAAGATCAAGGGCGGTGGGCTGTGAAAGGGAATGGGCGCCTTCACCGCCGCTTACTGTTATCCTAGGAGAACCATGAGCCAACTGGAGCAGGGCTAGCAAAACTGAGAGATTTCAGGTCCTGCTCCGCTCCTCATGTCCAGGCCTCTGTGAAATGGCTCAGCACATCTCTTTGAACTTCAGTGTTTTAACAGTGGAATGCGAAGGTTGGCCTGGAGGACTGGCCTTCAATCATGCTGGGGCACCCAGGTCCTCCACCTGTGTTTACACCGTTTCCAGTGCGTGAGTCACTGGCTGAGATAGAAGGAGTAGGAGATATTGTTCCTCGGGCGAAAAATCGTTTAACTCCCAGGAGGAGGACCAGCCAGTCGCCTCCCTTCCTCCAGCTGACTGAGTAGAACAGCCGTGCACCTTGCCCTGGGTGTTCCCTAAGAACCCAGGCACTGATGTTACCTCTCAGTGTCAAGCCTGGGTGAAAATGGAATCCTCCTCCCCCCCACCCCAACACATCTGGTTGCTTCTCTCTGTCCCTCTGCTTTACAGAGGCAGCACGATGTAACTCCTACTTAGAGTTTCAGCCTTAATCAGGATGATTCCACTGAGAGAAGGAAGGTGCCACCCCAGACCCCCCCCCATGCCCTCTTTGTCTTTATGTGCTGTTAACACTGGCAGGGCTACATATAAAATGAAAGAGGGAGAAGACATGTTTTGGATATGTATAGCTTCTATGTAAGGAGTGCAGAGGGACCATAAGAAGAGTTTACTCATAATTCAAAGTCCCTCATTACGCATATGGGAACGGATAGACTGACAGGAAGGCGTAGATGAATAGAAGTAGTACAAACATTCATGAAGAACCTACTTCGTGCCGGGCAGCGTCACAGGGTGCGGTTAGCACATTTGACACAGCATAAAACAGGCCCGGAAGGGTCCTATTCTTTGCCAGGGCTTGTCAGGTGAAAAGTCATAGTATTGAGATGGGAACCTAGAGCTGCCTGATTCCACCCAGAGTCTGCCCTGTTGCCCTACCAACCGATCACTTCAACAAATAGATAAGGAAAATTCTGGTGGACCGCACTGGCAGCATTAAGTTCTCCTGAGGAGCCCAGCCTACTTACTTGAAGACACCAGAGTGGAAGGTGCCAACAAGCAGGCAGGTACAAAATGGTCTACATTGGGCAAACACAGGAGGGGCTTGAGTTCAGTGACACTGGGCCCTCCTGTGGAGGGTTTTGAATCATTCATGGCTCTCAGGATTCAAGCTCTCCACATCTTCAATCCTCTCCAAGGGGCATGGACACTTCCCAGGATAAATAAAGGCCATGCCAAGCACATAGGAGACACTTCCACACTTTTTATTCCTTACCTAATTTATCCTTAATGCACAAACAACCGAAAGTATATCATTAAAAGAAGCGAAGTTTACACCGGGACAGCGAGACCGCTATGGTTCTATAGCATGACACAGCAAGTGAAGGGTTAATTTGGAATTTCTGCTCAATAAATGGCTCCCAAATGGTTTGCTGGGCTCATAAGAGATAAATACACAATACTCCCGCTGCTGATCCATAACGTGGCTTTTTTTTCCCTTTTACGTTGGCAACGTGGCGGCAAAGAGGGCTTCAGCCTGCCTAATGCAAAACAAATCTTCAAAAGTGCCTAAGATGGACATGAAATACCACCCACTTGCACAGGGCTCCTCCTGCAGCTGTTAGGCGTGTTATATTCTCTGCGAAGCTGGTAAGCTCACACATGTGGAGGACATTCTGCTTAGCCTTGCACCCTGCACCCTGCAATGCGGTGTTGCAATTTGCGTAAGCTCATCACTTTGCATCTGGCGACTTACTGGTTGGTTCTCATGTTTTCTACTCAGGGATGGAGTTCTTTGATACAGATCAGACCTTTCATAAGAGCAATTCTCTTGGGTGTTTTAGTGCTTGGGCATCTTTCTGTACGAGAGAGCAGTTAACTTTTAGGAGATCGAGAGACAAGATTGAGACGGGGTGCTTTGGGGTAAGGTAAAGTACTTTATAACTGAAGAGCCAAAGGGGCAGAATCCGGAAGTGTGTGCCATTAAATTATCAAAACAAAAACAAAAACAAAAAAAACCTCGAGCAGGGATATTTGAGAGGGCTCAGACGGCATGAAGGCTGGGCTAAAGAATTCTCATGCATGGTCTTTCTCCATTAGGAGGAAACAGAAATGCCTCTCACCTTAATGTCAGAAAGGTGTTCAGTTTCAGTCCACGAATATTTATCGAGTTGCTTCTTTTTAGGAGGCAGTGGATGAGATTTTATAGGGAACACAGTAAGAGACAAATAGAAGCTCTTGGAAGGGAATGGGAAGTGAGTCAGGTAGGTGAAGAGAGAGAGAGAGAGAGAGAGAGAGAGAGAGAGAGAGAGAGAGAGAGA
>NW_021604630.1:12048790-12107877 GCF_004785775.1 Grammomys surdaster | reverse complement strand
AGAGAGAGAGAGAGAGAGAGAGAGAGAGAGAGAGAGAGAGAGAGAGACCTTTCATGGAGGAAGGGGCCTTTGCACAATGAGAAAGGTTGCTATTTTGGGACAATGGGGACTTTCCAGACTGAAGGAATGGTATCTACAAAGGAATGGATATGGGAGTGGCCCAGGGCTTCAGTGGCAGTCTGGAGGGAGCACGACGACGACAGGAGACATAGCACAACAGTAAGGTAACCCGGGATGGAAAGAACTGGTTTGTAGGTGAGCCAATAAGAAAGCACAGAGATTTCTGAGCAGCAGGGTGATGTCATCTAAGGTAGTTTCTCTTCAGGGTTCCTTGGATCTTGTGTTCCTAGGAAGTGGGGAAAGAGATTAGAAACAAGAAACATGACAGAGTTTCAACCCCATGTCCAGATGGGAGACAGTGGCCTTAGAGCAAGGACCACTTGTTTCGAGAGGATGGGACTTGGAGATGACTACAGGACTGATTGACAGAGTGCCATGCTTACTAGCTTACACAATGAACCACGGGCTGTGTCAAGCCAAAGGTGCACAGCGATGTGAGCTCAGGGGTAGAAAGCCAGCCTGGCAAGCAGGAGAGCCCATGTGCAATCCCCAGTAGTCATCTGGCAGAGTAGAGGACGGCAATGAAGTCCTGAGAGGGGTATGAGGAGCTATACTGTCAATAAAAAACAAAACAACACAAAAGAAGTGGAGAGTTGGGGACACAGTAGTCTAGAAGAGACCATGAAAAAAGAATGTTAGCCCCATTTCCTCCAAACTTTGAAAATCCCTACTGAAGGGAGTCTATCTGAATAGAAGTCTTTTGGAGAATAGAGAGCCACAGAGGAAGAGTGGTCCCAGGAACTTCGGGCTCAGTTACTTGCCAGTGGCGATAGTTTGGGATAAGCTTCAACTCCTAGCTATGTTATGGATAGCAGTAAAAGGCTGCAAATGACATTGCAGAAGGAAGAACCCAAGTGGACATGTGGGCTGTATACCTTGGTCTGGACAGGGATCCACATGGAGAACAGGAGCATCTCACTCACACCAGGAAAACACTATCGGCAAGTGTGGTGGTTGAATGTGTGTGGGCATAGTGTCTGTTCACAGCATTAAAACCTTAACTAAGCCAGCAAGCTATGAGCAGGTACACTCTGAGAACTGGCCCTGATGTCAGGCCCCAGCTGGTACTATTCAGGGTCCCAAGACTACCGGAGAAGAGATGGAGTGTTAGGAAGAGGGGAAGAAAAAGTTCTTCCCCAAAGTTGCTGTGGCCAACTCTCTTGGATGGGACAAGGCTGGCTGGCACCAAGCTTGCATAGCAGGTAAGACACTCGCTGCACAAGGCTGGTGACCTGAGTTTGACCCCTGGAACACAAGGAAAGTTAGAAGGAGAGATCCATCCTTATAAAGTTGTTCTCTGACCTTCACATATCCACCATGGCACAGTGCACACACTGTGTACACATACACATCTGCCATGCAAATAACAACAACAACAACAACAACAAACAATAACAATACCCTTCTGTGCTCTTTCTATCCCTCTTAGAGTGACATTCTTTACAAACCAGAGAAAGAGTGGTCTGGCAAGCATTTATAGCCTGATTCCTCCACATCTTTCCTCACAGTCTTAGAGTCACCAACCCAGAACTATTTCTTCCACACCTGAGGAAATCTTACCAATTCATCCCTTGTCACATCCTTGTGGAAGAAAAGAAAAAGAACAAGAAAAAGAAAAAAATGATTTTTAAAAAAAATTCATTCAGTGGGGACAAGGGTATATATTGACCTAAAGCTGTTCAGGAATCTGAGGCAGGAGGATTACATGAGCCCAGGATTTTAAGGCCAGTCTTTGAAATGCAGGAAGACACTCATCACACCAGGAAGCAAACAAAACTAAACTACATTAAACCCGCTAGGTAGAGCCAGGGTGCACTGAGTGGTAGAGGGCTTATTTAACACATGCAATGTGCCGAGAGATGGTTCCATGATCCCACCTCAAAATAAAGTTGATTCTCCACTCCAACATAAAGAATCCAAATTAATTTCTGGTTTGTTTTGTTTTTCCAAACAGGGTTTCTCTGTGTAGCCCTAACTGTCCTGGAACTCACTCTGTAGAACAGGCTAGTCTCAAACTCAGAGATCCACCAGCCTCTGCCTTCTTGGTGCTGGGTTTAAAAATATTCACCATCACTGCCCAGCCCAAATTCAATTCATAAGTAAAACTTGCCAAACCCTTGATTCTTCTCTAACTTTGGTCCTAGGTAGTAGCTGTACTCAGGATCAAACAGTTGAAAATTTTCTCATACACTAAACACTTGATAGTTGTTGTTTGTTTGTTTGTTCTGCCTAAACTGAAAAGCATTTAAATAACATATACAGGATGACTGAGTCACAAGCCACAGGGACCTGAGAGTCAGAAGTTCACTTCTCAGCCCTTCTGATGTCTCTTTCTGCCCACACACTATATAGAGCCCAGATGTCAGTACTGGGGGAGGGGTGTCACATTTTCTTTCTTCACATACAATTTTCATCAGATGTACATCCGGTAACAGATGCATTAATATGTTTCTACAAGAAGCAGTTTTTAAAATGTTGCTGTCTTAGCTTAAACAGTGTCCCTCTCCCTCCAAGAGAAAAGTATTGCAACCCTAACCCCTAGAACTCAGAGCACGATCTTATTTGGTAGGGCGTTCTCTATCGTCTAACTAAGGTAAAATGAGGACATGAGGGTAGCTGACGTCCTTCTGAAAAGGGAAACTCAGACAGAAGCAGGGATCTACGAAGGATGACCCTGTGAAGACACACAGGGAAAAGATGGCATGAGTAGTGCCACGCATGGGAGGCACAGAATGCCAGGGTTAGCTTACCAACATCCATCACCCTTTGAGAAAGAGGGGCATGAGACATCCACGGACCACAGAATGCAAAGACTGCCAATATCAGACCCAGGGGGAGACAATAAAACTCTCTCCTTGAAAAAAAGCCAGATTTACGGTAAGCTGTTAATGAGGCAGATTTTGGGATCCAGAACTGTGAGACTAAAATCTGTATGATTTTGTTATCTGTGTGGGATACTTTTCAGAGTAGCCAGTAGAGAACAGACATTGTTTCTAAAATAAAAGTGTTTCAATGAGTGGCAGGCACTCTCTGTGAGAAGGTAAATGGTTTTCTAAGACTCACCTTGTAAGACTACAATATGGGAGGTGGATTCACAAAAGGAGTCTTGTAATAGGAACTTGACCTGTCCCTCCATTCAGTCTTTGCCTGACTTGCAAAGAGGATGCTCGGTTTTTCATTGACAGCTGCTCCACTCTCCAGTTTTAGGGTGTCTGGTTGGGAGCAAGGCCTGGTTCCACAATTTGAACCTCCATGTGTATGGGTTAAGTTCACCTCTTCCCTAAGGCAATGTGAAGTGACACGTACCAAAGTCACAAGGGGACAACCTGGGAATTAATTCACGACTTACACTACTTGACTTGGTCTCTATGCTGTGATCAGAACAGAGTGAATCACAGCCGTTCACAGGAGGAGGAGTTGGAGAAGTGTCTTAGTTAGGGTTTTACTGTGCTGAACAGACACCATGACCAAGGCAACTCTTATAAGGACAACATTTAATTGGGGCTGGCTTACAGGTTCAGAGGTTCAGTCCATTATCAACAAGGCAAGAACATGGCAGCATCGCTTCCAGGCAGGCGTGGTGCAGGAGGAGCTGAGAGTTCTACATGTGCATCTGAAGGCTGCTAGCAGAATACTGACTTCCAGGCAACTAGGATGAGAGTGTTAAACCCACAGTGACACACTACTCCAACAGGGCCATACTTTCTAATAGTGCCATTCTCTAGGCTGAGCATATACAAACAATCACAAGAGGAAACACCCTATCCCCTTTGAATGGTCCACCAGTCTGCCTTAAAGAAACCTCCTTCATGAACAAATCTTTTGGGAAACTTTCACAATTTCTTTAAAGGTTACACACAAACTTGTCACATAATCCAGCAGTCTGGATTTCATGGACCTACCCAGGACACATGAAAATAGACTCATACAAAGGCTTGCACACACAGGCATACGATAACCAATAATAGCCAGCATGGGAAGATCCCATGTGCCCATCAGTTCAAGAATGAGTAGATAATATCAGGTATACTCAGTACAGTGGAATTACTATTTGGGAATTAAAAAAAACGAAAAAGAAGAATAAACTATTGGTTCACATTATAACACTGTGTTCCTTTTAGAACAGTGGTTCTCAGTGTTCCTAATGCTGCGAGCCTTTCATACAAATCCTCATGTTGTGGTGACCCCCTCCAACCATAAAATTATTTTCATTGCTACTTTCTAATTGGAATTTTGCTACTGTCATGAATTGCCATGTAAATGTCTGATATAGAGGATGGTCTTCGGCATCATTCAATCCCCAAAGGGGTCGAGACCTACAGGTTGAGAACGGCTGCTCTAGAACCTCATCAGCCCTATGCCAAGTGAAAGAAAACTAATATGGGCAATTGCTTGTGGTGTCATCTACTTGTATGGAATATCCTGAAAAGGTAAATCTGTGGTGACAGGAAGCTGATCAGGGGCTGTAATAGGGTCAAGGTAACTAAAGGGACACAAGAATGTTCCAAAGCAAGAATTTTTTTTTTTTGGACCATGGTTGAAAAACATGACCAATTTGCTCTAAATCACTGACCTTAACTTATGGGAATAATCCATTATCAGATAAGTTGCTTATAGGAGAAAAGCCAATAGACTGACATTCGGACCAGAAAGATGGGGAAATTCTGATGCCTGCTACAACATCATAAACAGGAAGGAGACGGTGCCTAGTCAAAAAGCCAGTCATAAAATGACAATACCATACAGTTCAGTTTATCTGAGATACACAGAGCGGTCAGCTTCACAGAGGCAGGACGGAAAATGAGGGTGGGGGAAGGTGAGTGGAGACCTCATGTTTAATGGGCACAAGGCTACGGTTTTAGCAGATGCAAAGTTCTGCATATGACAGTCCTGGTAGAACAGTAAGAAATTTTACTCAGTGTCGTTGAATTTGTGTATTTAAAATGGATAATATGGTAAGCTTTATGATGTTTGTCAATTGGTACACACACACACACACACACACACACACACACACCTACCTCATGGTTTGAGCCAGAGAGAAGGAATCTGTTTCTCTAACTGGTTTCAGTAGTTGAAATAGGTCAGAGAAACCCATTGTCTTAGTCATCAAAAAGACCACTGTTTATTAAGTCTGTGAAGGAAAGAGCTCCATCTCTGATCCTATAAAATTAAGGAATCCACGGGTAGTTTGCCGCTCAGCAACTCTTCATGAGAAAACAGTACACAGCTTGCTGAGGTTCACTGGCCTAGAGTCTGTTCTCTGCCTTCCCACAGCATTGGGAGGATCTGGGGTCTATGGGTACCACTGGGTCACGGTTATCCCTGACATTTTGTTCATAACGAAGGCTGGGAAAAGCTCATTTTGGAAATTTCCTATTTCTCCTCATGATATATCCCAAGATAAAACCAATGCAAAAAAAAAAATGGAGTTTAGCATCTCTCTCTTTGAGCTTCTGATGGCATAAATCTGGCCCAGAGACAGATGTTATCTGATTTCTGTGAGGGGCAGAGTGAGCAGACATTGGGGAGGAAGTGAAACCTCTACTCTTAGGACCTGTGGGCGCATAAAGCCTTCCTTCCATTTCCAGTCTACAGTACACAGTGGGCAAGGTCCTCTCCAAACCCATTGTGTTAATTGCAGGGCCTTCTACAAATACAACTGCATCTTCCCAAGTCATAATGCATATAATTAATATTCTTCTCATTTGAATTTCAGTAAAGTGAGGTGTGGGAGACTTTCATAGCCAGACCAGTCAGTCAATAATATACCTCAGAAGGTTCTAGAAAACAGATTTTCCTTCCTAGTCTCTGGACTCGGTTGGGGTTTTTTATTGCTATGAAGAGAGACACCATGACCATAGCAAGGAAAGCACTTAATTAGGGCTGGCTTACAGTTCAGAGGTTTAGTCCATTATTGTCATGGAAGGAAGCATTGTGGCACACCACCAGAAACAGGCAGACAAGTTGCTGGAGACATAGCTTGAATGTTCTAGACCTAGTTCCTCAAGCAGCAGAAACGGAGAGTGACACAGGGCCTGGCTTGAGCATCTAAAACTTCAAAGCCTACCAGATGTGACGTACCTCCTCCAAGACCACACCTATTCTAACGAGGCCACGCCTCCTAATAGTGCCACACTCTGTGAACCTATGAGGGCCATTTTCATTCGATTTACCAGATTCCTAGTTTAAACAACCCAATAACTACGCACTGTATTACAACTGCTGCCCTTCATATATAATCAAAAGGTGACAAGCTCGGAGATTGAGGGTTAGTTATCAGCCAGTACAGAAGGGGAGGGCACAAGGATGGTGGCTGAGAGGCTTCCTGGAATGTCCAGTGGACACAGCATGCAGAGTTAGAAAGCTTTGCAGTGACACAGGAAGGGGAGTACATTTGCGGGGTAGGGTCAGCTGACCCAGAAGGGGGGAGGGGGCAACAACTTGGACTCATTTACTGGAAAAGCTGTAGGCCTTGTTAAGGACTCTTTAGGATAATAGCTCTTTTGACTGGCTGGTTTGGCTTTTTCTCCTTTGGAAGTGGTAGCGGTGGTTGGCTGGAAGAGATGTGGAGAAAGGGGGGGGGGGTAGTAAGGGGGTCAAAAGACACGTGATGGGCTCATTAACAAGCGGGCTTTGTGAGCGGAGGTTGAGGGGACACCCGCAGAGCTGCCAGACAGGCTTGCCCGGTGTGTGTTGTGGGGGCGGGAGGAGGGATTCAGGGGCGGGGTGGCTGGGGGTGGGGCTGGGGGTGGGGAGGGGGATGAAGGGGCGGAGGTAGGCTGGGCATTGAATGAGAAAGCAGGTTCTAGAAAGATGCCTCACAGAAGTATACTAGCAGACGAGAATGTACTTCTGCCACGAGGGAACTCAAGAGTCTAATCTCTTATTCTCTTTGAAATAAATATTCCAGTATCTAGTATTTTCACCCCTGAGTCAGCATGACAAGACACAAAAGAGAGCAGGGTTTTGATTACGAAGGAATCTGTTTTTAAACAGAAATGGTTTGTCAAAAAAGTATTAAAATAAACAGAAAAATCTATTGTGACTCAGCTGACTAAGGCAGGGATGACAGCAGCCTTCACTTGCAGGGCCCTACAGCGCTTGTGTTCAGATGAAGAGAAATGCGACTTTCCGATCAGGGCTCAGACTGGCTTTGTCTATTAGCCAGTGGCACACACCATAATGTTACTGTATTGCAGAGGGTGGCCTGAGAGAGGCAAGCCTCTAACACAGGGCAACCTGTGCTGGGCAAACCAGCAGGAGTAGCTCATGGAGAGACCGTCAGCCTCAGTTCTGGTTTTCCAAGGAAGCTACATTTGGGCAGCATGGTGGAGGGAGAATGGGAAGAAAAAGTCTATGCCTTCCATGACTAATCAGTTTAGCCCAGATTTATCCCTTATCTTGGTAAATATCGATTTGTGTGTATAGCCTCTCTACAGAGATGGCTAGGTTTCCAGATATGTGGACTCTTAAACTTAGTTCCACTATGCCTTTGAAGGATTTAAGCAAGGAAGACATGACTCTGGGATGTCCCTTCTTGGTGCTTCTGTTAACTGTCATTTCCTTATCAAATGGGATGATGTGTGTACATCTTCTTCTGGGGGATTACTTTAATTTTTTAAAATTATTTTTAGTTTAATTTATTTTATTTTATAATGGATACTTTGGCTGCATGCGTATCTGGTCACCACACATGCCTGGAACCTGAAGAGGGCAGAAAAGGGGGTCAGATCTCTAGGAACTAACACTATAGACTCTTGTAAGCTGCCATGAAGGTTGTGGGTGCTGAACTCATGTCCTTTGGAAGGGCAATAAGAGCCCCTGAGCCATCTCTCAGGGCCTCATAAAAATTACTTTGTAAGTTAAGGATACTACGCTTTATATTATATCTAGCTTGGAGTCTGACATACATATACTGTACTTTCAGTAAATACTGACTTTTTAAAGCATTCATCAAATGGTCAAGGCCTTTTTGTTTGTTTTTGTTTTGTTTTGGAGAGAGGGTTTCTCTGTGTATTCCTGGCTGTTCTAGAACTCACTCTGTAGACTAGGTTGGCCTTGAACTTAGAGATTCACCTGCCTCTGTCTCCCGTGCTAGGATCAAAGGGATGCACCACTACCTAGCAATGTAGATTTTTTTTTTTTTTTACATAGCAGTGTCCCCTAACTGAGGGTGGTTGTTAGGTCAGGCTTTCCTCAGTGAGGTAATGAGGAAGCAACTAGAACAGAGCCAATGAGAT
Organism: Grammomys surdaster; assembly: GCF_004785775.1. Lineage (NCBI taxonomy): Eukaryota > Metazoa > Chordata > Mammalia > Rodentia > Muridae > Grammomys > Grammomys surdaster. Next base: position 12,099,514 of record NW_021604630.1, on the reverse strand, counting down.
CACAATTTTATGCTTTGGAGGAACACTACACTCCAATGCCACTCTGAAGTCCAGGAAACCAAACAGGACCTACCTCACTAGACATGTTGGGATCAAGGATCCAAGGATGCAGGATGAAGGAAAGGTTATCTGGTCTTTTGTTTAATTTCATGTACTTGGGGTGGGGGTAAGGGAATCTGATTATCTAGTGATGTGGACTAGGAAGGATTAAATTTGAGTCTTATTTGGGGATGTGGGTTCTACCCTTTGCAGCTCAGAGAATGCCAGGGAGAATGTCAGGAAGTTTGTGGCGAACACCTAGGAGACATGTTACAGAGGCAGAAGGAAGGTGAAGGCACCTATAGGATAGTACCTTACCCTGGACCTAGAAGTTGGAGGACTGAATTTTATTTCTGGTCATGAAAAGTTGGACTCCAGAACAACGGTGCATGTAGCTGGGTAGGACTTAGGCTATCATCCAGGCCTTTTCATTCCAGGTCTCTTGACTACCCCAGGATGCATGTGAAGTCTCCTTAACATCAAAAGGGAAGGAAGAAAAAAAGATGGGAGAAGAAAGAAAAGTCCAGTGAAAGAGGAAAGGAAAAGTAAGAAGGACAGAATTAAAGAAAAAAAAATGTCTTAAATTCTGTGTTTTTTAACTTTGGACCACCCGGATCTGATCGCCTCCAGGTGATTAAAATTCACATCCCACACATCAGGGACTGAGACTCCTGCCTTCCATCCAACCAAATGAGCTATCCTAGAGACTCAGGCTATCTCCATGTCGCTCTAATGACTATTTCAGCTGGGACATGGTTCTGTATGCCAAGCTCAAGGCAAGCCACAGAGACACCAACCCCTCTGAGAGTCCAAGCAGCTCAGCATTTGATCCAAAGTCCTCACAGTATATCTGACATGCCAGAGGCTTCCTTCAGGCTCATCTCTCTTCATCACTTCCCTGGTCTATACCCACAGGTCTCACCCACAGGGAAGAACAGAAAGTTATTTCACCTGGGGAAATTAGACTCTCCTGACTACAGAGCGACTTTTTCTCTGTTGTTTGGATTTTTTGAGGTACATACTCAAGTAGCCCCAACTGACTTTAAGTTTGCTGTGTACTCAAGGATGGAATTAGAGGTGTGTGCCACCATGGTCACCCAGCTTGTCCTGTTAGGATGTACACCAGATCTTCTTTTGGCTACTCCAGGTGTAAGACCAATATGCTCTCTCAGAAGGTATGTTGAGTACCTCTTTAATCCCCAAGGCCATGTCAACCACAGACTTTGTTCTTCAGGAAATCTTGTCTTAAAACAAAAACAGAAACAAAACACTTCTAAGGTTTCTCATGATCTGGTGAAGTGATGCTCAATTTTCTTCTTTCAAAAGCTGGTGTCTCCTACACCCAACAGTTAGTCTGCCCTCCTTGGGTTCTAGGAAGGAGTTCACAATCTATAATTATTTCTCAGGTTATTTCTCCCCAGATCTTCCCTGAGCTTTATTGTACAAGGGCACTTAGGTGATATCTCTTTCCACATGTCACCATTAACAAGTGGATCTAAAGACTTTTCCCGTCATGATTTCTATTTTATTCAGTTCTAAAACCCTCGCTTCTCATTCTCTTCTTCCACCTAATGTTGTTGGCCAGGTTTTGTTTGTTGTTTGTTTGTTTGTTTGTTTTGGCAATGCCCATCTTAGGTCCTTTGTCTGCTCCATTCCCAATGGCCTCACCCTCTTGTCCCATCTATCCTGGACTCCAGCCTTCTATATCAGCCTCCTTTAGGGTCTACGTTCAAACCTCCCTCTGTTGCTTTTAAACGTTTTGCAGGCTTCCATCTTGTTCCTGTCTTGATGATGACTAAAACGACAGGATTTTTGTTTGCCTTGAAGGATTGAAACAAAGTGTACGTGTGAGGGTTCCTAGAGTAAAGCTATGAAACTTCAGGGCAGCAATATGCCACTTCTAATGCCAGTTCAGATTTTAATTTGAACTCAAGGCTGTGGCCTGTTAGCCCAGAACAGTATAATTCAGCCCTAACTGACTGAGGAAGAATAGGTATAGAAACAGAATCTTGACAGGGTTAGGACAAGACAACTGAAAGATAGTTAAGCCAACCCTGGCTGAAGTGAATATCTCAAACACTGACCTGAACTATGAACCTTCTCCAGAGTGTCATTCGCATATCTTCCTTCCTTCTTCAGATTCACTAAGGTCTAAAGCTGTTGACTTCTCAGCTAAATAGAGTCATTAATGCATCATGCACTGCTGCCTGGCACAGAACTTACGCCACCGCCACTGCAGTCCCTCCCTTCCTGTGAAAGCTTCGGAAAACACATCATTAGCACCATGCTAACATCTGCTCGGCCACACTTTGGATACCCAGTGCAGAATCCCGCCTTCTCTGGGCCATGTGTGTTCTTCCGCACCGAGACCACTCATCTGACACACTTCCGGAACCAAGTCCCCTTTTTCTGGGTGATAGAGTTTCAAATAGTTTACTGTTTCTCAACAACATGCAGGCTCTGGGTTGAGTTGGACTTTCAGCTTTGCTGGATGGAGCACCAACTTTTCTTTTTTCTTTTTTGTAAATTATCACCTTGGTGTTGGCTTAACAGTAACTTGTGATGATAAGGATTGGATAGGAAAAGATGAGGTCCTTCAGTCAGAACAGTCGCCCTGCCTGGTGTGTGTGTGTGTGCGCACGCGCGCACAAGCATGTGGAGAAGTACTTGGAATCCCTTCCTGTTTCTTCCTGCTGGAATTCCTTGTGTCTGTGTTTTAAGTTGTCTTGAATGTACCACCCCCAAAGGGGTTTATATTAGTTTGTAACTCAATACTAAAGACTGAGTAAATTATAAGGAGTCCATTTCGGCTCACAGCTCTGGTTCAAGGATCAGGGCTCGCATCGAGTGATGGCTTACCAGCTCACAGAGTCAGTAAATGATATGGGATATCACATGGTAAAGCAGGGCACACTTGTGTGTGTCTATTTCCTGGTTTTTCTCTTATACAAACTGGAGGAATCATTAACAAGGCTTCACCCTAATGACCTTATCTATCCCCAGTCACCTCCCAGAGGCCCTATCTCTAAATATCCAAGATTAGTTTAAATTTACATCCTCTAGATAGCTCACAATGGGGGTTAAATTCCAACAAGAGTTTGTAAGCCACAAGCCACACTCAAACAGTAGCATGTGCAGAAACAGAAGACGCTGTGTGCTGCCCACTTAAAGTATTCATGCAGATAGTAAACCAGCTGGAACCATGGCAGGCACCTCTGGGGATCTACACCTACTCGTAGGCAACTACCCAGAAGGTTTAAGTTAAGTTATGTGTTTTCAGTCGTCCAAGACGTATGGAAAATTTTGGAAAAACAACCCAGGGTCCTTGCAAAGCTTACCTGGCAGACAATAGCTTAGGAAACAGGATTTTTGCCCAGTCCTTTCTCTTCTCCCTTAAAAGCTTGGATGCCTATGGATGCCTGGAGCTCTGGGAGAGGTAGATGGGAAGAAAAGAAAGGTCACCAAGATTCTTCCAGTTGCCTTCCCTTTTCCCCAGCAACCTGTTTCTAGGAACCACTGCCTCTCTGAGATTCTGGTGTTGTTAGGTACCTTATTTCTAGGTCACATGTACTAAGATATTTTATGGATACCAAATTAGTTATATTTAGGTGCTATAATTTTATTACTTTAAGTGGAATCACCCTTCTTAGGCTGGGACAGTCATGTGCCCACCCTGTATAGTCAAGATACCCCCAAATTTCCCTCCTTCGTTGTCAGACACCTCTTGTCTTCCACACTCTTGAACATCACTCTTCTGCTTCTGTCTTGATAGGTTTGCCCTTACGCAGAAGTCATTAAAAAAATAGGACCGTATAGTTTATAGCATTTCAAACTAGTCTTCTTACATTAAGTCTAACACTTCTGAGACTTAGCCACCATGTCCTACAGAAAAGTGTTTGCTCTTTTTTCTTGTTAAATAGTATTCTACGTGGGAATTTACTAAAATCCATTTATCCATTTATAAACTGAAGAATATCTGAGCTATTTCTCAGGTTGGGTAGTTTTAAATGATGCTCATTAAAAAATCACTTTCCTTTTGTTTTTTAAACCTGACTTAACTCCCCCCCACCCCCAATAACTTTTAACTTCTTTACTTTTAGTTTGGTATGAAATAAAAGACCCGTCCTTTGCTTATTGTTTGAAACATGTACTCTAAGATACGATTCTAACCAGTGCAGGTTGGTCATGGCAATTTGTCACAGAGGTTTCAACAGGCAGCAATATCTCTGTACTTGTCCCTCTGGGTCTGAGTCTCTCCACATGGAGAAGAGCACACTTTTTTCTGTCCACATCTACATAATGAAGAGAATGCCAGCTGTAGGTAAAGAGACTGCAGCAGCCCCAGGTGTCTGTTCTCATGGTCCTTTCACAATAGAGCTCCTGTAAATAATTGTGTGCCAAAGGTTTTAAAACCTTTCCCATAGAAAATTGGGAGTCTAACTTCAGTGCTTTAAACTCTTCGTTCATTTTGAAAATTACCCACCAGAGTAAGACGAAAAATACATATAAAGACATCAAAGGGCTAAGATCAGTGCTGAGTTATGGTATGGTGTGTGCCTACAAGAGGAATTTGTCTCATGCACATTTGCCTAGGGCATAAGAGTGTTGCAACATGCTGTGGTATCGCCCTGTATAAGTGTTGCAGCTAAACTTTCTTTCTCCAGCATAGTTCTCCTCTAAAAAAAATTGAGGGAGGGGAGCCTAGGGAGCTGGAAGATGTGGATGGAAGAGAAAATGGGAGGAGGGGATGGAGAAGGGAGTGAAAAACATGGAAAATTTTGCAGGACCTTGTATCACAGAATCTCAAAGTTGTTTTCAAAATCAGACCCATTTGATAGTAGATGATTGTCAGGACGTGGGAAACTTTGTAGAATCTGGAATGAGTTATTATGAACCATAGTGTGGTGGTTAATTTTATGTGTCAACTTGTCTGAGTCCTAGGCTGCCTAGGTATGTGGTCAACCGTAGTTTGGGGTGTTTCTGGGAGGGTGTTTCTTAGATAAGATGGAAAAAAGATTATCCTTGAAATGTGGATGAGTCTTGTCTGGGCACTTGAGGCCTTAGTAGACCAAAGAAGTAGTTCTCCTCAAACCAAGAGGGGAACCTTGGACCTGAACTGCAGTTCCCTGGGTCTCTGGCCTACTGGTCTACCCCGAAGATCATGGATTTACCAAGCCTCTGAATCGCCAAAATTTCATATGCTGATTCTCTAATGAGCCTCCCTGCTCCCTTCCCTTCCTCTCTTTCCTCCTCCCCTCTTCTTCCCTCCCCCTTCCTCCTCCCTTCTCCTTTCTCTGCCCGTCTCTTGTCTCTGCTTCTTTCTTCTCTCTTCTCCTTTCTTCTCTCTACCTTCTCCTGCTCTTCTTCTTCCTCTCCCTCCCCACTTCTCTCTCTCTCTCTCTCTCTCTCTCTCTCTCTCTCTCTCTCTCTCTCCTCCCCTTCCCTGCATTCTCTGTGAATTCACACACACAGACCCAGGCGGACACACTCCTACCTGAAGAAATCACATTACAGATGATATTAAAGACAATATATCCAGCCCTCATCCATCTCTTCTGTAGTATCTGTCTAAACAAGCCTCAGAACCTCAGCTGATCATTTTCTGTCCAGGAACTTGCTGGCCCTCAAAGCAGCTACTATCCATTTTGTACAGCCCCAGTGATTACAGTTTTGTTGTCCTTGTTTGTTTGCTTCAAAAAGCAGGTTTGCTCTACTTCCCAGTGGCTTCTATACTTTAGAACAACTTTGTTCCCAAGCAGTTCCCAGGCTATTTGGACACAGGTGCATGTTCCCCCAATTCGTCTTAATTTAAATGATCTATGTGAGAGAGGGATTCTGAACTATTAACTGGGTCTGTTTTTTCTTCTTCTTTGTATACTTATGTCCATTTCATTTCCTTGTACCCTTTACCCTTCTTTCATAAATCACCTAGGACATTGGTGCCTCCTGCCCCAGGGCAGCGAAAGAATCGTGTTATAGAGGACAGAGTCAACTGTGTGTGCCTGATGGGTCAGGGACAGAGCAGAAAAGGCACTACATTGAAAGGAACTGCCAGGATGATAAAGAACAACAACATATGGACTTCTGTATATCTGATGCCCAGGGATAGACAGTGTGTAACCCCTCAGGGATGCAGCTGGACAGTGGGTGTCCTAGGACAAGAGGAAGCTCAGATTCCACAATGATTCAAGGAAAAAGGAGCTGGAATGAACCAGACTAAGAGTCTTCCACTGAGAGAGCAGAGGAGTGTGAAACACAATTTCAGAAAAAAAATGGGTTTACAGAAAAAAAAAATCTACTAATAGCTCTTGTTCAACTGAGTGTACAGAATGAATGCTGTTATCAGTTTGCTCCTCCTTGGAAATAAGCAACTGAACAGACTCTTCCCTTTGGGAATTATTCTGTCCCTGGAAGGGGCTCCATATAGGGTAAGAAATCAGAGCCCCAGGAAGACACCCTGGGAGTCACAGGCTGCTACTTTGGTCTTATAGTTCCTTGTCTCCATTCCATCCTGTAGCCAACATTCCTTCAAAAAACATGTACTGAGTACTTGCTATGTGATCATTACTGTGCTAATTATTGGAAAATCAAAGACAAAAGAAGCCTTATGTTTCAGGAGAGGGAAGGGAACACAAAAGTATGAGCCCGTGCAATTAAATAATGCCATTAAATGAGTTTAAAACACAGGGAAAAAGCTCAGATCCTTTCCCTAAACAGACCCGCTTAAAGGCAATTAGTAAATGTGTATCTTTAATGATGATTACTAGCTGAGACCCTGAAGGAGCCAGTCAGGATATGGAACTTCTAGGGAGACAAGCTTGATCATGGTTGGAACCAGTTTATAGAGCTTACAGCTTACAGATACAGCTTACAGAGGAAGCAATGCTTGGCTTTCTTATTGACAAACACAGACTTTTCAGGATATTGTATATGTGTGACGTAATCATTAAACAGTTACCATGCTTGGCAGCTATTATTTTCCTCAATCTTCACAACAATTCTAAATGATTAGTAGCAACACTGATCTGGAAATCAAGGTTTAGAAAGTCCAATGATATGTCTTATTAGGGTCAGAGCAAGCATTCAAATCCAGAATCCTTTATCTATCCATCCTGTATGATTACAACCTAAGATACATTCAGAACTTAGTTTGGTTCTTGGGATTCTTGTCTTTCCACATCTCCACAGCAGAGCTGACCATCTATGACCAAGACTAAATGAAGCCTGCAAAGCAGAACATATTTATTACCTGGCACTTTCGAGAAAGTTTGCTGATCTCTGAAAATAAACTTTCTCAAGCAATTTGACCAGATAGTGTTCTCAGTTACAGGCCATGTTCATCCATTCCCATTTTGAGATGGGTCTCCTGTTCAATTTCAGGAAGCTTTAGAGATACCAGACAGTTTTGCTAGGAATTCATGGCCAAAGTGGTCATGCTGTGATAACAATTAGTCCTCATGTTTTCTTGCCTAGGATCCTTCTGGTTCTATGGAAACACAAATGTCAAGAGAAGCAAACTTGAATCACCTTATTTCTGGGAACTGGTGGTAAGGACTAATCACCTTTGAGAGAAGGACAGAAATAATTACTTTAAAACTAAATAGTATCTGGGTTTTGGAATGACAAGGTGAGCGATTGTTCTGGGATTATCTCACTTGAATTAGTGCCAGTCATTGCAAGCCAAGAAATTTCTTCTCAGAGGCAGAGGAAAACACATCCCAGGTGGCTGACACATTCTTTTACAAAGCAGGGTGTGTGCTATATTTATGTCTAGGTATTACATTTAAACACACACACACACACACTTCAGGCAGGCATAGCCTTTTGCCTGTTGGGACTTATTTCGATGTCACCCTTCTCCATCGCTTCCAAGTTATACAGTGAAGTGGAAATTTCTGGTTTCTTTGGAGACTCAGTTGTGCCATGTGATGTTTTTCTGGAAACTGTCTTATGAGAGGATGTTTTGCTGAAGTAGATATGTGGGAGGATTTTTTTTTTTTTTTAGTACAGACACATGGTGTTTACTTAGAAGCTGTTTGGAAAAAGGGCACGTGGTGTTTTGCTTTAGCCGATGCTTGACACGTGATGTTTGGAAAGAGTAAAAGTATCACCCAACAGACAGTGGAAGATACCGTGGCATTGGTTCATGTTGTCTTCTTTGCTCATCACCATTTCTTGTGACTTCGTAGAGAGAAATGCATCAAAGAACTTCCTGTGATATTCTGGAGGCTTCATGCAGATTCTTTGTGGACTTGGGCCAATTAGCAGAGCCTCGAGGTTTCTTCTGGATTGAACTGCTTTTGCTGATGGTGGTGCTGAATAGTGTTTGTGAGTAGTGATTGTGCTACCTGCTGATATCCTGACAACAAAGATTGGATTTGCCCCAAAGAACTATTTCAAAGCAGGTCCACATTCTCTTTTGTCCTATTAACCTTTCCTTCCCACTAACTCTGGTGGCTGATACGCTGGAAGAGAGGTTAAAGCTTTTAAGAACCCTTATTAAAGCAGGTTTTGAAAACTCTAAGCCTACACACAGTTATCTAAATTCTTATCGGACAGTGACAGTATTAATTGTGACCGTCTCCCTTGTGCTGAAATTGCTGAAATCTATACTGGAGATTACAGAATAGAGAGTATTAATCTTGCAAGCTGCTCTCCTCCCAACACCATCTCATCACTTCCTTATCACTGTCTTACTTCACAGTATCTGCATGGGTAAATGCTCAAGCCATGATCATGACACCATCAAGGGGATTCAGGGAGTGTTTACCCACCGAAGAGTGGTCCTGCCACAGGTGTGGTGGGAACACATACTGTGTAAACTATACTGGTACAAGAACTATTTTTCCTGGCAGAGTTTGATGAGGATCTTAAGAGTTAATAATGGCCATTTCCAAGAAAGTAAAGAAGAAAAGCAGGAAAGGAGCAGAAAGTTCCAGAAGGCAGGCGGCAGAGGGATCTTAGGCAGCTTAGGGATTTTAGGGATCTTAGAGATCTTCTCGGCAGCTGCTTTTGGATAGCCTTTTTCTAGGTGGGATTTCTGCCTCTCCCTATGGCCCACAGCCAAAGTGCAGATGGTATTGGGGAAGATGAACGAAGCCAGTCCTGTGGTGGAAGGAACACTCTCTGTGAATCCCAGACGCCTGGAACAGTTGATGTAACAAGAGCAGTGCCAGCTATAGCTCATTGAGTTAGACTGGAATAGAGCATTCTATTCTGGCAGGGAAGCCATTAAGACAAAGACTCACCATCAGGACTTTCCGTGTTTAATGAAAGAGTCGTGAAAGCACCACAGCTATACTTGGACTCATCTACAGCACACTGAAGCCAGGTCATGTGCTAAGCACCCTGTAGCCTTTCCTTCCCATCCAGACATCGTTACCTTTTGTGTAGGAGAATTCAGATGTCATCCTGGTGGTCTCATTAGCATTTTATGAACATTCAGCATTAATAAACTCTTTTCTGGGGTATAACTTAAGTACAATATAAAGAACAGTGAGTATGTTGAGTCGGTGTGTAAATAACTTTTTCTCCCACTAATGTTGATAGCGTTAAAGTATCTCCTGTGCAAACTAAGAATTTTAATGACGTCCAACCTTAACAGAACTCTTAAAAGCATACTGCAAAGAGCTGGTGGACTGAGCTGAGATAGGGAATGCTCAGAGTCCAATGCCACTGTTAATATTTGCTGGTGGGTCTTGCTTACTCTATATAATGTAGTTCTGTGTATTGAAATAGGCACTGTCTCACACAGTAACATGACACAAGCTCCTGGCATTCAGCACATTTTGGAGCAAAAAGCATGACGCTAAGACCCTCTGACAGGATTCCACTTTGACCCATTGTAGATTACAAAGGGGACATTCTTTTTTTCAAGACAGCCATGGAGATCAGCTTAATCACTCTCAGATTATGGCTTGTTAACCATTTGTCACTTTGAGTTGATGTAGAAAACCGGAACCAGACACTCCTAATCAACTTCCCAAGGACCAAATGAAAAAAAAAAAAAAAAGCAAAGCTCAGTAGCTTTCTTAACCCTTAAAAAACCTGGTTTCCATTCAAATATTTGACTAAATATTGTAGAAAGCAATGTGTCACTATTGTTACCTGTACAAATCCCTATTGCTCTATGGGTTTGATCAGGAGAGAGCTCTTTCAAGGATTCAAATTTGTACTACTAATACAAATGCTTCATTTTAAGTTTGTAGAGGGTGATGCTAAAAAAAAAGAGGTCAGGTCATTATAAAGAAGCTTGGTTGATTCCATTACATCTGCTGTCCATTACATCTGAAGTTGATCGAACAGATCAACTTCCAGATCCATTTCAAGACACACAGGGAAACTTCTGGAAATGATGATCAAGTTTTGAGCATGGAAAGGAAGCACAGAGGGGCACCCCCATCTTAGAAGCAGCCACAGGTTTAGTGTTTCCCCATGAGCATCCTTCAAAGTCTCTAACCATATCCTCATACAGTGACATTGGATTATCCTCCCTCTCACCTGCTTCTCCTACGCATCCGAGAGCTGCTGGTATCTGCTGTCCTGTATGTTGGTTTTCCTAAATCCCCACCAGAGAAGATGGGCACTAAGTGTTTTGGAAAGAGAAGAGAGAGAAGGGATGAAGAATGAAAGCAAAACTTCAGTCATCACATCTACAAAGGCACTGGGGGAGATAGAACCTGTATGTAGTCTGATAAGACAAAACATTAACATTTAATAGGAGAATAAAATATTTATAGCCAAGAAAGATTTACAGGATCAAAATACAATTTATAATTTAACAGGTGCTATATGGACCTTACGCAATGAAAAATGAGTGCAATACAATGGGCTTTCAAGTCATAAATATAAACTAAATGGAGGAGTTTTCATCCCCAAGAATGGCCTACAATATTAACTATTCAGAGAAGAAAGCATAAAAGAAAGGGGTTACTAAAATCGGTTACTTGAGTGACTAGTCTGTAAACCACTAAAAGATTTTAAAAGTCAACAAGGAACTATTATTGAAATAAAGTCTCCATACTTATCATATTTATATTTTATAAAAACAAAATACTTTAGTCAGTCTTACCGATAAGTGGTTGATTTAATTCTTTGTAAATGAAAGGCTTTTCTTTTTCTCCTTTGTAACTGGGACAAGGCAAACATGTGGGTTAATCATTAACGGACTCCCCAAGCCTTCCTTCTTCTTCCACTCCTTAAACAACAAGATCATAAATCTTTGAGCCTCTCTTGGCGTTATCTCGGCCGAGGTTCAGAGTTTAATACTGTGTTCCATGAGCCACAAGCCTTGCCACCAAAGAGCTCCTGACTGCAATCAGTCACCAGGCACCCAGACTGCCTTCAAACCCATTTCTCTATGGATTCACTCATATGTGGTTGCACTATGGAAGATAGATAAATAAATAAATAAATAAATAAATAAATAAATAAATAAAACTTTATATTTTGGACCAGTTTTGGATTTTCCTGTTGCTGTCTTAAAGGTTTATTTGGTTCCCAGTTCCAAATTAAAGTCCATCATTGCAGAGTAACAGGAGCTTGAGAGAAGCCACATTCTACCCTTCCAGTGAATTAATGCATGCTGGTTCTTGCTTACTGTTCTTACAGTTCTTCCTCTACAGATACACAGTGCAGGGTCCTCTGCCTAGGGAATGGTGCCACCCACAACCAGAATGAGCTTTCCACATTAATGAATGAGATCCAGACTATTCTTCACATACATTCCCAGAAGCTAACCTTAAGGTCAATAATACCTCACAGGTGTGCCTGAGGCCTGCCTCCTCCGTGTCAAGTTGACAGATTTATAAAGGGGAAAAATAATATAGAGAATCCTTACATTCCCTGGATCTAGTTTCCCATGCTTCTATGATCTGTTTGCTATAATTCACAGACCAATCTTAATGCAGTATAAAGAACACGAGTCCACAGGGTATTTATGTATATTTCCTTAGTTCTAAATAATTGTTTTTCCCCCCTTTATTTTGGTTTTAGGTTCCATTCCAGATACTATGTGACACCTAACTATCAGATGTTCTTGAGCCCCTTGGTTGATGACTTTGACAGTTTAGGAGATGAGGTGTTGTTGACTGTCTTGTAGAACGTAGCTCAAGTGAAATTCTCCCCCTTCTTTCTCATGACCCTACATAGGTTTCGGGTTTGAGGAGCAAGCAAGAGTCTGACTACATTAAACCCATTGGATCTGTTCTTATTATGACTGTTGGCTGTTGTTGGCTGTGATCTCTGAGGGTGTGTTCTGTTTGCTTTGGCAGGCAGTCACTTACTTTTCTCTCCCCTTTCCACATGCACTCCGGGAGAAGTTACCCTGTACAACCCACACTCAACAAGTAGGGAATTGGTCTCACCTCCATCAGGGATATGATGCACTTTAAGTTTTGAATTCTGCCCCCCACGCCCGTGCAAATATCTCTTCCTTACCTCAGTTGCTCTTATTCTGTGTCCTTCCTCCTCAAAACCTGAAACCCATGTGGAGTCAAGGGAAAGAAGGGAAAATGAGTTCCACTTGAGGTATGCTCCACAAAACAGGCGATGACTCCTTGTCTTCTAAACTGTCAAAGTCATCAACCAAGAAGGGGCTTAAAAACATGCGGTAGGTGTCACATGCTACCTGGAGGGGGATCTGGAGGTCTATTCAATATTTATTCAATTTTTCATGTTGACATAGACTCTTATTTTACTAGGCCATAAGTTTATTCTATTTTGTGGCTCAAACTGTTCTAACTTCAAGCATCAGGTGATTGTTGTTGACTTCTGCGTCTCTCTGATACATCCTTTAGTTGTGCATATATGTCCATGGGTATCCATGTGTGTGGAGTACACGTGTGTGTGTATGTGTGTGTGTGTGTGTGTGTGTGTGTGTGTGTGTAAGGCGCAAGTACATATATGTTTCCATGAGTGTGTGGAGACCAGGGGCCAGCCTAGGGTATCAGTCTTCAGAAGCTACCCTCTGTGGCTCATTAGCCCATTAGGCTAGCCTGGGCCAGCAAGCTCCAGCAATGTTCCTGGCTCCACATTTACAATACTGGGTTTCCAAGCAAAAATAATCATGCACAGATTTAGCACATGTGTTCTAAGGATGAAACTCTGATTTTTATTTACATACAGGAAGTAGTGTACTAACTCTGGCTTGTTTTTTAGGACTTAGAAGTACAGTCTTACTTTATGGCACTATGAGATTCTGGTGCCTTCATCTATATTGTCTGACTCCAGAACAACAATTAACCTCTTTCTATGAATCCTCATTTCTCCTATTGGAGACTTGGAAGGTGCCATTTAGAAACAATATCTGGGCACTAGGTTTGTGACCTAACATTTATCCTAGTCTCTTTAAGTTGGCAGAACAGGGAAGTGCCTCTATAAATATTCTGTATGTAAGTAAAGTATACTCAGATGCATTTGTAGCTATGATAAACTGAAAATAAATTCATATTGAGTGGTCCAATAACTCATGGATATATATACATATATAATATTGGTTATATATATATATATATATATATATATATATATATATATATATATATGGTTTTTCGAGACAGGATTTCTCTGTGTAGCCCTGACTGTCCTGGAACTCACTCTGTAGACCAGGCTGGCATTGATCTCAGAAATCTGCCTGCCTCTGAGCTCCTTTGGCTACTTTCTACATTCAATCTCGGGATTCTCCAGTGACCTAAATGATTGGTGTATATTTAAGATTTTTTAACGGACATGCAGCAATTGAGTGTGTTTATGAGGTACTATGTGACATTTCAATACACGTCAATATACAACATTGTACAGTGACAGATCAGAGCGATCTGCATGTCTGTCACTTCAGATATTTATTGTTTCTTCATGTTGGCAGTATTTGAAGCCATTCTGGTAGCTACTCTGAAGTGTGCAATTCACTGCTGTCAACCTGAGATGAGGGGATGAGGGTTGTCAGTCAGTGGATAGAGGGCTTGTCTATCATGGTCAAAGCCCTGGGTTCCATTTCCAGCACTGAGTAAACTCAGCCTTGTGACTAATACACCTATATAAACCCAGCACACAAGAGGTAGAGGCAGGAGGATCAGACATTTAAGGTCATCCTCATCTAAATATGGAGTTTAAAGTCAGCCTGGGCTAGACAAGCCTCTGACTCAAGTAAAAATTTTATCAAGCACAGCTCTCCTATAGTTGCTTCTCTTATCCAGTTCTTCCTCTGAACACATTTCCAACCCCGTCCCCCTCACAAGACCTTGCTAAGCTCTGGTAACCACTGTTCTACTCTATATTTTTGAGACCTATTTTTTTTGTTGTTGTTTATCTTCCACATATAAATGAGAAAACATGAATGTCTTTCTGTACCTGACTCATTTCATATAACACGCCCTGTGGGCCCACTCGTGCTGCCACAGGTAACTGAATTTTATTTTATTTGTTTTTCAGCTGAATAGTATTCCATTGGACTATCCCCCACATTTTCTTAATCCACATCCACTAATGAATACCTGGGCTCAACTCCACGTCTCAACTATTACGAATAGAATAAAATACGTATGGGAGAGCACAGTGAGATTGCTGGATCGTAGAGCAGTTGTGTTCTGATTTTCCAAGGGAAAATGAACATTCCTACTGGCACTGTCTGAGAGTTCCCCCTTCCCCTTGTCCACTCTAGTATTTGTTATCTGGGGCTTCACTATAGTATTGTTATAACCATCTTAAGATGAGACCTCGTTGTACTCTTGATCTTTGCTTCCTTCAATGATTAGTCATGTTGAAAGTTTTATTTTTCATTGGCCATTTATATCTTGAGAAATGGCTACTGAAATCACTGTCCATTTTCTACCAATTATTTATTTTTCTTTTGCTGTTGAGACATTTCTGTTTGCTTTGTCAAACTGACAAACACCTGAGAGGAAATTCAGAGAGAGAGAGAGAGAGAGAGAGAGAGAGAGAGAGAGAGAGAGATCGCTCATGGGTCACAGTGAGGTTCTCCTTCACTCATGGGAACACGTGGTGGAACAGGGCTGCTCACTTCATGGTGACTAGGAAAGAGAGAGGTGGGTGGGAGAGGGAGAAAGAGGAGGGGAGAGGGAAAGGGAGAGGAAGAGGAAGCTTGCTCATGCTGGGATAAGATATAGCTTCCAATGACAAAGACACTCAAGTGGCCTGCTTCGAAATCTCCCACTATCTGCCAACAATTCCATTGAATTATTAGCAGAATGGGTCAGAATTCCCACAATCTAGTCATTCTCAATGCCTGGTTCCACCAGCTGAGGACCAAGCCTTCAACTCCTGAGCATTTTGAAGGGCATATTTCTTATTCAAACCACGGCAGGGGCTAGAATTCCTAGTCTCTTCAGCATAATCCCACGTTGGCTGAGTACTTCACAGACAGTTTCTCCCATTTTGTAGGTTTTCTTTTCATCCTGTTGATTGTTTAGATTCCCAGAAGCCTTTTGGTTTCATTTCATCTCTTATGGCAAGTCTTTCATTAGTTGTTAATGTTTTAGAATCATATCCAGAAACTCCTTTTTCTGGACCATTAAACAGTCTTTAAAATGTAGTCATTTCAATGTATTCTTTGCAAAGGGCTTATTCCAATAGCAAAATAATGTTTAGAATCCTTCAACATCCAGTAAAAACTAATAATCCATGGACATTTATGAATCCAACTATTATTTCCCAAGTGTCGCTATTATGCTGGCCACTGTGACGATGTCAGCTGGAGGGTAGGACTGTCTCACACACACTTTTCAGATGCTTTGTGTCCTTACATATTAGAGACTTGGACATTTGTATTTTAAAAGCACCAAGGAAAGAAACTGATCTGTGGCAACCACATCACTTCTCTGAAATTCCCCGAATCCTTAGATAGGTTTAACCACTCTCAGTGATTCCACAGCCTGCAAAACTCTTCTGTTTGGAGGCTGGTATTTACAGAAGGTTAGGATCATTTTTCTTCTACTGCTCTTTCGGTTTTAGCTTTTTTTTTTAAAAAGCAATTTAAATTTCAGGGGAGAATAATAATTACTAAAGGCTCTGCAGCTTTTGTCTAATACATGCGCCTCCAGCACAATTTAAATTAGAATCCCAGTTGTCAATCCAGGGATGCTGAAACAACAATTATGCTCCTCTACCCTGGCTGGCAACCTACGGCCTTACTCTTTCGTGGACTGTATCTGTTGTACCAGCCACGTTATCTAAACTGCTAATGAAATTGTACGATGCAAAATTATGTCAATAAAGAAGGGAAAGACAGTTGTTTGCTGCTCTTCAGGAGCGGAGGTGAGGCAATGGGCTGGCCACCATTGGGGAATTAACAAGAAATCTTTCTCAAAACATTGATGCTTTCTTTGTAAATCCTCGCCTGACCCGACTCTCAGAATGGCCACATCTACAACAGTGGTATAAGGTACCTTGAGTGAGAACCGTAGAACAATTTCTATAGATGCTATAATAGAAAGTGTGACTGAAGAGAAGAGAGCCATAGTCTGAGATTGCGGGATTGAGTTGAAAAGCTCTGAGAAATGCTTACTTAAAAATCAGCATGTATGAAATAAGGCCCTCTGTGGACAGAGGAGTTGATCTTTTGATGAGAGTGCACACAACAAGGTTGAGGGTGTAGACAATATTGATGGGATGGAGCCTTCCCTGTAGTAAGGGTGCTGCTGAGTAGGACCTTTTAGCACATTAGTTTTAAGTCAAACAACTATCCTCTGCTTGCAGGGACCTTGAAAGCTAGAGAAGGTATGTGGCAATGCTGATTAGTTAGAATGCTGTATCAGTTGAGATAGAAAAACATTAACCCTAAAAGCTTCCCAGATGTTGCTTTTGTTCATGGGTAGTGTGTGTGTGTGTGTGTGTGTGTGTGTGTGTGTGTGTTGCTGTCCAGTTGCTTAGAAAGACTGGGAATAGACAGAGGGAGCGAGGACATAGCAAGGAGTTCTCCAAACTCCCTTCAGACTGCAGGACAGAATAAGAGTAACAGCTACTTGAGCCCTCATCCCCACCCATGCTGCTGGTAGGACCCATGGGAGTCAGGATTGAAGGTGGCTATGCCAGCCATTAGTATATTCTCCTGTCTTCTGTGATGGGCAAGAGCAAACTCTGCAGGTCTGTGTACACATGCTCAGGAGAAGAGAACCTAGAGGAGAGGATTATTAATTACCCAGGACAGGAGAGGAGGAGGGAGAGGAAAGGAGGGAGGGCAAGGGAAGGAGG
The DNA here is from genome assembly GCF_004785775.1 of Grammomys surdaster. Classification (NCBI taxonomy): domain Eukaryota; kingdom Metazoa; phylum Chordata; class Mammalia; order Rodentia; family Muridae; genus Grammomys; species Grammomys surdaster. Next base: position 12,082,267 of record NW_021604630.1, on the reverse strand, counting down.
GAAGGGAAGGAGCAGAGGGGAGGAGAGAAGGGATTTGAACTGGCTGGAGAAAGGCAGTCCCTGCCCTTGAGAGACATAGTGACACTTGGCTTGTAGTATGAACAAAGCCTAGTAAGGCCTCTGCAAAAGACAGATCTGTACCTGAAATTATGAGTGGATCGAAATTCTAAAAGGAGCTGTGAGTGTGCTTAGCTGTGCCCAAGTCCTCTGTGTAAGATTCTTATTTCAGACATCCTATGGACTATGTTTGCATGTGTTACCAGGAGCTGAGATGACTGAGGCCCGTCTTGGAGGCAGAGATGGGGGTCAAGCACTCTCCTAAGTGGCAATAGGAACTAAAATAAATATAAGAAATAACAAACTCAGACTTATCCTTGAGAAGACACATTACGTCACTTGAGAAAGCTCAGAATAGCTGTGCGGTCAGGGATGCAGCTGCATGTGGGGGCCACATTCTAGCAACTGAATTAGGAAGGGCTCACACATTCCTATCGCAGGAGAACAAAGACCCCGAGAGCTCCAGGTGAAAGTCGTCATTTCCTGGGAGTCTTGGAGACACCAAGGTTACACTTAAAGCCCTGCATCTCCTCATCTTTCTATCCACTTTCTATCATAAAAAGCAAGATATTGACCACCAGAAACAATTTCATCATTTAGTAAAAAAGAAGATGTTATATCTAAAAATGGAAGACATTTCAAATTATTTTAAACTGACAGACTCTCACAGAAGCCACGCTTCCTTTAGTCTTGGTATGTAGACCCCGATGTATGTGTAGGCACGTGCGCACACGTGCCCTTCCTTATTTTAGAGATCTTCTTTGCATGTGGTGGACCTATGCTACTCTATTCTAAGAAACCTCTGATTGCAATTTTGCTCAAATAGCCAAGGTGCCCCATGTGTGAGTGGAAGCATGCTAAACGGAGCACCGTGTCCTTCATAAAGTGCTTAAAAGAGGTTTGACCGCCTCCAGGGAACATTTTTCTCACCAGTGTGGCTGTGTGGCATTCAGTCTCCTCTTTCTGCTGTGTACTGTTTCAAGGTAAAATACACACAATAACACAGCACACGGGATGAGGCAGACACCAGCTCTTGTTTGCTTTCTTGATTTAGCACACGAAAGAATGCATTCTGATTCTTTATTTGGTACCATGGGCCTTGATCTTCACACAAACACATGAAGTGGATCTCTAAACTCTGGGTGGAAGTCAGATAATTATAGACATTTGGGACGCTATCATACTTAACAAGCTCAGACAACAAATACCTAGCCACTGTGTAGACTTAACTTCCGACCTGGCCAAGAATTAGGCCCTCAATAAGCCTATAGGACTCTAACCAGTTATTTGGCAGGTAGAACTCTGTCCATTGCAGGCTTTCAGTGTCCTTTGTGTGTGCCCAGTTAAGAGTGCCCAGCTGGCACAAACGAAGTGGCTGTTACTTACTTGTTGAAAATGGAATAAGTTAATCAATAGCGTGGGAACTACCCATGCTTGCTAACAGTGCCACCCTGGATCTGTCCTCTTACATGCCATGTGATATATTGATTACAACTCTTGAAACAGAGAAAATTGTGGCCCACCACCTAACTCTGCTTAACTGCACTCAGTAGGACAGCAGGAGAGCTTGTAATCAAATGACGTTCCACAGATTCTGATTATGTAACCACCATTCAATTCACTCTTAAAAAAAAAAATTTCTGGGCTAGGGATATAGCTCAGAGGAAAGATGGTAGAATGCTTGCCCTCCTTCAATTCCCAGCACTCAGAACAAACAAATAAAATATGATTAACTTCTAGAAGAATCACATTAATCTTGTTGAGGATAAAAATGGCGTTCCAAAGGGAACTCTTAAGAGACATAAACGTATGTCTTTAATGCCTTTATAAAATTTACCAAAGAAAAACATGACTTAAATGAGAATAGAAATGTGAATTTACATGTCTGAAGGGTTGTGCCTGGGGTTAATACTCAAGCAGCCCAGATTCACCACGCTGGGAATGTCACTACTGAAGTGGTAAGTGGTCTTTCTCTGTCTGCATTTTTAAGACATAAGTGGCTCATCCAGTGTAGTCCCTCTTCTGAGGGAATAAGGAACTTCATAAGTCATGCTGTATGTTTGCAGCACAGGCAGTTGGGAAAAAGGGATAAAGAAATTCTCAAAAAGGGACAGTTTACCACTGCTGCCGCCATTTTGCCATTGTCATCATATCATCATCTGCATCATCTTCACCATCATCATCATCATCCTTGTCATCATCATCATTGTCATCATCATCCTTGTCATCTTGGTCGTCATCATGATAGTTGTCATCATCATCATCGATGTCACTTTATTTTCTTAGGATTGCAATGGTTTTCTTTTCCTCACGTGACTATCATATTTATTCCCCCCACCCCCTTTCAGGAACAGGTTCTTTCCCTTGATCATCCATCCTCACTTAAGATTCAGTTACTTCAGTCATGACTTTGGTGAGCAAAAATGGATGCCTGAGCTTCATTAATGGGAGGGACAATAACAACCTCTTTCTCGTTGTTCATTCAAATTCTTCTTGGTTGCTTAGAAGTGGTTAGTCTTTAAAGATGCCTTTGCATGGGCTGGCTGGTGAGATGGCTCCATAGTTAAAGGTGCCTGCTACCCAATTTAATGGCATGAACTCTGAATCTGGGGACCCATAGGATGGAAAGAGAAAAACAGAAGGACTCCTTCAAGTAGTCCTCTGATGTCCACATGTGTGCCATGTCACATGTGTGTGCACTCTCAAACACACAACACACAGATGTTTGTTTTTGTTAGATAGTAACATTTATTTTGAGAACTGTATATTTTATTTTTACATTCAATTTTTGCAATGCTGTACATATGCTAGATGCCAGGCCCATGTTTGACACATAGTTGGCAAAGGTTTTCTTCTATTTGATAGCCTACTATTCTGCTGCTGCTGATCCTTAGCTGTACAAAGCCATTTTGTTTCATGCAGTTCTGGTTGCCAGTCAGTGTGGTTATTCCTGTGCCATTGGAGCCTTCTTCAGAAAGCCTAGGACTTTTCTTCTATCTTGGTTTGCTCTCGGGAGTTCATAGTTTCAGGTCTTACATTAAGAGCAGCAGCTTTTCTAACATGTCAGGTTCTTAGTTCTCTCCCTGTGAAACAGTTTTGCATGGCCAGAGCAGCTGCACATTCATGGAAGTCCAATGGAGGCAAATGTCAGGAAGAAAGGCCCTGATGAAACCCAGGATAGCATTTATTTATTTTGGGGCTTCAGCTGGTGTCCCTCCTCATTCCACACCATCAAGGGGACACTCTGCTTCCTTTTGTTACGATAATTTTGGAAGAGTGGAATTTAGGCTCTACATTGTTACCAGTGCTGCTTTTCAATAAACAAGTTCTTTGAATTCTTCCCACCAACCTGATAAGACCTGATACTACCTCCTGATGTACGGAGTGCACAGAAAATTATGATAATGTGGACTGAGTTAAAATTCTGTTATCTATCAGTTTATTAGCAGTTTAAGGGATCACTTTCCATTGTAGATTTCCTTCCTGGCTCCGCTGTGAAAGATGGATTTGTACCATATACCTTGGGCTGCCTGATAAATTTGTATTCATAAACACCTCTGCGGTCGTTTGAATAGGAATGTCCCCCATAGACTCCTCTGCGGTCGTTTGAATAGGAATGTCCCCCATAGACTCATGTGTTTGAATCTTTGGCCCATAGGGAGTGGCACTATTGGGAGGTGTGACCTTGCAGTCTCATACACTCAAGGTAGGCCTCCCTGAAGATCAAGATGTAGAATTTACAGCTCATTCTCCAGCACCATGTCTTCCTGCATAGTGTCACATTTTCCACTATGTGTCACATTTTCCACTATGGAGATAATGACCTAAACCTTTGAAACTGTCAAGCCAGCCCCAATGAAATGTTTTCCATTATAAGAATTCCTGTGGTCATGGTAGACTCTTAACAGCTGCAAAACCATAACTAAGGCACCCCTCCAATGCCTTCTAACTAGACTCTCCAATGATGAGGTTCACAGATTTGCATTTCCAAAGGACTTCTAGGTGGTTCTCTTATACATGATAGTTTGAGAAGGTTGCTGACTAGGGGCCATTGAAGAGAGTCAGACTTTAGTGTTCTCTGTTCGCCCCAACCATTTCCCATTCTCATTTTTTACATAACGGATAACTAGCTGTGCTTTCACTCCAAGAAATGATCTGGGCAAGAAAATACAATTCTAGTATACTACTTTTTTTTCACTGTGATGACAAATCACCTGGCAAATGATATAAGGGAAGATGCTTTATTTTGGCTCTTGTTTTGAGAGGGTGTAGTGAATCATGGCAAGAGAGGCATGGTGGAGTTCACGTCAGCAGGTGCATGATGATGAAACTTCTCGGGGGTTGACAGATTAGGGAGCCAAGAGTAGGACAATGGTGGTACTTAGCTGGCTTTCTCTTTTGGTTTTTCATTCTGTCTAGGACCCCAGCCCATAGAAAGTTGCCACCCACATTCAATGTGTGTCTCCTTTCCTTAAACTTCTCTGAAAAGAATCTCTCAGACATGCCCCAGCGTGTCTCCTTAATGTCTACTCTAGTTTCATTCTGTTGCTGTAATGAAATGTCATAATAGTAACAACAAACTCTTGGGAAGAATGGATTTATTTACTATTTATACACAGTAATCTACTACTGTCATGAAATCAAGACAATAAAGGGCAGAGAGAAAAAATCATGTATGGACCCCTGCTTGTTGCTTGCTCTCAGGTAGCTTTCTCCTTTTTTAGACTGTTCAAGAACCCTTGCCTAGGGAATGGTGCCACCCATGATTGTCTGGGTCTTCCTACCAGCTAACAATCAAGATAAACCTCACAGGTGTGACCAGAGTCCAAACTGTGGACCCACCTCTGCTTCTGCCTTTGGGATATTCAGGTACCTTTGCAAGCGGGACAGGAATGAAAGGAATGAAGCTTGGGGGAGGGGGAGGGGGAGGGAGAGGGGAGGGGGAGGGGGACAGGTAGAGGGAGACCGAGTTCACAGGATCTCTGTCTGTCCCAACAAGTGAGTGCCAGAGATGAGTGTTTCAGTGTTACTGTTCTTTTCTATTATGGGAAGTGACTATAGTTTGTGAAACAGCAGCTCTCTTTATTCAGGATTAACAAGGGCTATATAAACCTTGGGGAGTGGGTAGGGGTTTTCAAGGAGAGTGTACATTATTGGCTGGGGCTGAGGTACCTGAAATCCTTTATTTGAATGAAGAGGGATTCCAGGTGCTTATACCTGTAATTTGGCCGTCAGGGCTACGTGACTATCTTAAGGATGGTAGAGGTGGGGCATGCAGGCTGAGAATAGGGAGGGATTCATCCTTACTCCTGCCAGAAGATGAGATTTTGGTCCCAAGAAGAGACTTTCAGGATTTGGACACTTCCCTACCTCATTCTTGTTCCAGACTCGTTCTCCCTGGTTACACTTGCCCCACACCTGATGTAGATAAGTCATCATCGTTAAGACTCTTTTCTAAGGTAATTCTGAGTTGTGTTGAGTTGACAGTTCAAATTAGCCATCACAACGCCCTAGAATATCTCTCAATTCAATCGAGTTGGCAATGAAGGTTAACCATCATTAAGAGCAAAAAACCTCTCCAGCACACACGTTTATAAGGACATTTCTCATGCTTCTTTTCAATAATGGTATCTGGCTAGTTAGGATACAAATGAATATGCAGCAAAGTGATTTGGTTCAGATGACTTCAGCTTCTAGAAAGCCATTTGCTTCCTCGGTACCTAGGTCATAGTTCATCTTCTCTAGCTGTAGCAGATTTGTCAACTCTCAAGTCTCTAAAGACCCTCATAAGTATTGCCCAAGGTGCCTGGAATCAATGTTTCACCCTCAGCTGTACACCTAAGACCCTGATCCTACCCAACACTTAATTCTGGCCTTCTCCTGAGTTCTTAGTTTCAAGTAAAGTCTGACATATACAAACATGATCACAGAATGCGTTCTGTATGCTCTCTTTTTAGCAACACAAAATAAAGACACTGAGACATGTTTGTATGGTTGCTCATAGGATAATTTTGTATTTTGTGAGTCTGTGTTCATGGATGTTCTCTTTCCTAAATGCATGAAGCAAGCTGACTTTAATATATCCAATTCAGCAAGTAGTTTAGAAGACAGAAGGAAACAAACCAAAATACAACAAAACAGTGGCTCTTCAGATTTTTAAACCCATCCCAAACTCATAAACATGACATTCAGTTTTGTGTTAAAACATATTAACGATACAAATAAGTCAGCAGGTTGAAATCTTAAACCCACAAATTATAGTTCATAGTACCTCATATGTGATTAATTAAGCACCGGATACATATAATACCCAGGACTGCATGTTTATGGGACTTAGAAAGGAAATCACAGATTTGAGTTAGATCTCCAAGAACTGTGTAATTGGATAAGTTGCAGAGATGGCAAGAGCTACGGTTCATACTGGCCATTACAGCAAATAAGAGGATTAGACAGCCCTGTTATTATACAGGAGGGAGGGAGAGGCAAGGGACTTGTCTGCTTTCTCTCCATAGAGGTATATAGCTTCATGACAGCAAGCTTTGTCATGTGCATGCATGCATGCGTGCCTCTTACTGCTTATGTATTGTATTAGTTGCTACCTTGGACACTTTTTTATGTGAATACAAACTTAGAATGCTAAAACTAATCTGTATGTTTACCATTGTTTTACATAATATATGCTATAAACACTACGACTACAGTTACTTCCTGTGTACTGCTATCCCAATATACCTTTTAGTTTTCACTTCTGTTATTGTTGTTGGCACAGAAAGATGATATCATTATTATTCTAACTAATATTATAATTTGATTGCACATATCCAGAATTTTACTAATTTCTTTACTCACATTTTTCTTTTTATCCCAGACATTGTGACTGGAGTTTATATTTTTGTTAGGGAGTTCTTATTCAGGAATTTTTATAGACATAGTCTGTCCAATACATGACTGCTTTTCATTTTAGGATATCTATTCTATTCTTTTTTTTTTCAATTTAAAAAGATTTTTATTTTATTATTGTATTTGTATTTTGTCTGCATGTATGTCTGTATACCATGTGCATGTAGTTTTAGCACAGCCCAGAAGATAGTGTTGGATCACCTGAGACTGGAGTCACATACAGTTGTGAGTCACCATGTGGGTACTAGGAATTGAACCCAGATCCCCTGGAAGAGCAGCCAGTGATCTTAACTGATAAGCCATCTCTCCAGCTCCTCTCAATTGTTTTTTAATTGGAAAAAAATTCAAACCTCAATAGATGATGAGATCTTGCACAGATTTAAATCTGGGCAAACCAGGTGCCAATCTGGAACTTTCCCCTTCCACACAGGCTTCTGAGTGTACCAGCATTACTTCATGAAGAGCAACAGCCCACCTCCCCAATGTCATGTGATAACAAGAGCACAGGTTTTTGAACATGTAACTTTAAACTTGTATCTCAGGATCTAGGAGCTTCTGGGACCATAATTTTAACCCAGCCTTCCATAACGGTCTTCTTACTTTCTACCACACAACAGGACACTGCAACAACAGCAACAGACTGCTTTAACCTTCTCACTTCTGCAGATGCTAAAACCACTTCTCCAATATATAAAGGGGCAGGAAATTTAATTTCCTGAGAAAGAAACACACAGCCTGGCCCAGGCATTTTAGTGCCCAGGAGTGCTGAAATAAGTCCATTTATCAAAACTCCATGCACAACTGTCCTTCCAAACTTGGTGTGTTTTGCAAAATCTTCACTTAAATGCAAAGGATTGGTATCTCCCGTTAACTCTGAGAAGGTAGCCACATCCTGTTGTGTGAAGGCTCTGCTGAGTTCAGCTCGGTCTCCAACTTTCATGTGCGCATACTGAAAACACTGCCCTGTTGGTACCATGTGATGTTGCCACAGTCTTCTCTGAAGCCCTCTCCACATCTTCAGCATCTCCAAATGTCATCAACAGGGGCTTTAGCCTGCTCTGTTTTCCAACTATGTAGACACCTAAAGACACTGTGGAGAGTGGACGTATCTGGAACTGTAAGAGTATTCAATCCAATACTTGCTCCCTGCTATTGCCAGATAATGCAAGGAGAAAGGGAGACACCTGAATCACTCTGAAGGCACATTTCTTACTCTTATAGGCTCCAAATAAGGTCAAAGAACTCCATAATTTGGCCAGACCACTGCTACATATTCTCAAGATGGCTGACAAAGTCTTCTCATCATAGGTGAGAACATCCACGGGTAACGCAGCACCAACCTCCCCAAACAGGTCTTTCAGGGCTGAAACAAGCAGCTGTTTGAACTGGGCTACATTCAGTGCCACTCCATGTTCTTGAAACTCTAGGCAGACTTTCATGTAGTGGTACTCCGAGGGGTTCTTGTAAACTACTCTTTCATATGCAGTAGCTGGCATCTTCCAACATGGGTACGTATCTCGAAGGTAGTGCGCCCAGCAAAACGGCTGGATCAGCCTTCCCGGTCACCGTCTGTATCCGGGACCTCAGCAGTACGGAGCACGGTGGCGGCTCTGAAGAACCTAAGGCCGGCCACACTTCCACCCTGTGCTTGCTCCCGCTCCCGCCATCTATTCTATTCTTATCTTTGAATAATAAATTTTCAGAGACAAAATTCTAGTTTTTGAGTTCTTTTTTTCTTAGGTTATAGAAAAATCTCATCCCAATGTCTTCTGACTTCCATTGTTGGGACAAGAAGCCAGTTGCTAGGCTAATTGTCATTGCTTTGTGGAATATATCTGTTTTTTTTTTCTCTTATTGCTTGCTAGTAAATAAATCTCATTTTCTGTAATATAGTGGTGTTATGTACAGTTGTAGATTCCTAGAAACTGAATCTTCTTTGACTTCCTTAGTCTTTGAAACACGAACATTGGTTTTTTTACTGTAACAGAAAATCCTTAGCCCATTTCAATGTGTCTCCATTCTCTGCATTTCAGTCTTTTTTGATTGATTCTGAAACTAATGCTATATTACAAGGTCTTAATGTCTTTAAGAATGATTTCTTTTGTTACTTACTTGTGTGTGTGTTCATGCGTGTATATATGTGTGTGGATATGTGTGTATGAGTGTGTGTGCCTATGCATGTCTGTGTGCATGTGTGTGTGTCTGTCTCTGTGTGTGTTTGTGTGTACACAAAAGTAGTCCAGAAGAGATTGTTAGCGCTCCTGAGCTGGAGCATGGAAGCTGGGGACTGAACTCCAGTCCTCTAAAAGAGCAGCAAGCATTCTCAACCACTCAGCCATCTCTTTAGGCCCCTTAATGTCTTTTAAGTTTTTTCTACCTGTTAGAATTCGAGCGCGGTTTGAACAGACAACACAAAAGCCGATCCGGTTCCAAGGGAAGGGGTTTATTTGGGGAAGGGAGTGGGAGAGAGGAGCGGGAAGATGGCGAGTGAAGAGAAGAGGAAGAGAGAGAGGTTGGGGTGGTCCCAACTATTTAAGTGAGTGATGACGTGTGTAACTTCCCAGGTGTAGGTGAGCCAGGTAGGTGAATTCTGGGAGTGGTTGTCTCAGCAACGTAGGTGTCGCTGGCCCCTGAATATGACGTCACCGGGTTCAGACTTATACTAACACTACCTTTCTTTTTTTTTTCCTTTTTCTTTTCTGTGCCGAACTGTAATTCCTCCATTACTGTTTTCCATTTCTTTTGCTTTCCTGTAGTCTGGATTGACTGCTTTTCTTTTCATATTCTTTTTGGATGGTTTTCTTTCAGTTGGTTTTAAAATCAATTCATAGTATGTTGTGTATGACTATGTATGCTTATTGGGAATGTTCCTGTGAACCCCTGCTTGTTGGAGCATTGACCTTTACTAATTTTGTGGTGTTTGTTGAAGGCGAGGGTCTTCAACATAAGGAGATGCTTTCAAGGAGGGCACTGCCAATTGGTGAATATTTTAAAATCAGTTGTACGTTTAAAAGACAGATGTGGGCTGAAAACTATTTTTGAAAGTGGGTACTTTTTTCTTTCTTTAATTAATTAATGTATTTATTTACTTATTTATTTATTTTTGAGACAGAATTTCTCTATAAGGCCTGTTGCTAGCCTAGAACTATGTAGACCTGGCTGGCCTCTAACTCACAGAGATCCATTTGCATTTTCCTTCCAAGTACTGGGATTAAAGGTGTGTGCCACCCTGTCCCAGCTGGATATACTTTTAAAACAGTCCCTCTGTAGGGCTCTTACCTTTTTCTGCATTCTGTAGTTGCTCTTGGATTTTCCTCTTTGAATTCAAAGAATGATGAAAACGTTTGGCTCACATCTCTTCCAATTTACACACTTGTGTTTAACAGAATATTCGTGGCTTTGAGTATGCCCAGTACAGAACGCAAATTCAGAGCTTGCTTTGTTGCCAATACACTTTTCCCCCCTTTGGTCAACTTTTACTGTCTCATGATTTTTTTTCTCTTTTCCTTATGAATTAATTTAGAAGGAGCTTTATTTTTAAAAAGTCAAATAAGCAAAACCAGCATCTCCCTCTACCGTTCCCAGTGGGAGAACAGATTCAGTGATTCCATCAGAAGCGTGTAGAGAAACAGCGGCTCATGAAAAGTTGAAAAGCTGAGGCTCACTGTTTAATTACTTCCCAAAGCCCCAACAGGGCTTCACTCTAAAGCACAGGCTAAAATATGGTCTTCTATAATGCTTGACCTGCACTCATGTTTTTACATGGATGTCATTTGTTTAGTCACAGATGTCCGCTCATAATGGAAGTTATATCAAGAATAGCTTCTTTACCTAGGGATGCGACTCAGGAGTAGAGCTTGGCTAATATGTGAGAAGCTCCAGATTGGATTCCCAACACTGCAACAGAAAAAGCAAAACAAAACAAAACAAAACAAAACAAAACAAAACAAAACAGAAGCTACTGACAGGTGTAGTATAATACTAAGGCTCAAGGACACTGCAAATAACCAAGACACACTTTCGCACGTACATCTGGAAACCTATGAATACAGTCTAGAATCTAATACTTGGTAACAGCAATAGATTGCAAGGTAAAACCATCAGTCATAGAGAAAGTGAATAAGAATAAATAGAGAGGATCAGCTATGTTATCACAATGTAAGAGGAAAGGAAAGCGGAAATGAAAACTAAGAAGGTATTCTTATTATTTCCCAACACTCTTTGGGTGTCTCTCCTTGGCTTACTTACTCATTTTTAATAGTCACACTTGTGGAACTTATCCAACTAACCACAAATGATAATCTAGGCAGTGTTTGCACTTGCTGGTACAATGACTTCTTGTAGAGAGCCTTGACTTGCTTAGAGTTTATCCGGAACCATCTCTGTGTTTTCTTCAAAGAGAGAGTAATGTTTGGCCTTGACCCAAGCTTTCTCTCTGCTCCCTAATTAGAGAGGTGAGAAGCTGAGGTAATTGCTGTCCCAAGATATTCTAGAGCAGTAGTTCTTAACTTTTCCTAATGCCATGACCCTTTAATACAGAGCTTCATGTGGTGGTGTATCCCAACAATAAAACGATTTCATTGCTACTTCATAACTGTAATTTTGCTATTGATATGAATCGTAATGTAAATATCTGTCCTGCAGGATATCTCATATCTGACCAGTGGCATCCCACATGTTGAGAACTGATGTTCTAGAGGTACAAGGAACTCCATAGTTTTCTTTGAGATATGGTGTTAAATTCTCTTCTGAAAGGGGAGAAAACCCAAGGACTGTGGATCTTGGACCATAAGGTGAAGAGTTCTGAGAGCCAAACAGAACTTTGAAATTTTCTGCCTGAATCCCATGAGACACTGAGAATCATTCATGTAACCTCCAAGTTGTCCAGGAACCAGGGGAGTCGACCTCTAATCAGCTCTTGGAGGCCAGTGCACACTACACAACAAATGCACAAGTAACAAAGTCCTCTGTTGACATCTAGCATTTTTTGGCTAATTTTGTCTTTTACTTTACTAATAAGGGATACCACTGATGGCCCAGGGCTGAGTCTCGGTGGAACAGGCCAGACTCAATTCTTTTCTTTTTTGTTTTTTTTTTTGTTTTTTTTTTAAACTGGATATTAAAGATACAGAAATTAGAAGACTAACTTCCCTTCTGGTTTCTCCCAGTACATCCCCGAGTAATGTGCTTAACAAACCGGTATGCACATTTTGATTGATATGTACAGTATTCCCACCCCACCCCCATACCCCATAGACTGCAGAATGCCTTTTCATTCAAAGGTTATTCTCAGAATGGGTGGATCCACTGAAGGTCTGCAAAGTCAGACACATGAAGTCGGCAACCTTTCCAGGGTTGCCGACTGTAATCCACTATTGAAAGGACTGAGGAAACAGCCACAGGCCAATATGGGTTGAGACAGTCATGCTGGGATGGCAGGCCCTGGTTTTCAATACTCCCAGGACTTTCTTTTCTTTCCTGATTTCTTTTGACATGCAGGGAGAGGATTGACAGGTGTCTCATAGGCATCAAAATTAAATCTCAACATAACATGAGTTCGTTTAGCAGAAATAGGATGGCTCCGTCATAATATTTTAAACACGTCTTCTTCTACAGATCCTGAAGGGATGGTTGCCAGAACATTCGTTCATGAGAAATTGCCCTAGCAGGGGTAGAATGTAGACTTTAGAGCAGTGGTTCTCAAGAATGTGACCCTTTAATACAGTTCCTCATGTTGTGATGATCCACAACCAGAAAATCAGCCCATTGCTCCTTCATAACTAATTCTGCTACTGTCATGAATCGCAATGTATATATCTGTGTTTTCTGATAGTCTTAGGAGACCCCTGAGAAAGGGTTGTCTGAACCTTCTTCCCTTCCCCAAAGGAGTGACAACCTAGAGCTTGAGAACCACTGCTCCAGACCCAGGCTTCCTGCCTTGGTCTTAGCTCCTCCATTTGTCTCTGCCCAATCAAATTCCTCACTGTAGAATGGAATACTAAAGGTAGCTGCCTCGTTGGACTTCCAGGACTTAGCCATTCATGTCTTCAAATCTTCAAAACAGCGATGAGCCTGCTGCACACACTGTGTTCTTTATTGTATTTCCTCTGTCATGTTCCCTTTTGCTAGCCCGGTCCTCTCTCTCCTGTCAATGACTACACTAGGCTGTGATCATTGGCACAGGGAAGGGACAGGACGGCAGAGATCAAAAGAAGAAAAAAAAAATCTTCTGAGGCTTTTGATTTTCCTAAGATAAGCTTTTAGGAAATGGAAACAGGGCTGAGATAACCGACTGGTAGACTAAAGATGGTTATAGGAAGTCATTCTGTCCTTTACCCCAGTTACACACCAGCTAGAACAGGAAGTCGTCAACTGAAGGACAGCACATTGGATAGAGACATTGTGAAATCACAAATATTGGTATGTTTCTGAGACACAGACCTCCTAGTCTTGGTTCCTGTGCCCAGTGTTAGGGGTGCTGGAGCTAGAACTGAAGTGACCCCCAAACCCTGCACATATGACTTCAGATGATCAAAAAACACAGTGGTCCCATGTCTCATCACTATAAGGTGGCAGTGGCTGGTGAGGCATGGTGGTTGTGGCTTCCGTTGGCCCACAGAGTTCTTTGTCCTGGTATTTGCATGGCCTTGTGGTCACCAAAAGCTAAATATAGGGGATGGGAATGAGACCACCTCTGTGAAAGCGAGGCTTCCTCAGAAACCGCCTGGGTGGACAGTGATGTTGGACAAGATGCCGTTCCCACTGAGAGCTATAGTGAGCAGGCGGCAGGGAGACTGAAGATGATACTAGCCCCTTTTCACCACTTGTAATGCCTTCTTGGGGCTCAAGTGCCTGGAAAGGGGGGAGGGATCAAGAAAGGCTGACTCCTAAAATAAACAAGAGACCAAAATGGGCATTAAAATAGATTGGGTTGATTTTTTTTGTTTTTTTTTTTGTGTGTGTTTGTTTGTTTGTTTTTAATTGTTTTTCTCTCTGCACATTTGCCTTTGCAAATGGAGAGTCACGCCTGCTTTACCTGTTTCCTCCTGACTCAGACATGGCCCTCTTTCGGGGACAATGACCTAAGCTTGGCTGGAAGGATTCAGTTCTCCACTGACAACAGGAGAGTCATCAGGGTGTGTCCACAGCCTGCCATGGCCCGACCAAGACCAGAAGAGCCTGGGGACTTGAAAGTATTTGATTCCATGAGATCACAGTTGGAACATCTCAGGCTGGGGGAAGTTGATTGTTGGGGAGCTCTCTATGGGGATGGGCAGGGAAGGGGAGGCACTGCTAGACTCTGCACTGTAGCGGCTGTGGTCCTCTGTAAACAGGTAAGATTGTAATACTGTTATCCTAGGTGCCCTATTCCTTCTCAGGCAGGGTTCACTCAACAAACACAAATCAGCATCTACTGTATTTTGGGCATAGGGTTTCCCCCCTCATTAAATTAATCTATTCCGGGCTAAAATGAATGGTGGCCAGTAGGCATCACGGAGCGTAAAGGAAATTCCAGCCTAGAAGCTCTTTTTTTCAGAAGAAAGGATTCCTAAGCTAAGTCTTGGAGGTTAAATAGGAACTCATTATACTAGACACAGCAGGTGGGAAACACAGTTCTGGCTAAAGAGATAGCCTGAGCAAAGGTGTGTGGGGGAGGGGCGATGTGTGTGGAAAGCTCAAGGCATTCAGCATCACTGGGTGGTGTTCTACAGAGGTGAGCTTGAAGACAAAGGGTGAGCACTGTCATAGAAGACCTTGAATACCAGGATTAAAAATTTGACCTGAGTTCTGTAGTCAACAGGGAGCTGGTGGCTAGTCTGTGACAAAACAGTATATGAGTTTATATTTTACAAAGCTTGATGGCAGATCCAAAGAGCGTAAGGGACAGCAAACCCACCATCAACCTACGAACCAAATAAAAATTCAAGACTGTCTTTAAGTCTTCTCCTCCTCAAATGAGTTCCAAGTCTCCAGGTTATCCTGAGAAGCGCAGACCCAGGCTTTGCTTGTGGCGGAAGGTCGAGAGGACATTTCAGATTAGCTGCAAACAGCCTGGAGTTAGGCGTATCTGAGTTGAGATCTGGTACCTAGGCTACTTCCAGATGACCTAGTGGAGCACAACTGTACTCCTTGGAATCTAAGCCCCTGGCTAAGTTCCCTTCTGGCAGAGAGGGGGATCTGGATTCCAATCTCTCCTGACTCTCGACCTGGCTGCTTTGTGGAATTCCCACTTCCAGCCCTCTAACAATCGGTATCCAGCTGCTCCCTGCCCCCACCCGAAACCTGGCAAGGAAATTCCAGGAATGAGCCAGCAGGTCACCAAGGATCAATCCTGGTCAGTGTGAGGAGAGCATGTGACTCCTGGCTTCAGCTTACTTGAAGCTGAGATGAATTCGGGCCTCAGCCCAGATCTACAAGACTGGATTCCTACTTAGAGCTGAGTTTTCATAATTAACCATGTGTCTGGGGCTTCCGGGATTGCAGTAATGTGATACCGCCTCGTTCAATGACTTGGCTTCGTTTCTCAGTTCTGCTGGCTTCAGTCTGTCTTCCCCAACTTATTATTCATGCCCATGTCTCAAATTTTCATATCTCACA
Source organism: Grammomys surdaster (assembly GCF_004785775.1). Classification (NCBI taxonomy): domain Eukaryota; kingdom Metazoa; phylum Chordata; class Mammalia; order Rodentia; family Muridae; genus Grammomys; species Grammomys surdaster. Next base: position 12,066,712 of record NW_021604630.1, on the reverse strand, counting down.
CCCCTCTGTGGCCCAGAAATATTGTCATAGAAATGAAAGAATAGGAGGAAAGGGGCAAGACTAAGAGAGGGATGGAGAGAAATTGTAAAGAAGGCTCCCGAGGAGGAGAGGGGTGGGGCCTGAGCAGCGGCCCGGCTTCTGGACAATTTGATGAGCATGTAGGACGGGGTAGCTGAGAAATAAGAATATAAAGAGCTCTAAAAGGCGAGAGGAGGATGGGGCAGAGAGAAGTGTGTTGCTGCCTTGGAAAAAGAAATTGTGTGACATGCTTACAAGTTGAAAACCCCACTCTGGCTATTGATTCAATTAGTTTATCTCTGCAGCCCAGCTCCGAGCTGTCTCAGGGTGGAAGCAGGCAGATGAGTTTGCTGCTCAGAGGTCCTAGACAGAAGAGAGCTGGTTTCCTTGCCTTCCTGCTGCTTTCTCTGGGGCACTGAGGATTCCTTTGAACAATAGAGCCTTCCCTCCCTGCTGTTAGCCTCTCGCATCCTTTAGGCTGGTTAGTCTAGCTGACTGCAGGTGTTTCAGCACACCCTACCCAGGCTGTAGACCTGATGACTTAGACACATGGGCTTTTTCCATTATAGGAATGCAATTATGGGTAATGTGACCAGCCAAGGAGATGGAGCAGAGCTTCCAGGGCAGCTAATGGGAGGGAAGGAGCCAATTCTACAGTGTCACTGCGGTGAGACCTCAGAGGTGCTCTGCCTTGGGCGCACCTCGGGAACTCGGGAACTTTGAAGGGCATAGCATCTTCAAATTCTGTTGCCATAAGCTGAATTTGGTTTCAGATCAGGCCCTTGTATGCCTGACCTTTTTCTTTAAATTAAGTGAGTCCAATGGGTATCAGGGTAGAGACGCCCTGACTTTAGAAAACACATCATTTTTCCAGGTAGGAAAATGGCAAGCCCTACAGAAATGTGATATTTCCTGCTTTTCTCAGCTAAGAAAGGCAAAGATACTCTGAGCCACAGCATAGTGGCCTCTCTGTTAAGTCAGAGGTCTCTTAGCACATAGTCTGTCCCCTTTCTTGGCAGAATTGCCTGGGTACTCCTCCTTTACATGGCCATGTGGGGTGTAGCAATGTCCAAAAAGCATCCCCAGCCTGCAGAATGCAGTACCTCGAGGTCAGACATAGAATCAATCTCTACACAGAAACATACAGGCCGCTCTCTCCTAGCCCTAGGACAGACTCACTGGCATGTATGTGCTTGCACACAGACACTGCAAAGACAGCTCTGTCACTGGTGTGTGACAGCAGGTGACTTTGTTTATGAAATACAGTCACTGTCACATGGAGGGAAACAATGAGCCTGACAGAAGCCATCCCTCTGAAGCCAGCAGGGCAGGGAACTTTCTGGAGAGCTTTGGTTTTCCTGCACAGAAGATTGGGCACGGTAAATCGGAATAGCGAGGCGGACAAATCTAGGGAGAGAACGCCTGCCTGTCTGCCTCTCAAAGGAAGGAGCCTGCTTCTTGGCAGCTTGGAGGATTTCAAATGCTCAACGCAGCATGAGCTTTTCTCTTCTTAAATCTCCCATTCGAATGAATTTTCCTCCTCTCCCTTTCAAATAAATAGAATACCTTTCCAGCCTCTTCTGTTCTCTTTTAAAATGACTACAATAGCTTTGCAGTCTCGTAACGTGCGGGATAAATACTCTCGGTTCCAATACAACTTACAAGATTAATTTAATTTCATACCAGGCTGCACTCCATTTTGGAAGATCTTTGGATCACCCGTGATGAGGGGGAAAGAAAAACGATGAAACGGCTTTAATATGGAGACAGCACTCTTGCACACTGGTTCGGATTCCCGAGTCCAGTGGAGCATGATGGAGAGTAATGATTGTTCTAACAGTGACTAGGACAGCCCTCCTCCTCCAGCATGTACATCCTACACCAAGGAAGAAGAAGATGGTATCTAACGCCTCCCTTGGCAGGGGCAGTGTGAAACACTGGGAGAACTGTCTCCCCTCACAGAGACAGTTTATAAATTCTGTGGGATTCACAGCCGTGCAGGGTCCATTTAGTCTTTTTTGTGTTTACAGATTTTCCTGCTGATGAGCGAGAAGTCAATAGACGAAGAGAACTGTAGATGGGGAAGCAGAGGAAAGGCAAAGTACAGGGGTCTGTACGCACAGTGCGGTGGAGGCCGAAACAGCGATAAAAACCGAGTTCACCTGTGAGGTCACATCAAGGCCAGTTCTTTGCAACTAGTCATTCGAAAACAGAGATATGGGTACCTTCGGAGATGGCCTAGTGGGAGTTTAGTACAAGAGTGAGGACCAGGGTTTTCATGCCCAGAGATCTATGTACATCTGGACACTGTAGAGCATTTGTGATTCCAGCACTTCTCCATCCAGATGGGAGGCAGAGGCAGGAGAATCACAGGAAACTTGCAGGTGCACACAGAGGCAAGAGGCTATTTCTCAAACAAGATGGAAGAAGAGGACTGGCATCCTAGGGTGTCCCCTGAGCTCTGTGTGTGTACCATGGTACATGTGCACACGTACTCAGACATAGGACCATGCGCACATACACATCGTATCCACACACATTAAAAGAGGTGGGGTGCTGGCAAGATAAACTGAGTATGATTGGGTACCCTATTAATGGTACTCTGCTATGCTTGTAGACAGGAACCTAGCATAACGGTCTCCTGAGAGGCTTCATCCAGCAGTGGATAGAAAGCTACAGGGACCTGGAGCCTAATATCAGAGCTTGTGAAGTCTTGCAGAAGATTAGAGGACAGACCTGAGCAAGCTGGAGGTGTCAAGGACACCACAGGAAGTCCTACAGAGTCCACTAACCTGGGCCCATGGAGGCTCACAGAGCTGAGTCACCAAAGAGCATACATGGATTGGACCTAGGCCCCTTACATATTTGGAACAGATGTGCAGCTAGGTCTTCATGTGGCTCCTCTAACAACTGGAATGAAGGCTGTCTCTGACTCTGTGGCCTACCACTGGATCGCTTTCCCCTGACTGAACTGCCTAGATGGGCCTCAGTGGAAGAGGATGTGCTTAGTCCTACTGGGACTGGATGTCCCAGGGTAGGGTGGTACTCAAGGTGGGGCTTCCCTTTCTCTGAGAAGGGGCAGAGGTAATGGGAGAGGGGTTTGTGAAGGTGGTTCTGGGAGGAGAGGAGGAGGGGGCTCCTCTCTTTGTTTCTGTGGCTGCTGAGAGTAATTTTGGGGCTGTTTTTGTTATCCTGGAAACCTTAAAACAGACATAAGAGGCCTACAATACAGTAAATTTAATCATCAGCCCAAACAGGTAACTGTATACAACAATGTACTACCATTTCTCAGCACTCCACAGTCACAGCCCATCATTTAGATTTAATATATATCTATATCTATATCTATATCTATATCTATATCTATATCTATATCTATATCTATATCTACATATCTGTATCTATATATGTATCTATATCTATATCTATATATCTGTATCTATATCTATATATCTGTATCTATACCTATATCTATATCTATATCTATATCTATATCTATATCTATATCTATATCTATATCTATATCTATATCTATGAAAGCTGAATGTGGCAGTACTTGCTTGCAATCCCAAAACTTGAGAGGCTGAAGCAGGAGGATCACCATGAATTCAAGGCCAGCTTGGGCTACACAATGAGTTTAAGGACAGCCTGGGCTGTATAGTGAGAAATGAAGTGATAAAAAAGATAAAGGATGTATAGCCTTACAGAGAAGAAAAACAAATATGTCTTAATTTAAGATGAGAAGGCAAACGAACAACGGGCACAGTGGATGAGGAGAATGTAGTGGAGAAGAGTGGATGTTGGCTGGAGTCCCAGCTGGTTTTGATACCTGGAGAGGAGATGATAGGTAACCGATGCATGACGGGTGACTAATGCATTAAACATGGGAGAGACCTGGAGTTGCTACAACAGGGGCATTGAAAGGCTGAGATCTTAGAACAATGTTCTGGATAGAAAGCATAACTATGGAGTCCATTGCTACTCTCAGTGCAAGGTGAGGAATGGCTACACAGGGCCTTGTTTCCCCTACCTACCGGTGGAAAACTAAAGAGCAAAGAAATCCAGGTGTTTGCCAGCCTTCCCAGCCAAGGGAATTGTCACATGCATTAGTGAGAGGCCTAGAACTCCATACACAGAAGCTGGCACAGAGGAACAGGCGATATTTATTTCATGGCGGCATAAAAAGACATTCTGCTTGTTTGTTAATTTGTTTGCAGGAGGCATTCCTTCATCTCTGTTCATCTCTGAAACACAAAATACCTCTCCCACCCCCTCCACATTTGTCCTACAGACTGGCTGAAAAGAACACGATATTTTGGACTCATCCTTGCACTGAGATAGGGCAGTGTTTGCTCTGAGGAAAAGGGAGGAGAAATTCAAGAACACAGGCATGCATCTGTGTTAATGTCATGAGCAGCAGGGTAACAGTCTTGGCATGTTTACTGGCTGGTTTTGTGTGTCAGCATCACACAAGGTAGCTTCATCATAGACGAAGGAGTCTCAGTTGAGGAAATGCCTCCATGAGATCCAGCTGTAAGGCACTGTCTCAATTAGTGATCAATGCAGGAGGACCCAGCTCATTGTGGGTGTTACCATCCCGGGGCTGGTGGTCCTGGGTTCTATGAGAAGACAGGCTGAGCAAGGGATGGAGAACAAGCCAGGAAGCAGCACCCTTCCATAGCTTCTGCATTAGCCTCTGCCTCTAGGTCCCTGCCTTCTTTGAGTTCCTGTCCTGGCTTACTTCAATGAAAGTGTAAGTCAAATAAACTCTTCCCTCCCCAATTTGCTTTTGGTCATGGTGTTTTGTCCCAGTGATAAAAGTCCTAACCAAGACAGTATGCATGAGTGTTCCACACTCTTCTTAAACACAAGTGCTGAAGAGGCATTGTGTGAATCACAGACAGAAGGTTCATAAGAAAAGAAAAACGTAAAAACTGGGAAGGCGGCTCAGTGTGTAAAAACTGATGCATAAGCCAGAGGACCTGAATTCAAATGCCCCAAACCTGTATACAAACCAATGAATACAGCAAGCATCTGCAGTCCCAGAGCTCCTATGGGAAGAAGGGAGGTAGAAACAAGAGTGTCCCAAAAAGCTCTCAGGCCAGCTAACCAAAATGCACATGAGACAAACAAGAGACACTGCCTCGGACAAGGCAGAAGACAGACAAGAGGACACAGTTGGGGAGGGTGGGGTGGGGTAGGGAGATAGACAAGGGAAGTGGGTAGAGACAGACAGACAGACAGACAGACAGACACACACACACACACACAGAATGTAAAAGTAACCGAATGTTCCAGGTCCCCAGGATCAACAGTTTCTTGGCGTGTGGCACTTTCAGGGTTAAAATGGCAAAGTTCCAGAGAAATCAGGCTGTCCTACCACCACAACGTGGACAGAAGCATTGGACAGGAGTATTCACTATCTGTTTGCATCCATTTCTGCCCATAGAAGGGCTTTAGAACTCTTGGAGATTCCGAGGGGAAAAAATTTCCTAGGCATAGACATTAAATATATACCAATAACCTGAAATTGTTAAAGCCCAAACTGCACAAATTTCTAAATTGGACTTCTGGGAAGATTTCTAAAACAGATTAATTGATCAGAGGCGCAAAGCATTTGTCTAGCCTCTGATGACGACCCACACTGCACTGCTGCCCCAGTTCAGAGCACAGCTTTTTAATCAGGAGCCTTGGTCCTAGGGCTACCTACTAACTCCCTCATACTTCAATGATCTACAGACTATGGGGAAAATTCTTTTCTCCCTTCCTCCCCACAACTTATCTCCCCTCTACCTTGTGGGGGGATGGTAAGATGTGGATCCTCCCCCTCTCTGATTTTAATTAAGTACCAGGTAAAACAAAGGCCAAACCATAAGGCAGATGGATAATTATTAGCTCACTCTGGATAAATAAATGTTGGGATATAGCAAGAACACTGTAGACAAAAGCAACAGAGAAGACTTGTGCAGGAGAGGATTCTAACTGTCTTTAATTAGCCAATTCATGGTCCATCCAAAGGTCTTCAAGAAAGGAGCCTGCTTCTGAGTCTCCCTATTGTCCAATGGCCCGTCAACTTCATCATCAGTAGGCACAGTAGGAGAGTGGGTAGGGCGTGAACATATTCAGTAAAGTTGTCATGAGGGAAAACACACACACACACACACACACGAACACGCACACACACGTGCACACACAATACACACACACACACCCACACACTTGGGTGAAGGAAAGGCTGCCAGTCCAGCAGTCTCAGTTGCTTGACACTGTCCTGTTGAGAATTCACATCGGTCTTTAGTTTAACTGCATGTTAAACTCATCTGGGAAAAGAAACTTTGTTTTTGTTGTTGTTCTAGACAGGGTTTCTCTATGTAGCCTTGGCTGTTCTAGGACTTGCTCTGTAGACCAAGCTTGCCCGACACTCAGAGATTTCCCCTGTCTCTGCATCCCAAGTACTGCCATTAAAGGCATGTGCCACCATCCTTGAGCTAGAAGAAGCTTTTAAAACACTGGTTGTGGATCCAGTCTTTGAAGTTTTACTTCAAGTGATCTGGCTTACAGCTTTGGCTCTGAGGTTTCTAGGTACAGCCGAGTTTGAGTCGGATGCTGGGGGAAATGCACAGGTCAGTGGTTTTCACGATCACGGCCTCTCAGAATCTCGGGGAGGGCTTGATAAGCAGTTTCCTTGAGATCAGCTGCAGAGTTCCGGATTCAGTAGAGCAGAGTGGGGCAGAGCGGGACTGGGCGGGGCAGAGCGGGCAGGGTGGGGTGGGGTGGTATAGGGTAGGCTGTAGTTTTCACAAGCTCATGGGTAGTTCTGGGCCTCTGGGATAAGGACCACAGTTTGATGGCTTGTGTGATGGCTAATTTGGATTGTCAGCTTGGTTAGATTAAGAAATACCTAGGACAGTAGTGAAGCACATCTTCGGATGTGTGTAGATGTTTCCTGAGAAGACTTATCCTAAATATGGGTGGTGCCATCCCGTTGACTGGGGTTCTAAGCTGAATAAAAATGGGGAAAGAGAAAGCTGACCCAGTACTACCATTCCCCACATCTTTGCTTCTTGATAGGCTGGACCCTCAACTCCTGAGCCAAGACAAGCATTCCTTCCTAAAATTGCTTCTTGTTGGGTATTTGGTTACAACGTCATAAAAAAATAACAAATGGAGACTTAGGTGGTGAATCATCTGTTACTGTGTCCTGAGGCTACGCAGTATACTGTAGGACCCCAGAGACATGGATCTCACTTACATATACTTAGGGGGCCAAGGCCACTCATTTATCCACCCAAGGCCAAGTAGGTAGATTTTCTTTTTCCAGCCTCCACAGGAGGGGTTTTATTCTTTGTGCCCCATCGCCACTCCAATGGCTTCTGAACACCACTGGGTATGTGACAGTCCCAGAGAACATAGTGTCTTGGCACTCCCCCCCTCCCACCAGCTTTGGAAAGTCCTTTATGCCTCCTGGCCCCAAGCTAGCCCAAAACTTCTTTCTGAATTCTCCTGCATTCCATCATGAAGCCCATCTTCACACTCTGGGCTATCCTCGCCCACAGGTCGGCTCATCGTGCCCTAGCTTCTTCACAGGATAAGGATCAGTATATGAAGATGACAGAGTGACCAAAGTCTAGTGGCAATCTACCACCATTCATGGAGACCCATGTTGGAACTCCATACACAGCGTCCAATGTAATCCTGATGTCAGCCTGAAGAGACGAAAAGGATTATGTCCAAGTAATGAATGAGGAAAATTTAGGTCCAGAGAGTAGACCCATCTTGGAGCTATGTAGGGAGGGTGATATGATAAAATATGAAGCTGTGCTTGCTTCCAAAATATGAAATACATTACTGCTTTCTACCTACCTAGCCATAGGTGGACAGTGTTAGGAGAAGAGTCCTGGGTCCTGACTGGCACATGGCATGTTTCTATTCCCAGATACAGCTGGGTGGACTTTCAACTTTGAACAGATCACCTGCTAGATCCCAGCCTCAGACCCTCACCTATAACTAGAGGGCTCTAGCTAACCAGATTGCAAATGCTAACTCAAGCACTAACATCCTACAATTCTCCATGACTGATGGAACTGTAACTCTTTTCCTGGGGCTCTGCCCTGCCCTGTGCCAACAAGACACCACCAGAAACCCGGTTTCCAGGGAGTGTGCTTTCCAGAAAGGGGCTGCTGCAGCTCCAGTGGCGTCACTCAGCCAAGCAGCGGGAGGTTATGTCAACTTTCTGGAGAGGCCCTTGATTATAGTTTATGGCCCAGTTGTTAACTATCCACCTGGAGACCCTTGGCATTTGGTTCTCTGGGATAGCAGAAGATTGAGAAACAGTCACCCAGAAAGCTGATGGGGAAGTAGACGGAAAACAGGTTCAGTTCACTGCAATCAGTGAACAACCCTTGCTTGATCCTGGAGCAGCAGCCCCTGGGGTGTGTGTTCTCAGGGGGAGCCTATGAAGGTCAATGTTGAACCCAAGTTGGGCTCAGCTCTTTGTAGCTCTTCTGAGCCAGCCGAGAGTGGCTGTGCTGTCCAAGGCTGTTCTCACTGAATTTTATTATGACAGTCACTGATATTATTGCCACAGGGGATTCCATGCTATTTTCTTCCAAGATCAATTGCATCGGATCTTGACATTGGTTCCTCTGTTTAAAATGTTCCCCCTCCCCTTCCTTCTCTTTTTCTCCTGGTCACTATGCTTCCTAGCCGTCAGGAGAGCAGAATCCTCTCTCCCATGTTTACACTGCCATGTGTAGCATGTAATTATAAAAAATCAATCCACACTATGTCTGGCTACGTGTGGGCAATGGCGGTCTCCCCATGCCCATGGGGAGCTGCAATCTGCGGTCTTCCCAGGTTTCTGAGATTAGCCTGCCTCCAAACCCCTCCATGTTCCCAAGCCATCAATCCCCTGCAGCTAACCTATTGAGACTGGCTATTGCTGGCTCTAAACCCCTAGCCCCGTAAAATGAAAACTCCAGAGGCCTGTATTTTATAGCCAGATTTATAACAGTAAATCTTCAACCCCCAAAAAGGCCACACAAAGAATTCAAAACTCAATTGATATAGATACAAACTGCACACCTAGATTGGACAGATGTGCCCTATATCACTCAATTGTCTATCTGTGAAATCCCCAGTTACTTATGGCTGCTAGGATCACGTGGTTCTGGCCCATCATCCTTTCCTGTCTTCTCTGTCTCCCCCTCTTCCTTCTTTAAAACTTTCAGCTCCGCCCCCTCCTTCCACTGCCCAGTCACAGGCTCTAGTCTTATCTGACTAATTAAAATTTCACCTGACCTCACCTGAGTACAGGTGTCCCTTTTGAGGGGGACAAAAAAAAACCAGACAATTCACAACAGCCATGGTCTCTGTCTCAGACCCAAAGCAAAAGAGACAGCCAACAATGGACGGAAATCTCTGAAATCATGTGTTCCGAAGCTTCTTCCTCCATTAAGTTGATTGTCTCTGGTATTTTGTCAGTGATGAAAATCTGACCAGGACAAGGTCACCCACCAATTCCACATCAAGAGCAACAACCAGCTATGGAACTTTTAACTGTTATCAAAGCGTTAAAAATACCACCTTAAACTCAGGAGTGGTTTGAAACATATGCCTCCTTGGTAGGGAGGGATTCAAGGCATTTTCTACACACCATCTTGTCTGTGCTCATAGTGACCTTTGGTAGAAGTAGGGAGAATGGAAAAACAAGACTAAGAAGGAGGAGAAAATGCACATTTACCCAGTGTCTAAAGAATCCAGAGAGACCTAGGGAGGTGCTGGGTGTTAAGTGCTAGGTGCTGGGTGCTGGGTGCTGGATGTTGGGTGCTGAATGCTGGGTGCTGGGGTGGCTGATGATCTTCCCATCTTCTCTCTTTACTTTCAGTTCAATTATTTTCTAGGTAAGACTGTCGTGCCTCTGGTGGTTATAGCTATGGCCAGAGGGGAAAGAATGTAATTATTTTTCACTGTGTTCTTTTTTTTTTTTAATTGCCTGAGTGTCTGTTTGTCTATCTCTGTCTCTGTCTCTCTCTGTGTGTGTATGTATGTATATATGTATGTATATATGTATGTATATATGTATGTGTATGTATGTGTGTATGTATATGTATGTATGTATGTGTGTATGTATGTATGTATGTATGTATGTATGTGTGTGTGTGTGTGTATATGTATGGTTATGTGCACCTGAGATTTCCACAGAGCCCATATGCTTCAGAGTCTCCTAAAGCTGAAGTTATATGTGTCTGGGACCTGCCCAACATGGTTGCTAGGAACTGAGCTTGGATCTTAGCAGTAGGTACTCTTAACTACTACGTCATTTCTCCAGCCCCCAAAGAATGTCTATTTCAAGACTCAACAGGGGTGGAGTGTCCTGACTTGTGAGGGAATTCTTCCCTGTGAACACATTGCTGCTACAGCTGGGTGGGCCTGAGAGTGAGGCCTATGAGGGGAAGGCATCCTGACAGAGGTCTGATCAGGGTACCGTGGCAATCTGTAGCCCTCAGTTTCTAGATGGCTAGTAATAAGCTTCAGTTAACAAGATCTAACCTGCTTCAAGTCAGGGAGCACTGTGTGTGTGTGTGTGTGTGTGTGTGTGTCTGTCTGTCTGTCTGTCTGTCTGTCTGTGTGAATACACCAAGTGTGGTGGAGGACGTGGAAAGAGAACAAGGCTGAGTAGGGGAGGAGAGTGTCTTTCAGGTAAAGGTCAGGTATAAAAGAAAACGATGCTTTCTTTTGTTTTCCTGGTTTAGAAAATGAAGTCAGGTGGAGAGGTTAGTAATCAAAGTTCGGAAATTGTGTAATTAAATAAACACTTTAGAAAGTGCCTTCCCAAAGGTTCTATGTTAGAACACTTATTTAGCATATACAAAGCCTTAAGATACATATCCCCAGAACCGAGAGAGGAAAAAAACTGATGATCCGGTATGGAAAGGACCAGAAAAAAGAATTGCCTTTCTGTAAAGTCGTATTTTAATCATTTTAATTAGAGTTGCTTGGTGAGCATTGGCAGATTTCCAGCGATTATGTAGAAACAAGAACAAGTCAGGGTTCCTGGCATAAAGTCTGAGTCCCTAAGATGCAGAGACAATCTTGGATGAGCTTTGATTAAGAAACAGAAACGATCTTAAATAATCCCGCAATTAGAGCCAGGCCAGCAGGAGATGTCATTTACCTGGACCAGATGCTTGTGTGGTGAGGAGGCCGTTTCTTACCTGAACGAGGTGTGTAATTAATTGGTCTGTTGGTCTCTGCTCAACCAGTTATCAGCCTTAATTGGTTTCTCACTGAAGGCAAAGGGAAACGCACATCGGCTGGAGCTCTGTTGTTGTTACTGCTGTTAGCGCCTGCCCGCATGTTTGCCATTCTGCTGGATTGACAGGACCGCTGTAGAGACATGGCTTCAGATCTCCTTCCTTCACTCAATGGATTAAAAACTCATTTCTGTACCGGTTGTGGAGAAGTGTTTTCAAACTTGACCATGGATGATTTAACAACATGGTAGAGGGACACAGACACGACAATGTACTGGTGCCATGTCGTGAGCCAGGAGACATTGTGTGGAACAGCTACAGTGAATGGAAGTGAATGCAGCTATGGGCTTGTTTGGATGATGCTTAAGGAACCAGGGGATGAGTGAGTGACACCTAAACTGAGGTGTGCATGCGTGTGTGTGTGCGTGTGGGGGGGGGGGTTGGTAGTTTTTTTGGCCAGGAGGAGTTTGGAAAGACTAAACTGTAGATGCTGAAGGGAGTAAAAGCAAGGAGAGAGAAGGTTTAGACTCCTCATCATTCTTCCCCATAAGTACTGGCAAACGGAATGAGATAGTTGCAACTCATATTGCCTGGTGAGCTCCCAGTATCCCCAGAAGCCTGGAAACTGTTGAAAACAAACAGTGGAAAAAGAGACAAAGGGAAGGGAGGTGGTAAGGGAGAAAGGGTGAACCCAGATGCTGAGAGTAAAATGTCTAAGCAAGCTCTTGTACTCAGCCCTCCAGGAAGGACATGGCTGGGAGTCAAGTGGCCAGTGCTCATCCGTCTCCTGTTTAGAGCATCCCACTGTAGAGAAAAGCCTAAGTGGGGTGAGTATAATGTGATTCTACTTAGGGCACTTAACCTATAAGGACTCAAAACCATAATATTCTTCTTATCAGGGCCAGCCTGGTTGTTGGTGCCCACAGAGTGACCACAGCCTCTTCCTCCTGCATCCCAAGAGCTGATTGTGATCTGGATTCCTCTAGGAGGGTGGACGGATTCACCGTCCCAGATGACAAAAAAAAATCCTTGGAACTTGGTACCATCTGGGAGACCACGGGTAGTTTTCAATTTTACCTTTAGCAGGTAATATGGGCGACATTCGTTCTAAGATGTACAGCTGCAGAACCATGGACCCAAGATTGTTTATACCTTCTCATTCAATGCTCTTCAAATGGTTTCTGCAGGTGGTCCCATAGCAACAAAAATATTTTGAGCAAGTAGCCTTAATATCAGTGTACTCTTTTACTTTTTTGGCATTACAGTTTTATCTCTATGTGCCTTAGTACTGTGACCTGAACCTAGGGCTTCTACCATTGAGAGACACCCTTTGCTGTCTATTTATTCCTTTCTAAATAACAAGAGTTATACTTTCGTATTGATAGTTATTTTTAAAACATATCCTGGGGCTGGAGAGATGGCTCAGTGGTTAAAAGCACTGGCTGCTCTTCCAGAGGACCCAAGTTCAATTCCCAGCACCCATATGGCAGCTCACAGCTATCTGTAACTCCAGTTCCAGGGGACCTGATATCACAAAAATACACATGCAGGCAAAACACCAATCCACATAAAATAAAAATAAATATGTTATTTTAAAAAGTTAGTTTTAAAAGAAAAAGAAAATTATTCTATTTTTCTTCTTATACCTTTCATTGACAATCTTTATTCCCCCAGGGATAGCAGACTTCTGCTTTGGGGAGGGTTTATCAATATCAGCCTGATGGGGATAATCTCTGCGTGGGAATTGAACCCATTCTTGATACCAAGAGCCTCCCCCCTCCATTTATGACTGCTTTGCTGCTTATTACCCTTCCATTCAGGATCATAATGAGAATTTGGGTTATAATTGCATACTTCTCTGTGTTTAGGGAAGGAGCCTGGGCCTGCTTCTGACTCTCCCAGAATCTCAGCCCCATCCGAGTGCCCAGAGCTATAGAGGGGCAGCAGGAAGGGCATCTAGCTGCAACTGTAAATACTGTCATTGTCTGCTGTGCTGAACACCAAGGGAAGCCAGCCTATGCTGCGGCTGGCAGGGCGGTGGGAGTGTTATGTGAAGTGGGAGGTACTGGAGGGTGTCTGAGAAAAGGGGAACCATAAAGCCTGCCCAGTTAAAAGTGTTTACTCTCAACAGTCCTAGGTGATTTGGGGTGTGGGGAAACTGTCAACATGCAACAGCTTCCCTTAGGGGCTGTGGATGCAGGTGTCCTAGATGAGAGGATAAAGATGTCAGCCACAAAGGGACCAGTGACGGCATCTGCTGACATAAGTTAACCTGGAGCACAGCCTGCCCTGCTCACACAGACTCCCGCTAGTTCCCATTACCATGATGTGTAAGTAACCTCAGGACCAGCAACTGAATTTTGCAGAGAGAAAAGTTTTCCCAAACACACAAATGCCACGGGTATTAGCTAGTTTGGGGCTGAGATTCCTTAACTGGCAAGAATGCAGAAAGTCTCCCAGATGATCAAAAGCTCAAAATGCTTCGCTTTAAATACAGAGTATCTTGGGCTGTGCTATGAACCAACTGGAAATGTTTGTGTAGCAAACATTTGATACAGACTCTCACCAGCTGTCTCGGGGAGGAAACCTTTCCAGCAACCCAGGGGACCTTTGCCATCTCCTTTTCCTTCACTCCACCCACTCCTGAATGGCAGGCAAAGCTGGATCCTGAATCTGGATTTAGCCTTGTGGTGACTTTTATCTGGATCTTTTATTGTCTGATGTAGAAAGAGCAGTTTTCATTTCAGTGAGTGTTCCAGACTACAAGTTGCTCTGGGTTTGGAGAAGGGACAGAGTCTTCATGATTCAGGGAAGACAACTGAACTCAAAGGGAAAGCAATTTGGATAAGAGTTCATGGGTTAAAATGTGGCATAGCTACTTTATTTAAGCTTTACTTAAGCTTTATTTAAGCTTTTTTTTTTCCTTTTAGTTTCCCAATACTAGAAAATGGTCTGCTGCCCTGGACACAAGGTCCAGGTCTGAACAATCATTACATCCCATCTTCCTGACAACCGTGATTGATACAAACATTGGGCCTATGACCCAAGCTGGGCCTTGCCAGGGGTCTGATGTTTAAGTCAGAAACAAGCTTCCATGGTGCTAATAGGAGGTTGTGAAGTTGGGACCCTTGGATACCATGTTATTACCTAACATGTGAAGGGAGACTTGAAGTGAAGCCAAGAGACAGCGGTTGAGATGAAAGGAAGTGTGTACTCAAGGTTTCACAGGGCAAAAAAAAAAAAGTCCAGGTCATGTGGAGTCAAACCACAAGGCTGCTCCTTCTCCATAGTCATGAGGAAGTCATCAGGGAGTCCCCTCCATCTTCACCTCTGAAAGACAACTGCATTTTGGTGACATGGATACGCCACCAAGCTCCACTGTGACAGTCCGAGGTAGAAAACAGAGCAAGGTATCTGTCCAGGAAGATTACTGACCTGTCTCACCTGCTTTTTCGAGCACAGTGGATTTTCTCTACAGCAAACAGATCATTTAGCTGTTGCTCACTTGGGAGAGTTTTGAATCCTTCATTCTATCCTGGGACTCCACAGCTCAGATGTCTGAAGAATATCCATCTTACTCAGAGACAAAACCTCTTTCCCAGTAGTTTGTGAGTTCCTGCAACCCGCTGTCCACCTGACCCTCACAACTCACTTTGTTCTGTCAGATGTTCATGAGACAGGACCTGTACATTGCTAGTGCAAGGTTTTTGTGGTGCTACCGTGCAACTGGACAATGCCCTAGCTTGTCCCGGTAAGGTGCTATTCAGTGTCACATTAGGATCCTGCTGCCCTAGTGCTTGGGTCTACCCCTTGACTTCCGTCTTCACTCATATAAATCTCTACATTTTGACCAGTTGATACTTCTA
The DNA here is from genome assembly GCF_004785775.1 of Grammomys surdaster. NCBI lineage: Eukaryota > Metazoa > Chordata > Mammalia > Rodentia > Muridae > Grammomys > Grammomys surdaster. The sequence continues at coordinate 12,051,573 of NW_021604630.1, read as the reverse complement.
TCCTTGTACACTATCTACCCCTTTCTGCCTCTGTGGTCACTGTTGATGATGGGCTCACCGATGAAGCCTGCATGAAGAATGAACAAAGGGATATAGACAAGCTTCATGAATTCCAATCTGGCCTCTCCAGGAGGATCCAAGGCTCTTGCTCTGTAAGTTGCATCTTGAGGCTGCCTCAACAATATGAACCCACAATTTCCCTTTTCTCCTTTAAGCTGCTAGAGTCAAATGAAATAATGCCATTCTTCAAACTCAGAAATGTAAGGTAGAATTGTGAATCCTTAAAATTAAAATACACTGGTTTATCCTTACAAATGTTTTTTTGTATCGCCCTGTCAAACTCAATATTTGGAAAATAATAATATTTGAATCCAACAACAAGTTAAAGCATATGTATAGGGTTTTTTCCATAATATTATTTATCCTTAATTTTGCATTGTGAATTTTTGTTTTTTGTTTTGATATTCTTAATACTGTTCAGTATGTCTTAATATATAAGTATCTCATACTGAAATCTACAGCTGAAGTCAAACCTAAGTTTTTGCAGACCAAGTGAGTTTTGATTTAGAATGCTTTTGTTTATGTCAGCTTTTCAGATGGGCTGATTAATTTTCTGTTACTATGGTGGTTTGAATAAGAATGGGCCCCATAGCCTCATATATTTGAATACTTAGTAGAACTGTTCGAAAGGATTAGAAGAATTAAGATGTGATCTTGTTGGAGGAAGTGTGTCACTAGGGGTGATCTTTGAGATTTCAAAAGGCCAGCCACACCAGGCCCAGGCTCTCTTCTCACCAATCAGGATGTAAAGCTCTGAGCTATTCCCTGTATAATACTTTACTCCCAGCCATGATGATAATGGACTAAACCTCCAAAACTGCAAGCCCCTAATTAAGTGTTTCCTTTGATAAGAGTTGCCTTGATCTTAGTGGCTTTTCACAGCAGTAGAAACCATGTTTCAGTCTTCTTAAGTAATCTCTTCACCTTAAATATAATTTTATAAGCAGAACCATTACGACCACATCCAAACAGAGAAACTACATTGAAAAAGAGAGAATTAAAGTATATCTTTCATGATTTGGAGGGAACCAGTGAGGAAACTCACATTATAACCCAGGTACCTTGACTCAAGGGCACAAACTCCTAAAATTTGGCTTAATTTTTTAAATTAAAATACATATATTTTAGGGCCAAATAGTTCTCCAAATCTCATTATCAAAAGTGTCAGTCTCTTTCCTATCATCTCCTCCACCAGCTGTCTTGTTTTGTCATCCTCCAGGCTGTTGCTTTGAATTCTTCCAGCGATTTTTTTTACATTGATGTCTGTGGCCGTCACTATTATTGTTTATAATGCAACTTTGCCTTTTCAGTTTTAAGAACTGATATTCCCTGCACTATGTGGAAAAGGAGGACATGGACCTCTCTGTTTGTCTCTGCTTACTTTTCTTGACACAAGTGAGATCAAATGACAGTACTACATCTAAACAGCTGTTCTTCACTATCCCCAAGGAACCTGTCACAGGATCCACACAGATACCGAAGCTTCTCATAGAAAATGGCTCAGGGCTTACACGTAAACTCCATACAGCCTCCTGTGCACTTCAGGCCATCTATCTGTAGATGGCTCAGTGGCTCAGACCTCATGAAATGTAAATGCTACTTACACAGTAGTTACAATACATTGTTTAGAGAACAACAAGCAAAAAGATCTATCCAAGTCCAATCAAGAAGCACTCACTCTGTGTGTGTGTGCACTCGAGCACATGTGCAGATAGAACATGTTCTCGTGCAAGTCTATGCAGGGGTGTGCACATGCATATGGAAGCCAGAGGTCAAGCGGAGATGTCATTCCTCAGGAGCTTTCTACCTTGTTTCTCCGTCCAGAATCTCACAATAAAACCTGGTGCTCACCAACTAGACTAGGCTGTCGGGCAAGCCCTAGAGATCCACTTTTCTCTACTTCCTTAGTCCTGAGCTTACAAACACATGCTCTATTGCCAGGCTTGTAAGGTGGATGCTGAGATCAAAAGGTTAATTGCTCTATCAATGGACCTGTTTCTGAAACCTAGAGGTATTTAGAACTTTTAGTAATAATTCTAAGGTAGAACTCATAGTGGGTTGAGCTACTTGGAATGCTCACTACATGCTTATAACTTCCTTTTGTGATTCTATTTCTCTTAAGTTTTGATACCTAATATCTCTCTGACGATTATAACGCCATTTCTATTTGGTATGTATGCTTGTATGGATGCATACATGTGGGTGCCCGGATATGTGGAGAAGAGAGGCCAAAGTCATGTGCTTCCTCTACTATTTCCCACCTTAATGCTTTTGAGACATTGTCTCTCAATGAAAGCAAAGCTCGCTGACTGGCGAAACCAGCTGGCCCACAATCCCTCAGGAGCCTTGTCAGAAGCAATAGGATTACAGGCACACATGGCCACATCCAGATGTTTACATGTTTACATAGCTACTGGGATCCAAACTCAGGATTGTGTGGTAATAACTTTACCAACTGCCCCCCCCCCCAACATCAGGGTTTCTATCTTTTTTTTTTTTATGGAGAATGGAAGATATCCCCATAGACTTATGCCTTTTAGTACCTGGTTCCAAGGTAGTAACAATTGAGGAGCTTGTAGAATCTTTAGAAGCTGAGGCCTCGCCAGAGGTCTGGGGAGAGCTTTTCACGTTACAGTCCAATCTGCATTTGATCTGGGTTTTTTTTTTTTTTGCCTACTGGCCTAGTCTCCATATGAGAAGCATTTCTCCTCTCTCTCTCTCTC